>NC_053396.1:161907476-162507476 GCF_905171765.1 Bufo bufo
GGAAAAACAACACACAGATAAACCAAAAGAAAATGCAACAGGGAAAGGAAACACTTTCCAGGAGTTATGGCAGCAACAGGAACTCAGCTGAGAACCAAAGACCAGCAGACCACAGATACCACTGAAGCTATAAACCACACAGCATTGTGGGAGAAGCAACTATAAATAAGGAAAGTTAAATGACCACAATAGCAACACCTGGAGGTTAGCGGTGTGGCCAGTATCAGAAACAACACAGACGTCTATTGATCCACAAGGAAACCTGTCAGATCAAAGCACGTGTTGCCAGTTCCACAAATCTTCTGTCACCCACTGTTGCGGGGATGTCCATGTGTCTCAGTACGTCTGTGACACCCCTTTTACGGGTTACCTCCAAGCACCCAGGACCGACCTTATCTGGGTGAGACCTGTTAAAAGCTTTCACCAAATGACTGGCATTCACGTCAGATGCCGGGACCCACATCCTTTCCTCTGGTCCATAAACCTTCCAGTAAACAAGATACTAAAGAGATCTACGAAGGACTTGAGAATCAATAATCTTGGCAATCTGGAATTCCAAGCTACCGTCCACCATGACAGGGGCGGGTGGCAAAGAAGATGGCTCCAAGGGTTCCACATATTTTTTCAACAAAGATTTATGGAAAACATTGTGTTTTCAGAGCCTGAGGAATTTCTAAATGAAAAGCTACAGGATTAATAATGGCACTGATCTTATATGGACCAATAAATCTTTGACCCAACTTCCAAGAAGGTACCTTCAACTTAATATTTTTTGTGGACAGCTACACAAAATCACCCACTCTTAGGTCTGGACCATTCATATGTTTCCTGTCAGCCACACGTTTATACTTGTTGCCCATATTCATCAAATTATTTTGAATTCTCCGCCATATGGATGATAATGATGACAAAAAACGTTCTTCTTCAGGGATACCAGAAGTATCTGAACCAGAAAATGTGGCAAACTGCGGGTGAATCCCATATGCCCCAAAAAACAACTTCCCAGTGGAATCCTGTCTACGATTATTTATGCCAAACTCTGCCAGAGACAAAAACGAGGACCATTCCTTCTGGTTCTCAGAGACAAAACATCTTAAGTAAGTCTATATCAAGGGGAGAAAAACAGAACAGGATCACACATCCACAATGCTATGCTTAGATCTAATAAAACTCACTTCTCAGCGCAATATTAAGTGTACAACCCCCTATACTGCATTCTGTACAAGAGGCATTAATGTACATTTTGATCAAAAGGCATAAGCCAACTCACCACGTCAAGGTTGCCTCTTAGAGTGGGACCTACTCTGACAAATAGGCGCAGCAAAGTGCGGTGACAACGTGGCACCGCCCTAGTAGGCGGCAGGACCCAGAAGTCGGACAGCAACCCTGCTATCTGACAATGCCACCCACGGCACTGGGTCCCACCGACCCACCAGCACAGTGCCTCAAGAACAAAGGCCACCACGCTGTACTGCACCAAATGAACAGTTGTATAACACAACATATCCTTTGCTATCAGGAACTGCAGGATAATTTACCCAACTTCAAAGAAGGTACCTTCAACTTAATATTTTTTGTGGACAGACACACAAAATCGCCCACTCTTAGGTCTGGACCATTCATATGTTTCCTGTCAGCCACACGTTTATACTTGTTGCCCATATTCATAAAGTTATTTTGAATTCTCTGCCATATGGATGATAATGACTATGAAAAACTTTCTTCTTCAGGGATACCAGAAGTATCTGAACCAGAAAATGTGACAAACTGTGGGTGAAACCCATATTCCCCAAAAAACGACTTCCTATTGGACTCCTGTCTATGATTATTTATGGCAAACTCTGCCAGAGACAAAAAGGAGGACCATTCCTCCTGGTTCTTAGACACAAAACATCTTAAGTAAGTCTCCAGACTCTGATTAGTGGGCTCCGTCTGTCCGTTCGACTGAGGATGAAAAGCAAAAAAAAAAGACAGTTGTACCCCAAGCGAGTATAGAACGCCTTCCAGAATCTGGACACAAACTGAGTCCCCAGATCCGAGACCACGTCAGAGGGAATGCCATGAAGTTTCACAATGTTGTCAACAAACACTTGTTCAAGCATTAGGTAGTCCAGGTAATGCAATAAAATGCACCATTTTACTAAAACGATCAACTACCACCAGAATAACTGTCTTTCCTGACGAATTAGGCAGATCCATGATAAAATCCATAGATAAGTGGGTCCATGGTCTGGACGGGATGGGTAACGTAAGTAGAGATCCGGAAGGCTGAGTATGTGTCACCTTAGCACGTGCACAGGTACCACAGGCCGGTACATAGTCCTCAACACACTTACGCAAACCCGGCAACCAGAATCTACGAGAGATGAGGTCGGCAGTGGATCTACTCCCAGGGTGTCCCGTAAGAACCGTACAGTGATGTTCCTCAAACACCTTGTGCCGCAATTCTGCTGGCCCAAACAATTTCCCAGAGGGGCAAGAATCCGATGCGTCTCCCTGAGCCTCTAATACCTTCACCTCTAGGTCAGGGTATAGAGCGGATAACGCCATCACTTCCCCAAGTATAGGACTCGGATTTTCAAAATCACCACCTCCAGGAAAACTACGTGACAAGGCATCCACCTTGATGTTCTAAATCCCTGGACAATAAGTTACAGTGAAATTGAATCTAGTAAAAAACAACGACTGTCTAGCCTGCCTCTGGTTCAGTCGTTTAGCCGACTCCAGGTAGGCCAGATTTTTGTGATCAATGAACACAGTGATTGGATGAATCACCCCTTTCAGCCAATGACGCCATTCCTCAAAAGCCGACTTAATTGCCAGCAGCTCTCTGTTACCCACATCGTAATTTCTCTCTGCGGCAGAGAGTTTTTTTTTGAGAAAAATGCACATGGATGCCATTTACCTGGTGACGGGCTCTGTGATAAAATTTCCCTTACCCCCACCTCGGACGTCTCAGCTTCCACAATGAAAGGTTGTGAAACATCCGGCTGTACCAATATAGGGGCAGAAGCGAAGTACTCCTTAACCGCAGAAAAGGCTCGCAAAGCAGAATCAGACCACACGAGACATCCGTCAATTTCTTAGTCATGTCAGTTAGGGGTTTTCCCAATAGTTCTGAATACATTTTCGGTAATAGTTGGTGAACCCCAAAAACCGCATAAGAGCCTTCAGATTTTCAGGACGATCCCAGTCCAATACCGCACAGACTTTCTCTGGATCCATTCGAAAAACTGAAGATGACAGCACGTAGCCCAAAAATTGCACCTCGTGTACAGCACTTCTCTAATTTTGCGTATAACTTATATTATCCCTAAGGATCTGCAACACCTGTCTAACATGATCCTGATGTGTCTCCATGTCTGGAGAAGAGTGGTGAGCAGCATGGGCAATATTTGTTTTTGCGATATTTCACTAATTTTTAGCCTAATATTCGCGATACATTTGCAAATTGTAGAATTCGTGATCTCTAGTCATTATTTTCTTGATTGCAAAAATCGGCGATGTAATATGCGCGTATTGCACGTGCAATTCAGGCGTGGCTTACTTTTGCTACTAGAAGTTTGCTGAGACTGTAGAAAATGCACAGTACAGTAATTCCTATCACACTACTTTATACTAGGCGGAGACTTGTATTTTCCCTGGAAGTGGTTATCTTCTCCCTTGCTGTGAGCGAATCCAATCAGAGTGCCCCACTCTTAGCCAGGGAGAATGAGCTCAAGTTCTCGCGAGAATCGCGAGAACTTGAGCATGTAGACATCCTTGAGCTCATTCTCCCTGGCTAAGAGCCAGGTGCTCTGATTGGATGCGCTCACAGCCAGGGAGAAGATAACCACTCCCAGAGAAAATACAAGTCTCCGCCTGGTATAACCGAGTCACCTCATTATAATATAAGGCGCCAAAATATACAGGGTCAACAGCGGACGAACGGGGGGTTCTGTAGGAAAAAAAAAAGTGCCATGGCATCAGTGGGAGCCACCCTTTAAGGTAGGATAATAATTAGACTAGAGTTAGCTTGATCAAAAGGTCCTCTTTAAGCATAGAAATCAAAACACAGACTCACTGTTCCTCATTAGCAGATGAGTGTGTACGTAGCCTAAAATATAGTTTACACGCCTCTCTAAAAAAAAAGAAATTATCACGTTCCCCAGGGAATCTGTCCGGGAGAGCGACTTTAGGCTCCAGAAAAGTCTGGTAAACACCACCACCAGGACCAACAACTTGTGGTCTATGGATCTCAGAGACGGTCGTGCGGAGATCAGGTACTTCCAAAGATAGACCCTGTAGCTGTTCTGCCAGTGGTGCAATCGGGTCCATGGCTGCACTCAAATTAACAAAAAATGGTTTGGCGGTTTATAATGTCACACCCTTTTGTGGGAGGGAGACACCACACCAGACGAGGAAACAAGGAACAAGGCCTGAAAGCTAGGGAAGAAAGAAGGACACCTCCTAGTCAAATGCTTTGTCACAGTCCTGACTGGCTGTCAGTATGAACAGACCCCAAAGGTATGTGAGTTCATACGCAGGAGTACCTAGAGTCTAACTCACCCTATAAGACCCTGATGATAGTGAAAGGACTGAGACTACCTGTTCCTCCAGAAAGGAAAGACGACCAGGAGTCTCCCTCAGGCCTACAACAAAGGTCAGGGGAAAAACAACACACAGATAAACCAAAACAAAATGCAAAAGGGAAATGAAACACTTTCAAGTAGTTATGATGGCAGCAACAGGAACTCAGCCGAGAACCAAACACCAGCAGACCACAGATACCACTGAAGCTATAAACCGCACAGCATTGTGGGAGAAGCAACTATAAATAAGGAAAGTTAAATGATCACAAAAGCAACACCTGGATGTTAGAGGTGTGGTCAGTATCAGAAACAACATAGACACCTTTTGATCTACAAGGAAACCTGTCAGATCAAAGCTTCTGTTGCCAGTTCCACAAATCTTCTGTCACCCACTGTCGCAGGGACGTCCATATGTCTTGGTACGTTCGTGACAGGCTGTTTGTTACCACTGGCTACCATTCATTTGTTATATGTTGCAGTCACTTGACATTGGTAATGCTGTCTTGGCATTAACCACTTCCCAATGCCCCACGTAAATTTACATAGGCGGTCAGGCATTTAAAAATGGCCTGCGCTCATGTGCGGAGTGGGTGCCATAGCAGGCACCCGGGAATAATGTATATGACATGGCATCTGGGAGGTTAACGAGCGGGAGCATTATTGTTGTAGTGTGCAGCAGCCTCTGTACACAGGGTTGATATAGGGCTGCCTCACATTAGTTCCTATGGAGAGCCTGCCTGTAGCAGAGCTCCATAGGAACATATTGTAAATCTCATAAACTAGTTATAGTTGCCTAGGGGAACTATTAAAAAGTGTAAAAGAAAAAGAAAAAAGGTTTTTAATAATATTTTAAAAATAAAAAAAAATTAAAAAATAAAAGTCAAAATGGCTGAATCATGGTTTTTGGTTGCTTCACCGCCCACAAAATAAATAAAAAGTGATCAAAAAGTCGAACACACCCCAGAATGGTATCAATTAAAAGTACAGATCTTCCCGCAAAAAATAAGCCCTCACACAGCTCCATACACATAAATATAAAGGTTATGGGGGTCAATGGGAATGCAAAGAAAAAAAATAGGTTTTTTTCCCAGTTTTTCATTTTTTTTTCAGTATTAAAATGGAAGAAAAACTATACTTATGTGGTATTGTAATTGTACTTACACAGAGAATAAAAGTAACAGTTCAGTTTTACCATATAGGAAACTGTGAAAAAAATCCCAAAAAACTGTGGTGGAATGGTGTTTTATTTTTTTTATTATTTTTTTTTATAATTCCCACTCATTTGGAATTTTTTTTTCTGCTTCCCGCCACATTGCATGCAACCATAAATGGTGCCATTAGAAAGTACTTGTCTCGCAAAAAACAAGTCCTCATATGGCTATGTGAATGAAAAAATAAAAAAAGTTCCTTTGGTAGGGCTGGGAGTAAAAAGCAAAAACTAAAAAAACTAAAAAAAACGGGAAATCATCCGGTCTTGAAGGGGCTAAAGAGCTTGGAAAAGGGAATCATGCTAATCTGATCCCTGCCACTGGGCTGTGGCCCATTACTTTCACAGCACTGCAGCAGCTCTCAGGTCTCCCCATGTCAACATTTGGTTTAAGACTGGCCACGGGACCAGTGTCATGGGTCACGTCACGGCTGCAGCCAGTCATTGACTGCGGTGGCCACATGACCTGCATCAGACTGGATGATGGAGAGCTGCATCAGTGCCAGGGAGCTAAGGACCTGGGACCCAGCTGTGTGGATCATGGCAAGTTTGATTTCTTCCAGAGGACCGACCACAGTAGGCAATTTGTCCAAAAGGTGCAAAACGGCTTAGATTTTTTAGTTGCATTGAGAATAATCATCGCACATGCAAATCAGGGTAGTACATTTAAAAATATAACTTAAAAAAAAAAGATTCTAAAGAAAAGATTCCAAATGATGTTGATTCTGTGAAGACGACATAATACAGAACAACACTTGTATTGTTGCTTATGTCTTTGGATTAGGTGCAGATATGCAAATAACTGTAGCAAATGGGTTTAGCTGAGCAAATGGTATGTAATGGTTCACTGCATCAAAACATTAATTACAGATGCAATGATCCAGTATTGTCTTACTAATGCAAAGCCAGGTATGGTGGTCATCTATTAAGCTTTACATGGTTGAACAAGCAGAGTCTGACTTATAGAGGCTTAAATTATCCCATTATGATATGCAGTATAAACATTGACTGACCTTGTTGGCACCAACATGTGCTTTTGTTAGTCAAAAAATAAACATTGAACACAAAAAATATAGTAATTGCGGAGGGGGGTGTAATTCATGTTTATTATTATTAAAATAATTTTTAAGAAATGCAAATACAACAGCTTTTATCATGCATATAACGGTAATTTAAAGAGCCAAATATGAACAGAAATACCAGAAATGATTCCTTTTAGTAAAATAGTATAGCAGCAGGTCATGTGTGCTTTATGCCAGCAACAGTGAATGTGAGTTAAATAAAATGTGTTATCAGAAAATGAACTATTGTTTAAATCACGTTTTTATGTTTAAAATATTTTTAAAGAGTTTTTAATGTTATTTTTAATTTTCCATGTCAATATTTATATTTAAATCAAAAACATAAAATCCTGCAGTTTTTTTTTAACTGGCCAGTAAACCTAATAATAAGCACCTCTTCTTGGTCTGTTCAGATCATTTTACTGCAGTTACCTGCTTATCTGCCATTCTAATCCTGCCTGTCATGGTATCACCTCTGTGTATAGATAAGTCAGGATCCACCATGCACAATAGGTGATTGTCAAAGCTTCTCTATTCTTTCCTTGTACAATGACCTCTGCACAGGTCACAGAACATGCCTAAAAAACTCTCCCATAGAAGTCAATGAGGTCCCCTCCAGATCATTGTGTCTATGGCCCATGTGGCTGCCGTAAAGCAATTTTCTTAATGTTTTCTAAATGCTCATAAGAACAGCTCAGGCAAGATGGCTTTATATCCACTGTAGGTAAGGCTTGGTTACACCCTGGTCTGTAGGGGAGGAGACTGTACGTCATTATTTCCTGTCAACTTTTATGCAAGTAACACTTTTCAGCCAATTAAAGGAAACATGTCGCCAAAAATGTTATCTGCCAGTTAAAACCATACAGCGACACATATCATTTTCTTTTAATGTTTTTATTTTCTGATCGCAGATTTTTTAAATTCTATTTCCTGCTGCGATGTCTGTGTCCGGCCGGGAGCTCCTCCTACTGGTAAGTGACAGGTCTGTGCGGCGCATTGCTTAATGATCTGTCACTTACCAGTAGGAGGAGCTCCCGCCGGTCACAGACAGCGCAGCAGGTAAGTATGATGCTTCTAATATTGTAATATTGCTAAGTAACCATGGCAACCAGGCCTGCAGTAGCGTCCTGGTTGCCATGGTTACCGATCGGAGCCCCAGAGCGGAATCTCCGCTGCCACCAATGATCGGGGGGGGGGGAGAGGGGAGGCCGCACACTGGCCACCAATGAAATTACAATAGAGGGGGGGAGGGGGGCCGACGGAGGCCGCACACTGGCCACCAATGATATTACAATAGAGGGGGGGCCAGGGGGGCCGCACACTGGCCACCAATGATATTACAATAGAGGGGGGGGGGGGCGGGGGGGGCCGCACACTGGCCACCAATGATATTCAAACTGGGGAGGGAGGGGGGTCTGCCCCCTGCTGCCTGGCAGCCCCTGATCTCTTACAGGGGGCTATGATACGCACAATTAATCCCTTCAGGTGCGGCACCTGAAGGGTTAATTGTGCTAATCACAGCCCCCTGTAAAAGATCGGGTGCTGCCAGGCAGCAGGGGGCAGTCATGTACACAGTTTGTAGTATATTCTAACTAGAAGCGTCCCCATCACTATGGGAACGCCTCTGTGTTAGAATATACTGTTGGATCTGAGTTTCACGATCTAACTCAAATCCGATGGTATATTCTAACATAGAGGCGTTCCCATGGTGATGGGGACGCTTCAAGTTAAAATATACCATCGGATTGGAGAAAACTCCGATCCTATGGTATATTAACTCCTGACTTTACATTGAAAGTCAATGGGGGACGGATCCGTTTGAAATTGCACCATATTGTGTCAACGTCAAACGGATCCGTCCCCATTGACTTGCATTGTAATTCAAGACGGATCCGTTTGGCTCCGCACGGCCAGGCGGACACCAAAACGACTTTTTTTTCATGTCCGTGGATCCTCCAAAAATCAAGGAAGACCCACGGACAAAAAAACGGTCACGGATCACAGAAAAACGGAACCCGTTTTTGCGGACCGCAAAAAAAAACGGTCGTGTGCATGAAGCCTTAATACGAAAGTTAATAGACAAGGTGAAAACAAAAGAAGAAGAGGAGGAGAAACCTGGATCTCTCAGTTATTTTTCAATTGAGTTGTACAGTTTATAGGTCACATTAAAGGTGGAAAAAGTTCTGAAATGATTTATCTTTGTCTAATTTTTTTTTACAGCACAGAAACCTGACATTTTAACAGGGGTGTGTAGACTTTTTATATCCACTGTATGTCTACAGTGTTACTATCCTGGGTTATCTAGGTCTGTAGCAGTATAATAAAATTCTAATCTGTTGTTTAACCCATTAAGTACTGGGCCTATTTTTCGTTTTGCATTTTCATTTTTTCCTCCCCACATTCTAATAGCGATAATTTTTTTAATTTTCCGTTCGTATAGCCGTATGAGGGATTATTTTTTGGGGTTAAATTGAAAAATTAAAAAGAAATAAAAACAGTTGTGGAATAATTTTTCTCTGCATTGGCCAAAATAATAATTAAATCAAATACTAACTTGTAGGGAACCAGTGAAAAGTTTGGAGTGCTGCGTCATATGACATGGCCTCCGTATCTGTCCTTAACTCGTCTGAGATGGTTTGGGATCAATTGGACCACAGAGTGAAGTAAAAGCAGCTAACAACTGCTTAGTACCTCTGGGAACTTCTTCAGGTCTGTTGGAAAACCATTCCAGGTGACTACCTCATGAAGCTGATTGAGAGAAAGCCAGGCTGTCATCAGAGCAAAAGGGAGCTACTTTGAGGAGCCTAAAAATTTCTACCCCGCCGCCAATCACCCTTAGAGGCCTATACGGTAGTGAAATCCTGGCGCAGGCGTGCGTGATGAAGTCATCGCGTGCGCCTGTGCTGGGACGCAGCACAGTGAAGTGTGCGCACCTGCCATCGCGCGCCTGGACATAGGTGAGTATTTAGCTTTTATTTTTAATTTATTTATTTTTAATTTTATTTTATGTGCCAACTTTGGGGGACATGGGGACACACACAGGAGGACATGTACATCGGGGGGACACACAGGAGGTCAGTGCATCGGGGGGGACACACAGGAGGACAGTGCATCGGGGGGAAATTGCAGTATTAGGGCAAAGTACTATGTGGGGGAAAAATATGGTGGCATACTGTGTGGGGGCAAATTATTATGGGAGGGATTACTATGTGGTGTCAAATTGTTATGGGAGGAATTACTATGTGGGGGCAAATTACTATATGGGGCAATGTGGGGGAAACTACTGTGTGGGGGCAGTGTGGGGGAAACTACTGTTTGGGGGAAATTACTGTATGGGGGCAGTGTGGGGGAAATTACTGTGGGGGCAGTGTGGGGGAAATTACTGTGGGGGCAGTGTGGGGGAAACTACTGTATGGGGGCAGTGTGGGGGAAATTACTGTGGGGGGCAGTGTGGGGGAAACTACTGTATGGGGGCAGTGTGGGGGAAATTAGTATATGGGGTAGTGTGGGGGAAATTACTGTGGGGGCAGTGTAGGGGAACTTACTGTGTGTGGGAAATTACTGTATGGGGGCAATGTGGGGGAAATTACTGTATGGCGCAAATTACTATATTGGGCAGTGTGGGGGAAATTACTGTGTGGAGGAAATTAATGTGGGGGGCAGTATGGGTGTAAACTACTGTATAGGGCAGTGTGTGGTAAACTACTATATGGGGGCAGTGTGGGGGAAACTACTGTATGGGTCAGTGTGGGGGAAACTACTGTATGGGGGCAGTGTGGGGGAAATTACTATATGGGGAAGTGTGGGGGAAATTACTGTGTGAGGGAAACTACTGTATGGTGGCAGTGTGGAGAAAATTACTGTGTGAGGCAGTGTGGGGGAAATTACTGTGGGGGGCAGTGTGGGGGAAATTACTATATGGGGGCAGTGTGGGGGAAATTACTGTGTTGGGGGGCAAATTACTATGGGGCAGTGTAGTAGAAATTACTATATGGGGCAGCATGGGGGGCGTTGCTATTGGGGAGGCACTGTAGGGGCAATTCTATTATTTCTGGGGACACTTTACAGGGATTTTTATTGGGAGCACAATATAGGATGTTATTATTACTGGGGGCACTCTAGGGGACATTATAGCTGCCGTGGAAACTATAGGGACCTGTGGGGTAATTTATCAAACTGGTGTAAAGTAGAACTGGCTTAGTTGCCCATATTTGACAGCTCTTTTGGAAATCCAGTTCTTCTTTACACCATTTTCATAAATGACCCCAATTGTGTCTACTGGGGTCATTATTTTTTCAGCAGTATAGTACCTGGGGCATTGGGGGGCACAACAGGCACAGGTATTGGGGGTGGCAGCATGATGACATTGTTGGGACACCAGGATGGGGAGGTTGATGGAAAAACTGAGAAATCTAACGTGTCTGTGTTCCAAACTCTATAGAGACGAGATGCGGCTGAAAGAATTTGTCATGGCGGTCTAACGGAGGAGAAGAGGAAAGAGAAGGTCTACAAGACAGTGAATGTCCCTGGATGTAAGAGGTATGTGGTCAAGTATTGGGGATGGGGGGTGCCAGAGAAAGGACCCGCCCGGGGTGCCAAACACCCTAGGCACGCCACTGCCCTCATCCACTTCATTGATTCCTGTTATCTTGCGCCTGTGCAGTTTTCCACACTATCAGCGCATGCACAGTGCATCAGTCTCTGATTTTTCCGCTTGGCTTTGTTTGGATGGAGGAAGATGTCATCAGTGCCGATAGTAATGACTATGTTGCACGTGCAAGACTTCAACGCTCGGTGAAATACCTGCCCCTTGTCAATCAAGCAAGCAAGGCAGAGGTCTACATGCAGAGCAGAGGAGCTCTGGTAAATTGAGGAGCTTGAGCCTACTCCTCAGTTCACTGAAGATGTTATTTACATATTAACCCCTTAAGGGCAGGGCCAGTTTTAATTTTTGCGTTTGTTTATTTTCTTCCCACATTCCAAGAGCCATAACTTCTCCATTCATAGGGTTTATTTCTGACAAGGTGCATTTTTAATGGCACCATTTAATTTACCATAGCTTTTATTGTAGGGTAATATGAAAAAAAAAAAAGCAATACCACCATAGTTTTTGGGGTTTCGGGTTTACAGCATTCATTGTGCACTACAGTTGACATGACAACCTTATTCTGCAGGTTGGTACAATACCAAATGTATTAAGTTTATTTTTCCGAGTAAAATTAAATTATAAAAAAATAATTAAAACATCTTTCTTTGCTTTGACATATTCTGGCTTTGGCGGCAGCTCACTATGACAAGCCTGGGAGCCTTCAAAAGATAGCAATGATCAGAGCACCTGATCTTTGCAGCAGGGGTTCCGATCAGAAGGAAGAGGACGCCCCGTTCTTCTATTTGCTATTGACAGCCCTTTCCTTCCACATGGGATGACCATGCTTTCAATAAAGACATTTATTGGTAAAGTCGTAAGTGCCTCAGGTTTCCTATGTGTCCCACCTATAACCTAAGGCAGTGAGGTGCTGCTGAGATATTCCATTTTTTGGATGTTTGACTTATTGACTTAGGATCTATAAGCAGCACCAGCTTTTTTCTGAACGACACTATTTGAAACTAGGTTTTTGTCTTATTCCTAAATGTTTATAGTATTTTTCCATACATGTGGTTTGCTAAATAGATCCTGTTTTCCTGAAACTCTGACCTTCTTCATGAAGCTCTATAATTGCAAGATATTGGAGACAACTCTGATCCGTCTTCTGTTGACTTCTGCCGTCTTCTTAGCTTTTGTGTCATTAAGGAAAAATTGGTATTGATTTAATATTGTACAAATACATTTTCCTGCAAATTTTCTTTGTTGCCAGAGGAATGCACTAATCGATCAAAAGCAAATCATAAATGCACTGAGCAGATCAGTGTCTTGTACATCTCTAATGCTTTGGCATGATATTATAGTGTCCAAACTGGAACAAGACAGCACCTTTTTAATTATAGATGTGGTATTATGAGGTTATAAGGCAAATAACAGCTTTGAATCTATAAAACACACGAAGAAGAAAAGGTCTGGTCTGAGGAGAGGCTACCGATGCAGCAATCCTTATCTTTACATCTAACTACCGTAGTAGGAAACCTTTGCAGCCAGTTTTGTATTGCTCTGTAGTATCTAAAATAGAAAATAAGCAATTTTGAACATAGTCTCAATTGAAAATATACTTCGGTTTTGTGTTTACAGCTCTTATGCATCTATTGTGTCTCCAAATTATAAAGTAAAAAAAACCTGTGTAGTCTGATTCTGATGATATGTTCACATCCTTCTACCTGCTCATGTTCTTAATCTGACCATGCACATTTTGGCAGGATTGACCTGCTATCTATTGTGTATGGGAGTTTCCCAACTCTCCCACACATGTAAAGGAAGATGAGGATTGGGCAAATGGATTAAATTCCTATGTTCTTGGGGAGGTGTCTGGCAGCAGATTTGTTCCCTCTGACCATTAAGGACGTAAGCATACTCAACTCAGTCTAGCATGCACGTGTAGGTTTCAGGTGAAATAGCTGCCAGCTGATCAAGCTCATTAATCCGCATGCTGGAAATATCGAACAGGACCAATGCATCCCGCCAGTGCAGAGTGGGAAGTGCTGCTGCACGACTGTGCTTTTACCAGAGGTTTAGGTCCCCTTTAGCACATATGTGGATGATGACCATATATTACATATATTGCATAGCCTCTACTCCAGTGTTTTTAAGACCATGTGTTCTCGTTGATATATACACTTGTGGTATATATGGGGTTGTGTAAACTTCTGCTTGGATGTAGGGTTTGTTCGATACCCAATCAATACTTTTGCCTGGAATCGACCTCGATACAAGGATTTGCCTTTTTTCGATACTAGGCTTCGCTATAGTGCAGTCTAGTATCAGAGAACAAGGAGCACGCTGCTGTCAGCGCACTCCACGTTCTCCTCAGTAGCAGAGGGGAAAAGGAAGCAGTCTCTCCCTCCTCCCTGTGCCGCTGCTGCTGCTACCAATGAGGGGAGAGGGGCGGGCGCACAGCGCCACCGATGAAAGTAAATGTTTAATAAAAATCCCGGAGGCGGGTGCTGGTGGGGAGCTGCAATTAGTGGCAGTTAACCCCTCAGGTGCCGCACCTGCCTCCTGTATTAAATGTTAATTATATTATCATTGGTGGCGCAGTGTGCCCTCCCCCCCTCCTCCCCAGTATTAAAATCATTGGTGGCGCAGTGCACCACCTCCCCTCAACCCCTCAATATTAAAATAATTGGTGGCTCAGTGCACCACCTCCCCTCAACCCCCCCAGTATTAAAATCATTGGTGGCACAATGCGCCCCCCCAACCCCCTCCAGTATTAAAATCATTGGTGGCAGTGGCCACAGGGTCCCCTCCCCTCCTCCTCATTGGTGGCAGTGGCAGTTACGATCGGTGCCCCAGCAGTGTAATCCTGGGATCGGTTACCATGGCAGCCAGAACGCTACTGAAGCCCTGGCTGAACATGGTAATCTCCCTGCTGCTGTGTGTACTATGCACAGGGCAGCAGGTAGAATGTAAAGTCCTATTAACCCTAATAGAGCTCTATTAGGGTGAATAGGACTAAGGATTAAAAGATCCCAGGTTCTAGCCCCTAAGGGGGAAAATTGTTATAAAAAAAAGTTTAAAAAAAACAAACATCAAAATATTAAATATAAATCGCCCCCTTTTCCAATTTTACATATAAAATATATAAACAATAAATAAATAAACAAACATATCACATATAGCCACGTCTGAAAAGTTCAAACTATTAAAATATTTTTAAAAAGTCCTATGCGGTGAGCGCCGTAACAGAAAAAAAAATTATAAAATCTGCGCGATTCGCCATTTTTTTGTCACCTTGTCCCCCTAAAAAATAGGATCGGACTGTTCTATTATGGGCCAGACGTTCCATAAAATGCGGAATGCAAGGAGCTTTTTTGGGTGTTTGATTTTTTTCGTGTGGTATTGAATGGTGTCAAAACCAAATCAAAATTTTGGTATTGAAACAACCCTACTTGGATGTACATTTTAGGTGCAATTTGTTTTGATGCATTTTTTTTAATTATCAAAGTCACATGAAGGTGGACATGGTTGTCAACAGTATGTAAAGACATTCATCAGGTTGTCTGCCTTCAGGAAATATATAGGTTTCTAATTATGTTTTTTAAAATTTCCAGTATAAAGCCAGATTTTTGGTCTTTCTAGTTTTGGTGAGTTTATGAAGATATGTGTATGTAAATTTAGGCCTGAGTGGTATGTATGAACTGTGCACATGTTGAAATTTTATTTTTCAGAGGAGTGGTCTATAGAACTTATTGCTTGGGTCACACTTTTACCCACTAATATCAACTTTTATGCAATTTTATGAAATATTACAGTTTAAGGCAAAGTTGAAGGTGTCTGTGTGTAAAGTACTGAGTGGCATTTTGACAATGTGCCAGGTCTACTTTCACAAAAGATATCAGTGTGGGGTTGCTAGTTATTTTTTCTGTTTTGTCATTTAGTTTTTTTTTGTACATGTCAAAGAGTGAAAATTGTCCTGGCTACCAAAATGTCCAAACATCCCTGGCAGCGACAGTGGCGGATCCAGAGCCTGGTCTCGGGAGGGGCACTTCCAGATTATTTTCTGTCCGCCGCCACAAAACAATGGTGCTTATAGAACAGACTACACAGTGTAGCAGTATACTGTATATTGTGTGGCACAGTGTAGGCTATATGTGTTTAACATAAACATATTTCACATGAAAACTTACAGTTACTTGGCTTGGCCCTTGGGGATCTCGGACACCACTTCCACACTTGGCTGGGGGGCTCGGCGGAGCTGATGTGTTTTATCCTAAAGAGAAAGATTTCATAATAAGGATTTGGAGAAGGGGCAGAGGGATAGCAGAGCAGGGAGAGGATGGTGCTGCTACTAGGGGGTCATACCATGGGGGAGTAATAAAGCCCACCATAATGCCCCCCACAGAAGAAATATTTCTCCTTATAATGTGACAGTGCTAAAAATAAAAATAGCCCCTTGTAATGCCCCCAGGTGAGCTAATGTCCCCATAATGTGCCAGTATAAAATACCCCTATATAGTGCCCTTAGTAGATGCCCCCATAGTGCTCCACACCCTCCTTCCTCCTAGTGCCCCCCATAATGTACCAGTATAAAATGCTCCAGTAGATGCCCTCAGTGTCCCCCATAATTTGCAAGTATAAAATACCCCTTCTTAGTGCCCCCGTAGATGACCCCATAGTACTCCTCTCGCCCCTTCCCCATAGTACCCACCATAATGTGTCCCAGTATAAAATTGTACTGTACAGAGCGCCCCATATAAAATACCCCTTCTTTGTGGCCTCAGTAGATGCCCCTATAGTGCCCCCAATAATGTGCCAGTGATAACAGCCCCCTCATGTCCCAGTGATAACAGCCCCC
This sequence comes from Bufo bufo, assembly GCF_905171765.1. NCBI lineage: Eukaryota > Metazoa > Chordata > Amphibia > Anura > Bufonidae > Bufo > Bufo bufo. The sequence goes on from NC_053396.1 coordinate 161,923,759, forward strand.
CCATGTGCCAGTGATCGCCCCCATGTGCCAGTCATAACAGCCCCCCATGTGCCAGTGTTGATAACAGCCCCCCCATGTGCCAGTATTGATAACAGCCCCCCATGTGCCAGTATTGATAACAGCCCCCCATGTGCCAGTATTGATAACAGCCCCCCATGTGCCAGTATTGATAACAGCCCCCCATGTGGCAGTATTGATAACAGCCCCCCATGTGGCAGTATTGATAACAGCCCCCCATGTGCCAGTATTGATAACAGCCCCCCATGTGCCAGTATTAATAACAGCCCCCCATGTGCCAGTATTAATAACAGCCCCCCCATGTGCCAGTAAAATTATTGTGTATATATATATATATATATAAAAAAACACATGCTTACCTCCATGTCAGCGATGCGATGCAGGCCTCTTCCGGCCTGTGTCCCGCGCTGTACGGCTCAGGTGGCGCGATGACGTCATCGCGCCTCCTGCGCCGGCCTCTGATAGGCTGCAGGCACTAGGCCGGAAGCCTATCAGAGGAAGGGAAGGGGACACGCCTCTCCCTCCCCTGCCTCAGCACAGCCATCTGTATCGCTGTCCTGAGGACGGCGACACAGATGACTATGGAGATGAGCGCTTCCGCAATTGCCCCGTTGCCCTCCCCCTGGATCCGCCACTGGGCAGCGAAAGGTTTAAAGGGAGCTTGTCACCAGAAAATTCACTGTTAGCCCTAAAAGGCTTTATGCCTGGTTTATCTCAGCTGAATGTAATGATACCTTTCACTTTCGCGATCCGTTGCTTTATTCTTGAGAAAAGGTATTTGCAAATGAGATGTTCAGTGCACCGCGGGTGGGTCTGAGCTACACTGTGCACCCTTACTCCTTCTGCTTCCTCTGTCAGCCCCTCTGTCTTCTTGATTTACAAGTCCAGGTTATTACATAGTCATCTTGCATAGCTCTTGCAATCAAAAAGAAAAGGGAGTGGCTAGCAGAGGAAGCGGGAGGACCAAGGGTGCACAGAGCTGCCTAGCTCTGCTCATTAGCAAGTACATTACAGAATTGAAGCATTGAATTGCTGAGTGAAAGGTGTCATTATTGCACTACACTTTGTCTCGGAAGTGCAGTGTAATACAAGTACTCACTCCATTCACTTGAATGCTTGTAGTTACACTACGCCACCGTTCCACTGGAGATGAGGCATAGTGTGAAGACCAGGAAGTAGCGCCCTCATGGAGTGCAACCCCCTCTTCTCACAGCTGATCGGCGGGAGTCCGGGTGTTGAACCCCACTGATCAGGTATTGATGACCTATTTACTGGTCCCTTGTTGACACATCACTGACCGTATGTGACTGGTGATGTGACTGGTGATTGGAATTTCCTGTGTGTTGAGTTGGGATAAGGAAGCAGAGACCAGTAGGGACCGGTCAGGGAGCAGCTGGGAATCAGTGTGGTTAGTATTACTACTTTAATTTTTTACCCACTTTGCCCCTTTCCTAAAAACTATTACTCCTGGATAACCCCTAGGTGTTCGAAACCAATGGGACAGATTTTCACTGATCAACGCAAGTCATTTTTAGTTTAACAGACAAAAAAATTATTTGGTTGACCTTTGTAAAGTTTGATCATTAGTAATAATTGTTATGTCTGTAGCCAGATAACAAATGATTAATAATGTTGAGAGCAGCAGGTTGCTCTGTGCTGAACTCAGAGGAGGCCTGGTAACCATGGTAACTAAATTATGCTCCTTCCTAATGGGTCCTTATTGGTCCACTTAAAGGGAGTCTTTCACCTATACTGACCGTTATAGAACACTAACACCATTATCAGCATTATAGTCCCCATATGTGAATGCTACCTACTGTTTAGCTGTCCGTCGCTTATTTTCTTTAAAAAAACACTTTTATTCAAAATGCAAACTAGGTCTGAAGGTGCCTAGGGGCGGCATTGAAGCGGGCGGTGCCCAGGCCCCTCGTTGCTATTCATCTGAAACCCCTTCCCTTTCACCACTCTGGCCCGCCCTAGGTTCTTCTGATTACCTTCTCCCTTCAGTGTTAAAATTCCGCGCCTGCGCCATGCATCCGAATCACCGCACCTGCGCACAGCATTACTCATTATGGGCATCCCAGCTAGATCGGGATGTTGGGGCCGGCGCATGCGCAATAAACGCTCGGATGCCGATGTAAAGTCATTTTGACCAGGGGTGCCCAAACTTTTACATGTCACTGTATATGTAAACGATTACAATATGTAAAAGAGTAAGTTAATTGGGGAAAACAGTACAACTGACAGGAGGCTTTAGTACCCTGTTGGGCAGCCTCTGAGATACAGTTGGGAATGGAGGCATATGGGTTCCATATGGTATCCTGAGGAACATTTGCCCACAGATGTTGCAGGTGGGCCTGTGGATACTGTACACTTATAAGTTGCCAAACCTGACATCCCAGCTGGTCCAATAAATGCTTGATTTACGACAAATCTGGCAACTCCAGCAGTCTGTGTGCCTAAACGTAAATCTACACCATCCCGTAGCTGTTGTAGATTTCAGCCTTCTATTATGCCTAAAAACTGTTGCAAAAGAAGATAAATATGCTGGGGCTGCTGGCCCGACCCCCTCACCAAGGCCCCTTGTTGGAAAGTAGAAGGAACTGTGGAGAAACTCCACTTACAACATTTGTTGCACGTAGCATTTAACATGGTGTTTGCGACTTTTTTTTTTACACCAGAAAACTGTTGTGGAGGGACTGGGATTCCCCCCTCAGTGTCTAATCAGACCACATTTGTAATCATTTACATATCTACCTGAGGCATAATTAATTGCAAGCTGAGTTTTGCAGCAATCTGACATTTCTATCTGGGTGAGAAAACAATATTTGTCTAAAGTCCCCCCCCCCCTATATTTTGTATTGTATTTATATACACAGATGCAATTTTTTATGTCTCCATTGACTTCTTCTGCAAGAAATTCCATGTGAGATCTGAGCCTGGGCCCATTTGAATATTAGTACTGTGTCTAGGATAAGCAGAGCAGATGTTGCCGTGTTGCGTCTGTAGATCTTCACTCTCCGAACTCTCTCCAGATGCTTGTATATGACACAATGCTATTATATTTATTTTAGGCTCTTTAGCAGAGCAGTAAAATTCTTAAGCAAATCAGTAAATCCGCCATAAAAATGTCCCAGTCACGGTGTGGAGCTCATTTTGTTGTATTTTTTTGGGCATGAGGAATAGACCATAAGATAAGCTCATGCAGTATAATCAAATGGAAAACTGCAGATACAAGTTTACAGTATGGGGACAATCTCACTAAGGACATGTGAATGGTGTCATGATTGTGATTATTGGTTGTATGTACCATAAGCCACACTGCTGAAACTCAACGCCAACTGCCAATATCTTCTTGTATTAATAACGTGGACAGTTGTGATGTTGGTAGACCAATGTAGTTTAGCACTAACCTCTGTACAACCTTTATCCATCTGTACTATTAGGACATATGGGGGTCACCCACTTGGTACCCAGGATAGAGAGCAGCTGCAAAGAGTGGCTCCTGCTTTGACAGACAATGTCAGATAGGTGTGGGTCCCACCTATGTAGAGAATGGGGTCCCCAAATTGAAGGAGAGCACACCACGCATGCTCTCCATTGCCTGGCTATTTTTGGAACTCTCATAGTGTTGAACGGAGGGTGGCCATGCGTGCGCGGCTGCTGCCTATTGACTTCAGGGGTCCCATTCCGGAGGGAGTGAATATGAGTAATATGAACAATGTCATTTTTGAATATTCATTATCTGATAACTATTGTATTATTCTAACTAGTCGAAGTTAAAGAAGGGATCCGAATTTCAGGAAAATTTTGATTTGCCACAAAGCCGAATTTCCTCCTGCTTCGTGGTAACACATCGATTTTCCTTGAAATGGCGGTAAAAAATAAATAAATCTTACTTGCCTCATTCATTTGAGTGTGAAGAGGCCGCCGCGGCCATCTTGCTTGAAGATCCCGCCTGAAATCTCGTGCACTGTGACGTATGACGTCACCACACCGGATTATGTCATCATGCGCTGCACAAGATTTCGTGCTGGATCTTGAAGCAAGATGGCCACAGCGGCCTCTTCACACTCAAATGGGTAACAATTTTATTCATTTTTTTTGTTTGTTTTTTAAGAGCAACCCCTAAAATGCTTTAACCCTTTAATGACCCATGACGTAGCTGTACAGCTTGTGCAGCGGGCGCCTAAGCCGCGGGGTCTCTATTTTAAATAGCAGAGACCAGCAGCACATGTATGCGATCATCTTACCTTTCGCATACATCTTACCTTTCAGATGCCGTGGTCAAATGTGACCACGGCATCTGCGCAGACCGGAACCGGAAGTCGCGCTCTTCGGGTCCGGTAACAGCGCTCCCCGGCAGAGATTGGGGAGCCTGTTACTCTGCGCTAATTGACCGGAGCCTCAAGCAGGCTTCCATGTCAATTAGATGTATATACCAATACAGGCCACCAGGTGGCAGGCTTGTATTGGTATAGTGCAAAATAAGTCTTTACTGATGAATATTTTCCCATCAATAAAGACTATGGGCAATCAAATGATTGGCAGTTATTGTTACCGAAGGTGACTTAAAAAAATAAAAAATAAAAAGCAAAAATAAAAAAGTAAAAAATAAATAAAAGAACCTAAAAGTTCATATCACCCTCCTTTCCAAAAAATAAAAATACTTAACCAATTAAAAAAAAAAAAACATCATGGGCATTGCCGAGTGCGAAAACGCCCATACTATTAAAATATAACAATTTTGCCATTTTGTCACTTCAACTACCCAATAATTTGCTGAGCCCTCACACAGCCCCGTACACATAAATACAAAAAAGTTATAGGGGTCAGAATATGGTTATGAAAAAACTTTTTTTTTTCCTCAAAGGTAAATTTTTTTTCAGTATTAAGACGCAAGAAAAATTATTCAAGTGTGGTATCGTTGGAACCGTACTGACCTGGAGAGTGAACATAACAAGTCATTTTTCCCGCATAGTGTACAGTGTAAAAAATAAAAAATAAAAACCTTTATCAGAATTGCGTTTTTCCTAATTCTACCCCATTTGGAATTTTTTTCCAGCTTCCTACTACATGGTATGCAACCGTAAATGGTGCCATTAGAAAGTACAACTTGTCCCGCAAAAAATAAGCCCTCATGTGAATGGAAAAATAAAAAAGTTAGGACTATGGGAAGGCGGGGAGGGGAAAACGAAAACGCAAAAATGGAAAATCCCAGGGTTATCATTGATCTCAAATGCCGCGATCGGCGATGAATGCGGCATCTGAGGGATTCAATGACGGGGGGCGGTGTAATTGCCGTTCCCGGTCATTGCACCCACAATGTGCTTTGTGATGAAGTAATTCGCCACAAAGCAAGTTGTTTTGTAAAATTCGTCAAAGCAGCCAAATCTAATTTTTAAGAACTTTGCTCATCTCTAATTCTAACATTTTCAATATTAGCCCTGTGGAGTTCTGGGTGTGTTGCCTAAGTTGTGATTACACTTAGCAATGACTAGCCGTTATAATTTAGTAATAATGTTGTGCAGATCAAGCTCGTACTACACAGGGTTCTTGCACAATCATCTAATCTTTTACTTTATCTTTGTCTCCAATTCCATATGGATCCGTTTCTTTAAAAAAATTAGCTTGAGACAGCTAGTGGGGACAGACACAGAATTACCTGGGTGGAAAACCTTCTATGGCAGTCTTTTTTTCCCGTATTTTTTTAAAAACCATTGTGGTCATCGTTTTGTCTTAAATTGATAATCAGGGTTGCCAACCAAAATTTTTCTTTTTTCTGGACAACCTATCCAAAAACATGTTGTTTAGCCAAACTGGAAAACAATGCTAAATTATAAAGATTATGAATAATACATGCCTATACCTCAATATACAGCTAAAAACTCATTACCAGCATTTACTGTGAGCTGTCAAATGATGATAATTCCCACAAAAGTACCACCGGCCTCAAAAAAATCGAACGGACATAGGAAAAAAGTCACCTACTTTTACAGACTGTCCAGAAATTTCTAAATTTCTGGATGGTTAGCAACCCTGGTGATCATTGGGCGAGAGGACTGCTGGTTACAGACCAAAAGAAGACTTTTGTTAAAGGGGTTTTCTAAAAAATAATAATATGAGAGTATCTGATTGGTGGGGGTTTGACACTTGGGATCCCAGCCAATCAGCTGTTCAAGAAGGCACCAGTGCTCCTGTGAGCCCCGCGGCCTTCTCTCTTCTTTTCCTGGGCCAATGATGTCACATTGTTTGTTCATGTGGCCTAGGAGCAGCTCAGCCCTATTCAAGTGAATGGGAATGAGCTGAAATACCAAGCACAGCCACTATACAATGTATTGCGCAGTGCTTGGTAAGCTGTGAGAAGGCAGTGGCCCTCACAGCGCCACTGCCTTCTCAAAACAGCTGATTGCGAGGGTCCCGGGTGTCGTACCCCCACCGATCAGATACTGGTGACCTATCCAGAGGATAGTAAAATAATTTTTATGTATAGAGCAGCACTTCAGTACCTTGATGAGTCGTAATGGAAGATGTGCAACAGCCAGTCTTTGACCCCCGATCCAAGGTAGTCCACCGATATAAAGTTCAAATAGTAGAGATGATGGCGGCATATTCTTCCCAAAAGTTCTTTATTTGTAGTTACTCCATGAAAAAATGTACAAAGAAGCCCATAAAAGTGGCAAAGTTTCGACTACGCAGTAGTCTTTGTCAAGCATTGACGTAGTCAAAACGTTGATACTTTTATGGGCCTGTTTGTACATTTTTTCATGGAGTAACTACAAATAAAGAACTTTTGGGAAGAATATGCTGCCGTCATCTACTATTTGAACTTTCTATCCAGAGGATAGGTCATCAGTTAAAAAAAAATCTCAGGAAATCCTTTTAAGTAGTCACTGGGATAATATAGTGCCTGACAGGTAAACAAATGTGTTAAAAATGTGAGACATATTTCCTATTCAGTTCTAATACAACACTGTCTTTGGTAAAATTGATGGCCCATCCATGGGGGTAGGCTATCAATTTTAGACTGGTGGGGGTCCTCTAATCAGCTGTGTTGCTTGCACAAACTCTGTAGCCTCCTTTGAGGCAGGCTGGTACCTGCAAATTCTGTACTTTCCATAGCAGTGGTGCAAAGTATTACAGTGTTGATCCGTTCACTTTAATGGACCACGGACCCTTCAAATGGATATTCGGCACCCTTGCCAAGCAGCTATCACTTTTAACAGGCTGGATAACACCTTTATTAGATTTCACAACTTATTATATATATTTGTGAATTTTTGAGAATTCACTCTTCTCACTGAAACACAGTCACTCCCGGCATAAGACAGGAACTTAAAACTAATCTACATCTTGAACTTTCTGAACTTCTTGAAAACTTCTTGACTCCTTTTTATTTTTTTCAAATCTGTGAAGGTAAATTGAGAAGTTGTTGTGTGGGAAAGGAGTGTAGTCATTTGACCGAACCTAACCATTGTCAGGGCTTAGAAATGCTTTAACTAGCTGCTTTAATTTGTGTGCAGTTAAGTGAAGAATGCAGACAACATGGAGACAGGACACACAGAAGAATCAAAGAGTAAGAGCGCCATTAGTTCATTTATGGGCTGTCCATGCTTTCATGCTGTGTCATTAGGGTTCTTTTATTTACTGTGCACAATGAGTATGCTAAATGATTAATAGAATCAATGCGCTACTATGGTTCTTGATATAAAATATGCAGCCTGCAGACATGGCTCTAAGCAATTTTTATATTCTTCAAAAAAGACCTGGCTTAGGAGGATAATAGTTGGGAACAAAAGTCTTGGATTAAAGGAGAAGTTTCTATAAATTTATGTAACACATTTTTTTAATTATCTTCTACGAGGATAATTTACTGTAAGAATTGATGATATAAAGCCCAACCATGTTGTGAAAAAGCTAATTGGTCATAGCTTCTTCCGTCTCATAATTTGCGCTCAGCCAAGTTTATTTATGGTTGTACTTGTTGGGGCAAAACCCCCACCTCTATGATTGGGTTCCAATTGAAGTTTTGTTTATAAGCGCTCAGAGGGAGCTGACACAGGCACACTGCTGAATCAGATTCTCTCTCTCCTTTATTCCATAAAAGCATACATTTTTATAACACAGATAATCACAGACAAAACTGGCACACCACCAAAGGGGCGGAAAGTGAAACGAATGATTTGATTGGTTATTCATAAAAGGCAATACTTCCGCACCATACTAACAGAATTAGTCTTTAATGGTTAAAAACTTCTAATAATTAAAAAGCTTCTGCTGCATCTTATCTCAAAGTTAGTATTTGTTGGCAGCACATCCCAAATTCAGAAAGAACATAACTCTCTCTCGTATGTCAAAATCTGATAAGGAAGCGAGGGGGCTGCTTACCTTGGCCTTGCAGTTGGGAGCATTCAAATGATATACACAGACTCCCTACGTCTAGCCAGCTGGTTCATTCATTTTTCCATATATGTGCAAGATGGAGGACATGTTTATACAAAATGGATTCTCATCCCGCACATACCTTATGAACCACCATATCAAATAATTGCCTTAAAAAATTATAACATGCTGACTGAGTTAGACATTGCCATAGCCCCAATTCTGCAACTACTGTAGTGTCCTATATTGTAGCATAAAATAACCTGAATAGGAGATAGTGTATAATATATGTAATATTGTACCATTTTTAGCTTTTAAACTTTCCATATCCTAAAAGAAAACAAGGCTTTTTTATAACACGTCAAGGGATTTTATTTTATGTTAGACTGACAGTGAATACATTTGTCCTGATGATACCCACCTAATACAAGAACACTTACGCTGGGATTGAATGGCAACATATGGTTGAACACAATTGGCAGTAAAATCACATTCATTACCATGAAGCTTCCTATGGGAAACGAGGCAGTGGATACCCTTCCAATGTTGTTTGTGACCTTATTTGTAGGTAAGTATGGAGGTTGTGTGGTAATCCCGCAATTTTACTATAACTTTTGCACTGTATAACCCTAGTCCTACTGAGTCATTTACCTCTGCCTCTTGGACATGATCAGGACAAGTTTTCAACCTCTGGACATACAAAATGAATGTTTCTGTTCACTGTCAGTAGGCAGAAATCTTAAAAATGCAGAGGAATTGAAACGCAAAGCACAATTACAAAACTAATAAAAACTCTTTAAATGCTAGAGTTACCCATACGTAAAAGCAAACTATACTATAGAGCTGTTGGAGTCAAAGTTGATATATCAATCACCATCTTCAAGATGTTAACATATATATATATGTTTATTCATAAATGATAATTGTACTATGTATGTTCTAATATATTATTGTATTAATATAATAATATAATTGTATTATTTCTGTTCTTATTGAATTGGGTATAATGAGTGTTATGTAATTGATTTCCGTCCCTTCTTCCTTTCACCCTGAACGCATCCTGACACAATCCGTATGGTTCGTGTGAAATGTTTCTTAGTGTATCAACTGCTGACCATTGTAACAACCAACAATAATGCATGTGGTCACCTCTTTAAAAGTACCTATCCAAATAAATGTGTCCCCTGTCATTGCTCTGTTGTGTCCTGCCGTGCTTCTTGTGCTGCTAGATTGTTTTTAAAACCACCAAATATAGCAATCCAAGGGGACTGCAATATGTGCGGAAATGTATAACAAAACACCAATTCAAAAGCGCACATATGATATTACACAAAAATGTATTAGTAGAACAAATCATACAACAAACAACATATCATAAAATAAAATAAATAGCAGCAATACATGAAGGTACTATGACAGTATTAGCTCACCCTGGTCATTCAAGGCCGCATCGTCACATCTACATAGGGTATGCTGTGCCAGTAATAATTGTTATACAGAAATCTGTAAAAGTACACCTATGTACCCATCTTGCACAAGTCCCATAAGTAGCCATACCAGTAGCTACTGTAACCATGCAGAGAGAAATCGCTCCCCTAGAGGAAGCAAGGCGAAACGCGAGTCGGGGTTGGTTTGTTCACTCCTGTCCTCTGGTCTGTATTGCTCTCTTATGCTACTTTTTGCACTTATTTCTCAATTGATGATGGTTTTGTCGTTACCAGGGTATGCGGGATAGTATTCCAACTTATCAGGTTAATTCCTGTTGGGATTTCTCTCTGCAGGGGTTACAGTAGCTACTGGTATGGCTACTTATAGGACTTGTGCAATATTTTTTGTAGCTAGATGGGTACATGGGTATACTTTTAAAGATTTTAGTGATATGTGTATAACAATTATTACTGGCGCAGCATACCCTATGTAGATGTGACGATGCAGCCTTGAATGACCAGGGTGAACTAATACTGTCATAGTACCTTCATGTATTGCTGCTATTTATTTTATATGTTATGTATGATTTGTTCTACTAATACATTTTTGTGTAATATCATATGTGCTCTTTTGAATTGGTGTTTAGACAGATCCTCCGCCAGTTCTAAATGTAAGACTGCTTCCTAAAACAGGCATAGAAAATGGTAAATGAAACGGGAATGACACCCGTTCCCTTCCCCGCACACGCCCACAATTTTAAACCTGCATGAGCGGGGAGAAGTCACAGATTTTAGGCGGATTTCAGATTGAAGATCTGGAGCTGGACAATATTATTATATAGCATAGCAATTGCAGTATAGATGATATATGTTGGGGGATTATCATTTGCCAGGTTAAAGCTTTAACCAGTTTCCTTCTCACAAGTCTAGATCTACATGACATTGTTCTTACTGAAAGATTTTCTTGCTGAATCTATGTTGAGAATGCATTATGTACATAAAAGCACTTTGTAGGTACAAAAAGAAAATTGCTAGAATAAGATATGGAAGCATTATACATTGGCACTTTCGATAGATCTTCAGAAAAACAAGTGGCCATATAAAATCCATCCTTGTCTTGTGAATTTTGAAGCTTCAAAAGAAAGAAAAATATATGAAAGTGGATTCAAATTGCATTTTGTTCACTCTCTCCTTTTTCTGTTTTCTTGCAGAAGCATTTGAAATGGTAATACGGCATGCAAGGAATTACACGAACACAATGTTTAAGACTCATTACCAAAACATCTCATCTAAAACCTTTAAACTGGTCGGTGAATTATTCACAGACATTTCACTCTATGTCTTGGGTTCCGACATTAATGTGAATGATATGGTGAATGACTTTTTCGATGGCTTGTTCCCGGTAGTGTATGGCAGTTACTTGAGCCCTGGATTCAAAGAGTCAGTGGAAAGTGTAGAGTGTCTTCGACTGGCCAGACGAGACGTCAGTGCGTTTGGTCAGTATCCAAAAACAATCATGACACAAGTATCCAAGTCCTTGCAGGCTTCTCGAGTTTTCCTTCAGGCTCTGAATCTCGGCATCGAAGTGATTAATACTACTGACTATTTAAAGTTCAACAAGGACTGTGGTAAGGCACTACTGAAAATGTGGTACTGCTCCCACTGTCAAGGTCATTTACTGGCACGACCATGCGCTGGATATTGTGGGACTGTAATGCGAGGTTGCCTTTCTAGCGTTGGGGAAATAGACTCTTACTGGAACGAATACATTGCATCAATTGAGAAACTTGCCAAAGAGATGCATGGGATTTATGACCTAGAACGTGTTCTACTTAATCTGTTTTCACTCATCCAAGAAGCTGTAGTAATTGTTGTAAAGAATGGAGGAAGGCTTTCCACTGCGGTAAGTCACTTCTTTATTATTACAATAGGTTTTGGAGAGGCTAATGTGAAAAATGCCTTTAAAACCAATAGCCAAATCCCAACAGTAGAGATTTTTGATGAAGTTGCTTCAGGTGAGTGGGTCCATTACATGGCTGCATAACTGTGCAGAGTCTATTATTGTCTTGTAAATTGTCTTGTATCTTATATGGTGCTGTTGCATGCTTCAGCATATGTAGTAAATAGAAGACTATTACTCAAACCTGAGAACATAAAAACTCAAACTAAATGGTACCCCTGTTTCTGATGAGCTAGTGGCTCTATGAACCTTAAAGGGTTATACCATAGATGTCCGATAGATGCAGGTTTCATCTATGGAACCATCTCCAATCTCAAGGTGGCCACACTAGCAAGACTCTTTCCATTTGTTTCTATGAGAGTTCCAGATAAAACCAAGCAAGCACACTTGGCTAATACATGAAGTTCAATATAAGTGAATTGACAGAGCAGCCACCTCTCCAGTCTTGTTGGCTCAAGTCGAGATCCCATCCAGACATGAGACCTGCACCTATTGAATATCTATGGCTGGAAAACTAAGGTATCCAATGTGTGCATTTCACTGGAAACGTATATAATTGGCTTGAGCCAAGCAGTACATCACATTGGAGGTAAGTAAAGCCTGTTAAGTAAAGCCTATTGGCAGTCTAAGTAGTACCTGTCTGCAATACCATTATGGTGCTAGATCTGCAGTGTCCCAGACCTGGGGGTATTTGCAGTTGTTATGTAATGTTATGTTTTGCATTGACATGTAAGTATACCAGCATACAAACATATTGGTGGCAGGGACAGGGTTAACCACCCCATTCTTCCCTTTTGTGTGGGAGTGGGCTGGTCCTACTTCCTTCCAGCAAGGGACATTCTAGTTTAACCAGTGTGGAGGAAGGCAGGACAGTTGAGAGCTTCTACTCCAAGGTTCTAAGTGACCAGCAAGAGATCCCATTCTCCTGAGACCATTGCTCCAGAAAGACTGCAAGAACAACATTATACCTTAGAAGCTACAGAATTGATAGTCAGCAGAGTGACCAGAAAGTTGCATCTTTACAGACCCCGCTGCAGGTGTGGGAATACGGTTTAGACACCCATTACTTAAATAACAGGCCAGACCAACTCCAAGCCTGCATTGCACAGTGGACACCTATATCCACAAGTGCCAGCATACTGCTGTCAGCCAGAAGTGCAAGAGGGAGAGTTATAAGCAAGATAGCATACCTGAAGTGCATTAATCTCCACTTATCCAGCCACCATACCTCTTCATCTAGGGACAGAAATTGCCTTTTGTACAAACTACTGCAGGATATACTACAGGTTATATTTTGCACTGAGTAAAGAGACTTTTATTCTTTCACTTTTGGCCTAATTCTTCAAACCACCTTTCCACTGCACCGATCCCCAGGGAGCAATGGCCTAACAGAGTACATCGTGACACATCTCATCAGGGCCATTACCATTCCCATCCTCTGCACTGGCTCACTGCACATGTACAGTATTATACTTCTCATGTGGGCCATGATGAGCTGCACCGTTGATTTTAAAGTGGAGTTGTCTCTGACCCCTAAAAAGGTCCTGTTTGCAGCATAAAAAGTTATTCTGTGACTCCTGCTGCTTTCTGACCTGTATATTTAAGAACCTGTTTTATCTGTATTAATTATGTCTGTGGTAACAGGTATCTCAAGTGAGGAAACTTTTTGAAGCCTTCATATGCTGGGCATTTAAATGTTATTGCAGAATACTGTTGCATAAAAGTGGATTAAATAATGGGCAGGGAACAGTTAGGATGACAAGTATGATGAGCACAGAGAACATATGTTAAGTGCAGTACAGTATCTAGGCTGCAAAGAATTACATTTTTGATTCTTTAAATTTTTAATTTCAGTTTTTATGTTGAAGTGACTTGAGCATTCACGATTCTTATTTGCCCACTTCTCTCACTAGATTTTTTAACCCCTCTCCAAGAACACCTTCATATCACTTAGAAGAAGAAAAGAATCGCATGTAGAAAGTCAGAACTGAACTTCAGTGGTGCTAGTGTAATAGGTGTCTTAGATCTTATGCTCACCTTCTTTGCATTTGCCTTCTCCAGCGCCCACATGCCTCCTATGTCATGGTCACTTGAAGTTCTTCTCACTCAGTCTTTCACATTTCTTACCCCAGAATTCTCATGCTTTATGCATTTACTGTAGTTCACATTACTTACTAAACTACTTCTCTTCTGACATTATATCCATCATTTTACAAGCTACAAATCTAGTTCCCTCTTATTCCACCTCAACTCCTGCAAGAGTTCTTCACCCTCACTGCACTTCAAATCCTGATTCCACAACTTTTCATTACTTTCATAGAATATTTCATCATTAATGCCATTCTAGACACTTGACACCTTCATCGCTCATAGGCGATAACACCAGCAAAGACAGGTATTGCAGGGCACTCTGACATAACTGAGAGCACAGTCAACTGCTGTCAGAATAGCTGCAGGTGAAACTCGAAAAATTTTAATATCGTGCAAAAGTTCATTTATTTCAGTAATGCAACTCAAAATTTGAATTTTGTGAAAAGGGTCAATATTCTAGGCCCAAAGTGTCACACTCTAGTCAGCTAATTAATTTATACCCCATAAGCAAAGGGTACCTGAGATTGTGACTTTGGGGTTTTCATAAACTGTAAGCCATAATTATCCAAATTAAATGCAAGCATTATATATGTACAAAGTCCTCACTCTGATGTAATAAAATCGGAGACTCTTAGCCAATATATTTTGATCAAAACACATCTGTTCCCACCTACCCCGCCAAGGTGGTCTCAGGTCAGACAGGTCCTACGCTAAACCTACCTATGCCATTTGGGCATCTATGTTCAGGAGCGCAGACTCCACACATATGGTGTGTTGCTCCTAGTCACCTCTATGTGCATCCAGCAACCAATCAGAGGAGGAGCAGGCACACCCATATGTACCACCTAATCAAGGCGGTCTGTTTGATAGGAAGGGCAAAAGTGGAGCGCATTCACACTTGAAGGTGCCACTCCCTCAAGCATATACTACATAATAAACAAAAATCACAGAAAAGACAAAGATAAAAACAACCTTCACAATATGATAAATAAATATGCGGATGTCCCTGGCCACATTTATGAAAAGAAAAAAAACACTGAAAAAAAAAGATAATGCACTAACAAAATAGATGCAAGCATTATATATGAACTAAGTCCTCACTCTGATGTAATAAGATCTGAGACTATATGTGCAGAGTCTGCGCTCCTGAATATAGATGCCCAATGTAGGTTTATCGTAGGACCTGCCTGAGACCACCTTGGCGGGGGTAGGTGGGCACAGATGTGTTTTGATCAAAATATATTGGCAAAGAGTCTCAGCTTTTATTACATCAGAGTGGGGGCTTAGTCCATATATAATGCTTGTATCTCATATGTTAGTTTCACCTTTTAAGTTGCATTACTGAAATAAATGAACTTTGCATGATATTCTAATTTTTTGACATTCACCTGTGGATCTGACGCCTGATGTGCTATCTTGAAGACCTAGATCCTGCTCATTGAGTGGCAGTGCCTTTAGCTAAGTTGGAGCTGCCCAGCAGGCACCTTTTGACCATTGTTAAGTGACAGAATGAATAGCGATGAGCCTAACTACACTGTACGGGAAGCAATTTCTGCTGGTTGCACTAATCAAACTGTGGGTTGAACATGAATATTACAGATTAATTAAGTAACTAGAAAACATGACCAATCACAAAAGCAACACAGTTCTTCTCATCTTACTTATTATCTATCTGTTTGTCTATCTCTCTCTGTCCATATGTTCTATTGGGCAGACACTTAACTATAAGGATGCGACCACGTGGCATGGTCATGTCACAATTGTGACGTGGCTGTGTTGCATTCCAGTACCTTGTAGCCTGAAGGGTTGTAGAGGGCTCTAATTAAACTAATGAAGACGGCACTGTTAAGTGGGTCTTTAAAGTTATTGGCAGAGAGGTATTGACGGTGCGGGGTGGCCATTAACAATACAGATCTACTGAACTGTGCAGTCTTCATTAGTTTAATTAGATCTTGCTATGAGCTTTCCAGCCATGAGGTACCGGAACGCATCACAGCTGGGTCACAACTGTGACACTACTGCGCCATGTGGTTACACCCTAAAAAATGGGCCCTCCCAGAGTAATTTCCCTACATTGGCACTTAAGGCTATTCCCTACATCTGGCATTTGAGGCTATTGGTGTCCACTGTGTAATGCAGGCTTGAAGTCAGTCTGGCCCGAATGTTATTTAGGTGATGGATGTTTAAACTGTATTCCCTCAACTGCAGCAGGGTCTGAAAAGCTGTGACTTGCTGATCATTCTACTCACTAGCAACACTGTAGCTTCTAAGCTATACGGGTGTTCCTGCAGTCTCACTGTAGAATTACATGCATGCTTGGATCACCTGAATTCAGTATGGCATAAGTGGCTGTCAGACATCTCAGACACGGTTTAGTTTCTCAAGAAACAAAATAGTTATTTAGGGGCACATTTATTAAGACCGGCTAGTTCTAAATGTAAGACCTCTTCCTTGCTGTCTTACATTTAGACATTTTTCTACACCTAAAACAGGCATAGAAAATGGTAAATGAGACGTGCCTGCCAGCCCATCCCCTTCCCCACTTACACCGCGCCCACAATATTAGACCTGGCATGAGCGGGAAAAGTCGCAGATTGCGGCACAGCTAAACGCTGCGCCTGAAATACAACTAAGTTAGCCATATTTTAGAATGTTAAATTACCCCCTTAGGCCTCTTGCACACGACCGCGGGCGAGCCGCATGAGGATCGCGACCCCACTCACTTGAATGGGGTTCGCAATCCGTCCGTTCCGCAAAAATATAGGACAAGTTCTATCTTTTTGCGGAACGAAAGCACGGAACGGAACCCAACGAAAACACTCCGCAGTGCTTCCGTTCTGTGGTTCTGTTTAGTTCCGCACCGCATCTCCGGATTTGCGGACCCATTCAAGTGAATGGATCTGCATCCGTGATGCGGAATGCACACTCCTGGTATCCCGTGTATTGCGGACCCGCCGTATGCGGGGCGTAATTCGGCCACGGGGGACACACGTTCGTGTGCAAGAGGCCATAGTCTGCTCTTTCTGACTTCAGTTGTACACTGAGGTATAAGTGACTGACAGCTATGTCTGTATACATACTTACATAGAAAATACTATCAATAACTGATAGGATTGACCCCATGTACAGCTGAACCAAAAGAGCTGAGATTTAACTAAATAAAATTACAAGTTCTACTTGATCTTTTCCCAAAACTATATATCAATCTGCTCAGCTCCTCCAGCTGTATGTGATGCTGCCTACTGTTAGGGCAACATGTTCAGTGTGATACATTTTACTTTAACTCAAAGCTATCCCAAAAGTTAGGCGCCAGTATGGATTCTCCATGTGTGTTGGCTACCTGGCTATTGGGATTTGTCTAGCTCTTTGCTTCCAGGTGTGACCATATTTGAAACCTATTCAATAATTCCATATCCAGCTTTGTGCTAAATTTACATGAACGTTCACAGTAATGTTTGTTCTTAGTCATTCCCCGCTTGTTATTGCTGCTGTATGGGGATGAATAATCTATGCTACGATCATTGGTGCCTCATACAGTTTCATTTGTTTGCCAGCAGCACATCACTGTTTACACATAGCGATGTGCTGCCTACAAACGATGAGTTTTTGTGCTGCTTAAATGGATTATCCGACAAAAGGGCGTTTGGCGGCTGATTGCCAGCACATGTCCACCGGGCAGTTATTGGGTATGAGGGTTCGTAAAAAAAACATTTAGTTTCGATAATTGGCCCAATCATGTACAGTACAGACCAAAAGTTTGGACACACCTTCTCATTCAAAGAGTTTTCTTTATTTTCATGACTATGAAGGCATCAAAACTATGAATTAACACATGTGGAATTATATACATAACAAACAAGTGTGAAACAACTGAAAATATGTCAAATTCTAGGTTCTTCAAAGTAGCCACCTTTTGCTTTGATTACTGCTTTGCACACTCTTGGCATTCTCTTGATGAGCTTCAAGAGGTAGTCCCCTGAAATGGTCTTCCAACAGTCTTGAAGGAGTTCCCAGAGATGCTTAGCACTTGTTGGCCCTTTTGCCTTCACTCTGCGGTCCAGCTCACCCCAAACCATCTCGATTGGGTTCAGGTCCGGTGACTGTGGAGGCCAGGTCATCTGGTGCAGCACCCCATCACTCTCCTTCATGGTCAAATAGCCCTTACTTTCAAAGTTTTCCCAATTTTTCGGCTGACTGACTGACCTTCATTTCTTAAAGTAATGATGGCCACTCGTTTTTCTTTACTTAGCTGCTTTTTTCTTGCCATAATACAAATTCTAACAGTCTATTCAGTAGGACTATCAGCTGTGTATCCACCTGACTTCTCCTCAACGCAACTGATGGTCCCAACCCCATTTATAAGGCAAGAAATCCCACTTATTAAACCTGACAGGGCACACCTGTGAAGTGAAAACCATTTCAGGGGACTACCTCTTGAAGCTCATCAAGAGAATGCCAAGAGTGTGCAAAGCAATAATCCAAGCAAAAGGTGGCTACTTTGAAGAACTTAGAATATGACATATTTTCAGTTGTTTCACACTTGTTTGTTATGTATATAATTCCACATGTGTTAATTCATAGTTTTGATGCCTTCAGTGTGAATCTACAATTTTCATAGTCATGAAAATAAAGAAAACTCTTTGAATGAGAAGGTGTGTCCAAACTTTTGGTCTGTACTGTATATCCTTCATCTTTCTTTCAAAGTGACATAATTCCTTCAATACTTTATTCAAATAATTGGATAGATGTTATGTTACATCGCTACCTTTGTTACCAAAAGCTTACTCAGATAACAAGGAACCTTACTTAAAATGTGGAGTTGTAGTGGATGGTAGTGGCCCTAATAAGATGCTATGTCACACTGTGCTCTCAGGCCGTGGGGATCGGTGCACTGCAAAGGTGATTTAAAGACTCACACCAGAAGTAAAAGAATAAAAAATTTTCTTTACTTAGTGAAAAATATAACTTTTAGTACATCCAGCAGTAGTTTGGACAAAGTGCAATTTGATGAGGTCTGGTGGTTGGATAAGTGGCAGTTAATGGCACCCCTGATGTACTGTCTTGCTGATGTCTCTTCCTTGACTTTCTGGCTAACTGCTGTAAGTTGGCACTTAGGTGTCCACTGTGTAATGCAGATTTGGAGTTGGTCTGGCTTGGATGTTATTTAGGTGATGGGTATCTGAACTGTATTCCCTCACCGGCAGCAGGATATGTCAAGTTGTGACTTGCTGGTCACTCTGCCATCAATGCTGTAGCTTCTAAGGTACCCTGGTGTTCTTGCAGTCTCTCGGGAGTAGTGATCTACCAGAGAATTAGTTCTTTTGATGGACCCTAGCACTCTGGGAGTAGGAGTAATTGAACATGCTTCCTTCCTTCTCTTTCCTACTGTAGCTAGAACTCCTCCCTACCAGTCCACTCCTACAAAGGGGGAAGGAATGAGATGGTTAGTCCTATTGCTAATGCCAACCATCCTTTATCTTTTGGTTTACAGGGTATGAAAAACATGTTGACATGAACATAAAAACCATTGCAGATATCCCCAGGTCTGGTGTCATCGGGGTACAAAAAAGAAAATCTCAACAGTTGCCTTCTTTCTTTTTTTTTTTTTGTTTTGTAGCTTTTTTATTTTACTTCAACTTTGTTCATGCATTTTGTTTTTGTTCGATTATGAGTCACTCTGAGACTTGTTCCTAAAGTTCTTTGACACATTGGCAGAAAGAAACTATTAAAAAAGAGCGAGGCTTCCGTGGTGTCAAAATCTGCACATTTGGACCATCTGCCACTGCATTATAAATACCATCTATTAAAATGAAAATGCTCGCTCTGTTTCTGAATTGAAGTGTTTTGAACCTTTTGTATGCTCTGGTTTGTTTTATTGTACAGTGGTTGGTGTCTTTTTAATCAGCGGCAGACATCATTGTGGAATACAGAGATGCAGGCCTAGCATTATCTCTAATGAGGCAATCTGTCTGCTTAGATCCTGTATTGTACGCTAAACACTGCTTTCAATAATCATATGTACTGCATCACCAAGGGATGAAATATTGTCTTGCGGCTCGAGCATCTAATCGATAACGCCCCCCCACCCCCACTCCAGATTGATGTTTTAAGAATATCTGAAGCAAAGTCGTTACTTGCAGAGTTACAATGCTGAGGCATTTTCCCCTTATGCGTGGCGCCGTACATTCATTACATTTCTCTACTTCTTCTTTTTTTCTAGTCTTCATTGGAAAAACAACAATTTAACCAGCTTTGATTTATCAAAGTCAGGACAGAGTTTTTATCAGCAAGATGATTAAACAAAGTGTCACATTGTCAGTGCGTAGGGAAAAAACTTAAAGATGGTTGTGATTTACCGTGCTGATGTTACATTATCTTTTAATATGTTTTATGCTATTCTACACAAATTTCAGCCGTTATGGGATCAAGGCTATTTTATGATTACAATCAGAAAGAGAACATGGTGTCTAGTAGGTTCTGGCAGTTGTAAAATGATCTGGGATTTCCGTGTTCCTTGTGTGATGATCCTCCTGGGCTTCAAGAAGAACAGCCAGCTCCTCAGAAAGACCAAACTAATCACACTGAAACAACCCATCAATGCCTATTTTATGCATATTTCTGTAAGCATACCCCTCCAAGCAGTCCTTCAAAAAATAGCAGAGCTATTGGCATGATGGCATAGGCTTAAATTTAGACTAAAAGCAAGCCTTTCAAGTGATCTGTGCGGTCCTATCTGAGAGCAGCATGTAATAGAAGGAGAGAAACTTAACTTGTGATATATACACTCACCTAAAGAATTATTAGGAACACCTGTTATATTTCTCATTAATGCAATTATCTAGTCAACCAATCACATGGCAGTTGCTTCAATGTATTTAGGGGTGTGGTCCTGGTCAAGACAATCTCCTGAACTCCAAACTGAATGTCAGAATGGGAAAGAAAAGTGATTTAAGCAATTTTGAGCGTGGCATGGTTGTTGGTGCCAGACGGGCCGGTCTGAGTATTTCACAATCTGCTCAGTTACTGGGATTTTCACGCACAACCATTTCTAGGGTTTACAAAGAATGGTGTGAAAAGGGAAAAACATCCAGTATGCGGCAGTCCTGTGGGCAAAAATGCCTTCAGGATGCTAGAGGTCAGAGGAGAATGGGCCGACTGATTCAAGCTGATAGAAGCAACGTTGACTGAAATAACCACTCGTTACAACCGAGGTATGCAGCAAAGCATTTGTGAAGCCACAACACGCACAACCATGAGGCGGATGGGCTACAACAGCAGAAGACCCCACCACTCATCTCCACTACAAATAGGAAAAAGAGGCTACAATTTGCACGAGCTCACCAAAATTGGACTGTTGAAGACTGGAAAAATGTTGCCTGGTCTGATGAGTCTCGATTTCTGTTGAGACATTCAAATGGTAGAGTCCGAATTTGGCGTAAACAGAATGAGAACATAGAAAAGTCAAGGTTTGGTGGCTCACTCACTGATATATTCTGGAATAGGTGCACTGCCACACAGCACTCCCTGTTGCTGTTTGGAAGTGTAAATAGAATTGCAAAGGATTGGGCGTCACTCAATATCTGGCATTGATATAGGCAAAGCAAAGAATGGTTTGAAAAGTATTATTTAATAACTAACAACATGTTGTATAAAATACATAAAATAACATAAAACACACTAAAAATACACATATACCCTGTTATGACCACTATAGTGATGATGTTCAATCTCTATTGTTCTTGTTAAAGTCCATAATAGGTCATATTGAAGTCCTTAATGGGTCATATGGTGATGAACAAATGAAGTGAATGCGGTTAGTATTGGTGTCGAAAGCGCTATATTAATTGCAAGTGTACTTTACCACTCCTAATAGTCGGGTCGTTGCTTGGCTGTGAGCCGCAGGAATCGCTCCTGTTAGCCGTCCGGGTGTTGAACTGTGAGCTGCAAAGACCTTTGGAGGCGTGCTCGCCTGTTGACGATTCCCCGTATTGCTGAATGTACTCTGACCTTCCAGGACCTGACGGTGGCGTCCCACGTGGTTTCAGTCCGATAGGTCAGGTGACTTCCTGTTTCAAGCGGGGTTTTCAAATAGTTGTAAAGTTCACTTAAGTTTTAAGCGTCTTCTTTATCTTGTCCCACACTGTCTGCCAACCATACGCGTTTCGGGATGAAATCCCTTCCACAGTAATAGTCACCTGCACACACAGATATCCCCCTAAAATAGCTAAAACTAAAAACAAACTAAAAACTACTTCCAAAAATATTCAGCTTTGATATTAATGAGTTTTTTGGGTTCATTGAGAACATGGTTGTTGTTCAATAATAAAATTAATCCTCAAAAATACAACTGCATACAAATACAAATACAATTCTGCACTCCCTGTATATATGTGTGTGTGTGTATGTATGTATGTATGTATATATATATATATATATATATATATACAGTTGCAAGAAAAACTATGTGAACCCTTTGGAATGATTTCTGCACAAATTGGTCATAAAATGTGATCTGATCTTCATCTAAGTCACAACAATAGACAATCACAGTCTGCTTAAACTAATAACACACAAAGAATTAAATGTTACCATGTTTTTATTGAACACACCATGTAAACATTCACAGTGCAGGTGGAAAAAGTATGTGAACCCCTAGACTAATGACATCTCCAAGAGCTAATTGGAGTGAGGTGTCAGCCAACTGGAGTCCAATCAATGAGATGAGATTGGAGGTGTTGGTTACAGATGCCATGCCCTATAAAAAAAAAACACACACCAGTTCTGGGTTTGCTTTTCACAAAAAGCATTGCCTGATGTGAACGATGCCTTGCACAAAAGAGCTCAGAAGACCTACGATTAAGAATTGTTGACTTGCATAAAGTTGGAAAGGGTTATAAAAGTATCTCCAAAAGCCTTGCTGTTCATCAGTCCATGGTAAGACAAATTGTCTATAAATGGAGAAAGTTCAGCACTGCTGCTACTCTCCCTAGAAGTGGTTGTCCTGTAAAGATGACTGCAAGAGCACAGCGCAGACTGCTCAATGAGGTGAAGAAGAATCCTAGAGTGTCAGCTAAAGACTTACAAAAGTCTCTGTCATATGCTAACATCCCTGTTAGCGAATCTACGATACGTAAAACACTATACAAGAATGGATTTCATGGGAGGGTACCACAGAGGAAGCCACTGCTGTCCAAAAAAAACATTGCTGCACGTTTACAGTTTGCGCAAGAGCACCTGGATGTTCCACAGCAGTACTGGCAAAATATTCTGTGGACAGATGAAACCAAAGTTGAGTTGTTTGGAAGAAACACACAACACTATGTGTGGAGAAAAAGAGGCACAGCACACCAACATCAAAACCTCACCCCAACTGTGAAGTATGCTTTTCTGCATCAGGGCCTGGACGGATTGCTATCATCGAAGGAAAAATGAATTCCCAAGTTTATCAAGACATTTTGCAGGAGAACTTAAGGCCATCTGTCCACCATCTGAAGCTCAACAGAAGATGGGTGTTGCAACAGGACAACTAGAGAAACCCAAAAAAGAAATCCCATAGGGATACACATACATACACAAAATATGATATTTTATTGAATAATTACATACAAATAATTACAAAAACATGATAAACAATGATCTAAAATGTCAAGCAGCAATACAGGCGATGTTGCAAATGGTAGCTCACATGCTGACCGGCATGGTATAAGATCCCAAGAACCAAAATAAACTCTGCACAAGAACTAGAAGCAGCAATGCCAAAAGAAATTATATCTATGTACCAAAAATGCCCTGGAAATCTGATGTTCCTAAATGCCCTGTATCAAAAGACATCCACACAAGGTCCCAACAGGCAACCAATGGTGGGCATACAGACACCAATCAACTAAAGGAAAAAACTGAAAATACCTGGGCTATGGTACAGAGCAGGGATCCAACCTCCAGTCAGCTGTGAGCGCACACCGACGTACGTTTCGCTCCGCTTTCTCAAGGGGCCCCTTTTTGTAATTATTTGTATGTAATTATTCAATAAAATTTCATATTTTGTGTATGTATGTGTATCCCTATGGGATTTCTTTTTTGGGTTTCTATATGTTGACATACATCTTACCAACTGGTCGTTGGTTTAAAAGGTTGTACTAACAGGACAACGACCAAAGACAGAAGAAAATACGCCTTCTGGAGTGGCCCAGTCAGAGTCCTGACCTCAACCTGATTGAGATGCTGTGGCATGACCTCAAGAAAGCGATTCACACTAGACATCCCAAGAATATTGCTGGACTGAAACAGTTCTGTAAAGAGGAATGGTCAAAAATTTACTCCTGACTGTTGTGCACGTCTGATCTGCAACTACAGGAAACGTTTGGTTGAAGTTATTGCTGCCAAAGGAGGTTCAACCAGTTATTAAATCCAAGGGTCCACATACTTTTTCCACCTGCACTGTGAATGTTTACATGGTGTGTTCAATAAAAACATGGTAACATTTAATTCCTTGTGTGTTATTTGTCTATTGTTGTGACTTAGATGAAGATCGGATCACATTTTATGACCAATTTGTGCAGAAATCCATATCATTCCAAAGGGTTCACATACTTTTTCTTGCAACTGTATATAAATATATATATACACAGTTAAAACCAGAAGTTTACATACACTATATAAAAAGACAATGTTTTTCTCAATATCTGACATGAAATCAGAATAAACCTTTCCTGTTTTTGGTCAATTAGGATTACCATAATTATTATTATTTGCCAAATGGCAGAATAATGAGAGAGAGAGAATGTTTTAAGGCACTTTTATTACTTTATGCAATGTCAAAAGTTTACATACACTTACATTACTATGCCTTTAAACAATTCTGGACTGCCCATATGATGATGTCATGTGTTTGGAAGCTTCTGTTAGGTTTGTTGCCAACATCTGAGTTAATTAGAGACACACCTGTGGATTTAAATGCACAACTGAAACACACTGCTTCTTTGTGTAGCATCATGGGAAAGTCTAAAGAAATCAGCCAAGATATCTGGAAGAGAATTGTGGACTTGCACAAGTCTGGTTCAACCTTGGGTGCAATTTCAAGATACCTAAAGATGCCTCGTTCATCTGTACAAACAATTATATGCAAGTACAAACAAGATGGAAAAGTCCAGCCATCATACCGCTCAGGAAGCAGACGGGTTCTGTGTCCCAGAGATGAACGTGCTTTGGTCCAAAATGTGCATATCAACCCAATGTCACGGAACCATGAACCAGACGTACAACAAGAGATAAGTGAAAATAGAAGGCTTTATTGAAAATAAAGCTGTAAAGCAAAAGTCCAAACGGATGGTGAAACCGAGCAGAGTCTTTGCGAAGCCAGAGGTCAGGAACCAGAAGGATAGTCAGACGAAGCCAGGATCAGGAACCAGCAGGGTAGTCAGACGAAGCCAGGATCAGGAATCAGCAGGGTAGTCAGACGAAGCCAGGATCAGGAACCAGCAGGGTAGTCAGACGAAGCCAGGATCAGGAACCAGCAGCAGCAGCAGTCTAGAAGCATGTGAACACAGGAGGACCAAGCAAGGAACTGAAGCCACAGACCTCCTATATATATGAGCTAGGCATCCAGCTCCTCCCAGGGGAAGGAGGAGCCGCAGGGTGGAAGGCTACAAGAAACCCAGAACCCAAGATGGCCGCCAGCACATGTCAAACGAAGGAGAGCAGCAAGCAGGTAAGACCATGACAGTACCTCCCCCTCAAGGGCCCCTCCTCCGCGGAGCACAAAACGGTTTCTGAGGGAAGCGTGCGTGGAAGGCTCGGAGTAAGGCAGGAGCATGGACATCTGCGGAGGGAACCCAGGAACGCTCCTCTGGACCATAACCACGCCAATGGACCAAAAACTGCAACCGACCGCGGACCAGGCGTGAGTCCAGGATATTGCTCACCTCATATTCCTCACGATTGCCCACTTGGACCGGACGAGGCCGAGGAACCGAGGAAGTGAAACGATTACACACCAGTGGCTTCAACAGGGAGACATGAAACACGTTGGAGATCCGCATGCCAGGAGGAAGCGCAAGGGCATAGGCTACCGGGTTTACCCTGCGAAGCACTCGGAAGGGACCAACAAAGCGAGGCGCCAGCTTGGGAGTGGGCACTCGAAGGTTGAGGTTGCGGGTGGACAACCATACACGGTCTCCGACCTGGTAGGAAGGAGCAGGCGCTCGTCTGCGATCAGCCTGGAGTCTCTGGCGCTGCGCAGAGACCTCAAGGGACTTCTGGATCTGTACCCAAGAAGCACGTAGGACGGAAAGGTGATCCTCCACAGCCGGAATATCCTGGGGAGAGAATACCTCCGGTAACACGGCAGGTTGGAACCCATAATTGGCCATGAAGGGAGACGTCCCAGAGGAAGAGTTCACCGCCGTGTTCCTGGCAAACTCAGCCCAAGGCAGGAGGTCAACCCAATTGTCTTGGTGATCGGAGACATAGCAACGAAGGAATTGCTCCAAGGCCTGATTGGATCGTTCTGCGGCCCCATTGGACTGAGGGTGGTAGGCCGAGGAGAAGGAGAGATGAATCCCCAACTGGGAGCAAAAGGCGCGCCAGAACCTGGACACAAACTGACTCCCCCGATCCGACACAATCTCCTTAGGCAAACCGTGCAACCGGAAGACCTCCCTGGCAAAAATCGTGGCCAACTCTTGTGCAGAGGGTAACTTCTTGAGAGGAACACAGTGGCACATTTTGGAAAACCGATCCACAATCATGAGAATGACCGTATGGCCTCGGGATGCAGGGAGGTCCACAATGAAATCCATCCCCAGGTGTGACCATGGGCGCTCCCCGGTGGCTATGGGTTGCAGAAGGCCCACCAGATTGAGCCGCCAAAATCTGCTCACCCAGGGGAGAGGTCAGGCTGGTGCGAATGGCGGCCAGGATCTGATTCGGAGGTATGACCGAAGTCGGAATCGACTCCTCCCTGGACAGCTCGGAGTACTGCCGTGATAAGGCATCCGCCCTGATGTTCTTGGAACCGGGTAGGTAGGAGACCACGTAATTAAAACGTGACAAGAACAGAGCCCATCTGGCCTGACGTGGTGTCAATCTCTTGGCCTCAGAAAGGTAGGTCAGATTCTTGTGGTCCGTCAGGATGAGAACCGGAACCACCGAACCCTCGAGCAAGTGCCTCCATTCTTTAAGGGCCTGCACGATGGCCAATAACTCCCTGTCACCAATCTGATAGTTGCACTCCGCGGAAGACAGTTTCCGGGAGTAAAACCCACAAGGAAGCAGAGGACCCTCTGGTGTTCTACGCTGAGACAGAAGGGCGCCTACTCCCGTCTCAGACGCGTCCACCTCGAGGACAAAGGGCAGCCCAGGGTTGGGATGCGACAGAATCGGAGCCGACACAAAGGCGGACTTTAGGGCCTCAAAAGCTCGGATGGCCTCGAGCGGCCAGACCTGGGAATTACTGCCCTTCCTGGTCAGATCCGTGAGAGGCTTGGCCAGCATGGAAAAGTCCCTGATGAACTTCCGATAATAATTGGCGAAGCCCAAAAAGCGCTGCAGGGAACGAAGACCACTGGGCTGGGGCCACTGTAAGACAGCCGAAACCTTCTCAGGATCCATGGAGAACCCCTCAGCGGAAATGATGTAACCTAAGAAGGTTACCTGGGATCGGTGAAATTCGCATTTCTCAAGCTTACCGAACAGCTTGTTCTCTCGTAACCGTTGCAACACTCGTCTGACATCCAGAATGTGGGCCTCCATGGATTCAGAATATACCAAGATGTCATCCAAATAGACTACCACACACTGCTGCAACAGGTCACGGAAAACATCGTTGATGAATTCCTGAAAGACTGCGGGCGCATTGCACAACCCAAAGGGCATAACCAAGGATTCGTAATGACCGGTCCTGGTGTTAAACGCGGTCTTCCACTCATCGCCCGCCTTGATCCTTACCAGGTTATATGCCGCCCTCAGGTCGAGTTTGGTAAAGACCGTGGCCCCTTTAAGGCGATCGAACAGCTCGGAAATCAAGGGTATCGGGTAAGCGTTCTTGATCGTGATGCGATTGAGACCCCTGTAATCGATGCAAGGCCTCAACTCACCGCCCTTCTTTTTCACAAAGAAAAATCCAGCCCCTGCCGGGGACGAAGACTTGCGAATGTGTCCGCGTGAAAGCGCCTCCCTCACGTACTCCTCCATGGCCTCATTCTCCGCTACCGACAGTGGATAGACTTTGCCACGAGGAGGAACGGCACCAGATTGTAACTCTACGGCACAATCGTATGGGCGGTGCGGAGGTAGGGCAACCGCGCGCACCTTATCGAATACATCCCGGTACTCCTCGTATTCAGGAGGCAACAGAGAGTCCGAGGAAGTACACAGCAACTTGACAGACCCATGGATGCAACTAGCCCCACACTGCGGTGACCACGAGAGGATCTCGACCGATCTCCAATCGAAAGTCGGATTATGCTTCTGGAGCCAGGGGTACCCCAAGACCACCGAGTAGTGTGGAGACGAAATAACCTGGAGGCAGACCGACTCTCTGTGAACGGCACCAATGGCTATCCCCACTGGAAGGGTCTCATGAGTCACGTGTGGCGGCAGAAGGGGTCTGCCGTCTATCGCCTCAAGAGCCAGTGGGGAACCTCGAGCCTGCAGAGGAATGGAATTGGCGGCAGCGAACACACTATCAATGAACAAACCACCAGCACCAGAGTCCACCAACGCCTGGGTCGTCACCGAGCCCCCGACCCAGGAGAGGACAACAGTGATCAGTGGTTTGTCAACACGGGAAACCGGGGACGAGGAGACTCCACCCAAGATCTGCCCCCGACAGGATCTCAGGGTACGAGCGTTCCCCGGACGGTTCGGACATGCCAACCGAAAATGCCCACCGAGACCACAGTACATGCATCGGCCCTCGCGTCTCCGGAGTGCCCTCTCCCCCTCGGACAGGCGAGCAAACCCCAGCTGCATGGGTTCACCCCCAGACAAGTCATCCCCAGGAGGCGTGGGAGGAGAGGGAGGCACGGGTGGGACAGCAAACGTAGGCACCAATCTGTTAGAAGACCTCCGCAGGTTCTCCTTAAAGGAAGGTCTCTCCCTGAGTCTGGTGTCAATCAAAATCAGGAAAGAAATAAGAGACTCGAGCTCAACTGGTAGGTCCTTAGCTGCAACCTCATCCTTCAAGGCATCCGAGAGACCATGAGAGAAAGCAGCGACCAGAGCCTCATTATTCCAGCCCACCTCTGCTGCCAGGGTACGAAACTCAATGGCGTATTCAGCTACGGATCGAGAACCCTGTCTGATGGACATAAGGAGCTTCGCAGCAGAGGCAGCACGAGCCGGCACATCGAATACCTTCCGAAGAGAAGCAACAAAACCGGAAAACTCGGCAACCACCGGATTGTTGTTCTCCCATAAAGGGCTGGCCCAGGCCAAGGCCTTGTCCGAGAGCAGCGAGATCAAGAAGCCCACCTTTGATCTCTCAGTAGGAAAGGCATGTGGCAGCAACTCAAAATAAATGCCCACCTGGTTAAGGAAACCTCGGCACTGAGTTGGCTCTCCCCCAAAGCGCTGTGGAAGAGGGGCAGAACCGGTCATACCCCGAAACACCGCAGGCGCAACAACAGGTGTCGGGGTAGACTCTGGCGCAACAACCGGAGCGGCAGTAGGAGCGAGCCCAGGAGCGACAACCGACCCATCGGCAACGGGAGCGAAATGAGCCGTGCGTTCAAGCAGGGTTTGCAACGCCACAGCGAACCGACCCAACAGGTGATCCTGCTGATCAAGTCTGGCAACCAGCGTGGGTAGCGAGGATGGCCCTGTACCGTCAGAATTCATGGCTTGGTCCTAATGTCACGGAACCATGAACCAGACGTACAACAAGAGATAAGTGAAAATAGAAGGCTTTATTGAAAATAAAGCTGTAAAGCAAAAGTCCAAACGGATGGTGAAACCGAGCAGAGTCTTTGCGAAGCCAGAGGTCAGGAACCAGAAGGATAGTCAGACGAAGCCAGGATCAGGAACCAGCAGGGTAGTCAGACGAAGCCAGGATCAGGAATCAGCAGGGTAGTCAGACGAAGCCAGGATCAGGAACCAGCAGGGTAGTCAGACGAAGCCAGGATCAGGAACCAGCAGCAGCAGTCTAGAAGCATGTGAACACAGGAGGACCAAGCAAGGAACTGAAGCCACAGACCTCCTATATATATGAGCTAGGCATCCAGCTCCTCCCAGGGGAAGGAGGAGCCGCAGGGTGGAAGGCTACAAGAAACCCAGAACCCAAGATGGCCGCCAGCACATGTCAAACGAAGGAGAGCAGCAAGCAGGTAAGACCATGACACCCAAGAACAAAAGCAATAGACCTTGTGAAGATGATGGCGGAAGCTGGTAAGATTGTGTCAATATCCACAGTGAAACGAGTACTGTATCAACATAGGCTGAAAGGCCACTCTGCCAGGAAAAACCCATTACTCCAAAAGAAACCTTAAAAAGCCAGATTAATGTTTGCAAATGCACACAGGAACAAAGACCTACATTTTTGGAGACATGTCCTGTGGTCTGACGTAACTAAAATTGAACTTTTTGGCCATAATGACCATCGTTACATTTGGAGGAAAAAGGGAGAAGCTTGGAAGCCTAAGAACACCATCCCAACACGGGGGTGGCAGCATCATGTTATGGGGTTGTTTTTCTGCAGGAGGGACTGGTGCACTTCACAAAATAGATGGCATCATGAGGAAAGAAGACTATGTGGAAACACTGAAGCAACATCTCAAGACATCAGCCAGGAAGTTAAAGCTTGGGCGGAAATGGGTTTTCTAAATGGACAATGACCCGAAGCATGCTGCCAAACTGGTTACAAAATGGCTTAAGGATAACAAAGTCAAAGTTTTTGAGTGGCCATCACAAAGCCCTGATCTCAATCCTATTGAAAATTTATGGGCAAAGCTGAAAAGGCAGGCGTGAGCAAGGGGACCAACAAACATGGCTGAGTTATATATATATATATATATATATATATATATATATAAAAAATAGGAAATCATGTAGAGTTGACGGTTGACTCTGAGGTCACCCAATGATTTAATAAGAACATTTTTTACATTAATAAGATGTTAAAAATTATTTCATATGTTTTATTATAGCAAGGGCTCCTGTATTAAAATAGATTGCATCTATGTGAATCATATCACTAATGACTTGCCTACAGGGGCGGACTGGAAACTTAAAGTGGCCCTGGAAAAAATACTGAAAATGGCCGTTTTGTAGTCTGGTCCAAATTGATGGAAGGCAGGGCCAACACAAGTAGGAAGGGCCAACAATACCATATTGTGGTACATTATACCACCCCAACAGAGGCAAATACCACAGTTCATCACAAAAAAACTGCCAGCAGAAACAAAATACATCCCCAAAAACTTCCACTGGCCAGCCGTGAGGAGGGCCTAGGTGGCCCCCTGAGCATCAGCCCACCGGAAAATTTCCCTGTAAGGTCTATGGACAATCCGCCGTGACATGCACCCTCACGGCAGTTCCTGGGCAAAAATGGTTTAAAATTTAAACACAGTTTAATTTAAAAGACTGGCTGCTTTTTGACTATACTACAAATTAGCTTTCAATTTTTCTCAAATTATGTTCACACCAATAACTGTTCCTAAAGTTTCTCAACATACAGTACAGACCAAAAGTTTGGACACACCTTCTCATTCAAAGAGTTTTCTTTATTTTTATGACTATGAAAATTGTAGATTCACACTGAAGGCATCAAAACTATGAATTAACACATTTGGAATTATATACATAACAAACAAGTGTGAAAATACTGAAAATATGTCATATTCTATGTTCTTCGAAGTATCCACCTTTTGCTTTGATTACTGCTTTGCACACTCTTGGCATTCTCTTGATGAGCTTCAAGAGGTAGTCCCCTGAAATGGTTTTCACTTCACAGGTGTGCCCTGTCAGGTTTAATAAGTGGGATTTCTTGCCTTATAAATTGGGTTGGGACCATCAGTGGCGTTGATGAGAAGTCAGGTGGATACACAGCTGATAGTCCTACTGAATAGACTGTTAGAATTTGTATTATGGCAAGAAAAAAACAGCTAAGTAAAGAAAAACGAGTGGCCATCATTACTTTAAGAAATGAAGGTCAGTCAGTCAGCTGAAAAATTGGGAAAACTTTGAAAGTAAGGGCTATTTGACCATGAAGGAGAGTGATGGGGTGCTGCACCAGATGACCTGGCCTCCACAGTCACCAGACCTGAACCCAATCGAGATGGTTTGGGGTAAGCTGGACCGCAGAGTGAAGGCAAAAGGGCCAACAAGTGCTAAGCATCTCTGGGAACTCCTTCAAGACTGTTGGAAGACCATTTCAGGGGACTACCTCTTGAAGCTCATCAAGAGAATGCCAAGAGTGTGCAAAGCAGTAATCAAAGCAAAAGGTGGCTACTTTGAAGAACCTAGAATATGACATATTTCAGTTGTTTCACACTTGTTTGTTATGTATATAATTCCACATGTGTTAATTCATAGTTTTGATGCCTTCATAGTCATGAAAATAAAAGAAAACTCTTTGAATGAGAAGGTGTGTCCAAACTTTTGGTCTGTACTGTATCTCTGCAAAGAAAATAAGACAAAAAAACAAACAACATGTTGTGACCATATATGCTCATTTCCTCTTTTTAAAACTTTTTTGCGGGTTCCTCATCCACTATTGTTCGGTCTACTACTGAATCAACTGCAGTATATTTTTTCTAAACTTTGACAGTCTGATGTGTAGTTTACCACTAAAAGTGATGAAGTACAGCTAATGGTTCATAATGGTGTGACCAGTATTCTGTTCTGACCAACACTAGTCATTAAAGGCCCATATACTACAAGAAGTGTTCATCCATGGTAGTGATTTTCGAAGTGGAAAATTAATTAGTGCAATTTTAATGGCCTGCTTTAGCTCTAATACCATGAATTATATAACCTTTATTGCCTTTGTGGTTAAACATTTAGTTTCTGGTACCTTTTATACTAATACATTTTTGTGTGTGTTTAACCTCAATGCCAGTATGAAGCAGATTTGACTTAAAATAGCAAATGGAGCTTCTGGAATTATCTACAAAAGCCTAATTTGATTTTTATAGATTTATGTTCAATGTGTGTTTAGAACAAACCTCAAGTGACCACTATACAGTATGGGCTCTCTTTGACCATTTGTCTGTGCAGATCCATATGTTAAAAGCCACCAAATGAATCGTTGTACAGGGTGGCCCACCAAAAAGTAGTATGACAAGATGAACAAGCAAGTGGATTTTTATTTTATTTTTTTTAATTACCCACAAGTCCTAAAAGATGCTGAAAGTGGTCCCCGTTCACGTCTCTGCATCTTTGGGCACATCGGATTATGTCGGCTGATACTGCTTGTGATGCCGCAGATGGTGTTTGTGATGTTCTACTTGAGTTCATCCAGGGGATTTGGATTGTTAGCAGACACTTTCTGGTTTACATTTCCCCACGTATAAAAATGGCATGTGGACAAGTCTGGGGAACATGGTGGCCATAACCCCTTGCTCACGGTTTGCTCTTCCGTAAACAGTTCATGATCTCGTGCCAGTAAATCCTGTGAGGTGCGGCATGTTGCCCCATCTTGTTGGAAAAAGCAGGACATTTTTTCTTCTGCAGAAACACTGTTGAAGAGCTGCAAGCGGCATCAGCCAACATAATCCGATGTGCCCAAAGATACATAGACGTGAACGGGACCACTTTCAGCATCTCTTGTGACTTGTGGTTAATTGAAAAAAAACAATCCACTTGCTTGTTCATCTTGTCATACTATCGCTGGAGGCGGGCTACTTTTTCGTGGGCCACATTGTATAACGTCTATTGAAGTTATGTCTTTTATCCTTACATCTAGTTTGTTAGCTAGCAGCATAAAACAAATCCAGGACTGATTAAACATTTAGAAAGCCTTTGGACATTTACCTTTGGGTACAGTTTAGGAAGCAGCTACCCTCTCCTCTTATTCGGGTTTCAAAAGAAGGAACTATAGATGGTGCTCTTGGAATTTAAAGTGGTATTTCAATGAATCATTTTAACTACTAACTGGGCCGTAGTGGGTTATGAGCCTGAGACCAGGAAGTAGAGAGGAGAAGGGACTAGAGCAGTGGCTTGGGGTTAGATTGGTGGATAATGATGGTTTGTTATTTTAATTAAAAAGAATCCCCCCAGAATACACCTTTTTAATTTGTCGTTCTCTCACCTTATCTGATGTATGACAATTAGAATAATTAATTATAATATTAAGAAAATTAATTATAATAGAATAATTAGACTTGTGTCGGGGGCTATATGGTTGATAAGTTAAAGGGATTGGCCCACAAATAATATTCTACAGTTTTCAAACCAGCACCTGGATCTGAATACTTTTATACTTGCATGTAATTAAAAAGTTATTATAGCTGCGGAATTATTCAGTGAAATCTGTCTGCATAGCGCCACCTGCTGTTCACTCTTCATTTTAATTCCTTTGTCCTGCACACTGAGATGGAAACACATGCTTGGTTCTATCCTTTAACTGCGACTAGCTGTGGCAGACAGGACATGCAGTGGCGTCGCCAGGGGGGGGCCAGAGGGGGCCACGGCCCCCCCCTACATCACGCTGTGTCCCCCCATGTGCCCCCCCAACTAAAATGCCCCCCCCCCCAAGTGAGCCGCTGCCGGGCACAGGGAGATGAGCGCTTCCATTGCGCTCATCTCCATAGTAATCTGCCTGTGCCGGCAGCCTATCAGAGGCCGGCGCAGACGGCGCAATGACGTCATCACACCGCCTGAGCCATACAGCGCGGGACACAGGCCGGAAGAGGCCTGCATCGCATCGCTGACACTGAGGTAAGTATAAGTATTTTTTATTTTTTACAATAGTGTTACTGGCACATTGGGGGGCTTATTACAATACTGGCACATGATGGGGGGGCTTAATACTGGCACATGATGGGGGGGGCTTAATACTGGCACATGATGGGGGGGCTTAATACTGGCACATGATGGTGGGGCTTAATACTGGCATATGATGGGGGGGCTTATTACTGGCACATAATGGGGGGGCTTATTACCGGCACGTGATGGGGGGCTTATTACTGGCACGTGATGGGGAGCTTATTACTGGCACGTGATGGGGGGCTTATTACTGGCACGTGATGGGGGGCTTATTACTGGCACATTGGGGGGCTCTTGTTACTGGCACGTGATGTGGGGCACTTATTACTGGCACATTGGGGGCTCTTATTACTGGCACGTGATGGGGGCACTTGTTACTGGCACGTGATGGGGGGCACTTGTTACTGGCAGTGGCACATTATTGAGGGCACTTATTACTGGCACATTATTGGTGGGCACTATAGGGGCATCTACTGAGGCCACAAAGAAGGGGTATTTTATATGGGGGGCTCTGTACAGTAGCATTTTATACTGGGACACATTATGGTCGGTACTATGGGGAAGGCGGGAGAGGAGTACTATGGAGTCATCTACGGGGGGCACTAAGAAGGGGTATTTTATCATTGCAAATTATGGGGGACAATTATGGGGGACACTGAGGGCATCTACTGAGGCACGATATATGGGGCATTTTATACTGGCACATTATGGGGGGCACTAGGAGGAAGGGGGGAGAGGAGCACTATGGGGGCATTTACTGGGGGCATTTTATACTGGAACATTATGGGGGACATTAGCTCAACTGGGGGCATAAGGGGGTATTTTTTGCATTGTCACATTATAAGGAGAATTATTTCTACTGGGGGGCATTATGGTGGGCTTTATTACTCCCCTATGGTATGACCCCCCCTATTAGCAGCACCAGCCTCTCCCTGCTCTGTGACCCCTCAGCCCCTTCTCCAAATCCTTATTATGAAATCTCTCTCATTAGGATAAAACACAACATCAGCTCCACCGAGCCCCCCAGCCAAGTGTTGAAGTTGTGTCCGAGATCCCCAAGGGCCAAGCCAAGTAACAGTAAGTTTTCATGTGAAATATGTTTGTTATAGACATATAGCATACACTGTGCCACACAATATACAGTATACCGCTACACTGTGCCACACAATATACAGTATACCTCTACACTGTGCCCCACAATGTACAGTATACCTCTACACTGTGCCACACAATATACAGTATACCTCTACACTGTGCCACACAGTATACCTCTACACTGCCACACAATATACAGTATACCTCTACACTGTGCCACACAATATACAGTATACCTCTACACTGTGCCACACAATATAAAGTATACCTCTATACTGTGCCCCACAATGTACAGTATACCTCTACACTGTGTAGTCTGTTCTATAAGCACCCTTGTTCTGTGGCGGCAGACAGAAAATAATCTGGAAGTGCCCCTCCCGAGACCAGGCTCTGGATCCGCCACTGGTCTGGACCGCTCACAGGAGTGTACATTTCTTCTAAACTGTAATCCGTATGCTCTGGCCTGCAGAAATCAGCACTCGCTCGATAACAACTAACAGGCAGTACCTGTAGGCTGTAGCCTGGCCCTGTTACCGAAGCTAGCTGAGTGGTGTAAGGTTAAGGTACTAGTAGAGATGAGCGGCCGCTTAATCCTGATTTAAAGTTAAAGTTACTGCAGGATATGGATTACAGTTTAGAAATGTCAAATGTACACTCCTGTGAGAGGCGGGGAGGGAGATCTGTGGATGACACTGTTACAGGGAGGGGAATCTGTGGATGACACTGTTATAGGGAGGGAGATCTGTGGATGACACTGTTATGGAGGGGGAAATGGGGATGACACTGTCATGGGGTGGATCTGTGGATGTCACATATAGCATAAGATGCTATATACGGTATGTGGCATCCACAGATCCCTCCCATAGCAGTGTCATCCACAGATCCCCCTCTCTATAAAAGTGTCATCCACAGATAGCAGGACTTTTCTTCCCTGTTGCGGTTTTAGGTATTGGGTAAAGTATTGCAGCATTTCTAAGCATACTTGTGTAAATGTATCGTTGTTATAGCTGCCCCCCCTACTTTTGTCCTGGCCCCCAGTGTGCCCCCCCAAAATTTGAAAGCTAGAGACGCCACTGAGGACATGCCCCCTGAGAAAGGACACTTCCCCTGAGCTGCAAGCTTGAAATAAATCTAGCTTTGTTAGAAAGAGATTGCCATGTACTATATGATGTCTGATTTTCATTTTTTACATTAATTATGGGAGAACCCCTTTAACTGTACTGGCCCAGAGTCCATCCTGCATCCTTTCACGCAAGATGTCAGACTGGGTGGGATATTGGAATGGTAAATTTAGCAAATATGGACTTCTGTCAATTCAGTGTTGTGTTGAAGACTTCATCTTCCCTTGCTATATTGAATTAGCTAATGCGTTTAACATGATCCTTTGCACTATCCACTTAGTCAAAGGCAGATACAACTGTAAAAACCTTTTTCGCGTTGATCTAAGGCCACTTTTAATGGATTTAATGCAGTTCATTTTAACAATTAAAGATTTCACATACTGGTTTCCTATTGCCAAAAAAAAGGTTCTCCGCACACTCTGGAGTCTTCTTGAGCAAAGTACACATTAGCAACTTTTAATACACGATGCAGAGTGCAGAGTCAGTCTGACCAGCGAGCTCATTTGAATAATATACAAATAATTGCATTAGGCACAGCAGCTAGATAAGCCAAAATGAAGTTACTAAAATGTGGCCTTATTTATCAAGACTGTCAAAGAAAGTGGCCTTGTTGTCCATAGCAAACAATCACAAAAGCTGAGCTTTGATTGGTTGCTGTGGGCAACAAGGCCAGTATTTCAGGCTTCGGCAGTTGTGATAAATTGCGTCCTATGCACAGTGAGACAGATTTATTAATCCTGTCTTGGGTAGTCAAAAAAAGCACCAAATTTATCACACTGCCTGGATAATATATTTGCTGCATGAATATACACTTTTGCCAAACGTTATACCACCTATTGATTGGCTTTGTGCCAACATTTTGTGACAAAACTTTGGCACAAATTAATGCATCTTAGGCCACACTCCTTTTTGATTAGGCACACCCATTTCTAGTTAAAGAAGAACTCCTGCAAACATTTTTATTCTCTGGCATATTAGAAAGGTACATGATGTAAACTGTTGTGATTGCATTTGTGAGTTACCACCTCCCTTCTGATCTTCATCTGTGTCATGTGCCCAACACTGATCTCCAACTGACACAGTATCTTGTGTGGACAGGAAATCTGTTTCTCTATGTATTCTATGTAGAGCTCTATGTAGAGCCTCAATGTCAGTCTCATAGAAATGAATAGAGAAGTAACTGATTTCCTGTCCTGTGTCAGTTGGAAATGAGAGTGTTGGTCACATGACACAGCTGAGGATCAGAAGGGAGGTTATAATTAACAAGTACAGTCACTGGTTAGTAATTACCTTAATTAAAGTTTATATCATGTACCTTTCTTAACATGTCAGAGAATAAACATTTTGTGGGAGTGCTTCTTTAAGTCATGCCTCCTTGTCGAATGAGGCATAGTGGATTATTTTACTTTTTGGTGTATTTGCTTTATGAATATGTCTAAAACTTGATATGACATTTTGCCAAAATGTGCCAAATTGCAGCCAGACACAAACCACTGCATGGGGGCAAAGGTTTAAAAGTAATATCAGGAAGTATTACTTTACTGAGAGAGTAGTGGATGCAGGGAATAGCCTTCCTGCAGAAGTGGTAGCTGCAAATACAGTGAAGGAGTTTAAGCATGCATGGGATAGGCATAAGGCCATCCTTCATATAAGAAAGGGCCAGGGGCTATCCATAGTACTCAGTATATTGGGCAGACTAGATGGGCCAAATGGTTCTTATCTGCCGACATTCTATGTTTCTATGTGCCACGGGTTCTGTCCGGCCAGTTTTTGACATTTTCGCCGGATTGCAGCTAGATCTCCACCGGACTCCATTATAGTTAACAGGGTCGGCTGGCATTCTGGTTGCATCTGGCAGTGTCGGATCTGGAAAATTCCGGCAGGCTGTTCTCTGCTAGAATCGCTGCCACAGATGTGACACTAGCCTAAATGGCTTATTCCTGCTCAGGATCCTCTTTATTTGCTAGCATAGAGATCTGCTCTCTTAGGGCTCATGCACACGACTGTATGTATTTTGTGGTCTGCAAAAAACAGATCTGCAAAAAATATGGATGACGTCCATGTGAATTCCGTATTTTGAGGAATGGAACAGCTGGCTCCTAATAGGACAATCCTATCCTTGTCTGTGATCCAGACAATAATAGGACATGTTCTATTATTTTGTGAAACGGAAATATGGAAATGGAATGCACAAGGAGTAGCTTCCTTTTTAAAAAAAAAATAATTCTGACCCATTGAAATGAATGGTTCCGCATATGGTCTGCAAAAAAAAAATGAAATGGACACATGAGCCATTCAGTGACATTCAGTGTAATTTTTTCGCTGCTGGTGACAGCAACATTACCTGCGCTACATCTCCTGTATAAAGTTTGCGCATCCTAAATATCTGTGACATTCAGTGTAATTTTTTCGCTCATACACTTACAGGAGGGACTACCAAGTATCTTGGGGCCACAACAGATTTAGGAATTTACCATATGTAGAACTGCATGATGACAGTTATGTTGAAAGTTGGCAGTTTCAGCATTAGTGATAGTATTCCTGTCATGCTTCTGGTGGCCTAGAATTTTCTAGTGGTTAACATGTAATATCTCTAGTGGTCTAGCGTGAAGACGTAGTATTGATATACATTAGTGTTTGGCGAGCATGCTCGGCCGAACACCATTTCGACTCGAGCATCACGATGCTCGGCACATCGCGGTGTTTGGCCGAACACTACGTGTGCTCGAGCGCGATGCTCGAGTCTCCTCCCCGCATGTTTGTTGTCTGCTACGCAGCAAATAAACGTGCGGGGAAGTACTGGCACTCACTGTAATGCCGTAGCTGTGTTGGTTACTGGCATTACAGTGATTGGCTGGCCGGAACGCGTCAGATGACTCGTTCGGCTTAGTCTTAGTCAGGGCGAGCTGCAGCAGAAGGGACAGATAGTGTAGGGACATGAATTGTTTTTGTTTTTTTTAGGCAGGGTTTAGTGTTAAAAGGTGTTAGAGACCCAAAAGTCCTTTTAAGGACTATTGTTTTATCTGCCTGCAATATATATTATTAGCGCAACCTGCGCTAAATTGCGTGCAATTGTTTGGCCGCTGCTGACAGTGACACAACCTCTGCTACATCTGTTGTGTTACATTTGCGCATCCTAAATATCTGTGACATTCAGCGCAATTGTTTGGTCACTGCTGACAGCGACATTACCTGTGCTACATCTCCTGTATAACGTTTGCGCATCCTAAATATCTGTGACATTCAGTGTAATTTTTTTGCCGCTGGTGACAGCGACATTACCTGTGCTACATCTCCTGTATAACGTTTGCGTATCCTAAATATATGTGACATTCAGTGTAATTTATTTGCGGATACACTTACAAAACCTGTGCTACTGTACGTGTGACATACTTGCAAGCATATATACCATTTAATATGCTCAAGGCGAGCAGTAAGGTACGGGGAAGTGGCCGTGCTGCTGAAGGTGCACGCAGAGGCTGTGGCCCTGGGCGCGGTGAAACTGTGCCTGCTGCCAGAGCACAAGAAACACACTCATCCACGATACTTAGCTTCATATCCCAGTTTGCAGGGCGGCACACGACACCACTCTCGAAGTCACACCAGTGCGACCAGGTAGTCAGTTGGATTGCAGAAGATAATGCTTCCAGTCAGTTAAGCACCACCCTGTCTTCCACAAAGTCCAGTCTCGGTAGCCAAGAGTCTGGTCAACAGAATCCTCACCCTGATCCTCCTTCCTCCCACCATGGAGAGTCTTGGCAAACAAGTGATCCCACACTCAGATCTTCCGAGGAGCTATTTTCATCACCATTCCTTGATTTGAGCCTCTCGCCAAGCCCGCTTGAAGAGGGACATGAAGAGATCTTGTGCACCAATTCCCAAACTCTTGAGCATCCACCGTCAGAAGAAGATGACGGTGGGGAACGGAAATTAGTATCTCACGAGGTGGATGATGAGGATGAGACACAGTTGTCAATAAGTGAGGTTCTTGTTAGGTCAACAAGTCAGGAGGATGACCAGAGTGAGAAAGTGGAAGAGGAGGTGGTGGATGATGAAATCACTGACCCAACCTGGGAAGGTGGCAAGCCGAGCGAGGACAGCAGTACAGAGGGGGAGGGATACACAATACCGCAACAGGCTGAAGGAGGCAGTGGTGTGGTAGGTGCAGCACTATGAAGTGCCTTTTGTGCTGTGGCATTAGAAGAATTCTGATATCTTTGACTTTTAGTCTAACCAGACTGTCTATTACTCTGTAATTCCTCTAGCGCCGTTCTATGGAAACAGTAGGTTTAAAGAGCACACCAAATGCTTGAAATAACTCCTTTTTTAACTTCAACTTTTCTTCATATAACACTGTCGCCTCCGCAGCAGATAGTCCATATACAAAACACGTGTTGAAAAGATATCACAAAATCTTGTAATTCAACATAAAATGGTGGATATATTTCTCTCTTGAGTATCTGTACTCTCACTTTAAGTTATTTAAGCACTTTATGACCTCTCTGAGAGGTATATCTGAGATTTAACTAATAGTTCTACTGGCAGTATGAAGTTAGCAGTAACTATTTGCAGATTGGTTGAGTATGATCTGGTATGGTTGTATGCAATTTTTGGATTGCAATATGGATTTGTAG
This sequence comes from Bufo bufo, assembly GCF_905171765.1. Taxonomy (NCBI): domain Eukaryota; kingdom Metazoa; phylum Chordata; class Amphibia; order Anura; family Bufonidae; genus Bufo; species Bufo bufo. Next base: position 161,965,409 of record NC_053396.1, read on the forward strand.
TTTGCAATTGAATTTGCAATTTGTATTTGGTGGATCTGTCAATAACCACACATATAACTGGTTCAGTATACAGTTTTAATTACTATACTAACAGTAGGAACTTTATATAACTGTTTTAAATACTTTTTTTTGGCCTCTCTGCTTCCATAAAAACACAGCTCTCAGTGGAGTGAGTGTCTCTTCAGCTCCTGCCTCTGGTGAATAATGATTCTAGCAGCTCCTGCTAGGGGAATTCCAAGACAGGCTGTGTGTGAGGCTGGCTGTTATTGGTGAAAACTCTTGCTGTGTGAGAAGCTGGCTGTGATTGGTCTAGACTTCTGCCCAGCAGCAACAGATTAACACTATGCTTCTGTTGTTTTTGCTGTGTCACTGAGCTTAATTGACATTACAAAATGAATCTTAAAGGCATATTATCTTTTTCTGCTTCTGTGAACACAAAATATAACAGTTATATGAAATCCAAAACATGATATCACAGTAAATAACTCTGCTTTTGTCTTTAACACATAAACATAGGAACTGTATTAAGGCTATTGGCAGGTCTAGCTGTATACACATATAAGCTATACTAGCAACCTAGGACAGGTCTTAGCTGGCCAGCTACAAGTGGGGTGGCAAAAGGGAGAAGGTGGTCCACAACAAACAGGCCCGCAACTGTTTCCCGTAGCACCCCCTTGGGGCAATCTTCCTTGCCAAGGGGTAGGTGTTCCGCAGTCTGGAGCTTTTTTGAGGAAAGTGTGAATGATAAAAGAATTATCATTTGCAACCTGTGCCATACCAAAATGAGCAGGGGCGTGAACACTAGCAATCTCACCACCACCAGCATGATCCACCACATGGCTATAAAGCACCCTAATAGGTGGGCCGAATGCCTGGGTCCACAATCGGTGTCTGCGGATCACACCACTGCCTCCTCTTCCCCTGTGTTACATGCTGGCCAATCCCCTGTCCAAGACGCAGGCCTGAAGGCCTCCCGCCCTGCACCTGGACCTTCGCAAGCACCATCAGCTAGCGCATCCACTTCTGTGTCCCAGCGCAGTGCACAGATATCCATACCCCAGGCCTTTGAACGAAAATTGCTGGCCCTGGAAATGTTGCCATTTAGGCTTGTGGACACTGAGGTTTTCCGCAGTCTGATGGCGGTGGCCGTCCCTTGTTACACAGTACCCAGCCGCCACTATTTTTCCCGGTGTGCAGTCCCCACTTTACACCATCATGAATCCGGTAACATCACCCATGCCCTGACCAACGCAGTTATTGGGAAGGTCCACTTAACGACTGACACATGGACAAGTGATTCTGCCCAGGAAGCTACATTTCCCTGACGGCACACTGGGTTAACGTTGTGGAGGCTGTGAGAGAGTCATACCCTGGGATGGCACAGGTGATACCGACGACAAGGATTCCGGGCCCTACTTCCTTTAGGATTTCCGCCACCACCTACATTAGTGGCTGCAAACCCCCCTTCCCCCTTTTCCTCCTCCACCTCCTTCTCCACTTCCACCTCTGAATTATCATCTTGCAGCACCAGTCAGCCATCATTCAATAGCTGGAAGCAGTGTAGCACTGCAGTGGGGAAGTGGCAACAGGCTGTGCTGAAACTAATTTGCTAAGGTGACAAACAGCACAACGCCGCAGAGCTGTAGCAGGCTATAAGAGGTCAGACTGAGCTGTGGCCCCTCAACCTGCAACCAGGCATGGTTGTGTATGATAATGGCCGTAACTTGGTGGCGGCTTTGGAGCTCGGCAAGCTCACACACATACCATGCCTAGCCCCCGTGTTCAACTTAGTGGTTCAGCGGTTTCTCAAAACCTACCCCAATTTGCCTGAGCTACTGGCGAAGGTGCTCCATGTGTGTGCTCATTTCCGAAAGTCATCTACAGCTGCCGCCGGTCTGGTAACGCTGCAGCAGCGCTTGCAATTGCCAGCTCACCAACTGTTGTGTGACGTGAGGACGCGCTGGAACTCCACTTTCCACATGTTGGCCATGCTTTGTGAGTAGCAGAGGGCAGTAGTAGAATACCAGCTGCAACATGGTCATTGAGGTTTTACGCAACTTTGAGGAATCAACACAGATTGTGAGCAGCGATAACGCCGTTATCAGCGTAACCATTCCACTTCTGTGTCTACTGAAACGCTCGCTGCTCACAATGAAGGCGGACGCTTTGCATGTGGAAGAGGTGGAAATGGGGGAAGACAGTACACAGGGTGATAGCCAGACCACCTCAGTTCGTCTTCTCAGCGCGAATTGGATGATGATGAGGAGGAGGAGCAGGAGACGATTGCCTTCGCTACAGAGGGTAGTACCCATAGCAGGTTTATTTCATCTGTTCAGCGTGGATGGGCCGAAGAGGATGAGGAAGAGGATGAGAAGATTGAGTCATCCTCCTGATGAGAACAGCGAAGTCTTGTCTGTTGGAACTCTGGCACACATGGCTGACTTTATGTTATGCTGCCTTTCCCATGACCCTCGTGTTATACGCATTTTGGCCAACACCGATTACTGGTTGTTCACCGTTTTCGACCCCCACTACAAAGAGAACTTCTCATCTCTCATTCCTGTGGTAGAGAGGACTAGCAAAATGGTGCAATACCAGAAGGTCCTTGTGGAAAAATTGCTCCAAAAATTTCCAGCTGAAACGCTGGTGGAAGAGTACGTAGTTCCTTGGGCAACTGAAGAGGGGCGACTAGGGGAACACAGAGCAGTTCCAACAGAGGCAGGGCAACACTCTTTAAGGCCTGGAACAGTTTCATGACACCCCGCTAGCACCCTCACCCTGATGCACGGCCTAGTGTCACAAGGATGGACATGGTCATATCAACATGCTTATTAGGCTGCCCTCGCTCCTAATGTTTCAGAGGGTCAGCTTAGCAGCAGACCCTCACCGCTAATGTTTTAGAGGGTCACCAGCAGGCCCTCGCCCATAATGTTTTAGATGGTCAGATCAGCAGCAGGCACTCGCCCCTAATGTTTTAGAGGGTCACCAGCAGGCCCTCACCCCTAATGTTTTAGAGGGTCACCAGCAGGCCATCAATCATAATTTTTCAAGGGTGTGTATGATGCCCTCTTTTATGTGTAATAAAGGATGTATTGGAGTGCTGGTTCCTTGTAATTTTTGGCAGCCCTTTCACTTAGTGCATAGGCTTTATGAGTGTAGGAGTCCCACTACCTGAAAAATTGTACCACAATGTGAATGAGGCCCTCCTTTATGTGATATACAGGTTGTATCGGAGTGCCCATTCCTTGTAATTTTTAGAGGCACTTGCACTTTATATACAAGTAAATATACAGGAAAGAATGTTTCCTAATATTTTTTCTTCTAAAATCAATTTTATCTTCGGTTTTGTGTGTATTATTGTCAGTCTGTAAAAGTGGCGTCCTACTCGGGCAGCATCGTTCCCAGCAGCAACCTGGGAGTCCAAGATGCATCCAGACATCCTCCGCATGCTGTTCCCGAACCATTTCAGTGGTGTTTCCATCAATTTCTGACCTTTTTCTGTGAACCAGACACCCTCCCCTCTTCAGAGCAGGGGGTGCCTGGTTTAATGCTCTGGTTCTCCCATTGACTTCCATTGTGCTCTGTAGAGCACCCGAGCATCCCAATGTGTTCTACTCGAGCACCAGAGCACCCGAGCACTTTGGTGCTCGATCAACACTAGAGACCACCCTTTTTATATGGCTGAGGGACCACTGAATTTACCAAATGCAGAAGTGAACGTAGCCTAAGGGTGCATTTATATATGGCTACAGCCTGAACAAAAATGACTAAATGTATCTATATGTACAGTGGGCAAAACGATGGCACTACCAATAAACTAGTAATTAAATTGATGGCTCCATAAGAGTCATTCGAATCATGATGATGTGGCCTCCTAGTTTTCTTGCGTCAGTCTTCTTTATATAAATATATGCCAGTCATTACCATTACTACGATGTGATATCATGCGTAGGATAGATCAATGCAAGATTTGTGGCTCTGTTTTATGAGCTTTCCAACGATTACACACTGAGATATATTGTGATGTCTTAAACAGATGTTGTAATGCTTTTAAGCCCCTTGTCAGGAAGCAAATAGGGAAGCTTAGCGCAGATGGAGTATGTATTAAACAATGCTAAGAGTGATAAGGGTATTATGTCTACTGCACTCCTCGGTGCGTCTGGCCAGAGATACAGTAGCTGTATTAGGACATCAGATTTACATAAGCTATAAATTGTAGCTAATTATTTGTTGTTTTTTTGGATGGCAGGGATAGACTCATCCATTTGGATAGGATGTATGGAGCCTCTAAATCATGTCTCCCCGCATTATTAGTGGCTATAACTGCCTACGAATATTTACACCCACTCATTTGTATAAAATCTTCCTTTGATTACTTCCTTAGGTACATGCTCCTTCTGGGATTCTGTTCTGCACAGACTTCATAAAGCTGAAATTTAAGATTTACCGTAATAAATTTTTCTTACTTATGTACTTTGACCCCAAGACCTTGAGGTACTAAGTGGTTTCTGGAGCACTCAGAGGTAATTTACATAAAGCCATGAATGATATTCAGGCCTTTAGGTGAACTTTTCGCTGCCTGAATGATGCAAGGACATTCATAAACTCTTGGCCTCTCATCTGGATTTACAGGTTCGGGATGCTTGAGAAGAACATCCAATCTTCTACTTAGTGTTGTTCAGTAAAACATATTTTTATTAAAAACCTATTCATCATGGTTTAGATTCACTTCACACCATAAATTTCTGCTGGGAGGAGATCAGACCTCTACAGGAACATAGACTGGTAAATATAAGGCGCCTTTCAGACAAGCAATATAAAAAAACCTCATCTGTGTTCTGCCTGGGAACATGGATGAGTTTTTAAATTGATCTTCATGGAAAGAGTCCATTTGGGGTCTGTTTTCACTGCAGACCCATTAGAATCATGTAATAAAATTGGTCAAAGATTGCTGGTCAAAAAAAAAGCTGCATATTTCTCTGCACATCGACTGATGTGGAAAATTAACCATGTCAGTATACTCATTAGGCCAGATTTATCATTACTCTGACAGCTCACTCCACTTTCACATATGGCTAAAGTCAGTTTTAGCCAAGTCAGATTTATGATCGGCCCTTTAAGACTGTAAAAAATGTGGTTTGACGATAGTAGTTTATCCGTCAGTAAGCAGCTTTACAAAAGTCGCACGTCCTTACGAAAAAGTCGCATGTTCTATTAAAAAGTCTCATAAGATAAGCATGGTCCTCACTGGAGTGAAATTGCGCATTTTTTTGCGACTTTTTAAATAGTCCCAATAGTAAATCTGTCTAGAGATTCATTTACATAAGAAAACACGCCCACTCTCAGAAAACTGGCAAGCATAGTGCAGAGCAGAAAAAAGTCGCAAATTTGTACGCAGTTTTAGCGTTTGCACATTTTTTTGCAACTTTTTCACTCCATTATTATGACTTGAGCTAATGATAAATCTGGCCCATTGACTTTAACGGGTCAATGGTAAGTTTGGTTGCTGTCCATTCTAAACTCTGACAACGCCCAGATGGAGACACTAGCTTTCACTGTTTCGAAGGCATTGTGACTATTGCAGTTTTGATGGCTCTTTGGACTAAGTTCACACATTGTGGCAAAATCTGTGGAACAGCCTACCTTAGGACTTGGTCACAACATGAACAGTGGACAGTTTAAAAAAAAGGCTTAGATGAATTCTTAAATTACATTCCTGACATCCTCAGGATAGGTCATCAGTAGGGATGAGCGAACTTGTGTTTTCAAGTTCGGCGTACAAGGTTTGGGTTATCTGATGATCCAGTCACACGTCTGCAAGTGTTTTGCGGTCCGCAAATTGCGGATCCGCAAAACAAGGACACGGGCAGACCACACATGCCGGGCACTCTAAAAAGAAATGCCATTTCTTGTCCGTGTCTTCAGACAAGAATAGGACATGTTCTATTTTTTTGCTGAACGGAAGTGCGGATGCGGACAGCACACTGTGTGCTGTTCGAATCCATTCCGGCCCCATTGAAAATGAATGGGTCCGCACCCATTCCGCAAAATTGCGGAACGGATGCGGACCCATTTATGCGGACGTGTGAATGGACCCTAAGAATTCCATTATGGATTCCACTACCACGGACCATAAGTTATGGTCCGTGGTCGCGGAATTCTTAGATAACCCGAACCTTGTACACCAAACTTGAAAACACAAGTTCGCTCAAACACTAGTCATCAGTATCAGATCGGCGGGGGTCCAACACCCCTGACGATCAGCTGTTTGAAGAGAAGGCCGCACACCGTGCCAGCGCAGCCTCCTCTTCATTGTTTACCTGCTTGCCATCATAATCGCAGCAGCGAGCAGGTGTAATTACAAGAAGCGGTCCAATTCACTTCAATGGGACGGCTCATTCCTACGCACTTGAATAGAAACGAGATGTTCCATTGAAGTGAATGGGATGGCTTACTTGTAATTATACTGCTCTTATGAAGGCGAGCAGATAAACAATGAAGAGAAGGCTGCGCTGGCACAGTGCGTGGCCTTCTCTTCAAACAGCTGATCGGCAAGGGTATCAGGAACTCTGCCGATCTGATGTTGATGACCTATCCTGAGGTCATCTTTTCAAAAATTCAGCCCCCCCACCTTGGTTGAACTTGATGGACTTATGTCTTTTTTCCAACCGTATTAACTATATAAGTATACACTCACCTAAAGAATTATTAGGAACACCTGTTCTATTTCTCATTAATGCAATTATCTAGTCAACCAATCACATGGCAGTTGCTTTAATGCATGTAGGGTTGTGGTCCTGGTCAAGACAATCTCCTGAACTCCAAACTGAATGTCAGAATGGGAAAGAAAGGTGATTTAAGCAATTTTGAGCGTGGCATGTTTGTTGGTGCCAGACGGGCCGGTCTGAGTATTTCACAATCTGCTCAGTTACTGGGATTTTCACACACAACCATTTCTAGGGTTTACAAAGAATGGTGTGAAAAGGGAAAAACATTCAGTATGCGGCAGTCCTGTGGGCGAAAATGCCTTGTTAATGCTAGAGGTCAGAGGAGAATGGGCCGACTGATTCAAGCTGATAGAAGAGCAACGTTGACTGAAATAAACACTCGTTACAACCGAGGTATGCAGCAAAGCATTTGTGAAGCCACAACACGCACAACCTTGAGGCGGATGGGCTACAGCAGAAGACCCCACCGGGTACCACTCATCTCGACTACAAATAGGAAAAAGAGGCTACAATTTGCACGAGCTCACCAAAATTGGACTGTTGAAGACTGGAAAAATGGTTTCTTGAACATGACAATGAGTTCACTGTACTAAAATGGTCTCCACAGTCACCAGATCTCAACCCAATAGAGCATCTTTGGGATGTGGTGGAACGGGAGCTTCGTGCCCTGGATGTGCATCTCTCAAATCTCCATCAACTGCAAGATGCTATCCTATCAATATGGGCCAACATTTCTAAAGAATGCTATCAGCACCTTGTTGAATCAATGCCACGTAGAATTAAGGCAGTTCTGAAGGCAAAAGGGGGTCCAACACCGTATTAGTATGGTGTTCCTAATAATTCTTTAGGTGAGTGTATATATAACTATGTACTTGTGTCAAAAATGTGACTGCCATGTGTGAACTCATCCCTAGGCCTCTTTCAGACGTCAGTGACTCACGGACATGTACTGTCCATGTTCTCTATGAATAGCACAGGTACCCATTGATTTTTAATGTGTTTATTTACCACTGACTGTCATGCAGTATTGTGGTCCGTGATGCAGACCAAACACACCCATTGAAATCTATTGGTCCCTGAAAATCACTGACACAACACAGATGGCATCTATGTCCTGTCAGTGACTTTTATGGACCATTGTTAGGTAGTTCTGTGGAAACAGATTTTCAGCCTAGCAGTGTATGTACATACAGTCAGGTCCATAAATATTGAGACATCAACACAATTCTAACATTTTTGGCTCTATACACCACCACAATGGAACGAAAATTGAAATGAAATGAACAAGATGTGCTTTAACTGCAGACCGTCAGCTTTAATTTGAGGATATTTACATCCAAATCAGGTGAACGGTGTAGGAATTACAACAGTTTGCATATGTGCCTCCCACTTGTTAAGGGACCAAAAGTAATGGGACAATTGGCTTCTCAGCTGTTCCATGGCCAGGTGTGTGTTATTCCCTCATTATCCCTATTACAATGAGCAGATAAAAGGTCCAGAGTTCATTTCAAGTCTGCTATTTGCATTTGGAATCTGTTGCTGTCAACTCTCAAGATGAGATCCAAAGGTTTCCAAAGAGCTAAAAAAAACAAAAAAAAAAACATCAGAAAGATAGCAAAAACATTGGGCGTGGCCAAAACAACTGTTTGGAACATTTTTAAAAAGAAGGAATGCACCGGTGAGCTCAGCAACACCAAAAGACCCGGAAGACAACGAAAAACAACTGTGGTGGATGACCGAAGAATTCTTTCCCTGGTGAAGGAAACACCCTTCACAACAGTTGGCAGATCAAGAACATAATCCAGGAGGTAGGTGTATGTGTATCAAAGTCAACAATCAAGAGAAGACTTCACCAGAGTGAATACAGAATATGTATTTTCAGCCATAGCAACGTGCACCTGCGCATTGGGATGTGCTGACCTCCCCCCTCTTTGTTTTGGAATACAGAGGGTTTACAACAAGATGTAAACCATTGGTGAGCCTCAAAAACAGGAAGGCCAGATTAGAGATTGCCAAATGACATCTAAAAAAGGGTTCACAGTTCTGGAACAACATCCTATGGACAGATGAGACCAATATCAACTTGCACCAGAGTGATGGAAAGAGAAGAGTATGGAGAAGGAAAGGAACTGCTCATGATCCTAAGCATACCACCTCATCAGTGAAGCATGGTGGTGGTAGTGTCATGGCGTGGGCATGTATGGCTGCCAATGGAACTGGTTCTATTGTATTTATTGATGATATGACTGCTGACAAAAGCAGCAGGATGAATTCTGAAGTGTTTCGGGCAATATTATCTGCTCATATTCAGCCAAATGCTTCAGAACTCATTGGTTGGCGCTTCACAGTGCAGATGGACAATGACCCGAAGCATACTGCAAAAGCAACCAAAGAGTTTTTTAAGGGAAAGAAGTGAAATGTTATGCAATGGCCAAGTTAATCACCTGACCTGAATCCGATTGAGCATGCATTTCACTTGCTGAAGACAAAACTGAAGGGAAAATGCCCCAAGAACAAGCAGGAACTGAAGACAGTTGCAGTAGAGGCCTGGCAGAGCATCACCCAGGGATGAAACCCAGCGTCTGGTGATGTCTATGCGCTCCAGACTTCAGGCTGTAATTGACTGCAAAGGATTTGCAACCAAGTATTAAAAAGTGAAAGTTTGATTTATGATTATTATTCTGTCCCATTACCTTTGGTCCCTTAACAAGTGGGAGGCACATATGCAAACTGTTGTAATTCCTACACCGTTCACCTGATTTGGATGTAAATACCCTCAAATTAAAGCTGACAGTCTGCAGTTAAAGCACATCTTGTTCGTTTCCTTTCAAATCCTTTGTGGTGGTGTATAGAGCCAAAAATGTTTGAATTGTGTCGATGTCCCAATATTTATGGACCTGACTGTATACGGGCGACACATGAGGGCAAGAAAACGAACCCAGGGACCAAACATGGATCCCTCACCGACATTTTCCTGGATGAACCACTGACGATCTTATTCTGGATGTCATCACGTACACGGATGTGTGAACTCACCCTTAGGCCTCTTTCACACGGGCGAGTTTTCCACGCGGGTGCAATGCGTGAGGTGAACATGCGCACCCACACTGAATCCGGACCCATTCATTTCAAAGGGCTGTGCACATGAGCGGTGATTTTCACGCATCACTTATGCGTTGCGTGAAAATCGCAGCATGCTCTATATTGTGCGTTTTTCACGCAACGCAGGCCCCATAGAAGTGAATGGAGCTGCGTGAAAATCGCAAGCATCCGCAAGCAAGTGCGGATGTGGTGCGATTTTCACGCACGGTTGCTAGGAGACGATCGGGATGGAGACCCGATCATTATTATTTCCCCTTATAACATGGTTATAAGGGAAAATAAGAGCATTATGAATACAGAATGCATAGTACAATAGCGCTGGAGGGGTTAATTTTTTTTTAAAAATAATTTAACTCACCTTAATCCACTTGCTCGCGCAGCCGGCATCTCTTCTGTCTTCTTGTTTGCTGTGTACAGGAAAAAGACCTGTGGTGACGTCACTCCGGTCATCACATGGTCCATCACCATGGTAAAAGATCATGTGAAGGACCATGTGATGACCGGAGTGACGTCACCACAGGTCCTTTTCCTGTACACAGCAAAGATGAAGACAGAAGAGAAGCCGGGCTGCGCGAGCAAGTGGATTAAGGTGAGTTAAATTATTATTATTTTTTTAACCCCTCCAGCGCTATTGTACTATGCATTCTGTATTAAGAATGCTATTATTTTCCCTTATAACCATGTTATAAGGGAAAATAATACAATCTACACAACCCCGATCCCAAACCCGAACTTCTGTGAAGAAGTTCGGGTTTGGGTACCAAACATGCCGATTTTTCTCACGTGCGTGCAAAACGCATTACAATGTTTTGCACTCGCACAGAAAAATCGCGCATGTTCCCGCAACTCACCCGCACCTTTTCCCGCAACGCCCGTGTGAAACCAGCCTTAGATTGGTAGTACCATGTGATGAAGGAAACCTTGTCTTACTATGTTATAAAGGCACTGTGACAGTTGCTTTTATAGAGGCATTGTAGATAGGGCCACTGTGAATGGCAAGCGTCTGTAGATTGGGCATTGTGACTTGGGGTCTTTTCACACAATTTTTTGGCCTTGGGAGTTATAATGGAAACTTATGGATCTGTGTTTCTTCACTTGGCTTTGCAAAAGAGAATAGAAAACTTTTTAAGTGTTCTCTATTATTTTCAGTTCAATATATATGTATTCACCTAAGGCTAAGGCCAAGCAATGCAGAGATTTTCATTTTACTCTCTGATTTTGTCAAAGACTTTACTGCAGATTTCTCATGTTGCATTGCAAAGGGTGGAATCCGTGGAATGGGCATTTTGTGAACTAGAAAATCTACAGCATTAGGTCTCGTGCACACGGCAGTTGTTTTGGTCCGTATCGGATCGGATGCGGACCCATTCACTTCAATGGGGCCGCAAAAGATGCGGACAGCACACAGAGTTCTGTGGCCCCGCTAAAAAAAATAACATGTCCTATTCTTGTCCGCGCTTTGCAAACAAGAATAGGCATTTATATTAAAGGCTGTCCGTGCCGTTCCGCAAATTGCGGAACACGCACGACGCCATCCGTGTTTTGCGGACCGCAAAACACACCACGGTCGTGTGCATGAGACCTTAGTTCTCATGCACACGACCGTTTTTCGGGTCTGCATCCGAGCCGCAGTTTTTGCAGCTCGGGTGCGGACCTATTCACTTCAATGTGGCCGCAAAAGATGCGGACAGCACTCCGTGTGCTGTCCGCATACGTTGCTCCGTTCCGAGGCCCCACAAAAAAAATATAGCATGTCCTATTCTTGTCCTTTTTGCGGACAATAAGCATGTCTACAATGGGCCGCCCGTTCCGTTCCGTAAATTTCGGAAAGCACACAGACGGCTTCCGTTTTTTTGCGGACCGCAAAAAACGGCACGGTCGTGTGCATGTAGCCTTACTGAATTACTTGTAGATTTTTCAACTATGTTTGGATGGACTTATCAAATCTCCATCCACATACTGTATATTGTCCTGTAAGTCTGCAACAAATGTGCTACATTTGAACATATAGTCTAAGGCTCCGTTCACGTTTCTTTTAGAGTATGTCGGGAGTATTCCCTGATGTTTACCTCTGATGCAGGGGCATTGCTAGGGTCTCAAAAGATCCGGGGCACAAGCCCCAATAAATATGTTGCCCCCGCACTTTGCTGTACTTGCTATACAGCAGCACTTACCTGTCACATCCAGGGCCTCCAGGTGACGTCTCCTCTCTGTCATCATCTTCTCTCAGCCGCCTCGTCTCTGCAGAGTGTGACACACGGACATCTTAGCTTCCTCACATTCTATCATTATCCCCCAACTAGAGTCCCCACAGTGTTATCCTGCTGCTTGCTGTGCCCCCCCCCCCGGGGGTGTAGCTATAGGGGGTGCAGAGGTAGCAGTCGCTACCGGGCCCAGGAGCCTGAGGGGGCCCAAAGACACTTGTGCCGCATAAGAAGACACACAAAGCACTGAGGGACGGGGGGCCCAAGCTGAACTCTTGCACCGGGGCCCATGAGCCTTTAGTTACGCCCCTGCCCCCCCCAATACCCCCAAATACTATCCTGAAGAAACATTACTGCCCACCATAGTAATAGTGCTCCTCATAGTCCCACCAATAGTAATTCCCTTCTAGAATGCCCTTATTAGTAACACTGCCCCAACCGTGATAATGCTCCTCAACTGTTCCCCCATTATTAGAAGGACCCTCCCATATTAATAATACCCTCACAGAGTCCCCAGTAGAAATAAAGCCCCCTATTGTTCCCCCAGTGGTAATAAAGCTCCCTACAGACCCCTTAGTAGTAATAAGGCCCCCATAGTGCGCTTAGTAGAAATAAGGCCGATCTATAAGACCCTCCTATAGAGCCCCCAGTAGTAATAAGACCGCCTATAATGTCCCCTGGATCTGCAGTGCCCCCTGCAGTTATAATCCTCCCTCCACCATACAGTCCCATGTAAATAACATCACCTCCTCCCCAGCTGCCTCCAACGCACAATCCCATGTAAACATCACCCCCTAAGGCTACTTTCACACTTGCGTTCGTGCAGATCTGTCCTGTACTTGTACAGGACGGATCCGCGCCGATAATGCAAACGAATGCATCCGTTCAGGATCGATTCGTTTGTATTAGATTTGAATTTCTAAGTCCCAATACGGATCCGTCCTGACTTACATTGAAAGTCAATGGGGGACGGATCAGTTTACAATTGCACCATTTTGTGTCAATGCAAAGGGATCACATTGTAAGTCAGGATAGATCCGTTTGGCTCCGCAAGGCCATGCGGACAAAAAACCGCTGCATGCAGCATTTTGGGGTCCGCCTCCAAAACGGAACGGGGGGCCGTACAGAGCCGAACGAATGCATTCTGAATGGATCCGCATCCATTCAGAATTCATTGGGGTTAAACTGATGCATTTGGGGCTGCTTGTGAGAGCCTTGAAACGGATCTCAGAAGCGGATCCCCAAACGCAAGTGTGAACGTAGCCTAAACATTAAGTCCCATGTACATAAACATCATTCCCTTCCACCATCCACTTTCAACATACAGTCCCATGTAAATAACATCACTCCCTCCGCCAGCCACCTCAAGCACACAGTTCCATGTCAATAACATCCCTCCCTTCAGCCCTAACATACATCCCAGTTAAATAACTACAACTCCCAGCATTCCTCTGCCCCTCCCTTCACTTACCTCTCCTCATGTACAGACATCACCATTAGGCTCCTTCTCCTCTTCACTCCGGTCCAATCCTGCACTGGGCACAGGTCATCCTATCCTATCACAGCCTGTTTTGCTGATCACATGACCTGTGATGTCACCACAGGTCCTTCATCTCTTCCCAGTGTATTAGATTCAATTGTATTGCCGTTCTGTATACGGCAATACAGTTGTATCTAGCAGGAAGGCAGGACATTCGTGGCATGGGACAAAACATCCGGGGTCAAGGCCCCGAATGTTTTAACCTAGCGACGCCCCTGCTCTGATGTATACTACTGTAGGGCCATACAGTGTCTCTTAATTTAATCCCAGACAGATTTGATGATTTCGAGATCAGAGCTCTGTTGGGACCACATCATCGTTTCTAAGATTTTTTTTTTTTTTTACACTGAAGATAGTTCTTAGGGTCATTGTATGTTTAGAGATGTTGTCCTGCTGCAGAATAAATTTGCCAATCAGACGCCTTCTTGATGCTATGGCATGATAGATAAGTATCTGTCTATATTTCTCAGCATTGAGGACACTATTAATCTTGACCAAATGCATTAGTTGAAAGGCAGCCCCAAATTTACAAAGAACCTCCACTATGCTTCCCAAACATAGAGAGAGAAGGATTTGAGCTAGCCTACATCCACAGAAGATCTCTGGTTAGTTCTCTGAGATGTTTAGAACAACCTCCCTGCCGAGTTCCTTCAAAATCTGGGTGCAAGTGTACCTAGAAGAACTGATGCTATTTTGAAGGCGAAGGGTGGTCACACCAAATATTGATTTTACTTAGATCTCTAATTTTTTTCATTCACTTTGCGTTTCATTAATTGATACAAATAAACTATTAACACTTCTATTTTTATAAGAAGTCTTACTTTGCAGCATTTTTCCACACCTACCTAAGGGTGGGTTCACATCCCTTTTTTGTCATCCATTTAATGTATACGTTGATGAGGGGAGATCTAATTAATATGTATAAATATATCAGGGGTCAGTACAGAGATCTCTCCCATCATCTATTTATCCCCAGGACTGTGACGAGGGGACATCCTCTGCGTCTGGAGGAAAGGAGGTTTGTACACAAACATAGAAGAGGATTCTTTACGGTAAGAGCAGTGAGACTATGGAACTCTCTGCCTGAGGAGGTGGTGATGGTGAGTACAATAAAGGAATTCAAGAGGGGCCTGGATGTATTTCTGGAGTGTAATAATATTACAGGCTATAGCTACTAGAGAGGGGTCATTGATCCAGGGAGTTATCTGATTGCCTGATTGGAGTCGGGAAGGAATTTTTTATTCCCCTAAAGTGAGGAAAATTGGCTTCTACCTCACAGGTTTTTTTTGCCTTTCTCTGGATCAACTTGCAGGATGACAGGCCGAACTGGATGGACAAATGTATTTTTTCGGCCTTATGTACTATGTTACTATGATATCACCGTTTGCTCCTTTGTCTCGTTCTCACAACTGAAAACGACCGCCAGATGTACAATCGGGGGAAATCCTTGGTGTAGTGTGCGTCGATGTGTGCGCAATTCCTCCAAAATAACATCACAGAGACGTTCTCAAGTAGAATCCAATAATGTGCTTCCAACAGCTAGGCGAGGTTTATTTATACCAGAAGATGGAAGGCGGTCTTACAATCATGACCAATGGGGAGACAGGTGATTGGCTAGAAGGCGGTCTTACAATCATGACCAATGGGGAGACAGGTGATTGGCTGGAAGGCGGTCTTACAATCATGACCAATGTGGAGACAGGTTATGGTATGAAGTGATTGGCTGGCGAAGATGTGAATGATCGCGCTAACACTTATTTGCGCCCTTTTTGTTGCCGCGCTTATCCTCGTGGATGAAGAAACCTTTGTTCGGCGGTCCCCATCCCTCCCGCCTCAGCCGGCGCCATGACACTGGTATCCTGCAGTAATACCAGGCCGGGCACAAATCAGCTACATGTCGGGACGACCATACCATCGTGCGAAAGTCTCTGCGCAATGCGAACGAATCTGCGCATCTCTATAGGATAGATGGCGACCATACTGCGAACAATAATTTTTCCACAACAGTTGGGAATAAAAAAAAACGATACAAAAGCGTAGCACATCACGCTTCCTATACTGCAGAGTCCGGTAAAAAATGTATACATTTGTTTTACATTTGAACTCTATGGTGATGCCTCTGTATGCCATCAGTCTGAGGCATCCGTTAACGTATAAGTTTTTTCTATATGTTAAATAGATGGCAAAAACGTGATTTGAACCCAAGCCAGATTAACTGTGTTTTCTTTGTGTTCTTACACTACTATGCATTTGGACCTTTAACACTGTACAAATGAACAGAATATAGTATTTACAGTAAATTCTAACAGGGAGGCAGAGTGAGGATGGCATGTAGCAGCCTCTAAAGTTATATTCACATGTGGCAGAATTGCTGCAGAAACGTTTGAAAATCGGTTCTGAGCTCTTTTAGTGGCAAGCCTGTGGATTTCTGCAAGCCCCATTCAGATTAAAGGGGTTTTCCAGGCTTTTAATATTGATGATTTATCCTCAGGATAGGTCATCAATATCAGATAGGCAGGGGTCTGACACCCGGCACTGCCCCCCCCCTTCCCGATCAGCTGTATGAAAAGACGGCGCGCGCCTTCTCTTGTCTCTCGTCCTGCTTGCCGCTGCTATACAGGGAGTGCAGAATTATTAGGCAAGTTGTATTTTTGAGGATTAATTTTATTATTGAACAACAACCATGTTCTCAATGAACCCAAAAAACTCATTAATATCAAAGCTGAATATTTTTGGAAGTAGTTTTTAGTTTGTTTTTAGTTTTAGCTATTTTAGGGGGATATCTGTGTGTGCAGGTGACTATTACTGTGCATAATTATTAGGCAACTTAACAAAAAACAAATATATACCCATTTCAATTATTTATTTTTACCAGTGAAACCAATATAACATCTCAACATTCACAAATATACATTTCTGACATTCAAAAACAAAACAAAAACAAATCAGTGACCAATATAGCCACCTTTCTTTGCAAGGACACTCAAAAGCCTGCCATCCATGGATTCTGTCAGTGTTTTGATCTGTTCACCATCAACATTGCGTGCAGCAGCAACCACAGCCTCCCAGACACTGTTCAGAGAGGTGTACTGTTTTCCCTCCTTGTAAATCTCACATTTGATGATGGACCACAGGTTCTCAATGGGGTTCAGATCAGGTGAACAAGGAGGCCATAGATTTTCTTCTTTTATACCCTTTCTTGCCAGCCACGCTGTGGAGTACTTGGACGGGTGTGATGGAGCATTGTCCTGCATGAAAATCATGTTTTTCTTGAAGGATGCAGACTTCTTCCTGTACCACTGCTTGAAGAAGGTGTCTTCCAGAAACTGGCAGTAGGACTGGGAGTTGAGCTTGACTCCATCCTCAACCTGAAAAGGCCCCACAAGCTCATCTTTGATAAAACCAGCCCAAACCAGTACTCCACCTCCACCTTGCTGGCGTCTGAGTCGGACTGGAGCTCTCTGCCCTTTACCAATCCAGCCACGGGCCCATCCATCTGGCCCATCAAGACTCACTCTCATTTCATCAGTCCTTAAAACCTTAGAAAAATCAGTCTTGAGATATTTCTTGGCCCAGTCTTGACGTTTCAGCTTGTGTGTCTTGTTCAGTGGTGGTCGTCTTTCAGCCTTTTTTACCTTGGCCATGTCTCTGAGTATTGCACACCTTGTGCTTTTGGGCACTCCAGTGATGTTGCAGCTCTGAAATATGGCCAAACTGGTGGCAAGTGGCATCTTGGCAGCTGCACGCTTGACTTTTCTCAGTTCATGGGCAGTTATTTTGCGCCTTGGTTTTTCCACACGCTTCTTGCGACCCTGTTGACTATTTTGAATGAAACGCTTGATTGTTCGATGATCACGCTTCAGAAGCTTTGCAATTTTAAGAGTGCTGCATCCCTCTGCAAGATATCTCACTATTTTTGACTTTTCTGAGCCTGTCAAGTCCTTCTTTTGACCCATTTTGCCAAAGGAAAGGAAGTTGCCTAATAATTATGCACACCTAATATAGGGTGTTGATGTCATTAGACCACACCCCTTCTCATTACAGAGATGCACATCACCTAATATGCTTAATTGGTAGTAGACTTTCGAGCCTATACAGCTTGGAGTAAGACAACATGCATAAAGAGGATGATGTGGTCAAAATACTCATTTGCCTAATAATTCTGCACACAGTGTATCTACAGCAAGCAGGAAGAGAGACAGGAGACGGCACACACGTGGCCTTCTCTTCATACAGCTGATCGGTAGGGGTGCCAGGTGTCAGATCCCCGATGATCTGATATTAATGACCTATCCTGAGGATAGGTCATCAATAATAAAAGCATAGAAAATCCCTTTAAGGGGACAGTCCTTTCTGAAACAATTCTGACGCATTTAAATTCCTTCTTTAAATGCAGATTTATGGGGAAGACATGCCATACGTGTCATGCTTGACAAGCCATATATAGCAAATACCAATAATTTATTAGATATGTATATTGGACAGGATAGGCTGTTTAGAGTAGTACTTACTTCTTATTTACTAGCATTATGGAGTGACCTACAGACATGTCTTGTGACTACTACCCCATATACACACACACTATATTTTAACCCTTAGTGACCACTAATACGCCTTTTTACTGACGTAAACATAGGGGGTTTTAGCTAAACCGCTTGCTTTAATCAATCATTACATGTACCCAAAATGGTGCATTAAAAACTAGAACTTGTCCTGCAAATAAAAAAGACCTCATACAAGTACATTGATGAAAAAACAAAAAAGTTATAGCTCTTGGAATGTGATTTTTTTTTTTAAATATGCAGGGTCACTAATTAAATGGGAAAATCCCTGCAAAAGAAGAAACCAGAGAGCACAATAAATCAGTAAATTCTGGTCTCGCATGCTTCCCCTTGTTCGGTCTTGTTATCTCCCTGTATAATTTCTACATCTGAGGTCATCTGTAGTGCATGTCTCCTGTCAAAGGAGTTTACCAGCAGTGACACAAATCCTCAGGAGAAGCACAGGCTTAAAATAAGAGTAACATTCCCATTAACAAGACAGCAGATTGCTCTCCGAATTGCATCCAAGGGAAGTGGGACTTGGAAATGTATCCCTTGCTGAGATCTTCATGCAGGAACTTTTTGGTGCGTTGAAAATCTAAATTAAGTCCTAGGATTTGCATAAACCTTGCCACAAGAGTTAATTTAATTTAATCAGTTTCCTGAAATAGGTTGTATGTGGACTGGCACAGACAAAATTATTTTCTACGTTATTGCATCCTAAATATCCCCAAATAACTTGCTATGCAGATATTCATTTTCATTATTACAATGAAAAGAGAGAATGTATGCCATATAATTCATTTTGCTCCATTTTGCGTGAATCGGCTACAAAATTCGATTTGGGCACAAATCCATTCTACACGAATTAAATTGAAGAGAGAGAGAGATTTTTGGGGGGTGATTGCCCCTCCGCAGTGCAGTAAGAACTGCCTTAGTTCTTGGTCTGAATCTGGGGGGTACTATTTCTCCTTATGGAGAGCGCCTAGTAGACACAAAGGGTCTTATAGGCTAGGCAATGCTCCTCTGGATTTCTGGGAAAAGGATGTTCAAATTAGCTTTCCTTCCAAAAGGAAAATAAAGCGTGAATAAAGAGTGCTTTAACATATGGCAGAAAAATCCACCAGAAAATATATAGATGCAGATTTTTAGAAAGTAATCTTGACAAGTAGGTTAGGAAGGGGATTTCTGTGTGGACTACATCCCCTGTTGAAATAAATGGAAACATTCAGTTTCAGAAAATCTGCAAAAAATAATTATTTACACTGCAGAATGTTAATTCCACAGCGAAACACAGTGCAAGGATTGACAATTTTCAGCCCTGTAGGATAACATGGGGGAACTCTCTATGTTGCAGATTTTCTGGTGGAATTTTCCACCACATGGGAAGGCACCCTAAGCCTTTTTATAGAGAGTGACTAGTAGGGGTGAGGAGTCTTGTAGGCAAGGCAATACTCCTCTGGGTTTCTGGGGTTCCTGAATAAAAGATGTAAATTAGCTTTACTTGTTTAGGGAAGCTCATTTGTATAACCTTTTCCCAGAAACCCATAGGATACCTATAAAGCTCTTTGTGCCTACTAGGCGCTCTCATCTAGCTAAGACAGTTTTTCTTCTTCTCTTCTACCCAAATGAATCTGAAGGAATTCTGATTGTAATGAATCAGACTTTTTGTCAAAAATTCTGGTTGAATTTCAATTCGAAGAAATCGATTCACCCATTTCTAATTATATTCGCCTCATTGATTTTTATAATTTGTTTTAAACATTTAGCATTAAAGATGTCTACTTTTGCAAACCTGACTCTACATGGGAAAGTGGGTGTGGTTAGCTAGGCGAGAAGACATTCACCAGGTTTAACACATGTGACATTTAAAAAAAGCTTGAAATATGATGCAATCTCACTCCAGTAGGGGGGTAGTATAAAACTGGAGTCAAAGGTATTAAAGAATGTGTGATTTGCAAAAATGAATGACAGATCTCCCCCACTGACACTCTTGTTCAGTATTAGCGCCATTCTATTAAATAGAATTGCGCTACAATACCTGACATAGCCTATGGGCAAGAAGGGTGCTATTTTTGTTCTAATGTAATATAACCCCTTTAATTGCTGATTCTAAATACTTATGATAATCCATAAGAATTTTTTAAAAGATTGCAAATGACAAACACAATTAGTCATGTGATATTGTGACTTTAGAAGTTCAGTGAGACAAAAAACATCGCTGAGCTGTAAATACCTTTTTTGGTAGCCGTGCCCATGTACTTTCTCCTTTCAGAACTGTTCGCTTACTGCATAATTTTGACAGGTAGGCAGCACGGTGGCTCAGTAGTTAGCACTGGTGACTTGCAACACTGGGGTCCTAGGTTTGAATCCGACCAAGGACAACATCTGCATGGAGTTTGTATGTTCTTCCAGTATTTGTGTGGGTTTGCTCCCACACTCCAAAGACCTACTGATAGGGACCTTAGGATACATGCACACGGCCGTTGTTTTGGTCCGCAGTTTTTGCGGCTTGGATGCGGACCCATTCACTTCAATGGGGCCGCAAAAGATGCGGACAGCACTCCGTGTGTTAAAGTAAAGAACCGCGCTGCCTAAACAAGGAATTTTTCCACCGTGCTGTAAGTCCACCGAGTTGATACAGGATAACAGTGATTCCCAGCTCTGGATTCCAAACGCACCTCCTGGATTCCTCTGCAGGGCACCAAAAAAATCACACCCCAGTGAAGCCTTCGGATACAGGTAAAACAACTTGTGGTTTATTATACTCACAAACGAGCTAAAATATATAGCATATATAAAATCCTGGTAGTAACACTCCGCTGCCCGACCCGGGTTTCGCACTCAAGCTTCGTCAGGGGCGAAATCTATGGACATTCGGAGGCATGTCCTTTTAAACCCCCCTCCCCCGCCCTCCATTACAATATGGCACAATATAAATCAAAATATAATATATAAAACACTTCAGCAGCCATCTGACCCACCCTCTTATCTCAACCCATAAAATCCACAATAAGATCCACAGTAAAGGGCACCAAATTACACCTTAGTTTCTATTAATACCAATGTATCCACATTTTTCATTCATAAAACGGTCACATGTTGCGATCAGCCAATCTGGAGTTTACAACCCCCTTCATTCAGCACACATCCTCCTCCACCAGGTGCGAGGAGTATCCTCATTGAGCGTCAACATTCATCTATTTCATTATTATTCAACATAATGGCTCCAGTATCTTTAGTCTTACTTTCTCACATGATGTTATGTATCCCTGTTGGATCCCTTTCACAGGATGGATACTACAATCATACCAAACATGATTTTATATCAAACTCTGCATTTAACCCTTTTGGTTGCAGTGTGTTTAGTCGGTATATCCACTCGACTTCCCTGCGATTTATCTGCGCTACCGCATTACCCCCACGCCAGTGTGTTTTAACCACTTCGATTCCTGCAAATATCAATCCTTTTGGGTTCTTTTCATGACACATTTTAAAATGCAGTGAAACACTAAGTGCGGTTAAACCTTTTTTTATGTTCCTAATGTGCTCTTGGATGCGCACTTTTAATATTCGTAAAGTGCGCCCCACATATTGAAGCCCACATGGGCATTCCAGCAGATATGTGACCCCTTCATTCTCACAGGTGCAGCTTCCTTTTAGTTTGAATATTTGTCCATTGCTGTTGGATTTAATGCTCTCAATGGATTGGACCCTATTGGGAGAGCTTCTATTTTTACAAGCCAGACAGAAATCGCACCATGTGAATTTGCTCATACCATTTTTTATCCTCACTGGCGGTATTCCACTATGTACAAGGTGATTTGCTATATTGGGAGCTCTCTTGAAAATAATATCAGGATGAGCTGGTACATCTTTACCAATGACTGGATTGTTTTTTAGAACGGACCAATTTTTCTTTATTGCGTTCTTAATAAAACCTACATCAGTGCTGTATTGTGTCAGAAAGGCGTATCGAAAATCCTTCTTTTTTTCTTCTTTGTGACCAATTTTAACGATTCTATTTTCCTCAATCTTTATCCTACAATCTTCTAGTGTACCTTCTTTGTAGCCTTTGTCTAAAAACCTCTCTTTTAGTATTCCACTCTGGGTCCTATAATCTTCGTGTGCTGTCCGCATCCGTTGCTCCGTTCCGTGGTCCGGCAAAAAAATATAACCTGTCATATTCTTGTCCATTTTGCGGGCAAGAATAGGCAGTTATATTAATGGCTGTCGTGCCGTTCCGCAAATTGCGGAACGCACACGGACGCCATCCGTGTTTTGCGGATTTGCAATTTGCGGACCGCAAAACACACAATGGTCATGTGCATATAGCCTTAGATTGTGAGCCCCATTGGGGACAGCTTGATGGTGGTAATGTCTGTAAAGCGCTGCGGAATATGTCAGCGCTATATAAGTGCATTAACCCCTTAGTGACCAGACTGTTTTGGGCCTTACTGACCAAGCGTTTTTCTTTCTTTTTTCATTGTCCAAGAGCTATAACTTTTTTATTTTTCCATATTTATTGATCGCTTGTTATAACTTTTTTCGATGGTTAAAAGTAAATTAGCAATTCTGTCTTTTTTTTTTTTTGTTTATGGTGTTCACCATAGGGGATAGTTTACATGATATTGATGTAGTCCGGGTCATTACGGACGTGGCAATACCAAACATAGGGAAGATTTATTTTATTTTTATTGAAAAGCGTATTTTCAAAAGAAAAAAAAGCGTAATTTTTTAATGGGATTTTTTTATTGAATAAATGAGGTTTTTTTTTACCACTTAATTGTCCCACAAGGGAACTATAACAGACAGCTTTTTGATTGTTTTTAAAATGCAATGCACTATAGGGATATAGTGCATTGCATTTTAATGGCAAGGCTATTCTAACATTGACCAGCAGGCTGCGCCAGAGAGGCACAGCCTGCTGGAAATTACTAAAGGCTGGTATGGGGCCTACATCAGACCCCAGGCAGCCTTCACACACATCGGCAACCCGCAATCACATTTGCGGGGTGCCGATGGGAGACGGAGGGAGTCCGCTCCCTCTGTCAGCACTTTACATGAAGCAGGCGCCATTGCCCGCGGCATGTAAAGTGTTAAACAGCCCGGATTGGCACTCCTGCCGGTCCGGGCTGTTAGAGCAGGGGACTCGTGCAGCTCTTAGACTGGACCGCCGTAAAAAATCGGTGGCCCAGCCTAAGGCCCCCTAGTGACTGCCGTAAAAACACGTATCGGTGGTCATTAAGGAGTAAAATAAATAAAAACAAGTTAACAATCAGCTGATTAGTTGTAATTCTGCTTCTAATCAAAGTACTGGGAATTAGGCCTCATTCACATAAACGAAACAGATTGTGTCAGGATCTGTTCAGGGAAAAACTGATGGCTTTGCATGTAAGTTCTGTCAGTTTTATCTGCATTCAGTGTTTCCGTTTTTTTCTAGCGGAAAAAGAACTGAAGAATTACAAACCAACAGTGAAAAACTCATTGCTTCCGGATGCAATCTGTTTTTCACTCAAGCCCCATTCACTTCTATGGAACCAGAGCTGTGTGAAAAATGCAGAATATAGAACATGCTGCAATTTTTTCCTAAATGCAGAAACGATGCATGAAAAACCAGGCTCTAGCACAACCCGGAAAAACAATGCTTTAGCACAGACCGGACCTAGGGCTGCAGGCCTGGGATGACATAGGCTTGGAGGGAGTCAGCTGTTTGGGGTTTATGGGGTTAATTGGTAGGGTTGGTGGGGGCGTTGCATTAGGGGAGGGGTATAAGGTTTTAAAAAGGATTGTAAGAGACGGAAAAGGGGTCATTTCGTAGGGACAGCTGATTTGCAGCAGCCCCCACCCACCCTTAGGGCTGCGTTTTCAGGAGGTGGTCTGGTGTCCGGGAGTGATTGAGGTTTTTGGGTTATGCCAGGGTGGTTATAGGTGTTTTTTTAGTTTGGTCATGCAGGGACTATTTTCTTGTCATAGCGGCCAGGGCGGTGGTGGGTCCTTGGAGTTGGTGGTTATGGTGGATCTGGCGTGGTGGAGAGGGAGCCAAGTGGGCTCTGGACTCCCCACGTTTGATGCCCATGGTTACCGTTTATCGGCTAGAGGTAATTTAATTTAATTGAAGGGCGGGGCAGGTACCCGTCTGGTTTACAGGGCTCCAAGGACCCTCCCTGTGTTTTATGTTTTTCTTGGGTGGGCCTTCAGATGGGAAGGCCTTGGGGTTGGTTATGTACGTTATTTATTGTATGTTTGTTATTTAATAAAATGGCTGCTGTGACCAATAAAATCCACCTATGGAGTTTTTTCTTTATTGGGTTAGGAATGGGGGGACATTGGGGGGAACGACTCAACAATACGCTTGTCGTGTGCACAGACTGATTGAAATTATTGGTTCAGGATTCAGTCCGGATGCTATGCGTTTGCTTCACACATCCCACCCGGACAGAAAACTCACTCATTTGAAAGAGATAGAAGGGCAGAGAAATACAGGTAAAATACAAGAAAACTCCTAAAAATTTACTTCGACTTGAATATATTTCCGATAGAGAATTTATTTCCTTTATCGTTTTGCTTATGGCTGTTATTTTTGCAGTACCATTAGTGTTGTAACTTTGATGCAGTGGCCGGTAAAATATTTGCGTGGTGTAAAGTGTTCTAGGTAATGTTGAGGGAACTTCTGTTTTCAAGTTCAGCGTACAAGGTTGGGGTTATCTAAGAACTGTGTTATGGATTTTGCTACCACAGACCATTATGGTCCGTGGTAGTGGAATTCATAACGGAATTATTAGATAACCCAAACCTTGTACGCCGAACTTGAAAACAGAAATTCGCTCATCCCTAGTTACGCTACTTTCACACTAGCGTTAATATTTTCCGGTGTTGAAATCCGTCATAGGGTCTCAATACCAGGAATAAAAAGCTTCCTTTTTGTCCCCATTCATTGTCAATGGGGACAAAACGTAACCGAGCAGAACGGAATGCTCCAAAATGCATTCCTTTCCGTTCTCATACTGCATGCTGCGGTTTGCTTTCCATCCTGGGATGCGGGGCAAAACGAATCCGTCATGACCCACAATGCAAGTCAATGGAGACGGATCCGTTTTCTCTGACCCAATCTGACACAATAGAAAACTCCATTGACTTTCAATGGAGTTCATGACGGATCCGTCTTGGCAATGTTAAAGATAATACAACCGGATCTGTTCATAACGGATGCAGATGGTTGTATTATCAGTAACGGAAGCGTTTTTTGCTGAACCCTGCCGGATCCAGCAAAAACGCTAGTGTGAAAGTAGCCTTATAGGTTACAATTCCTGGACAATTCTCAAAGCTTTTGTGTGAAATATTGGCCAACAGTTTATATTCTAATAAGAATTGTGAGCTAAAGCTGAACAGATCCTTTTCTATCTTCCGAAAACCAAATTTCCAGTTGCTGCGAGATTATGTTTGTTTGTTTAGTCCATATTAATTGCTGCTTTAATTAAAAACTCTGGAGATGTTGAGAGTTGACAGTATTATACGCAATGATGTGGTGAAAAAATGGAAACACATTTCAGATGCACTGCTGCTTTTAATTGCTTTAGTAGCAATAAAAAGTTTAAGAAAATGGAATTTCCTGCTCCAGACGAGAGGTAATGCAAACTGCATGTTAACTTCTAAGCACTCACAAAGACGTGATCGGCAGCTGTGTATAAATCTAGAACATTTTGCTACTAGATCTACTCATTATTTTCATTGGGTTTTCATCATCCTTCCAACAAGCTGTGGATGGAACAGCTGTGATCTAAAAATGTCTTGTTATTGAAGCTATGTTCTCTTTAACTTTCTAATAACAAGAGAAGAAATTCAAGTGTGCATTACAGAATACATTTTCTTAAAGGGGTTGTTCACAATTGGGGACCACTGGATTCCGTCTCCCTCGCTCCCCTGGCTCCGCCACAGCTCCTGGGTCCCCCAGTTTCCACATCCGCATTGACGGGAGTCACGTGGCTGCTGCAACCAATGACTGGCTGCAGTGGTGACGTGCCATCCATGTGTCATCTCACTTGGTCACATGATGCATGGGTGACATGTAACTGCCATATAAACCACATCAAACCAGATGTGATGTATTGACACCCAGGAGCTGCGGCGGAGCCAGGAGAGTAAAGGAACCAGAACCCAGCGCAGGTAACCAGTAAGGTATGATTCCCACCGTAGGGCCTGCCATGCTATGAGGTTCTGCAGAACAAGTCCCTTTAAAGGGACAGTTCTGGTAGAAAAAGGTATTCGTAGAATTTTTAGGACATTTCTACAGAAGTTAAAGAATTAATGGTGGCATGCACTCGGTCGGGATCCATGTTTTACGGATGCGCAACTTGCGGACTGCAACCCTAATAGGGATAGAATAGCAGTATGATAGCTCATTTCTTCTCTTGATAGACCTAGATAAAGATGCCCACAGAGGAGCATTACACTAATCAGTGTGATGCTCAAAATGAGTCATCACAGGAGGTTCTCTCTGGTCACAGTGATGGTCTGACTGAGAGAGTTAAAGAGGTTCTCCGGGCTTAACATTTTTTTGGCTTTAAAAATCTAACCTGTGGAGGAAAGACTATTGCTCACAAACTTACCTTTCACAGTGCAGCCGTTCTTGAGATCTGCCTCCCGGTCACGTGGTCCCTCCAGGTGGCTTTTTTTTTCTTTCGGGCAAAGTCCGTCTCTTCCTGGCTTGAGCAGGAGACGGATTGTCACTAATGATGTCACCGCCTCTTGCAAGTTTAAGCGCCGGTGCAGTAATCACCATTACAGTGCACATGCGCTGGTATCTCTTTTCTGGCTCCGTACAAACATGCACTGCGCATGTGCCGGGACCGCTAGCCGTCTTCTGAGTGTACAGGCTTCTATGTGAAGCCTGTACTGACTCATGTACAGCGCGATGTAAGAGCTGTACATGAGTGACAGCATAGTGATCAGCCACAGAGGCTGATCGCTATGCTGTGGAGGTCATTGGAGGAGCTGTGGATGACACATGGGGGGCACTTTGGATGGCACATGGGTACCCTTGTGGGCAATGTGGATGGCACATGGGTGTCCTTGTGCGCACTGTGGATAGCACTTTGGGAGCACTGTGGATGTCATTAGGGGCACTATGGATGGCACATGGGCACTTTGTGGGCACTGTGTATGGCACATGGGGGTACTGTGGATGTCATTAGGGGCACTATTGAGGGTACATGGGCACTGTGGATGGGACATGGGGGAACTTTGGGGGCACAGTGGAGGTCATTAGGGGCACTGTGGATGGCACATGAGGCACTGTGGATGGCACTGTTATAGGAGAATGTAGATGGCACTGTTGTGGGGAACTGTAGATAACATCTAGAGTGACCCTATAACAGTGATATCCACAGTGCTCCCATAACAGTGACACTGTTATGGAGGTGCCCTAGATCAGTGGTCCCCAACCTTTTTTGCACCAAGGACCGGTTTCATGCAAGACAATTTTCCCAGGGACCGGTTGGGGGGGGGGGGAAGGGGGCGGAGTTCTGGGGCGGGGCTTAGGGGGTGGGCGGGTCCGACTGATTCACGCGCATAACAAAACACAAAGGTGCATATTAAAATATATAACACTATATAATGACTATATAAACTGACTATGGTCTCTGCTGCACTAGTCTCTGCTGCACTGGTCTCTGCTGCACTGGTCTCTGCTGCACTGGTCTCTGCTGCACTGGTCTCTGCTGCACTGTACCGTATTTTTCGCCCTATAAGATGCACCTAGGTTTTAGAGGAGAACAATAAGAAAAAAATATTTTTCATTACACCTCAGGTCAGACCAGCAATCAGACCCCCAATGTTAATCAGACCTCAGATTAGACCCCCAATGGCTCAGATCAACCACCAAACCTTCAGCCATCTATCAGCCCCCAATGTCAGCCATACACCCCCCCCCCCCCCAATGTCAGCCATAAACCCCCCCCCAATGTCAGCCATAAACCCCCCCCCCAATGTCAGCCATACACCCCCCCAATGTCAGCCATAAACCCCCCCAATGTCAGCCATAAGCCCCCCATTAGCCCCTCATGTCAGCCATAAGCCCCCCATTAGCCCCTCATGTCAGCCATAAGCCCCTATTAGCTCCTCATGTCAGCCATAAGCCCCCCATTAGCCCCTCATGTCAGCCATAAGCCCCCATTAGCCCTTCATGTCAGCCATAAGCCCCCCATTAGCCCTTCATGTCAGCCATAAGCCACCCATTAGCCCTTCATTTCAGCCATAAGCCCCCCATTAGCCCTTCATGTCAGCCATTAGCCCCTCATGTCAGCCATAAGCCCCCATTAGCCCCTCATGTCAGCCATAAGCCCCTATTAGCTCCTCATGTCAGCCATAAGCCCCCATTAGCCCCTAATGTCAGCCATAAGCCCCCATTAGCCCCTCATGTCAGCCATAAGCCCCTATTAGCTCCTCATGTCAGCCATAAGCCCCCATTAGCCCTTCATGTCAGCCATAAGCCCCCCCATTAGCCCCTCAGGTCAGACCAGCAATCAGACCCCCAATGTTAATCAGACCTCAGATTAGACCCCCAATGGCTCAGATCAACCACCAAACCTTTAGCCATCTATCAGCCCCCAATGTCAGCCATACACCCCCCCAATGTCAGCCATAACCCCCCCCCCAATGTCAGCCATACACCCCCCCAATGTCAGCCATAAACCCCCCCCAATGTCAGCCATAAGCCCCCCATTAGCCCCTCATGTCAGCCATAAGCCCCCCATTAGCCCCTCATGTCAGCCATAAGCCCCTATTAGCTCCTCATGTCAGCCATAAGCCCCTATTAGCTCCTCATGTCAGCTATAAGCCCCCCATTAGCCCCTCATGTCAGCCATAAGCCCCCATTAGCCCTTCATGTCAGCCATAAGCCCCCATTAGCCCTTCATGTCAGCCATTAGCCCCTCATGTCAGCCATAAGCCCCCATTAGCCCCTCATGTCAGCCATAAGCCCCTATTAGCTCCTCATGTCAGCCATAAGCCCCCATTAGCCCCTCATGTCAGCCATAAGCCCCCATTAGCCCCTCATGTCAGCCATAAGCCCCTATTAGCTCCTCATGTCAGCCATAAGCCCCCCATTAGCCCCTCATGTCAGCCATAAGCCCCCATTAGCCCTTCATGTCAGCCATAAGCCCCCCATTAGCCCTTCATGTCAGCCATAAGCCACCCATTAGCCCTTCATTTCAGCCATAAGCCCCCCATTAGCCCTTCATGTCAGCCATTAGCCCCTCATGTCAGCCATAAGCCCCCATTAGCCCCTCATGTCAGCCATAAGCCCCTATTAGCTCCTCATGTCAGCCATAAGCCCCCATTAGCCCCTCATGTCAGCCATAAGCCCCCATTAGCCCCTCATGTCAGCCATAAGCCCCTATTAGCTCCTCATGTCAGCCATAAGCCCCCATTAGCCCCCCATGTCAGCCATAAGCCCCCATTAGCCCCTCATGTCAGCCATAAGCCCCCATTAGCCCTTCATGTCAGCCATAAGCCCCCCCATTAGCCCTTCATGTCAGCCATAAGCCCCCCCATTAGCCCCTCATGTCAGCCATAAGCCCCCATTAGCCCTTCATGTCAGCCATAAGCCCCCCATTAGCCCTTCATGTCAGCCATAAGCCCCCATTAGCCCTTCATGTCAGCCATAAGCCCCCCATTAGCCCCTCATGTCAGCCATAAGCCCCCCATTAGCCCCTCATGTCAGCCATAAGCCCCCATTAGCCCTTCATGTCAGCCATAAGCCCCCCATTAGCCCTTCATGTCAGCCATAAGCCCCCATTAGCCCTTCATGTCAGCCATAAGCCCCCCATTAGACCCCCATAAGCTCCCCATGTCAGCCAGCCCATAAGCCCCCCATGTCAGCCAGCCCATAAGCCCCCCATGTCAGCCAGCCCATAAGCCCCCCATGTCAGCCAGCCCATAAGCCCCCCATGTCAGCCAGCCCATAAGCCCCCCATGTCAGCCAGCCCATAAGCCCCCCCATGTCAGCCAGCCCATAAGCCCCCCATGTCAGCCATCAGTGCAAATCAAATCAAATAAAATAAAATAAAAAAACACTTACCTCTCCTGCTCCTGGTCACCATCGCGATCCTCTTCATTCTGCTGTCGGCTGGCTGTGTATAGCGGCGCACAGCGTGAGGTCACAGTCAAGAGACCTCACGCTGTGCGCAGACCTGCACAGTCGATAGCCGAGCCGAGGACCAGGAAGCGGTGAGTACAGATCCTTCACCGCTCCCTGGTCCTTCTGTACTAATGAAGCGCTTCCATAATGGAAGCGCTTCATTAGTACAGAGTTAAAGACTGCCCTGATCGCCGCGGCCCGGCTAACAATCCTCCACGGCCCGGCGGTTGGGGACCGCTGCCCTAGATGTCACTGTTATGGGGGCACTGTGGATGTCACTGTTATGGGGGATCTATGGATGTCACTGTTATGGGGGCCTGTGGATGTCACTGTTATAGGGACACTGTGGATGACACTGTTATGTGGAATCTATGGATGTCACTGTTATGGGAGCACTGTGGATGTCACTGTTATGGGGGTGCTCTAGATGTCACTGTCATGGGGACACTATGGATGTAACTGTTATGGGGGCACTGTGGATGACACTGTTATGGCAGCTCAGTATGAGTGATAGGGATCATGCAAACTACTATCGGCCCAGGAATCCATGTCTCAGTCCATGTGTCAGCCACAATTTCCAGGCCAACCTTGGCTCCCCTGACCAGATAAGAGACTGGCTGTATCATACATTACTGTCATATTGTCAGTTCGGTCAGGAGAGTGCGGTTGGCTTCGGAGATGTGGCTGATCATGGTCTTATCTCACGTGCATCACACATGTTGGCCCAAGAAAAGCCCTTTAGCAGTCAGGACCAAAAAATATAAATTTAGGCCTCATGCACAGGACCGTATCTGTTCTGCTTTCTCCAAGTAGCAGATCTGCTAAATAAGGATACTGCCTGTGTGAGATGTGCATTTTTCTCCAGAGCCATTGAGTTCTATGGTTTTAGATCTGCATTATGAGGACCAGAATAGGACATGTTCTATCTTTTGCTGTACTGATATATGGATGTGGAAAGCACACTGATTAAGTCCATGTGTTTTCCACATCCATATGTCAGTTCTGCAAAAAAATGAACATGTCCTATTATGTTCCTCATAATGCAGACCTGAAATCCATAGAAATCAATGGGACTGCAAAAAAAATGCGGGTCGCACACGGACAGTATCCTTATTTAGCGGGTAAATAGATACGGTCGTGTGCATAAGGGTTTAGATAGACAGCTCAGCAGGCTGTATCATACAAAATAGGATTAGATACACAGCTCAGCAGGCTGTATCATACAAAATGGAATTAGATACACAGCTCAGCAGGCTGTATTATAGAAGATGTGCAACACCAAGCGATCAAAAAGGCATATGCCCCCCAAAATAGTACCAATCAAACCGTCATCTCATCTCGAAAAAATCATACTCTACCTAAGATAATCACCCAAAAACTGAAAAAACTATGGCTCTCAGACTATGGAGACACTAAAACATGATTTTTTTTGTTTCATTACATAAATAAATAAAAAGTAGACATATTAGGTATCGCCGCGTCCGTAATAACCTGCTCCATAAAAATATCACATGACCTAACCCCTTAGGTGAATACCGTAAAAAAATATAAATGAAAACGGTGTAAAAAAAGAAATTTTTTGTCACCTTACATCACAAAAAGTGTAATAGCAAGCGATCAAAAAGTCATACGCAAAATAGTGGCAATCAAACCGTCATCTCATCCTGAAAAAAATTAGCCCCTACACAAGACAGTCGGCCAAAAAATAAATAAAACTATGGCTTTCAGAATGTGGAGACACTTTTTTGGAGTTTATACTCTAGGGGTGCATCAAGGGGGCTTCAAATGGGACATGGTGTCAAAAAACCAGTCCAGCAAAATTTGCCTTCCAAAACCCGTATGGCATTTCTTTCCATCTGCGCCCTGCCATGTGCCCGTACAGCAGTTTACGACCACATATGGGGTGTTTATGTAAACTACAGAATCAGGGCCATAAATATTGCGTTTTGTTTGGCTGGTAACCCTTGCTTTGTAACTTGAAAAAATTTTTTTTAATGGAAAATCTTCCAAAAAAGTGAAATTCTGAAATTTTATCTCTATTTTCTATTAATTCTTGTGGCACAACTAAAGGGTTAACAAAGTTTTTAAAATCCATTTTGAATACCTTGAGGGGTGTAGTTTCTAAAATGGGGTCACTTTTTTGCAGTTTTTACTCTAGGGGTGCATCAGGTGGCCTTAAATGGGACATGGTGTCAAAAAAACTGTTCAGCAAAATCTGCCTTTCAAAAACCGTATGACATTCCTTTCCTTCTGCGCCCTGCCGTGTGCCCGTACAGCAGTTTACGACCACATATGGGGTGTTTCTGTAAACTACAGAATCAGGGCCATAAATATTGAGTTTTGTTTGGCTGTTAATCCTTGCTTTGTAACTGGAAAAAATGGATTCAAATGGAAAATCTGCCAAAAAAGTGAAATTTTGAAATTTTATCTCTATTTTCCATTAATTCTTGTGGAACACCTAAAGGGTTAACAAAGTTTGTCAAATCAGTTTTGAATACCTTGAGGGGTGTACAGTCATGGCCAAAAGTTTTGAGAATTAGATAAAAATTGGAAATGGGAAAAGTTGTTGCTTAAGTTTTTATAATAGCAATTTACATATACTCCAGAATGTTATGAAGAGTGATCAGATGAATTGCATAGTCCTTCTTTGCCATGAAAATTAACTTAATCCCAAAAAAACCTTTCCACTGCATTTCATTGCTGTCATTAAAGGACCTGCTGAGATCATTTCAGTAATCGTCTTATTAACTCAGGTGAGAATGTTGACGAGCACAAGGCTGGAGATCATTATGTCAGGCTTATTGGGTTAAAATGGCAGACTTGACCTGTTAAAAGGAGGGTGATGCTTGAAATCATTGTTCTTCCATTGTTAACCATGGTGACCTGCAAAGAAACGCGTGCAGCCATCATTGCGTTGCATAAAAATGGCTTCACAGGCAAGGATATTGTGGCTACTAAGATTGCACCTCAATCAACAATTTATAGGATCATCAAGAACTTCAAGGAAAGAGGTTCAATTCTTGTTAAGAAGGCTTCAGGGCATCCAAGAAAGTCCAGCAAGCGCCAGGATCGTCTCCTACAGAGGATTCAGCTGCGGGATCGGAGTGCCACCAGTGCAGAGCTTGCTCAGGAATGGCAGCAGGCAGGTGTGAGCGCATCTGCACGCACAGTGAGGCGAAGACTTTTGGAAGATGGCCTGGTGTCAAGAAGGCCATAAACGAAGCCACTTCTCTCAAAAAAAAACATCAGGGACAGATTGATCTTCTGCAGAAAGTATGGTGAATGGACTGCTGAGGACTGGGGCAAAGTCATATTCTCCGATGAAGCCTCTTTCCGATTGTTTGGGGCATCTGGAAAAAGGCTTGTCCGGAGAAGAAAAGGTGAGCGCTACTATCAGTCCTGTGTCATGCCAACAGTAAAGCATCCTGAGACCATTCATGTGTGGGGTTGCTTCTCATCCAAGGGAGTGGGCTCACTCACAATTTTGCCCAAAAACACAGCCATGAATAAAGAATGGTACCAAAACACCCTCCAACAGCAACTTCTTCCAACAATCCAACAACAGTTTGGTGAAGAACAATGCATTTTCCAGCACGATGGAGCACCGTGCCATAAGGCAAAAGTGATAACCAAGTGGCTCGGGGACCAAAACGTTGACATTTTGGCTCCATGGCCTGGAAACTCCCCAGATCTTAATCCCATTGAGAACCTCCTCAAGAAGCAGGTGGACAAACAAAAACCCACTAATTCTGACAAACTCCAAGAAGTGATTATGAAAGAATGGGTTGCTATCAGTCAGGAATTGGCCCAGAAGTTGATTGAGAGCATGCCCAGTTGAATTGCAGAGGTCCTGAAAAAGAAGGGCCAACACTGCAAATACTGACTCTTTGCATAAATGTCATGTAATTGTCGATAAAAGCCTTTGAAACGTATGAAGTGCGTGTAATTATATTTCACTACATCACAGGAACAACTGAAACAAAGATCTAAAAGCAGTTTAGCAGCAAACTTTGTGAAAACTAATATTTGTGTCATTCTCAAAACTTTTGGCCACGACTGTAGTTTGTAAAATTAATTTTTGGGTGGTTTCTATTATGTAAGCCTCACAAGGTGACTTCAGACCTGAACTGGTCCTGAAAAAGTGGGTTTTAGAAATTTTCTGAAAATTTTTAAGATTTGCTTCTAAATTTCTAAGCCTTGTAACATCCCCAAAAAATAAAATGGCATTCCCAAAATGATCCAAAGATAAAGTAGACATATGAGGAATGTAAAAAAATAACTATTTTTGGAGGTATTACTATCTATTATAAAAATGGAGAAATTGAATTTTGGAAATTTGCTAATTTTTCAAAATTTTTGGTAAATTTGGTATTTTTTTTATAAATAAAAATGTATTTTTTGACCCCATTTTACCAGTGTCATGAAGTACAATATGTGATGAAAAAACAATCTCAGAATGGCCTGGATAAGTAAAAGCGTTTTAAAGTTATTCACACATAAAATGACACTGATCAGATTTGCAAAATATGGCCTGGTCCTTAAGGTGAAATATGGCCGTGTCCTTAAGGAGTTAAGTGCTAAATGTCCAAACAAATAGGAAGTTAAAGAGCCAGGACAGGAAGTAATATACATGAAGTGACTTCAAAAAATTATATCCAGAAAATGATCCACCTGTTTTGTAATAAAATATATATAGAACATTGACATATAGGCTGTTGATAAGTGATACAATTCTTTTTATGGTGGTGTTTCTATAAAGGAGAAATACAAATATAATGAGTCTACTTGTATATAGACAGTATTCAGTGCCGCTACAAGGGCAGTATAAGTGGTACTGCTATTGGGTGCACATGCAAATATGGGGCTAAAACTCACCTGTTGGTTACCACACACAGTTGCCACATGGGTGCTCTGGATTTTTGCAGATAGAATTAAGGGTCCACATTTAAAAGGCAGACATATGTAAACCTGCTTGCCAACATGGTGCCCTGTTGGCAGTATTTTGTTGGCCTTCTCCCTTGGGCCTGCTGTATAAATATTAAATTACTGTATGTGCCTTAATTTCAATAAAATCATCCTCCTTTAGGTAATCACTTACTGTACCAGATAGGTTCTAAGTTATAAAATGGAAATTGATGGATATAGTACATAGTTCAAAGGCCTAAACCATATCCTATTGGAGGGTCATACATTTCTGATGGTAGGCCTGATGACATTAGACTTCCTATGCTTTCTGGACAAACCCCATCCATAAGTGCTGTTACAAAGGGTACCCAATTTGTTTCAGATCTCTCCAATTAATGGATGTTGTTGTGAAGGTTTGGAGTAACTTCAGAGAGCACTTTACATGCTAAAATTTACAGTGTAAGGATACAGTATGGCCACACAGTCAGGTTTCTGCATACAGTTTTGGAAGCCAAAATCAGAAGTGGATTATAAAAGAAGAGAAAATATATAGGACAGATACAACTTCTCTTTTTTTCAATTCAGTCCTAGTTTTGGCTTTCAAAACTGCAGTTACAATAGGCACTCTGAGGTGGTTCCCGCAGCTGGACCTTTAGTGTTCAGCTCATCATGCCATAAGAAATGAGCTTGTCCTGAGTGGACAGTCCCTTTAACTGAACGTTCCTGTGGTTTAAATCTTGTGAAAAAAACCTCTTTAAGCATTTTTGGCACATCCACAGGGTATGCTATATATGTTGGACAAGTTTGTATCCCATCTCTGGGACCCTCACCCAATGGGGAGATGGTGGTTGCAGGCGACCATTCCACTAAACCGAGAGATGTTTGTTCATCCAGGAAGTGGGGGTCCAGAGGTGAGACCTACACCTACGAGGCATTTGAAATATCTTGCATGTATGCAAAAATTAAAGTGTTAATATCCTTTTAACTATCCAGAAAAATGTACTATGAAGACAGTAATTGTTCTGTAATTGTATGGTACTAACAACTATAGCTTCGTACTAAGGGGAATTTCATCAGTCACTTATTGTTCATGCTTCAACTATGTTATTGGTGGTTGTTGGTAAATGTTACATATGTGTCATTTATTGTCAACCCAGAAAATTACATATGAAGCATTACAGAAACTACCCCTATACGTCATGAGAAGCATGTATTTGTATATGCTTATCGTACAACAAGCAATATGGGGAAAATCTTAAGGTCATTGACTTAAGGTCCCTTTATACAGGACGACAGAGCAGCAGATTGTCAGGAGGGAAGCGTTCCTTCCTGACAATCTACTGCTCACTGGTGGAGGAGACCACTGCATTTACATGCAGCAATCTCCTCCAGAGTATGTGGAGGAGCGATTGGTAATGCCATCGCTCATCCCTATACTGACTCGTCGTTTGCCGGCAGCAGAGCCTGTTTACACAACATGATCTGCTGACGGTAAACGATAATTTTTGTATGTGCACGATTCGATTACCCGACGAACGAGCGTTTCGCTGTTCATTGGGTAATAGTTGGCACATTTACACAGGCTGATAATCACTAATGAGCATTCCTATGAATGCTCATTAGCGATTATCTTTTGGATTCTTGGCCAATGTAAAGAGCCCTTTAAAGAAGTTGTCCAGTTAGTTTGTTTTTATTTATATTTTTTTTATTTTATTTGCATCCCCTCTCCTTTTCCCCAGCCAGTAAAACCTGTGTAGAAATCCATACTCACCTGTATTCTCCCTGCTCTGTTCTGGGTACTGGGCTCTCTACACTGGACTTCTGGTCCCCCCTCTCAACCTCTCCACAAATCTGTAATGAGTGCAGCTGCAGTCAATGACTGGCCTTAGTGGTTACATGTTCTGAACTTTAGTGAAGAGTGCCAGGGACCCAGTTTGGTGGAATGGAGAGGCAGGGCATTGGTGGGCATAGATTTCTCCACAGGTACCTCCGACTGGGGTGCAAATGTAAAAAAAACACATGGACAACCCTTTTAATGAAATGATTAACTGGCATGTTTACATTTTTCTCTATTCATACATATGGGAATTACACAAGAGCTGTCATGGGCTAGATCAGAAGCAAACATTTGGTTGGTCAAAAATAAGTGACCAAATATAATAAGTGACCAAATATAAACTGTGGCATACCTATAGTCAAATATAAACCAACAGGAGACTTTGCATATATACTAAAGCAGGCATGGCCAACCTGCGGCTCTCCAGCTGTTGTAAAACTGCAACTCCCACAATGCCCTGCTGTAGGCTGATAGCTGTAGACTATCCGGGCATGATGGGAGTTGTAGTTTTGCAACAGCTGGGGAGCCTCAGGTTGGCTATCCCTGCACTAAAGGGTACTTTGGACTATGGACATGTGCCCTAATTACCACTATGCAGAGCCATCAACTCACTACTGTATTGTACTTTGAAGGGTTACCTTGCACTGTGATTTTTGCTGTTGGGTGCACTCCTGTTCATTTGCAGTATTATTACACGATAGCTGCACTGCACTGTGGAAAGAGTTAATGCACAGCCAGCTAATACTCTGACTACTTTCTACCTATGCAAAGTTGGAGGGGAAAAAACAGACACACTGTCCTTATGACTGTCTGGTTTAGTTCTGTTGTTTATGTCTGAAGAATTGTTTATGTCTGGAAAAACTGCGTATTCATTCCCAGAAACTTGCATTGAGGCTCTATACAAGTTTATGATAGACAGGGATTGTAACAATGTTTCTGTTTAGGGTGCATTCACACGACCGTAAGTGTTTTGCGGTCCGCAAATTGCGAATCCGCAAAACACGGATACCGGCTGTGTGCATTCCACATTTTGCGGACCGCACATAGCCAGCACTGTATAGAAAATGCCTGTTTTTGTCCATGATTGTGGACAAAGATAGGACATGCTCTATATTTTGTGCAGGGCCGCAGAACTGAACAACAAATGCGAACAGCAGACAGTGTGCTGTCTGCATCTTTAGCGGCCCCATTGAAATAAATGGGTCCACACCCATTCCGCAGAATTGCGGAACGGATGCACACCCAGAAATACGGTTGTGTGAATGCACCTTTAGGCTGTGTTTTCTCACTAACCACTCCCACTAGAAGGTTGTATTTCATCTAGAAACTGTATACACTCGTATAAGGAGAGGAGTCAGAGCTCCTAGGTGTCTGCAGATAGGGACCAGTGCTTAGTAGAAGAGACTTTGCCAGACTGCATGAGTAACCAGAAAAAGATGCTGAGATGGGGATGCTGAGCCACAGACCCGGGTTACCAGCCCTGTGATTAGGGTTCCAGCCGGATGACTGATACACAGACCCTGGGCCACCAGCCTTTGGCCAGGTTACCAGCCTTCTGAGAGAGAGCAAGAGGGACAGCTAGCTCAGGTCTTTCCACAGCATGAAACCTTCTTCCAGAAAGAAGACTGGAGAAGGCAGCTTAATGTCTTGCCTGTATTTTTTTGCACTTGAGTTCCTCCAGGAAAGAAGTACACTGGTTACTGCAGCCCTTGGCTCTTCTGGACTTAAGGTGGGTGCACCATGCCTTCCCTTCCCTTCCCTTCCGGAAAGCAACATCATGGAGATTTAAACTATAATTGACCTTTTTTTTGGCATAAATGATAAGTAAATCTATCAGATTGTGGGGGTCATGCCCACTAAGGAAAGGCCATCACTTAATAAAAGGTGGACAACTCCTTTAATGATATTAACATTATCACAGCTACCCCATTGTGTCTTGTCAAATATTAATCTCTGCACATATTTTTTTTTCTTTTTTTAAAAATTAATAGTAAACAGATGTTTATCTGAAGATGGATATCATCTGTCTGCAACTGTATAAAGATTTTGATGGATTTATTCAGTGTATCCTTCAAAAGAAAACATATACAGCTGAAAATTGGCATCCCTTCTCTACAGTGAACATGATTGGTGTTTTATAGTATATCGTATTGTTATAGTATACCTTAACAATATGCCCTAAACATGATGTTGTGAATACCTAACTTTTATTGAAGTGTGGCCTAGTGTGTCCAGGTCTGCCTGAGGTATTTAAAGCCGCCTGAGCAACTTCGGTTTCATGCCTTGTTTAGTTCCTGTGAGCAAAGGTGTTTCTGTGATTTGTGCCATTACTTTATACCGCACCTTACATCTTGTTTAACGGACCTTGCCTTTCTGCCACCTGCCCTGACCTTGTATCTTGTCTTATGGATTTTGCTATTATGTCCCCTGCCCTGACCTCGGACTTCGCCATATTTTCGCCTGCCCTCGGACCTCGTTTATGGACTTCACCGTATTGCCCCCTGGCCTGACCAAGGACTCTTCATCCCAACCTTGGGATGTCCTGTACCATCTGGAGGCCAGTCCAGTTGGTCCACACCACGGTTCTCATTTCCCCATGTTCCAACCGCCCCTCAGAGGTAAGGCCTGGTGTATCCCTCAGAAAGTCTATCCTCACCATCAGAGGTATTGCGACGAACAAGAGGTATACTTAGTCATCCCCTTCTGAGGAGCTTGGTCACGTGGGACAGCGGGTGCGAACCATTACAAGCTATATGACCTTCCCTCA
Organism: Bufo bufo; assembly: GCF_905171765.1. Classification (NCBI taxonomy): domain Eukaryota; kingdom Metazoa; phylum Chordata; class Amphibia; order Anura; family Bufonidae; genus Bufo; species Bufo bufo. Next base: position 162,005,172 of record NC_053396.1, read on the forward strand.
TCTTTGTCCATTTGAATAAGAGGACTACAACTCCAAGCATGTCCAGACTGTTATTTTAGATATCAAAGGACATTACAGGGAGGAGGTATAAGAGAGAACTACAACTCCCAGAATTTCTCTGGCTCACATTGAATCCATTGCTTCTCCAATTTATTTTCCTTTACACACAGCAACCATGACGTTATCACAGGTCCTTAAAGGGATTCTGTCATCTGGATTTTGCCTATAGAGCTGCGGACATGTGCTGCTAGATCGCTGCTAGCACATCCGCAATATACATTCCCCATAGCTCTGATTGCTTTTATTTAGGCAAAAAAACTATTTTATATACAGTACAGACCAAAAGTTTGGACACACCTTCTCATTCAAAGAGTTTTCTATATTTTCATGACTATGAAGGCATCAAAACTATGAATTAACACATGTGGAATTATATACATAACAAACAAGTGTGAAACAACTGAAAATATGTCATATTCTAGGTTCTTCAAAGTAGCCACCTTTTGCTTTGATTACTGCTTTGCACACTCTTGGTATTCTCTTGATGAGCTTCAAGAGGTAGTCCCCTGAAATGGTCTTCCAACAGTCTTGAAGGGGTTCCCAGAGATGCTTAGCACTTGTTGGCCCTTTTGCCTTCACTCTGCGGTCCAGCTCACCCCAAACCATCTCGATTGGGTTCAGGTCCGGTGACTGTGGAGGCCAGGTCACCTGGCGCAGCACCCCATCACTCTCCTTCATGGTCAAATAGCCCTTACTTTCAAAGTTTTCCCAATTTTTCGGCTGACTGACTGACCTTCATTTCTTAAAGTAATGATGGCCACTCGTTTTTCTTTACTTAAAGGGACTCTGTCACCACTTTCTAACCCCCCCTTTTAAAAGTATTGTTCTCTCCATGGCGCCCTTGTGATTACAAAGGTGTTGTTATAACATAAATTTGCCGTCTCGTTTTGATAAAAATACCTTTTATCTAACCTGTCAATCTTGTGGATAAGGTGCCCAGGGCGTTTCTGAAGGTCTGAAGCTGCCGCCCGCCGCCGCCGCCGTTGGTGCCCAGCTCCTCCCCTGATCCTTTCAGCGCCGCCTGAATGTAAAGAAATCCGCCTCCGGCTCTCGCTCAGTGCCCCCTCCTCCTTTTCAAAGATCCCGCGCGTGCGCACAGGCCTGTGCCTGATGCGCCCGTGCGGACATTTAGAATCAGCTCCATACAGCGCTTGGCAGGCTCTGAGTGGCTGGCTGCAGTGCTCGTCTTATGAGGAGGTTGAGCGAAGTGCGCGCATGCGCACTTCGCTCAATGAGGCTGATTCTAAATGTCCGCACGGGCGCATCAGGCACAGGCCTGTGCGCACGCGCGGGATCTTTGAAAAGGAGGAGGGGGCACTGAGCGAGAGCCGGAGGCGGATTTCTTTACATTCAGGCGGCGCTGAAAGGATCAGGGGAGGAGCTGGGCACCAACGGCGGCGGCGGCGGGCGGCAGCTTCAGACCTTCAGAAACGCCCTGGGCACCTTATCCACAAGATTGACAGGTTAGATAAAAGGTATTTTTATCAAAACGAGACGGCGAATTTATGTTATAACAACACCTTTGTAATCACAAGGGCGCCATGGAGAGAACAATACTTTTAAAAGGGGGGGTTAGAAAGTGGTGACAGAGTCCCTTTAACTGCTTTTTTCTTGCCATAATACCAATTCTAACAGTCTATTCAGTAGGACTATCAGCTGTGTATCCACCTGACTTCTCCTCAACGCAACTGATGGTCCCAACCCCATTTATAAGGCAAGAAATCCCACTTATTAAACTTGACAGGGCACACCTGTGAAGTGAAAACCATTTCAGGGGACTACCTCTTGAAGCTCATCAAGAGAATGCCAAGAGTGTGCAAAGCAGTAATCAAAGCAAAAGGTGGCTACTTTTAAGAACCTAGAATATGACATATTTTCAGTTGTTTCACACTTGTTTGTTATGTATATAATTCCACATGTGTTAATTCATAGTTTTGATGCCTTCAGTGTGAATCTACAATTTTCATAGTTATGAAAATAAAGAAAACTCTTTGAATGAGAAGGTGTGTCCAAACTTTTGGTCTGTACTGTATATGTAAATGAGGCAAGTAAGGAGCCCAAGGGGCTGTTATTAATGTTTCTGGAGCTCAGCCACGCCCACTGTAAATGAGCCCAGCACTGCCCCGCATCCTCCGAATCTCCTCCTTGCTCCCCGTGGTTCACTTGGGGTTTCATGACCGCGCCCAATGACATACCCCAGGTACTTAGTCTCTTCTAACCCTATCGCACATTTTTTTGGGTTAGCAGTTAGGCCAGCTTTCCGAAGGGAGTCCACTACAGCCTGCACTTTGGGTAGGTGACTTTCCCAGTCGGTACTGTGGATGACAATTTCGTCCACGTAAGCCAAAGCGTACCGACAATGTGGACGAAGCACAATGTCCATTAGTTGCTGAAAAGTGGCGGGGCGCCATGCAGACCAAAGGGTAAGACCTTAGATTGATACAGCCCCTCAGGCATGATGAAGGTAGTTTTCTCTTTGGCAGCCTCCGTTAAGGGCACCTGCCAGTACCCTTTCGTGAGTTCCAAAACAGAAAAATACCGGGCTTGTCCTAACCCTTTCGATGAGCTCATCCACCTGGGGCATGGGATACGCATCGAATTTGGAAACCTTGTTAAGTTTTTGAAAGTTGTTACAAAACCACAACGTCCTGTCTGGCTTGGGTATCAATACTATAGGACTGTCCCACTCACTTTTTGACTCATCAATGACGTCTAGCTGCAAGATCAGCTGCACCTCCTCCCATATGGCTTGTCGCCAAGCCTTGGGTACCCGGTATAGTTTTAATCAGACTTTTGCTTGAGGCCCAGTGAACACATCCGTTTTCCGACTAACGAACTCCCTGGCCTGAGTCTGTTTAGAGGAGAGGCTGTTAGCAATTTTTACTGTGGCAGCACCTCTCTTGCATCAGACAGAGGGGCCGGTAACTCTTCTCCTAGAAAACCCAGCTGCGGGCTGTCTTCTGTACAGGTTTCCCTATCTTTCAACGGTTTGAGTAAATTGACATGGTAAACCTGCTCTGGCTTTCGCCGCCCTGGCTGATGTACCTTGTCGTTTGCATCTCCAATTTTCTCGAGTACCTCATAGGGCCCCTGCCACCTAGCCAGGAACCTACTGACCACGGTCGGCACCAGAACCAAAACCCGATCACCCGGGGTAAAGATCCGGACCAGAGCCTGCCGATTATAGACCCGACTCTGGGCTCGTTGAGCTGCCTCCATATGCTCCCTAACAAGAGGCAAGACTTTCTCTATCCGATCTTGCATCTGGGTAACATACTCAATGACACTTTTATGTGGAGTGGGTTGTTGTGCCACGTCCAAGAGACCGCGAGGGTGTCTGCCATATTGCAGTTTGAAGGGCAAGAACCCAGTAGAGGCCTGGTGTACTTCTCGCACTGCAAACATGAGATAGGGCAGAAGGAGGTCCCAGTCCTTCCCATCTTTAGACACTACCTTTTTCAACATATTATTTAATGGTTGGTTAACCGTTCTACCAGACCGTCCGTGCAGCAACTTACAGAGTTTCCTCATCACCTTGGACATAAAAGGGGTCCCTTGGTCGGTCAGAACCTCTTTACGTAGTCCTACTGTGGAAAACATCTCCATTAACTATAACTTAGCTATGAGTTTGGCCGAGGTATGTTGCAGTGGCACCGCCTCGGGGTACCGAGTGGCGTAGTATAGAATGACTAAGATGTGTTGATGCCATCTGGCGGACTTCGATACTGGGCCTATGAGGTCAAACGGTACTTAGATAATCAGGAGAGGTACTAGGGGACTACGGAAATGTGGCTGGGGGCTAGTTATCTGGCAGGTCGGGCAAGACTTACAAAACTCTTCCCTTTCTTTGACTATGCTGGGTCAGTAAAACCGCTGTAGAATACGATCCTGAGTTTTCTGCAGCCCAAGGTGACCCCCGAGAACGTGTTGGTAGCCTAGATCTAACACAAGCTTGAGACAAGCCTTGGGGACCACCAACTGTTCAATAGGCTCACGCCGTAGTTGGTTTACCTGATACAACATATCCTGATGAAACACAAAATGGGGAAACACTGACTCTGCCCCAGGTTGTTGTGGTTCACCATCTACTATTAACACATTTTCCCAGACGCGGGAAAGGGTTGGGTCCCGATGTTGGGCGGTTCCAAAATGATACCACGAGACATTGAGGTCTGCCAATTCAGGACCCGGCGGCAAGTCCTCCACGTCTCCCACCATCACACTTAGCGGGGTTGTCTCCCCCTCTTCCACCGAAGTGGCGGTCACCCCTACCGCTGACCCTTCGGGCTCAGGTTCCCAGGGTTCTGGTCTCCCCCTGAGACGGGCCACTCTGCTAGGGTTACCCCTTTCTCATGGGTATCATTGCAGGCCACAGTGCCCGGGAAGTCACTCCCTATTATAAGTTCGTAGTGTAAATTTGGGGCAACTGCCACTTCATGAGTCCATCTGCCAGCCCCTGTGGTTAGAGACACCAGGGCGGTGGGATAGTCCTTTAAGTCTCCATGGATGCACATGACACTGACTTTCCGGCCAGTATACTCCGCTGATCGTACCAGGGGAGCCCTTACTAGGGACATCAGACTCCCTGAGTCCAGCAGAGCCTCCGCTGGAGTGTCTCCTACCTCCACCTGGCACAGGTGGTTTAGAGTTTTTGGAGTACCTGCTGCACACAGCTTCCTGGCATATAGCGACTGACGGTAGCCATAGTTAGTATCCATGGGTTCCACCTGATGGGGAGAGTCAGCTCTTACATGGCCCGGCTCCTGACACTGCCAGCAGACTATCGGAGCCAGGTCCGTAGAGGGTACACCCTGGGTGGGTTTGGTTGGTACATGGGTCTGGGATGGAGATTTACGGGGTTTGACTGCCCCCCTCCCAAAAGAACCCCCTGTAACAGTCTTAGTAGCCTCGTATCGCTCCACCAGGTCCACCATTTCTAGGGCGTTGCCAGGAGACACCTGGCCGATCCAGTGCTGGAGAGGGGGTGGCAGTGCCCTCCAGAATGTATCAGCCAATAGTCTATCCAGCATAGCCGTGGGACTCAGCACATCAGGCTGTAGCCACTTTTGCAAGAGGGGGAGTAAGTCATAATACTGGATCCTCGCAGGCTCAGCCGGCTTAAACCCCCACTGATGTACCTGCTGGGCCCAGACCAACACATTCACACCCAGTTTTGCCAAAATCTCACCCTTTACTTTACGCTTGATCGTCCGGCAAGTCGAAATACACCAGCTGGGAATCGGATACCAGGAATGGAGTGACGACCTCAGCCCACTTGTCACAGGGTAGCTGTTCCCTGATGGCCACTTTCTCTTACATCGCCAGGTAGGTTTCGATGTCGTCTGCGGGGATCATCTTAGGAATCGCGGCACAGACTGCTTTCCGGGCATCGTGAACGCTTGGGGTTGCTCCTGCTATCTGCAAAGCCCTCACGTGTTGTAGCAGCAACTGGTTAGTCTCCTGCTGCAGCTTATTAGCCTCCATGAGGGCCTTCACTACAGCTTCCATTTTGTCGTGGGGCACAGGTTGTAATACAGCTGGTTTAATGTATGACATACAACCGTGCCTGAAAAATGCAGATACCAAAAATATCGGCGTTCATGCCAGCCTCACTGCTCTTGCCCGCATTCTCCACCAATTGTGGGGTTTCGCTCTGGTAGATAGGGTAAGCGGACGCAGTACAGAGGCAAAATACAAGTTCTTAACTCAAAACATCAGTGTTTATTTACACTTGAGGCAATTGCACAAAACAGCATGTAACGCAATCCGAGGTAATAGACAGATAGATAGATAGATTTCATATTTTCCTAAACGTATTATCAATAGCTGATTGTATAGCAGTGGCTGTTGATCTATTAGTAAATGCAACTTGTACCTCCAGGTGCCAGCCAGTCTGAAAACTAGGTGAGACACTCCACCTTCCCAGAGGAAGCTCTATTTAACACTGGCCTGCTAATTACAAGCCATTTGGGCACACTAATGAAGACCTGGAAGGGAGATATTAAAAATGCGAGCAACCCCAGACATGTCTGCTAGACCAGCGGGTGGTCTAACCCATACAATAGATGAATGAAATAATATCAGAAGTCATAACTCCGACCTCATAACACGCACATCCTCAGAACCCTAATAATTCTGTTCAGCCTGACATGGGCTTCGGGGAGAGTCTATACACGCCATACCGAACATGAGGCATTTCTCGGTATTCAGGATCTGGCCTTCTGGAAATCATAACCCGATCATATTTGGTGTCTGTATGACCGGGACGAGGAGACTCAGATTATGGGATCTTACCTGTACCTGTAGTCCCTGTCATACGGCGAGGAATCACCGTGATTCATATTGCGACATCGGTCAGCCATTTTGGGGATCCACATCGTTTGGAGTGACTGCCCATATCTTCAGCTGTCCCCACAGCTGGAATATAACTGCTGCATCTCAGTAAGCCAATATTCTGTATTTTATCCCTTTTATTTTATTTGTTTTACGCCATTGTTATTGTATGTATATTTTTATCTTTTATCTGACACTTTCTTTATGTATTGCACTGCTCTATTGTGTATTAAATTAAAAAATTGATAAGTCCCTTCCTTGTGGTCTTATAGAACTTGCTCTTTCGGAGGGAATAACGTTCCCAGTGGTGTTTCAGAGGATTTTAGGTCCCATATAGATAACTTGTGTTACGGTGTTAAATTTGGGTTGAGAGAATATCTGAGTATAGGCCCCTATTGCCTTTTAGTATAGGTTGTGGCAGCTATTGTGAAAATATTGGGGTGTTAGCATCTAGGGGAGTAAGTTAACATAATTCCGTACAGCAGGCTTTTGGGGGGCTCTTTCCCCAGCTTGTGGCTCTTATCCCTCCAGCACGGCACAAAGCCTCAGATCCCAAACAGAGACCTCTCTGCTGAGCCCAGCTGCCTATTTAAGGACAGCCAGGTGCTGCCAAAATCCAGACCGGCACTTAAACTCCGGTCCAGTATTTGACCTCACCTGGCTGGAAACCAGCCCAGCCGCACATGCTGGGAGGAAAATGCCTGCCTTGCCAGACACAACCCCTGACTGTGTCACAATATATATATATTTTTTTTTCCACTATATATACACACGGTATATTATTTTTTCATTATTGGTCAGTGGGTGATGATTAGATCATTTACCAAACCAAAAAAAAAAAAAAAACATGAACCCAGTCCAATTTTCGTCTGTTATACAGTTAATTGACTGCCTTTGAGATTGGGCAGGCCCATGTCTAAAATGTATGATTTAGAGAGTAAATGGCTCCTTTTAGATTCGAGTGTTTTATTTGTTCAAAACATGATTAGTTTTTGCAGATACATTAGTGTTCCTCTTTGCGTGGGTGACATATACATATACTTTTAAAGCAATGTAAATTGCAGCAGTTCTGAATAGGGTCCATTTTCCATTGCCGTGTGTAGGTAAAAGCTCGGCTTGAGATTTATTGTTCTATAAATGATCCCCAGCTGTTTAGCGGCCTCTCCAGAACATAAATGTACTGTTTGTTGTTTGCCTTCATAATGAAATACCCTTTCCACTCTCTCCTCATGTCTGTCGTTGACCTCCTTATCCTGTCTGTGTGTGATAAATGGGAGGATGCCACCAAATGAAGAAATATTACCTCTACATGTCCTTGAGCGAAGACAATTCCTCATAGAATTTTTCCGAGCATGGTGCCTTGGTAGAGACAACAGGTTTTCATCACGTTTTATTGCCATTGTTCTGTAGTTGTGTAGCGCTGGATTGTTAATTATAAGAAACGTGGCGGCAGTTCAGAAAAATCCTCTTCTGTTTCTGGATTTACAGAGATTTCTATCAGGCTGCCGGGTTTTGTAATGTGTTGTATTGGTTTCTATTGTTTTACAACATATAATTTTACCTTAGTATATTAGACTAAATCCTTTAAACACGAAAACCTTAAAGGGGTTATCTGATTTATTAGAAGGGTTCCCTGACTGTAAGCTGGTCGCAGGGTGTCCTGCTGGTAGGACCCCCAGCAGTTAACGGTTTTTCACATTCTGCAACACCACAACAGAAGGATTTAAAGGGGTCTTCCAGGAGTTAAAGGGGTTATCCGAGACAAACAAATGTCCCCCATATGCCTGGGCCCCTCACACTGAATCTACTTACCTGGCTTGCCACTCCTTGTCCCCGCACGACTGTAGCTGCTTCTCCCCGTGCACGGATGAAAACATCCAGTGTTAGGGGGGAGCAGCCAATGGCAGGTGGTGACAGGGATGAGCCTCCCTAGCATCCCGGGTGAGACTAGGGAGGCTCGTCCCGGTCACCGCCTGCCATTGGCTGCTCTCCCCAGACACCGGATGTTTTCCTCTGTGCTCGGGGAGAAGCAGCAGAGGCGGCGCAGGGAGCAGGGATCCACCATTCACAATAGGTGACATCACAGCTTATTTACTCCCTCCTGACCTCTGGTCACAGAGCAAGCCTAGAAAACTCTCCCATAGAAGTCAATGGGGTCCCCTCCTGTCCATTGTGTCAGGACCCGTGTAGCTGCTCTCAAAGACGGGAAGTCTTAACACATTTTAGGCCTAGTGGCCAGTGTAAGACCTGCAGGATTATAGGATTTAAAAAAAATATATAGTAACATGGAAAAAAAATATATTATTTAAAAAAATGTTTAACAAAAATATTATTTAAATGTAAACAATAGGTCATTTTTGATTATATGCTGTGGCCTCTTTATAGGATATCAAGCCCGGTGCCGTACATTGTATAGTGGCTGTGCTTGGTATTAACTTGAATGGGACTGAGATGCCTTTAGACTATGTTTCCAATAGATGTGACATCACAAGCCGAGGAAGAGGCTGCAGTGCTCACCCAATCGTTGCACCACTTGCTACATCTATTTGGTGTAGGGACGCCTGGAGTCGGACCCCCACAAATCTGTCCTGAGGATAGATAATCAATATTTAAGTCATGGTGGACAACTGCTTTAAGCATTGCACTGTTCCCATTAAAACATTCAAAGTGGATAATCCCTTTAAATCTTATTTTTTTCACTTTGATATATTGGATGCACCACTAGTCTGCATGTTTCATTATTGGAGTGCAGATACAGTTGTCCATTACAGATTCAGAAATAAACTTGATCTTTAACTGGCTCCTCGCAGGTGATCCTTGTAGACAGGTCAAAATGCATCCTCGTTTGCCATCTGTAATCAAAATCCATTGTGTGAAACAAATGTTATTATAGAGATTACAAAAAGATGACCCCGACTGTCTTGGAGAAAAATAACGAACACGGAGAAATTAATACTTTGGATTCCCTAATGCTGTAATTAACTTTGAGCACATAAAGCATTAAGACGCCTTATTCACATTGATAAATACAGTGTGATAATGAGAGAAGTGACCAGCAGAAGTATTTGGGATAAATACCTAATGCTGCCGTAATCCACACTTGATCTACTTTATGTAATTATTTACATTTGCTATTACGTTTCTAATGGAGAAGAAGAGAACTAATTATGAAAACGCATTAGAACGGATTCCGGTTGTAGCTTAATGAGTGGTAATTTTTAAACCGTCTTAATGAAGCCATCGGTGGAGAAGTTACTATCCTCTTCTGCAGCATTTTGCCCCGCACTCACTTATCATCCTACTTTCCCAATCACAATACTTAATTACATCCTTAAGGAGGTTTCTTCTCAGCATTAAGATTGAATCTTCACAGATGATGTAGAACACTCTCGTACTTGTGGTTAACTGGATATGTTGATTGTTAAGTAGGACAGTTCACCTAAAAGCTGGCCATGAACATTAGATATATAGTACAAGTCAAGCTTACCTGTGGGTAATTCTTGAAAGCACTTGGAGTGGGTGTATCCAATCTTGACCCAAAAATTAACAGAATTCTAGCTTCCATAAAAATCCATAGTTTATGTACGGTATACAAAAACCATCACTCTTGTTGGGTGTATGGCTTTTTATCTTTTTGCATAAATAAACTACAGATTTTTATGGAAGCTGGATTTCTCCATATTTTTGTGTCAAGAATTTGGTTAATGGTTGAACATCAGTTGAACAAACAATCATCTGGTAAACGATCTGTACACAGATACAGCCACACACGTTAGATAGAAGTTGGTTGATAGTTGAACAGCAGCTGATCAATCATCTGGTACACGATCTGTTCACAGACACGGCCATAAACATTTTAGGCTGAGTTCACACTTCAGTTATTTGGTTTTGGTTTCTCCTGTTCTGTAGTTTTGGATGTGGGGGGCACTCCAATATCTAGAGTTGTATATGCCGATAGAGATATATCTTGATACAATATACACTGCTCAAAAAAATAAAGGGAACACAAAAATAACACATCCTAGATCTGAATTAATTAAATATTCTTCTGAAATACTTTGTTCTTTACATAGTTGAATGTGCTGACAACAAAATCACACAAAAATTAAAAATGGAAATCAAATTTTTCAACCCATGGAGGTCTGGATTTGGAGTCACACTCAAAATTAAAGTGGAAAAACACACTACAGGCTGATCCAACTTTGATGTAATGTCCTTAAAACAAGTCAAAATGAGGCTCAGTAGTGTGTGTGGAATCCACGTGCCTGTATGACCTCCCTACAACGCCTGTGCATGCTCCTGATGAGGTGGCGGACGGTCTCCTGAGGGATCTCCTCCCAGACCTGGACTAAAGCATCTGCCAACTCCTGGACAGTCTGTGGTGCAACGTGACGTTGGTGCATAGAGCGAGACATGATGTCCCAGATGTGCTCAATTGGATTCAGGTCTGGGGAACGGGCGGGCCAGTCCATAGCATCAATGCCTTCGTCTTGCAGGAACTGCTGACACACTTCAGCCACATGAGGTCTAGCATTGTCTTGCATTAGGAGGAACCCAGGACCAACCGCACCAGCATATGGTCTCACAAGGGGTCTGAGGATCCCATCTCGGTACCTAATGGCAGTCAGGCTACCTCTGGCGAGCACATGAAGGGCTGTGCGGCCCTCCAAAGGAATGCCACCACACACCATTACTGACCCAATGCCAAACCGGTCATGCTGGAGGATGTTGCAGGCAGCAGAACGTTCTCCACGGCGTCTCCAGACTCTGTCACGTCTGTCACAGGTGCTCAGTGTGAACCTGCTTTCATCTGTGAAGACCACAGGGCGCCGGTAGCGAATTTGCCAATCTTGGTGTTCTCTGTCAAATGCCAAACGTCCTGCACGGTGTTGGGCTGTAAGCACAACCCCCACCTGTGGACGTCGGGCCCTCATATCACCCTCATGGAGTCTGTTTCTGACCGTTTGAGCAGACACATGCACATTTGTGGCCTGCTGGAGGTCATTTTGCAGGGCTCTGGCAGTGCTCCTCCTGTTCCTCCTTGCACAAAGGCGGAGGTAGCGGTCCTGCTGCTGGGTTGTTGCCCTCCTACGGCCTCCTCCACGTCTTCTGATGTACTGGCCTGTCTCCTGGTAGCGCCTTCATGCTCTGGACACTACGCTGACAGACACAGCAAACCTTCTTGCCACAGCTCGCATTGATGTGCCATCCTGGATAAGCTGCACTACCTGAGCCACTTGTGTGGGTTGTAGACTCCGTCTCATGCTACCACTAGAGTGAAAGTACCGCCAGCATTCAAAAGTGACCAAAACATCAGCCAGGAAGCATAGGAACTGAGAAGTGGTCTGTGATCACCACCTGCAGAACCACTCCTTTATTGGGGGTGTCTTGCTAATTGCCTATAATTTCCACCTGTTGTCTATCCCATTTTCACAACAGCATGTGAAATTGATTGTCACTCAGTGTTGCTTCCTAAGTGGACAGTTTGATTTCACAGAAGTGTGATTGACTTGGAGTTACATTGTGTTGTTTAAGTGTTCCCTTTATTTTTTTGAGCAGTGTATATTTATTTGTTAAGAAACTAAATCAAAAGTTCCATGCGCATGTCATCAAAAGGTACAATTACAATTGTTATAAAGAATTAAAACCTCTTTCCTTAAATGGTTAGCTTAGGATAAAAAAAAAAAACATAAAAGCAAAAAATTAAATAAATATTTTTTAAATTTAAGAGTAAAAAATAAATTATTAATTTATAGAAAAAGTCAATAAATTATAAATTTGTAGAAAAAATCATTTCATAGAGAATCCACTTCATAGGAATTTTCATCCACTGATATCTGCAGGATAATAGTCTTGTGTTTAGTAGAGGTCGCTGTTGCTCTCAAGTCAAAAGGGTGTGAAGCAATCAGAATAAAATGACATCTAATTATAGGTATCAGTTCATATTAATCATTAATTGTCTGGTATTAAATACTACAGTCCTCCTATATTAGTAAAATTGATAATACTGTTGTAAGATTCAATAACCAGAGTAACAGCCATGTGCAGCACGGACAGCAGCTAGATGGGCTGAGAATGACTCATTAAGGTCTTGGTAGGTTGTCACAGGTATCTGGAGCCATGCTGGACATTTCTAGCCATGTGACATGTCACATTGTCTTGCTGGAATATCTCCACCCCAGACAATCAGCATGTTTGGATATACTTGCTCTGTAAGGATGGATTCATACCTACATCGATGGAGACTGTCTTCAATGTGGATGAGTGGCCCAGAGAATGACACAAAAACATTCCCCAGACCATAACACTGCCACCACCAGCTTGTGTTCCTCCAGCAATGGTTGCAGGGTGTTTGTTCTCTGACATTTCTCTTCTGACACACTAATGTCCATCCGTTCGATGAAGCAGAAAACGTTACTCAGTGGAGAAGTTAATTCTTTGCCAATCTGCGGGGGTCCATTTCCAATACTGTGGCAAAAGTTTGAAACCTTTTCTGCAACTTCAATAGCAAAGGTGCAGTGACCATCCGTCTGCTTAGGAGCCTCATATGCAGTAGGGTTTGCTGAACTGTGGTTTTAGACACACATCTGGTAGCCCCCTGGTTAATTTTCACGGTGAGCTGCTCCACTGTAGTGTGTTGGTCCGCGCTCCCACACCTTCGTGGCCGACATTCACCTCTCACATCAGTGGCAAATGGTAGAGAAAGGGAATCACAACATGAAATAGAATTTGTGAGATAAGTGTTAAGGCCGATTCATTGGCCTGTATTTGTGGGAGGGGCTTGGCCACCTACTTCAACGGCCGGCACCCTCCCACATGCGTACGACGTGCAGAGTTCTCAGGAAGCGTGCGCTCGTACCTGGCAGTCCATTGTCGGTAGATAAGGTGAGTGGATGTGCGTGCGGTGGTCGGCCCTTTGGTGAGTAGGGGCCGCCATGCGCCGGGCCACTGCATTACCAGTAGAGAGCAGGGGGCGGGGCCTCTACAGTACGGGGGACCCCTCCTGCCCGTTCAGAACGGCTGTACCTCTTCAGCCGCCGGCGGGGGGGGGGATGGAGCCCACGGAGACGGCACTCCTCTCCTCCGCCGCCTAGGTCCGAGCCGGCATCTTTCTCCGGCGGGGGGCGGGGCTTGTGGTCACGAGAGGACCTCCCCCCGCCCGCCTCCCCGCCCGCTTCCGCCCCCTTTCACCCAAACACACAGCCAGTGCTGCCCCGCTCCCTCACGTGGTGGGCATGCGCAGACAGCTGTGGGCCGGCCCCCTAACTAGGGGCGGCACCACGTGGCTCCGCCCATCACGCCGTGGAGCTGGGGATAAGCCACACAGGCTCCCCCGTTTTCCTAGGTTTGCCAGGGGGCAGCACCGTTTTCCCCACGTGGTGGAGGGGCCCAGCCGGCGGTGGGTCGGCCCCTCTTGGAGTAGGGGGGCACCCCCGCACTGGGCACCCCATCAGGGAGCGGTGGGCCCCCCACGTGGCACGTCCTCACATAAGAAGGGGGGAGGCTATGTATGATAAAGCCTCCCCCTATGCCAGGGGGCAGCGCCGTTTCCCCACGTGGTGATGCCCAGCCGGCGGTGGGTTGGCCCCTCAAGGGAAGGGGGGCACCCCCGCACTGAGCACTCCATCAGGGACCGGTGAGGCCCCCCACGCGGCATTTCTAGTTTCGGCAAGGTAGGGCCCTCGTCGCCGGGGGCCCCCCTGCGTCGACTTCATGCCAGAGGGCTGCGCTGTTCCCCACACGGCAGAAGTGCTCAGCCGGCGGGCGGCGCTGCCCCGGGACGGAGGGGGCCCCCCGCACTGAGCACCCTGTCAGGGACACGCGTTTGCTCTCCACGTGGCACCCGAATCATGTTTGCGCGGGGTGTCCGCCGTTGCCCGAAGGTACACCCCCACTTGGTTCACGGTGCCAGGGAACTCCGCGCTCCCCACGTGGTTACCGTGGAGCATGGTGGGGCACGCAACGGCCAGCTCCTCGCCAACATTAAAGTCTGGCACGGGCCGCCGTGCCGCCTAGATAGGTAGGGGTTTCGTCACCAACGTCAGGTAGTGGTCAACGTCAATCAAAACACCTACCCTCATCAGTCGACCATACCTTCTACTCACAACTCACGTTCTGTTAATTGAGCCTTACGCATTGACTGGTTCTTTTATGTTATTCTGTTGTTGTTTTCCAGGTTCAAAACAGTTGTTAGTCAGAGAGAAGTTGGTTTGGATCTCAATTGATTTTCCTTGTCAACCAAGGTAGTGGGGGTACACGTTGGGGGACGGGAAGATGCTGCCTTTCAGGCTCGTGTCTCATGCATTATTTCACGTACAGGTTGTTCTGTTTTCATTAATACTTCCGTGGAAGTCAGGGTATAGTGCTTCTCAGTTGGTAAGTACGTCAGGTCTCCTCGCATGGTCTTCCGGGTGGCGGTTCCTGGCCACTCCTTCACGGCTCTTCTGGTGTTAGTGTGCATACCTCACGGGGGTAGTTCACCCTTTCATTACGTGGTTTAGACAGCTGCATGGATACCGGTGGTCATCTAGGCTAGTTGGTCATATTACGTTACTGTTTTCACAGCTGCGATGTCACGCGCATCAGACATTGTTGAAGCGTCAGTGGACGAGATCGTAGCAGGGACATCCGAAGGGGGCAGTATACCGTCCCTTCGTGCTTGGACCATCCCCAGGCTTATGGCGGAACTGACAAAGCGGGGCGTCCCTTTCCCGGCATCGGCCAGAAAAGCGGAGCTATATCGGCTGTGGAAAGACTCCCTGGTACCCTGTATCAATGATCCCCCTGCGACCACGATGCAAACATCGCTGACTCAGATACACGTCATGCTAAACAGTCTGACGTCGAGGCTCGCAGCGCAGTCTTACCAGTTTCCTCCCCCGAGGTTCCGGTCGCCTCCACCGTAGCAGACATTCGTTCTGTCCAGTCCGTCCCCAACGTGACTCCCTCCCACTTTGTCCCGATCAACAT
This sequence comes from Bufo bufo, assembly GCF_905171765.1. NCBI lineage: Eukaryota > Metazoa > Chordata > Amphibia > Anura > Bufonidae > Bufo > Bufo bufo. The sequence continues at coordinate 162,020,535 of NC_053396.1, forward strand.
CAGGAAAGACATCCTAGAGGGTAGGGATGTCAATCTTGCGTCTCTACTGATAGCCTCCAGGGACCTATCTGACAATAAGGTCATAGCCTGCGGGGAAGTGTCAGTGGTACTGAGGAGCCGCGACCACCGGCTCAACCGCAAATTGTCCATTTCAGAGTTCGTCATGGCGTTTAGCCTTTTTAGGGATGTCATTTGCACTGCCAGGCCGGACAGGAGGGAGGAACTAGACCTGTATCTCTTTAGGGTCACAGAGTTGGGTCATAGGTATGGAGGGAACGCATTCTATGACTACCACTGTTCTTTTTCAGCTAAGGTGGCAGCGGCTCTCTCCCAATTCCAACACGTTACTGACTGGTCCAACCTGGACATTGAGCTTTTCTGCAGACACTTTGCAGGCCTGAAAGCTCCCTCCTGTTCCGCCTGTCAGTCTATCTTTCACTCTGTCGAGTGGTGCGATAAGTCCGCCGTCAGCACGGCGTCCTACCCCTCCAGCTCTGCAGCTGGTCCACTCGACGTCTTCAGACCCCCCAACTCAGTAGACAAGCTGGGCCGACCCATCGTTCAACTAGGGAGGGCACAGATATGTAACAATTTCAATTACGCGTCTTGTAATTTCGGGCAATGCCGTCTGTTACATATCTGTACCAACTGTTTTAGGGCCCACCCCCGAGTAGCATGCTCATTAAAGTCGGTGAAAAATTACATGAGTGTGGTCAATATTAGCCGTCTACAAGAATACTTGCAAGGTCACCACAATCCAGGGTTTGTACAGTTCCTGGTGTCAGGATTTCACGAGGGCTTCCATACGGGGCTGATCACGACTCCAGAGTTCACACATGAGTGCAGGAACCTTCTGTCAGCCGAAAGAAATCCCGCTTCGGTAGACGCACTAATAGAGGCCGAGTTAAACAAGGGGTTCTTAATCGGTCCCTTTGATGTGCCCCCTTTTCAACGATGGAGAGTCAGTCCCGTAGGGGTAGTCACAGGCAAGTTCAGCAGAAAGGAGAGACTCATTATTGACTTGTCGGCCCCACATGGCTCCCAGGTCCCCAGCCTTAATTCCCTCATCCCTTCGGAGGAAGTGGGCATGAGATATGCTTCGATCGACCAGGCTATCGCCATCATCATGAAAACGGGCCCAGGGTCCATGTTGTCCAAAGCCGACATATCGGATGCCTTCAAGTTGCTTCCCATCATGCCAGCCCTCTGGCAGTGGCACGGCATCAAGTGGAAAGGCCTGTATTATTTCTCCACCAAGCTCACCTTCGGTTCCAAGAGCAGCCCCTGGCTCTTCGATCAGTTGGCTCAGGCCCTCCACTGGGTCTTGGTACACAAGGTCCTCTGTGAGTTTGTCATCCACTACTTGGATGACTTCCTGCTGATTGAGAGGCCAGGGGCAGTCCCCCTAGGGCTGGGGAAGTTGCTGAGGTGTTTTTCCCAGTTAGGTGTCCCGGTTTCCCCCAAGAAGGTAGAGGGCCCGGCCACAGTCATCACCTTTTTGGGCATCGAGTTAGACTCCCAGCACATGTTAGCTAGGTTGCCTGCGGATAAGTTAACAAGAATTAGAGAAGTCATCCACAGGTTTACAGTCACAACCGGGGTCACTAAGGCTGACCTTCAGTCTCTACTGGGCATGTTAAACTTCGCCATGCGCATCATTCCGCAGGGCAGAGCGTTCATATCCCGCCTACTGACGCTCTTAAGTTCCGCCCCGGAACAGGACAGCCCAGTGTGCCTGGACAGTCAAGCCCTAGCGGATCTCCTCATGTGGGACCATTTCCTGAGCCAGTGGAACGGGGTGTCCTTATTCGTACCTGAGCTGTCCTGTCAGTCGCCTACGGTCTTTTCAGATGCAGCTGCGGGCTCAGGGTTTGCCGCCATTTCCGGCACCCGATGGGTTGCAGGCGAATGGCCTGCCGAGGTGGGACAAATCCCGGGGTTCCTCCAAACCTCGGCGCTGTTCGAGCTGTACCCCATCGTGGTGGCCGCCCACATATGGGGCAGTCTTTGGGCGCGTCAGTCTGTTCTGTTCGTAACTGACAACTCAGCCGTGGTAGACATTCTTAACAGTGGGCTGTCAAAGTCTAGCCAAGTCATGTGTTTTCTCAGACGGTTAGTACAGCTCTCCCTACGTCACCACTTTCATGTTTTCAGTGCACATGTGCCAGGTGCGCAAAACGGGGCTGCTGACGCCTTGTCGAGGGCTAACTTCTCCCGTTTCTTTCAGATCATGCCAGAGGCAGATGTGACAGGCGCCACCATCCCTCCTCACGAGTCCTTAATGCTAATATAACCGACCACCTTGAGACGGCTCACGATCTGATACGCAATTCCCTCTCGCCTAACACAACCAGGGCATACAACACCGGGTGGAAGACGTTCTGCAGGTTTCGAGGGGAATGTCCTCAAGGGGACTCCAGTTTTCCAGAGTACATCCTGGCGTTCATTGGTTACTGCCACTCAGTGCGCAGGCTCTCCCACGGTACAGTGAGGTCGTACCTGGCGGGAGTGCAACACTTCCTCTCTGTTAGCCATCCCGAACTAGCATCAGTGTTCACCATGCATGCTGTCAAAGCCGCTCTCAAGGGTTTGAGCAAGTGCGGGCCTCAAAGCCAAGGACGTAGGCAAGCGGTCACCGGCCCTCTTTTCCGCAAACTGTCCGACGCCTTGGACGGTAATCCTTTCGGGGTTTTGCCCAGCTTGGTACTTAAATCCGCCATCTATCTAGCCTTTTACGGCTTCCTAAGACCTGGGGAGTTCACCTGTTCGCCAGGCAGTAGCAGGTTCCTCACGGTCAGCCAGCTGGTCCAGAACTCCGACGGGTTCATACTACTGCTCAAAACGTCTAAGACCTCCCAGATGGGCCCCCCTGTCCCGGTATCCTTCTTCCCCACAGCACACCAATGGTGTCCCGTCACGGTGCTTCGTCAGTTACGGTCGGCCTTGTCCGAGGCCGGACCGAATAGTCCATTGTTACCCTTTGGGGTGGTTCCGCTCACCACCCACCAGTTTATATCCCATGTTAGGTCGCTAGTGGCCAGCACGGGCGGTGACCCTGCCACAATTTCGGGACATTCGTTCCGCATAGGTGCGGCCTCCAAAAATCGAGTGCCGGCGCATGTCATTCAGAAACTGGGGCGTTGGCACTCGTCTTGTTTCAACCGTTACATACCGCACCCCGAAACTGAAATGTCGGCAGCCTTTCAAACTTTAGCTTTGTAACGACTTTTGCAATAAATTACTTCTGCCTATCAGTATGTCTTTTTGCCCTCTTTCAGGCGTCCCTCCACTACGCGGTTACGGCACAACTCTGACCGCTTAGGGGTAGGGTATCCCAGGTAGGATAGGTACGTACTCGGTTGCCACGACCACAAGTATTAAGGCCGATTCATTGGCCTGTATTTGTGGGAGGGGCTTGGCCACCTACTTCAACGGCCGGCACCCTCCCACATGCGTACGACGTGCAGAGTTCTCCCTCCCACCCACCCTTTTCTCCTGTTACTCTCAAAGGGGATGCCCTCTTTCAGGCGTCCCTCCACGACACGGTTACGGCACAACTCTGACCGCTTAGGGGTAGGGTATCCCAGGTAGGATAGGTACGTACTCGGTTGCCACGACCACAACTATATTGCTTAAAGGAAACCTGTCACCAGGATTTTGTGCATAGAGTTGAGGACATGGGCTGCTAGATGGCCACTAGCACATCCGCAATATCCAGTCCCCATAGCTCTGTGTGCTTTTATTGTGTAAAAAAACCTTTTTGATCCATATGCAAATGACCTGATATGAGTCCTGTGTCCGGAGATGAGTCAAGCGGAAAGGAGCCCAGCACCGCCCCGCGTCCTCCGAATCTCCTCCTTGCTGGCTGACGTCACAGAGCTGGAGCGCCGAAATCTCACGATGCGCGAACTAGCGTATGCGTAGTTCGTTCCCTGTGCTGATGCCAGCACAGGGAATGAACATGATGCCGACACTGCGCATGCGCTAGCTCGCGCATCGCGAGATTTTGGCGCTCCAGCTCTGTGACGTCAGCCAGCAAGGAGGAGATTCGGAGGACGCGGGGCGGTGCTGGGCTCCTTTCCTCTTGACTCATCTCCGGACACAGGACTCATATCAGGTCATTTGCATATTGATCAAAAAGGGTTTTTAACACAATAAAAGAGCAGAGAGCTATGGGGACTGGGTATTGCAGATGTGCTAGCGGCCATCTAGCAGCCCATGTCCCCAGCTCTATACACAAAATCCTGGTGACAGGTTCCCTTTAAATGCATTGAGAATGGTAGTATAGGATGTACATAACATTAGAAGGAATATCTAGTTCACCTTCTGACATTGTTTTAAAATTTATAGTTCATTTGCTGTGTATGGAGGAAAGCAATGTTTATTTAATGTAATGTGAGTTTTTCAAATAAAGCATTTATAATAAAGGGGGGAAAAAAATCAATGGCACATGTTGCCCTGCAGTATCCATGTTGCTTATTCACACTGGTACCATTTGTCCACTCACTTTCACCACAGCAGCACAAGAATAGTTCACAAACTGCATAGTTTCAGAAATACCGCCACCCTTGGCCTGAAAGCCAATAATCATCCCTTTTTGCAATTCTGATAAATCACCCCTTTTACCCCATGACAGAAATGAGGGATATGTGTGCAGACAGCCTATCACACACCTTATATACCCACCAGGCCAGATCACCACACATGACTTCCTTCATGAGCTATACACTGTCGACATAGAAAGTAAGAAGTGGCCATAATAATGTGACTCGACTGTGTATGTATGTGTATATATATTTCTGCTTTCTTGGAGAACCCCTTTAGGCTCTGGTCACACAACCTTCATATTTTCCATTCTGAAAAAAGCCATGACAAACAAATTTTCAAGCACATCCCTGGGTGTTAGCCTCAGTGCACATTAATTCTAAGCTAAGGAAACTGCACGATTTTAAAGATTTTGGTCATATTGACAGTGACATGGAACACAAAAAAAAAATAAACATTTTAAAAACGTTCAACATAAAAGCTTGTTTTAAACAATATTTCATTTTCTGATGATACTTTCCCTTGGGTAGCCTATGGCTTTTGGAGAGAAGCAGCCTACTGATAGCGAAACTCGAGTTGGGTTGTTGGAATTTGTTGCCACCTGGTTTTTACATGTATTTTTTTCACCTATTGTTTCAGAGGTAAGAACGGTGATGACATTGCAGAGTTATTGACAGTTCAGCTCTGCTAACTTAGAGATAAAGTATATGGCTTGGACGCTTTCTTTGCTATTACTGTACCTTGATCTTTTGTGTGTGTGGAACGTTGCCTTATTTTTATATACAGTAGCTGAGGAGCTACACGTTGCAGACCACTTCAGTGCCATATTAGATAATTCTATGACCGTCACATTCAAGGTTCCCTGGGTTTGAAATTGGATCACTGAGAACAGATTGTACGTATCTGAGTCTTTAAGCGGTGATTATTCTATGGTCCAGTAGAGAAGTGCATGGTTATTTCTACAGCGGCATCACTTACTTAGAAGAGACTTTGCCACTCACCCTGCAGTTTATACATTACCAGCTTCAATCATTATCATTACGTTATCTGCCATAGTGTGCTACTCACAGATCCAAGCAATTATGGGAAGGAGTGCAAGGCAGCAAATCACCAGGAGCTGGCAGCTTTGCTCTTCTCTTGAAAAGTCTGTCCTTTACATATGTCTTCTAGTGAAGCCTACTGTTCACACTGCTGCAACCCTGCATAATAAAATGAAAAAAATAAAAGTAGCCGTACACCTAGCCTAAAGGTTTTCCTTCCTGACAGTCGGCTGCTCGTTCGTCCAGTGAACGGGCATCGGGAGGCATGTTTTACATGTTGGATAACCCCTTTAAGGGCTCATGCACATGGAGGTGTGTGCCCCAAGCTGTGGACCACTGTGACGAATACCGCACCTCACGTCGAACTCACGAGATACGTTATAGTCACTGGTTACCAAGACGTGACGTTATGCCCTCCTGGAGGAGCAGGTAAGGTAATCTTAGTACAGTTTCCACGCGGGCACAGACAGAGAGGCAGAGGGTTAGAGACACTCACTCACAACCCTGAAAAACTGAGAGAGCCTTTTCACTGCCACCAGTTTCTCGTTTAATATAAGCCCGGTCCGCTAACGGGATTATATAGGTTAAGAAACCAACCCGCAGTAGCGTATAACTATGCCTAAACACGGACGTAGGGATTCGTGATCTAGATACAGGACAGCACAAGATTAAATTATATATTTAATCGCCTTAAGGGCTCACTAGACAGTACACAATATAACAGAGAATATATACAGTGGTCCAATGTGAAGAATACAGGTGATATCGTACAAACAGGATAAAAAAGAGCAAAAAGTCAGTTTACCAGATGGATGAGTCCTTTGGGTTGATGAATAATGGTTCCTGTAATTCTTAGCTGTCGTCACATGGGAGGCAGTGATGTCAGCAGTTTTAAAGGTCCCTCCAAACATGATGCTCAATGTGACCCCCTTTCAGAGAAAAGACACGCCCGCTGGTTGTATGGGCTTTTTGGCATGTAGCCGGCCCCTCCCCTCCCTGCCTCTGGGAGGGGTCCACTCCTCCTCTTCTGGTGCTGTCAGCCAAGGACCCACAAAACCCATTAGGGCTCATAGCTCCAGACCAGAAGGTCACAGGGAGATGGTTCTGGGACCAACGGATCCGCCTGGGTTCCAGCTACAGGTAGAGTCCCAACATGGTACCGTTATTAGGTTTCGGTGGGGATATATGTATACCATCCTCCCTGGCCTCCTATTGCCAACCTACGACCAGGGCCATGTTTGTCTTGGCCACAGGGTCACAAATATATATCTGGTTTATGCCTGTGATGGACAGGCGCAGGCCCGGTGCCACCATTAGGCGAACTAGGCATTCGCCTAGGGCGCCGGCCTGCTGGGGGCGCCCTGGTGTGCTCCCCCTGTCTGGGACTGCAGCCCTGGGCAAGCGGCTCTTATACCGCCCCCAGCGCCATTACAGGGGGGCCAGGAGGTGGAGGTCCTTCTTAAATATGGTAGAGCAGGCATCTGCTTACCCTGATGGCAGGTGCCTGCTCTGCCAGTAAATTACCGGAGGAGAGGAGGCGGGCGGCAATGGAGGCTGTTCTAGCAGCTCCCCACTCCTCCCTCGTGCGCCCTCTGTGATGCCGGAATATGACGTCATTTCGGCCCCGGCATACTAAACGGCGCGCTGGAGGACTAAGAAGCTGCACCACACTGGACCCCAGGGAGGTGAGTCTTTAAGTGTTTGACTGAGTGAGTGTCTGCCCGTGTGTGTATGTCAGTGAGTGAGTGTGTGTATGTCAGTGAGTGTTGATGTCTGTCGGTCAGTAAGTGTCTGTGTGTTTGTCAGTGAGTGTGTGTATGTTTGTCAGTGAGTGTGTGAGTGTATATGTGTGTGTCTGTCTGCCAGTGAGTGAGTATGTGTCTCAGTGAGTGTCTGAATAAGTGTATGTCTGTCTGTCAGTGAGGATCCATTCAAACGTCCGCAACGTGTTTTGTGGATCCGCAAAACACGGACAGCGGCAATGTTCGTTCTGCATTTTGCGGACCGCACATTGCCGGCACTATAGAATATGCCTATTCTTGTCCGCAATTGCGGACAAGAATAGGACAAGTTCTAGTTTTTTCGGGAACGGAATTGCGGACCCGGAAGTGCGGGTCCGCAATTCCGTGGTGCTGCCCCATAGAAATTAATGGGTCCGCCATTTCGTTCCACAAAATGCGGAACGAAATTGCGGACGTGTGAATGGACCCTGAGAGTATGTGTGTCTGTCAGTGAGTATATCTGTCAGTGAGTTTCTGTGTACGTCATTCAGTGAGTGTCTGAGTGCGTGGCTGTCTGTCAGTGTGTGTGTGTCTGTCAGTGAGTGAGTGACATGAGGGGGCAGCAAAATTGATCTTTGCCTAGGGAGGCAAAAATCCTTGCACCGGCCCTGGACAGGCGATTCATAATTCCTTATGAATCGCTGGTTCCATGATATCTGAGGGGTATGATAGATCTGGGCAAGGGCTGAGACCCCCTACAGAGAGGTTTTCCTGTAGGATTTGCTGGCCTCTGTGCTGGCTTGTTGAGGTGTGAATTTGTACACATGTGGCCTCCTTGAAGCCAGAACCCCTGTGGAGTTCACTACCTCTGCTATCTGACAGCAGATAGCTGGAATGAGATCATGGCTGACATTAAACAATAATTCTACATTCCTCACAACCACAAATAGCTGTGTGGCCTCAGATATGAAATCAGATAAAACCTTTCCTGTTTTTGTTCAGTTAGGATTACCATTATTATTATTATTATTTGCCAAATGCCAGAATAATGAGAGAGAGAGAGAGAGAGAGAGAGAGAGAGAGAGAGAATGTTTTAAGGCATTTTTATTACTTTTTGCAAAGTCAAAAGTTTACATACATTACATTAATATTTGGTACTATTGCCCTTAAACTGTATGACTTGGGTCAAACGTTTTGGATATCCTTCCTCAAGCTTCTCACAATAGTTGGTCGGAATTTGGGCCCATTCCTCCTGACAAAACTGGTGTAACTGAGCCATGTTTGTTAGTCTCTTTGCTCGCACCTGCCTTTTCAGCTTTGCCCATAAATTTTTAATAGGATGGAGATCAGGGCTTTGTGATGGCCACTCCACATTGACTTTGTTATCCTTAAGCCACTTTGTAACCAGTTTGGCGGTATGCTTCGGGTCATTGTCCATTTGGAAGACCCATTTCCGCCCAAGCTTTAATTTCCTGGCTGATGTCTTGAGATGTTGCTTCATTATTGCCACATAATCTTCTTTCCTCATGATGCCATCTATTTTGTGAAGTACACCAGTCCCTCCTGCAGAAAAACAACCTCAAAACATGATGCTGCCACCCCCTGTGTTTCACAGTTGGGATGGTGTTCTTAGGCTTCCAAGCTTCTCCTTTTTTTCTCCAAACATGACGATGGTCATTATGGCCAAAAAGTTACATTTTAGTTTCGTCAGACCACAGGACGTCTCCAAAAATGTAGGTCTTTGTTCCTGTGTGCATTTGCAAACATTAATCTGGCTTTTTTTTTTTTTTTTTGGAGTAATGGCTTCTTCCTGGCAGAGGGGCCTTTCAGTCCATGTTGATACAGTACTCGTTTCACTGTGGATATTGACACAATCTTACCAGCTTCCGCCATCATCTTCACAAGGTCTTTTGCTTTTGTTCTTGGGTTGATATGCACATGTCGGACCAAAGCACGTTTATGTCTGGGACACAGAACCGTCTCCTTCCTGAGCGGTATGATGGCTGGACATTCCCATCTTGTTTGTACTTGTGAATAATTGTTTGTACAGATGAACGAGGCATCTTCAGGTATCTTGAAATTGCACCCAAGGTTGAGCCAGACTTGTGCAAGTCCACAATTCTCTTCCTGAGAAGTTGGCTGACTTCCTTAGACTTTCCCATGATGCTACACAAAGAAGCAGTGTGTTTCAGGTGTGTATTTAAATACATCCACAGGTGTGTCTCTAATTAACTCAGATGTTGCCAACAAACCTAACAGAAGCTTCCAGACACATGACATCATCATATGGGCAGTCCAGAATTGTTTAAAGGCATAGTAATTTTAGTGTATGTAAACTTTTGACATTGCAGAAAGTAATAAAAATGCCTTAAAACATTCTCTCTCTCATTATTATAGCATTTGGCAAATAATAATAATTATGGTAATCCTAATTGACCAAGAACAGGAAAGGTTTATTCTGATTTCATGTCAGATATTGTCACGGCCTATGGTGTGTGCTGTGACACTGTTGGTTCACTTGCAGTTGCCCGCGGCAACGTGTTGCTGTATGTGTATGCAGTGGCAGTGTCTCGGCCTTCTCGGTGATTGCTGTGACATGGTTGCCACGCATGTTGTTGCCTGCGGCAGCGTGTAGCTTTCCATGCTTGTGTGTGCACTTCCCCTTTAAGTGGCTTCATCCCCTTGTCTGGTGTTGGAAGGGTTAACTCCCTTCCTAGTGTTTAACACTGGGTTTATGTGTGTGTGGGTGTGGCTGCTTGGGGCTATTTAGCCTCTGCTGAATGCCTGAAGCTGGGGGGTACTCCAGCCATGGTGTATGCTGGAGTTATCCTCCTGGTCTTCATATGCCATCTGTCCAGTGAGCCACCCTTGTGGTCATAGATGTTAAGATTATGTTCTTGTGGTGTCTCACGTTATTGCAGCTATGGTGTTCTGGGTTCCTGTGTGGTTTGTGGTGTGTGCTGTGTCCTTTTATGTTGGTGTGGACATCAGCACTTGTGCACGGGTTCCAGTCAGTGTGTCTGTGGCAGGTAGGTGTGTTATTGGTTTCACTTACATGCCATCTCCATATGCTGTATGTGTTCCCCTCTCCTTGCAGCTTGGCCAGTGGAGACTCGTGTTCGTCCGTGTTGTGGAGGAAAAGGTCGTCTTACCCTGCTCCTAGTCCAGGGATTTCCTGAGGGTTAGTAGGGCCCTGAGGTTCCGGAGTATGAGCCCTCCTACCATCTGGGTTGGCTCATACGGTTAGGAGTCAGGGTCAGAATTAGGGACGCATTAGGAGGGGACCTGCTCCTTGATCCCGGCGTCTTTGCCTAGCAGCTACCCGTTACCCCTTTGATACCGCCGTGATAGATATTGAGAAAAGCATGCATATGTGTCTTTTTATATAGTGTATGTAAACTTCTGGTTTCAACTGTATTTGTTTACTTCTGTAAAAATGTCCTGTCCTGGTCCGCAAAACAGACAAGAATAGTACATGTTATATTTTTTTTTATTTTTTTGCGGGCCCGCGGAATGGACACGTGATGCGGACAGCACCCATAGAAATAAATGGGTCTTCATCTGATCTGCAAAAAAATACATACTCGCCTTATCCATTGTCTCACTGAGAAGACATTGCGGCCATCTTGATTGAAGACACCACGCAAAATCTCACGTGGGGATGTGATGACATCATTACTTTATATGTTCTGTTAGAAGCTGTGACACTTAGGGCTCATGCACATGACCGTATGTATTTAGCAGTCTGCAAAAAATACGGATGATGTCCTTGTGCATTGCATATTTTACAGAACATCTAGCCTCTAATAGAGCAGTCCTTTCCTTGTCCGTAATGCAGATAATAATAGGACATGTTCTATTTTTTTGCGGAACAGAGTAACTTCTGTTTTTTTTTGCGGACCCATTGAAATGAATGATTCCGCATATGGTCCGCAAAAAAAACTGAATGGACACAGAAAGAAAATACATTCGTGTGCATGATCCCTTACAGGGAGAGAGTTGCAGCAGAAAGGACACGCCTGTGAATTGCCAGGCTGAAGATAATCTAGCAGAACAATTGGAGCACTGAATGTGGAGATCTCTGGATCCATGTGAGGTACAGGGCTGGTTCTGGTTTTGTTAGTGTGGCGAAACCAACCTCGCCACTGGGTTTTGGAGAGGACTGGCTGCTGGCCTCTTGCCCCTGGATTATGGGCCATATACTAACTTTTAAACCCCTGAACCTATTCAAGTGAATTTTGGATAGGTTTGTCCCCCAGTTATACTGTTTAAATTGATGTTAGTTATATGTATGGCCAATGTAAACTCACAAAGTTGTAACAATTTATAATAAGTGTAACTTGTCAGCTTCGGAGGAATATGCGGGTGTGTTTCTATTGTGCCATTGTCCCATTGTGTGTTAAAATGGTGATGTCTGTTCTGTTGTCCTCACATGTGTATTGGCGATCTCCCTTTGTCCTCAGAGATAATTGGATTGCTCTTCAGGTTGTCTGGACAGAGAGGAGGAAACCATGATGCATTGTGGGGATATGTTGTCCTATGTCACAGTCTTCATTCTTGTCCTCTGGGGGCGTGAACGATTGGTTGCTGTAGTTACATTGTATGTGTTGTAAATTACTGATTGGTTGTATTTCAAACCCCTGTAGGCAGTACTATGTTTGTGGTTTATGAATAAAAGAGGCTGTACGTGAAGTACAGTCAGTCCACTGTTTGACCCTCAACACGGAGCCTTGTCCCGTTATTGGGGGGATTCACTGTATGCTGTTAGAAGACCGATTGCCAGGATTGTATGCTTTTCCTGTTCGTCTGCTAGCAGCTATTCGTGAGGTTCCAGTTTGGAGTGCTATTTTGTATCCAGTTCGGGAGTTGGTGTTCTGCAGTAGCTGTGCCTGTCTCTCAGAAAGGGGCTTATCGCCTAAACGGATTTTAACCCCTTGTCTGCTGAAACGGTCCGTTACATTGGTGGCAGCAGCGGGATCGTTCCCACAGCCCAGAAGGACAGCTACAAAGAAACATCATTCCCTGGAATTACAATTTGAGGGCAACGCATGTCCCAGTACAGCGACCCTGACAGCACCAGAATGGAAACAGCAGTGGAGTACGATGAGGGTGTCATGGATGACCGAGATGCAGTCCGCAAAGGCATCTGGTACCAGGTACTGGGTATTGTGGAGTATATGCAGGACGAGAGACTCCCCACGGAAGACCAGCGGTTGCAGAAGCGAGTAGCCCTGCGGATGCCCTTCCTGGGATAGCAGCCCCGGGAGGAATGGGTAAAGGAATTGGAACTCCTAGCATGGCGGGAGCTGTGGCTGGAAGATGCCTACCAGGCGCTCTGGTGGTATGGGGCACAGTACCTACCCAGGACAGCTGAGCATGACAAGCCGGAGGGAGAGGAGTTTGATGGTCCTGGCTTGTTATGGGAGACTTTTTCAGAGCTGGAGTTTGGGAGCCCTACACAAGCCCGGTTCCATGATCTCTTGGAATGGAGGGAGAGCAGGTATGACTGGGACGACACTTATGAGATTGAGCAGGACCTGGTCCACCTGGTGACCCGGGAGATGGAGCTGGAACAGGGCTACCAGCAGCTGTTCCACGCCAGTGAGAAGGCTCAGCAGGACAGTAAGGTGACAAACCCAGTCTCCATCCCCCAGCAGCAGAGTGATATGCCGGGAAGGCAGTGTGAAATGCAGGGAGAGGAGAGCAGCGTCCTCCCTCCTCAGCGGCAGGCTGAGTTACAGGGGGCAGAGGTAGTTGTTCCTGCCCGCCAGCAGCAGCATGATTTTTTGGGAATTGGGAGCCCAGTCTCCATTCCCCAGCGGCCGTATGAATTATTGGGGATTGGGAGCCCAGTCTCCTTTCCCCAGCGGCAGGCGGAGTTACAGGGGGCAGAGACAGTCAGTCCTGTCCCCCAGCGGCAGAGTGTCCAGCAGGGAATAGAGAGCCCAGTCTCCTTTCCCCAGCAACAGAACACTGTATTGGCAGCGGAGACGGTCGGTCGCCCTCCCCAGCGGCTGGAAGTATGTATGGGAGAGGAGCTCGTTACCCCCTCTCCCCAGCGGCAGCTTAATGCACCAGGGGGAGACAGTAAAACCCACAACCGTGCAGATGGGACCGTGGTCTCTGCACTTACAGCACAGGGGGTAGAGACAGTCGGTCTCCCCCTCCAACAACCAGACTCTAAGCCAGGGAGCAACACAGAGACCGGGAGTACCAGCTTCCAGCATAACCTTGGTGGACTCACTGGACAGAGACAGGCTACCAAATGCAACAGGTCCAGTATTGGGTTGTGGGTGGGCTGCCAGACTAACTCAGGTACCGACCGGCGTGAGGTCAGGTATCTGGTTAGTCTTCCCTGGGGGGGGGAGATGTGTGGCGAAACCAACCTCGCCACTGGGTTTTGGAGAGGACTGGCTGCTGGCCTCTTGCCCCTGGATTATGGGCCATATACTAACTTTTAAACCCCTGAACCTATTCAAGTGAATTTTGGATAGGTTTGTCCCCAAGTTATACTGTTTAAATTGATGTTAGTTATATGTATGGCCAATGTAAACTCACAAAGTTGTAACAATTTATAATAAGTGTAACTTGTCAGCTTGGGAGGAATATGCGGGTGTATTTCTATTCTGCCATTGTCCCATTGTGTGTTAAAATGGTGATGTCTGTGTAAGGTACCTGTAAAAGGTAGTGTCCGAAGTGGAAGTAGTGTGCTTGAGATCCAGGCAAAGCGTCGTCAGGCAAATAGTTCACAATCAAAATCCGGAGAAGAGTCAGGCAGGCTAAGGTCATTCACGATCTGGCGGCAAGGTACAAAATCAGCAGGCTGTAGAATAGTCGGGATATCAGGCAGGAGTTCAATACAAGGAAGATCACTGAAGTCAAAACACCCAGGGAAGAAATCCAAATAAACGGGCACTGAGTGATGTCCTCACTTCCTATTTAAAGGCTGTCCAGATTGAGAATTGTCTACAGCTGGCAGCAGGTGGAGCTAGAGAGTATGATGTAGTGTTGAACACAGTAAGGACATTCCCAAAGTCTAGATCTCTTCTGTAGCACAACAGGTAAGGCTATGGTTTAAGAGACCAGGAAGATCCCGGTTCGAATACAACCCGGGTCATGACAGGGCCCCCTCCCCAATGGACCCCTCCGGGGGCCTAGCGGGGCTTAGTGGGAAACGAGGTATGGAAGTCTCGTATAAGAGAAGGGGCATGCAGATCTTTGGCTGGAACCCAGGAGCGGTCTGTGACAGGATACCCCTTCCAATGAACCAGATACCGAAGGCCACGGCCCTGTCTTCTGGAATCAAGAATCTTGGAGACTTCAAACTCATATTGTCCATCAACAAGAACAGGAGGAGGTAGCTGTTGTGATCTGGAGTAGCGGTTGAAAATAGCTTTTTTGAGGAGTGAAACGTGGAACACGGGATGTATCCGGAGAGAAGAAGGTAATCTTAAGCGATAGGAAATTGGTCCAACTCGAGCAATGATCCTGTAAGGACCAATGAATCGAGGGCCCAATTTGGTAGAAGGTTGTTTCAGTCTCACATATTTGGTTGATAGCCAAACTCTGTCCCCCACCACATATGGAGGTATATGGCGTCTTCGTCTGTTGGAAAAAAGCCTGTACTTGCCTGCTGATTTCCGTAGTAATAAACGAATCTTCTTCCAATGTAGTAGAATATTTTTCACCCGCTGATCTGCTGCTGGTACACCAGAAGAAGGCTGAAGTAGGGGAAAAGTCTGAGGGTGATAGCCTAGGGCTGCGTAGAATGGTGTGGTATGAAGAGCACTGTGCCAACGGGAATTTAGGGCGAACTCAGCTAAAGGCAAGTACTCAGACCAGTTGGAGTGTAAGGCATTGACATAATGTCGAAGGTAGGTTTCTAGGGTCTGGTTCATGCGTTCGGTTTGACCATCAGTTTGAGGGTGATGTGAGGTAGAGAGTGAGAGCGTTACTCCCAGTTTCTTGCAGAACGCTCTCCAGAATCGGGAAACGAACTGGGATCCGCGGTCTGAGATGACATTGGTAGGTATGCCATGATGTCTTACAATATGGGAAAGGAAAAGAGTGGACAGTGCTTTCGCTGTAGGTAATCCCGGAATCGGCACAAAATGAGACATTTTGGAAAAGCGATCCACTGTGACCCATATAGCAGTCATGCCCTCGGACTTGGGTAAGTCTACAATGAAGTCCAAGGTCAAATGGGTCCAAGGCTGGCGAGGTGCCGGAAGTGGATGTAACAGTCCAGCAGGTAATGTGCGGGGTACTTTATTAGCAGCACAAGTTGGGCAGGCAGCCACATAGTCAGTAACATCCTTTTTCATACGAGGCCACCAGACATGACGCTGCAAGGTCTTAAGAGTGATGGTGACACCAGGATGACCGGATAACACGCCATTATGTGCCCAGAGGAGTAGAGGTTTTCTGAGACTAGGGGCTACGTACAGGCGACCTGGTGGTATCTTCAAGCCCTGGGGAACACGATTCTGGGTTTCTTGTAGCTGTTGGGAAAGGGCCGTAGAGATCTGTGCGACAATTTTGTGAGGTGGGATTATATACTGCTCGGCTGGTTGATCTTCTTCAGAGGAAGCGAACTGTCTGGAAAGAGCATCGGCTTTTTTGTTTCTATGCCCTGGAACGTAAGAAAGGACAAAATTAAAACGGGAGAAAAACAGAGCCCATCGAGCCTGACGTGAGTTCAGACGTCTAGCAGTCTGAAGATACAGTAGGTTTTTATGGTCAGTGAGGATAGTAAAAGGTTTGGAAGCCCCTTCCAGAAGATGTCGCCATTCAGACAATGCCAATTTGATGGCCAGTAGTTCTCGATTCCCAACATCATAATTCATCTCTGCCGGAGAAAACTTTCTAGAGAAAAAAGCTACTGGATGGATTCTACCAGACTTTGGCTGTCTCTGGGAGAGTACGGCACCTGCTCCAACCTCAGAGGCATCAACCTCAACAATGTACTGGAGGTCAGGATTTGGATGCTGAAGAATTGGAGCTTTACTGAACATGTCCTTTAATCGCTGGAAAGCTGATTTTGCTTCTGAAGACCACGCCTTGCAATTTGTACCCTTCTTAGTCATGGCAGTAAGGGGTGCCGCAATGGAGGCAAAACTCTTAATGAAGCGTCTGTAGTAATTTGCAAATCCTAAAAAGCTTTGGAGTCCTCTTAAAGTGGTCGGTTGGGGCCATTGCAAGACAGCGGAAAGTTTTTGAGGGTCCATTTGGAAACCGTCAGCACTTATGATGTACCCAAGGAAAGGAATACAGCTTTGATGGAAACTGCATTTCTCGATCTTTGCATAAAGATGGTTTTCTCTAAGCCGTTGTAATACCTGTTTCACATGCGAGATGTGCTCTGGAAGAGTCTTGGAAAAGATTAAAATGTCGTCCAAGTAGATGATCACAAAACGGTTGCTGAAATCATGAAAAATTTCATTCATGAAACGTTGAAAGACAGCAGGTGCGTTACACAAGCCAAATGGCATGACCAAATATTCAAAGTGTCCATTACGAGTGTTGAATGCTGTCTTCCACTCGTCCCCCTCATTAATTCGAATCAGGTTATAAGCCCCTCGTAGGTCTAGCTTGGAGAATATAACAGCCCCCTTAAGTAGATCAAATAGTTCAAGAATGAGTGGCAAAGGGTAGGAGTCCTTTACGGTGATTTGATGTAACCCCCGATAGTCTATGCATAGTCGAAGGCCCCCATCTTTCTTTTCAACGAAGAAGAAACCTGCCCCTACTGGAGAAGAAGAGGGTCGGATAAAACCTCTTTCCAAGTTGTCTCTTACGTATTCCTCCATAGAGTTTTGTTCGGGCAGAGACAGGGGGTAGGTCTTTCCTTTGGGAAGAGGTGCTCCGGGAATCAATTTAATTGTACAGTCAAAAGGACGATGTGGGGGTAACACCTCTGCCTTTTGTTTGCAAAATACGTCTGCAAAGTCATGGTATTCACGAGGCAAGGTAGGTGGGATAGTCACAGGAGCCAACATGCAAGCAGAAAGTCTTTTGGGTTGAGACAAACAGCGAAGGCGACAGGACGATCCCCAGGAGGTTAGTTCTCCATTTTCCCAATCAAAAGAGGGGTTGTGAAGTTGTAACCATGGGTAACCAAGGATGATAGGCAGAAGCGGAGAATCAATAAGAGACAAGACAACTTCCTCTTTGTGGAGGAGGCCTACCTGCAGGGTGATTGTCGTAGTCTCGAATTTCACAATACCATCTCCCAAAGGCTGTCCATTCAGGGTGGTAATGTTCAGGGGTCTAGACTTAGGAACAAACGGGATGTTGTTCTTTCTTGCAAAAGTGTAGTCCAAGAATATACCCGCAGCTCCGGAATCCACAAAAGCCTCACAGAAAACAAGCTTAGAAGATAAATGGATAGTAGCCGGAACAGTAATCTTGGTCTTGGAGGATCTACCTGTAAGGTCTAAGCCAGCTCCTCCAACACTGGTTAGACCCTGCCTTTTACTGGACGGGAGGGGCAGACAGATACTAAATGTCCTTTAAGTCCGCAGTACAGGCATAGGCCCAATGAACGCCTCCTTTGTTTCTCTGACTCAGTTAGGTGGAGACGGCTCACCTCCATGGGTTCCACAGGTGTCTGGGGTTCAACAGAGGTTTCAGGTTCTGGCTGAGGTGGTGCTTGGAAGTTAGGGGCCAAACGGTAAACTGGCCTAGGAAACTTGCGGGTTCTAAGTCTCTCTTGGCACCTTTCATGGTACCGGACGTCCAGACGAACACACAGCTCTATGAATTTCTCAAGGTCTTCTGGGAGATCTTTATAGACTAATTCGTCCTTGATGTGATCCGTAAGACCTTTTCGGAAGGCTGCACGTAATGCCCTTGAGTCCCAATTTGTTTCAGCAGCAAGGGTACGGAACTCAATAGCATACTGTGCCACAGATCTGGTGTCTTGTTGTATGTCCAAGAGGGAGTACTCAGCTGCAGAAACTCTACCTGGCTTGTCAAATACAATCTGGAGAGAGGCCAGAAATTTTTCAGCATCTTGGAGTACAGGATCGTTGCGTTCCAAATAAGGAGAGACCCAGGCCAGGGCCTTCCCCTTTAACAAGGAAATTACAAAAGTCACTTTGGCAGACGAAGTGCTAAAAGTCGCAGGGTTGTTGCGGAAATGCAAACGGCAAACATTTAAAAAGCCTCTGCAGTCCTCAGTATCACCACCAAACTTGTCAGGCAAGGGAAGTTTTGGTGGTACAGAAGAGGCGGGTTGGACCGTAGCAGGAGTAGGATCCGGAGTCTGAACCGTTGCAGAGGAACCAGGCAAACAAGATTTGAGCATGGTGCAAAGTTCATCTAACTTGGCGTCCAGGGAAGAAAGATGCTGTTCATGAGCTCCGATCAATTGTCCCTGACGTGTAATCGCCTTAACAATCTCAGCAGGGTCCACTGCCATTGTGGCCCGTTTATTATGTAAGGTACCTGTAAAAGGTAGTGTCCGAAGTGGAAGTAGTGTGCTTGAGATTCAGGCAAAGCGTCGTCAGGCAAATAGTTCACAATCAAAATCCGGAGAAGAGTCAGGCAGGCTATGGTCATTCACGATCTGGCGGCAAGGTACAAAATCAGCAGGCTGTAGAATAGTCGGGATATCAGGCAGGAGTTCAATACAAGGAAGATCACTGAAGTCAAAACACCCAGGGAAGAAATCCAAATAAACGGGCACTGAGTGATGTCCTCACTTCCTATTTAAAGGCTGTCCAGATTGAGAATTGTCCACAGCTGGCAGCAGGTGGAGCTAGAGAGTATGATGTAGTGTTGAACACAGTAAGGACATTCCCAAAGTCTAGATCTCTTCTGTAGCACAACAGGTAAGGCTATGGTTTAAGAGACCAGGAAGATCCCGGTTCGAATACAACCCGGGTCATGACAGTCTGTTCTGTTGTTCTCACATGTGTATTGGCGATCTCCCTTTGTCCTCAGAGATAATTGGATTGCTCTTCAGGTTGTCTGGACAGAGAGGAGGAAACCATGATGCATTGTGGGGATATGTTGTCCTATGTCACAGTCTTCATTCTGGTCCTCTGGGGGCGTGAACGATTGGTTGCTGTAGTTACATTGTATGTGTTGTAAATTACTGATTGGTTGTATTTTAAACCCCTGTGGGCAGTACTATGTTTGTGGTTTATGAATAAAAGAGGCTGTACGTGAAGTACAGTCAGTCCACTGTTTGACCCTCAACACGGAGCCTTGTCCCGTTATTGGGGGGATTCACTGTATGCTGTTAGAAGACCGATTGCCAGGATTGTATGCTTTTCCTGTTCGTCTGCTAGCAGCTATTCGTGAGGTTCCAGTTTGGAGTGCTATTTTGTATCCAGTTCGGGAGTTGGTGTTCTGCAGTAGCTGTGCCTGTCTCTCAGAAAGGGGCTTATCGCCTAAACGGATTTTAACCCCTTGTCTGCTGAAACGGTCCGTTACAGTTAGAAAGGTAATTTCATGTACCATATGATTTCTGATTTACTTTTTTTTACATCTATCATGGGATAACCCCGTTAAATGAGTTTGGGCGTTGGGTGCTCTTGCCCTTGCCATACTTCGTGATGACGTAAGCCATGTCTTCTCGGTGATCCAGCACTTGCTCCATGTACTTTGTTGGTTTGGACTATGAAAATAGCCGCCATTTCAGCGACTAAATGGTTGTGGTAATGGATAGTTTTATGTACAAGACACAAGTTCAAAAATTGCTAAATGATCCAACCGTCTATACTCCATTGAACCACAACCCCCTCCCCCAGACCCAGGACAAATTATTGCAGATTCTATCTAGGGGACATGAGTTGGGCATTTTGGGTAAGGCTACTTTCACACTGGCGTTTTGGTTTCCGTTTGTGAGATCCGTTTCAGGGCTCTCACAAGCTGCCCAAAACGGATCAGTTTTGCCCTAATGCATTCTGAATGGATAAGGATCCACTCAGAATGCATCAGTTTGCCTCCGTTCCACCTCCATTCCGCTCTGGAGGCGGACACCAAAATACTGCCTGCGGAGGCAAACCGTTTTCACTGACACAATATGGCACAATAGAAAACTGATCCGTCCCCCATTGACTTTCAATGGTGTTGAAGACGGATCAGTTTTGGCTATGTTACAGATAATACAAACAGATCCGTTCTGAACGGATGCAGACGGTTGTATTATCTGAATGGGAGCGTTTGTGCAGATCCATGACGGATCTGCACCAAACGCGAGTGTGAAAGTAGCCTAAGAGAGAAGTCGATTATATTTATGTTGAGCATCCTATTATTTCTATTTTTCATTCATTACCTAAAGTGCACAAACCAGTATTTCCACCCCCCATAAGACCTATTGTAGCTGGAATAGGCTCCTATTCAGAGAGACTATCTGAGTGGGTGGATTCTTTACTCCAGCCTTTAGTTCCCCACTTTCCTGGTTATCTCAGGGACACCAGGTCAGTTCTGCAATCCTTTATTGAATTTAAATGGCATAGTCATTATACATGGGTTGCAGCTGATGTGGTGTCTTTGTATACCAATATACCACACAATCTTGCGTTAGTGGCTTTGCAATGGTTTCTTGGAGTCTATAGCAATTACACTCTGGCATTACAGGAATTTATTTTGGTTGTAGTGGATTTTTTGCTTAAACGTATTTTTTTTATGTTCAATTGTTTCTTTTTTCTGCAGATATCGGGAGTGTCGATGGGGCCTAGTTCTCTCCCTTCATAGCCAATATTTTTATGGCATCGTGGGAGAGAAACTTCCTCTTCATCGATTCACACCCCTGTTTCTGGGATATTCGGTGGTATGGTCGCTATATCGACGACCTACTATTTGTCTGGTCTGGTGATGTAGTGGACATACCACCGTTCGCCCAATACCTCAATCAGTGTTTAGAGTCTTTATCGTTCAGTCTGCATTATGAACGGCAGACCATTCATTTTTTGGACTTCTGCCTGAGGGGTGATGCAACTGGTTCCTGCGTTCATACATCTACCTTTAGGAAAGAGACAGCGGGTAAATACCATACTGTTGGCTACCTCCTGCCATCCCCCACATGTAATTCGCAGCATACCTAAAGGAGAAAGGATTAGAGCTAGACGTAACTGCTCCAGTATTGATGCGTTTGCAGGAGGTGGATGGTATTGGTAGCAGACTGGATAAGAGGTCATATGCCCCTCAGACACTACAGGGAGCAAAAAAGTGGGCATTATCCTTGGATTGAAATACTTTAGTTTCTCCAACAAAACAAAAAAGTGTGTTAGTATGAATTAATCTGTAATAACCTTTTCAACTAAATACAATGAGGTATATAAAAATATCGGTAAAATAGTTAAACATCTTCCGGTATTAAGCTATGATAAAGAGTGGACAGATTTGGTATCACAGGGTATTAGATGTGAGGCTCGTAAAGCTCCTACCTTAGGGCAGATGATTAGTCCCAGCCTATTCCAGGACCGCCCCACTACCAAACCCATGTGGCTTATGTGCAAGGGCAGCTGCAAGTGTGGCCATATGAGATGTATTTGCTGTGATCATGTGAATGTGAACAAGGCCCTTGAATCTAAGGCAAATGGTAAAATCTATGAGGTCAAATCACATATTAATTGCAACACAAAATTTGCCATTTATTTGCTCACTTGCACTATTTGCTCACTGCAATGTGTGGGCTGTACATCTAATCAGATTAAAACTCGAGTGCGCAAACACATCTCAAATGTTCCCCACTATAAAACCTGTAACGTATCCGCAGTCAGTCTGCTCTTTGCAATAGCGCATGGAGGTGATACAGCGGCATTGAAGGTTCAAGGAGTGGAAAGGGTTACCCCACCTGTGAGAGGAGGTGATCATAGATGGAGGCTTTTTAGATGTTTGAGCTGGGAACATGCTGTCCTACTGATCTGAATAAAAAACATGATTTGATCCTGCAATACCATTAATTAATTTCTCGTCGAAAATAAGGCTTTTTATGAATTATATTTTTAGTAGGTTTAATTGGATTTTTTTGTTTATGTGTTCATGTTTTCTTCGACTAGTTTCTAGGTCTTTTAATGACGTGATGGTGTAATCCCCAGGGATTGGTGAAATAGAGGTATATAGGAAGTAGTATTTTTTGGTAACGTTTGTCATGAGTAAGGACCGCCATTATATGGTCCGAGATGCGTAGACCGCTTACCTTGCATTTGTCTGGATTTTTATACCGCATGAAATAAATATTCGCTTGTTTTATGGAGCTGGACCTACGTCTTTTTCCAGATTACTTACGGCTGTGTCCAAGTCGAACAAGGGAAGCAGATGAGAGCTGCCTTTTTTCTTTTTTTTACTTGATTTTTGATTAAGCACTTGCTCCATGTACTTTGTTGGTTTGGACTATGAAAATAGCCGCCATTTCAGCGACTAAATAAAACTTCTGAAGGAAATAAAGTGACAGTTTTAATTGCTGTACAGAGAACTGTCTGCTTCTCAGGAGAACACCCAGCCCCGTTGTACTCACTTTATGCATTTGGTAATTGAGCAAACAAGTAGGTCAAGTGGTCGCACCTGCTATTAGTGTCTACAAGTGCGCAGATTCCTTTCCGCTCAGATTCCAGTCTTGGTGATATTCCATTTGAACCCATATAGAGCTCTGAACCACGTTGAGCACCAGGCGAGGCTCTGTTATAGGGCTGGATCTGGCTATAAATTATGCAGTAAAGAATGCATATGAGTTAGGGAGGCGGATAATGAGTTTAAATAGGCAATCAATGAGAGTAGTGGAGCCAAATGTTTATTTAGTTCTCTTAATTAGTATTCACTTGAGAGTACATGGAGCAGTATGTTTAAGGCTATGTAATCAGCGGAGCAGCATGGCAGATTTAGATCTGCAATAAAAGCCTCTGGGAAATTAAGAAGACAAAACATTAAGCATATACTTGGCATTAACATACATTAGCATTTTATGCTACCTGCAGAGGTATTGACCCCGTCAGGATGAACCTTCTTTGAGGTCTACATTTGTTCTCCTCAGTTAACGATTTCCAAACCTGCGCAGATATATTTTGTAGAGGCGCGCTTTTTATAACTTGAGGTCTAGAAAATAAGTTTGTGAGCTGATTAAGAAATGAACTAGAATGCTTTAAAGGGGTTTTCTGGGAGATTAATATCAATAGGTCATCCCTCAGGACGGGTCATCAGTATCTTATCGTTGGGTGTCTGACTTCCGGAACCCCAGCCAATCAGCCGTTTGTAGAGTCTATGTTGCTCTAGTGAGCTCCAAGGCCTTTTCCTAGGCCAGTTCCTTTTTAACCCATATAAAGCTATGAACCACGTTGAGCACCAGGCGAGGCTCTGTTATAGGGCTGGATCTGGCTATAAATTATGCAGTAAAGAATGCATAAGAGTTAGGGATGCGGATAATGAGTTTAAATAGGCAATTAATGAGAGTAGTGGAGCGGCAAAGTGGAGACGTCATGTTTTGTCAGTCACATGGCATAGGTGCAGATCAGTCCCGTTCAAGTAAATAGGTCTGTGCTGCAATACCAAATACAGCCACTATCCAATGAACGGTGCTGTATTTGATATGCTTGATAAGAGGCTATGGTGCTCACTGGAGCACCCGAACATCTTCAAGTAGCTAAATGGTGGCAAGTTTTTTAATAAAGTTTTTATTTTTTTGTATTAAAACACAAGAAAAACTGAACAAATGTGGTATTGCTGTAATTGTACTGACCCAGAGAATGAAGGTAATAGGTCGGGTAACATTTTACTGCATAGGGAACGTAAAAACAAAACCCATAAAACTGTGGCAGAATTTTTTATTTTTTTCCAATTCCAACCCATTTGGATTTTTTTTCCAGCTTCCCATCGTATGCATTTATGCAATATTAAATGATGCCATTAGAAAATGCAACTTGTCCCACAAAAAGGAAGCCCTCATACGGCTATGTGAATGAGTGTCACGAGGGTGCCGAGAACCACGCCTGACTCCGTTATACCCGGGGTCAGGAAGTCGCAGCGGTTGGCTGCACGCTCTATTTGAGATAGGGCTGTTTTCCTTATGGTAGCTTTCTGGGTTTGCTTTGCCTGGACATCTATTCTGACCCTCTGGAGCTGTGTTGCTGCGTTCTCTGGTAGTTGGTCCAGAATCACAGTGACGGGGTGGACTGCCCCCTCTAAAAAGTGATGCCACTCCTCAAACGCAAGTTTAATAGCTAATAGTTCCCTATTGCCAATATTGTAGTTCTTTTCTGCTGCAGATAGTTTTTTAGAAAAGAAAGCACAAGGACGCCATTTGCCAGGAGACGGACCCTGAGACAGCACCGCCCCCACTCCCACCTCTGACGCATCGACTTCAACAATAAAAGGCTGAGAGACATCAGGTTGGACTAGTACAGGTGCTGAGGTAAACCTCTCTTTTAGAGAGGAAAAAGCAACTTTAGTGGCGTCAGACCATTTAGAAAAATCAGTCCCCTTCCTAGTCATGTCAGTAAGGGGTTTTACAATAAGTGAATCATTTTTAATGAATTTCCTATAGAAATTCGCGAAGCCCAAGAACCGTTGTAGTGCTTTGAGGTTCTCAGGAAGATCCCAATCTAAAATTGCCTGGACCTTCCTAGGATCCATACGGAAACCTGATGCAGATAAAAAATAACCTAGAAATTGTATCTCCTGAACGGCGAAGACACATTTTTCAATTTTAGCATATAATTCATTCGTCCGTAGGACCTGCAGTACTTGTCTGACGTGCACCTCATGTGTTTTCAGATCAGACGAATAAATTAAAATATCATCTAGGTATATTACCACAAACCTGCCGATTAGATGACTAAAAATGTCATTAACGAAATGTTGAAAGACGGCAGGAGCATTGGTCAGACCGAAAGGCATAACTAGATTTTCATAATGCCCCTCAGGGGTGTTAAAAGCTGTCTTCCACTCATCCCCCTCCTTAATACGAATCAGATTGTAGGCCCCCCCTAAGATCAAGTTTGGAGAACCACCTAGCACCTGCAATCTGGTTAAACAGGTCAGGAATGAGAGGAAGAGGGTATGGGTCTCGGATGGTTATCCGATTTAATTCGCGAAAATCTAGGCAAGGACGCAGGCCCCCATCTTTCTTTTTAACGAAGAAAAACCC
Organism: Bufo bufo; assembly: GCF_905171765.1. NCBI lineage: Eukaryota > Metazoa > Chordata > Amphibia > Anura > Bufonidae > Bufo > Bufo bufo. Next base: position 162,045,935 of record NC_053396.1, read on the forward strand.
TGCAGCCATGGGTGAAGAAGAGAGTCTGATGTGTCCCTTAGCCAAGCTCTCGGAGATATAATCTTTCATGGCTTGTCTCTCTGGACCCGAAAGATTATATAACCTGGTTTGGGTAATTTTGCGCCGTGAATAAGGTTAACCGGGCAATCATAAGGACGATGAGGTGGTAACTTCTGACAACCCTTTTCAGAAAAAACATCCTCAAAATCCAAAATAAATGTAGGTAGGGTAGTTATGGAGGCGACTAAGCAATTGCTATTTAAGGTCCAACAGGGATCCGGAGGGTAGCGTTCTGGACCAACTACCAGAGAACGCAGCAACACAGCTCCAGAGGGTCAGAATAGATGTCCAGGCAGGAAGCTCTATATCTGGCAACCAGAGAAGTGTGAGAGAGGAATATAAGGAGGTTGGGAGTGCTGGACAAGGAACAGCTGAGGAAAAGGAGCTACGGATCCCTGAGTGAGCCAAAAGGGTTTGCAAAGCAAACCCAGAAAGCTACCATAAGGAAAACAGCCCTATCTTAAATAGAGCGTGCAGCCAACCGCTGCGACTTCCTGACCCCGGGTATAACGGAGTCAGGCGTGGTTCTCGACACCCTCATGACAATGAGAGAGAAAAAGAAGTAGAGCCAGCAAATGACACACTGAAGGAGCAGCCAGAGAGATAGGACATTGGATATATAATTGAGAACAGGAGGTTTCAACAATAGTCGGGCACATAAGGGTCTTGGTCACACATAAAGTCCTGTCTTCCCCTCTATTCTAACCTCCAGTACTCATATACCTGTTCTATCTCTGCCTTCAGAATAGACTAGTACTCAAGTCTCCTTCATTTACACTCTGAAAGCTAAGAATACTGATTCCTCCCTTTCTGGTTTTCATATACAGTACAGACCAAAAGTTTGGACACACCTTCTCATTCAAAGAGTTTTCTTTATTTTCATGACTATGAAGGCATCAAAACTATGAATTAACACATGTGGAATTATATACATAACAAACAAGTGTGAAACAACTGAAAATATGTCATATTCTAGGTTCTTCAAAGTAGCCACCTTTTGCTTTAAATACTGCTTTGCACACTCTTGGCATTCTCTTGATGAGCTTCAAGAGGTAGTCCCCTGAAATGGTCTTCCAACAGTCTTGAAGGAGTTCCCAGAGATGCTTAGCACTTGTTGGCCCTTTTGCCTTCACTCTGCGGTCCAGCTCACCCCAAACCATCTCGATTTGGTTCAGGTCCGGTGACTGTGGAGGCCAGGTCATCTGGCGCAGCACCCCATCACTCTCCTTCATGGTCAAATAGCCCTTACTTTCAAAGTTTTCCCAATTTTTCGGCTGACTGACTGACCTTCATTTCTTAAAGTAATGATGGGCACTCATTTTTCTTTACTTAGCTGCTTTTTTCTTGCCATAATACAAATTCTAACAGTCTATTCAGTAGGACTATCAGCTGTGTATCCACCTGACTTCTCCTCAACGCAACTGATGGTCCCAACCCCATTTATAAGGCAAGAAATGCCACTTATTAAACCTGACAGGGCACACCTGTGAAGTCAAAACCATTTCAGGGGACTACCTCTTGAAGCTCATCAAGAGAATGCCAAGAGTGTGCAAAGCAGTAATCAAAGCAAAAGGTGGCTACTTTGAAGAACCTAGAATATGACATATTTTCTGTTGCTTCACACTTGTTTGTTATGTATATAATTCCACATGTGTTAATTCATAGTTTTGATGCCTTCAGTGTAAATCTACAATTTTCATAGTCATGAAAATAAAGAAAACTCTTTGAATGAGAAGGTGTGTCCAAACTTTTGGTCTGTACTGTATTTCAGAGCTATGGAAGGGAGGTCTTCAAGCTTTAAACATTGGATCTTGAGGAATATTTCTGTATGAAGATTTGAATAACTGAAAATATGCATTCACACTAACAGAAATGAATTTCTTAATTTTGCAATGTATGATTATTATTTTTTGACAGAATAGTAAGCATTTCACCAAATTATTATTCTACCTTAAGGGCCCTTTTATATGGACTCACAAGTCAGACAATTATCGGGAACAACCAGATGTTCCCGATACTTGTCTGATCATCAACGGAGATAAGGACTTCATTTGCATACAGCAATCATTTCCGCTATATGGGGATAAAAGAGACTATCGATACAGTGATAACTTAACCCCATGGAAAATCATTGTCCTGGCCAGCAGATCCCTGTTTAGACAGCACGATCTGCTGCACAGGATTGATGATTTTTGGTGCCAGCAGAACGACATAACCGGATGAATGAGCGTCTGTTCATTTATCGGGTGATTGCCAACACCTTTTACACAGGCTAATTATACAAATGCTCATCCTCTATAATTGGCATGATTATTGGTCCACAGGGGCGGATTGGCCATAGACCTTTCATGGAAATTTCCCGGTGGGCCGATGCCCAGGGGGCCCTCAAGCCCGCCTCTTTGGCACTGGCTGTGAACATAATAAGCTGTCAGCTGTAATTAATGCTGTGAGAGTCAGGTACTCATGTACCCGGACAGAGACCAAACATGTCCTCCTGAATTCAACTGCTGTGGCCCACATCTCACCTCCTATGGAAGATAGAAAATGGCACTATTGATGGCCACAACAGAGGGACAGCTTTTGGGGCAATATATTGTGCTGCACATTGGTTCTGCTGGGATGGTATTTTGTTCTATGGTATTACTGACCTTGCTCGCCTTCTGTCAGTTTGGACCCCCCTACACCATGGGGCCACCTTTTTTTTTTTTTTCCAAGACTTTAAATTCCCAGTACGCTCCTGTTGGCCTGTGTAAAAAGACCTTAGGCTCTAATCACTTCTGCGCTGGGTATATATCCATACGCTACACTGTTTAGACAGCACGATCTGCTGCACAGGATTGATGATTTTTGGTGCCAGCAGAACGACATAACCGGATGAATGAGCGTCTGTTCATTTATCAGGTGATTGCCAACACCTTTTACACAGGCTATTTATACAAATGCTCATCCTCTATAATTGGCAGGATTATTGGTCCACAGGGGCGGATTGGCCATAGACCTTTCATGGAAATTTCCTGGTGGGCCGATGCCCAGGGGGCCACCAAGCCCGCCTCTTTGGCACTGGCTGTGAACATAATAAGCTGTCAGTGCTGGGTATATATCCATACGCTACACTTGCTAAAACTCCTTTAAATGGGGTGTGTCGGGTTCTGTCAGGGGGCAGAAGAAGCAGGCTCATGTGTTACTTTGTCCAGCTTTTTTGGCTGGCTATGCAAGAAACCTACAGAACTTAACACAACATCAGATAGCTGTAAAGATTGGAACAACAGACCTCAGAACACCCTCCTTCATGAGTAAACTTCTTGAATTTGCAATTCTCTATAGTAATGCCATTATTTGTTGCATCCCATAATAGAACATTTGGAATGTTGTAGGAAATCTGGTAATTGCATTGTCAAAAATGTTCCTGACTGTTAAATGTAATGTTAATTAAAGCCACTCTCTACTTAATGAATATTTTAATTAGTGTCAGAACAAGTTGCATGTTCTCCAAGCTGCAGCATTATGACAGTTACAGAACATGGAAGCTTTAAAATTCTACCAAAGTTGGCAGCCAGGGGTTTCTTTGCTAGTCTGAAAACAGCAGGTATATTTCTGATGTATCAGCATTTACGGCATTGACATCTGCTGTAGTATTGCTGCATTATAGCTGCGTGAATCAGAGCGGAGCCCCGTAGCTTCAACAGCCAATATCAGTATGCTCTGCTGTATTTCTATTATGTAATGTTCTATATGATCTGTAGGCAAACTCTGTAGATGCTGTCTTCATTGCTGGCCTCCAACCCTTCATTTCTGTTCCACTTTAGCTGCCCCACGCTACGATTACTCTTCCAAAATATTACACTGACTTATATAACGTAATATTGCTTTCTCTGCTCAGCATTGTATAGACCTCACTCGAAAGACACAGTACATTCGTATAACTGCCCTCAGACCCCCCTTTGTATGATGGTTTTAAAGTTCTGAATCACCAAAATCACATAGTGCTAGTACTTTAGGAGGATATCTGTGACCTCCTGTGTGCAGTACCCTAGAGCTGGGGGTACTTGCAAATTATTTTGTACTCTAATGTTTTTCATTTTATTTAATGCCATTTATTGTGATTTAATACCATATATACCCAGTATGGTTCTTGTATGGGTCTGAAGCAGAGGAGGCTGGGAGGTTGACTGGTTAGCTACATCCCTAGCTCAGTCTATTGTAGTTTCTAGTTTGTGGGGGAAGGTATCTACTAAGAGAAGGAACTCATTATTTCTATAGTTCTGCAGGATTTGGCGGGTACTATCTCTTCTTGTGGAGAGAGCACCTTAGTCCACATGAGGAGACTTACAGGCCATACATGCTCCTCTGGAATTCTAGGAAGAAATTCATGCAAATGAGCTCTTAACCCCTTAGTGACCCCCTGTTTTTACGGCAGTCACTAAGGGGCCTTGAGCTGGAGGGCTCCGCCTTTTTTTTTCCCCAGCCCAAGTTAGTGGTAAAATCATGCGCTCTAGCTCCGTGCCCACAGCTACCGGATGTAGCTGAGGGCTCGGGGCTGTGATCAGAGACCGTGACAAGCGGTCTCTGATCACGTGAGCTGCCGGCAGTAAGCTTTCTCCCTCCTCTCGTGTAAAAGAGGAGGGAGAAAGCCTCCGGTGCAGTGATCGGGTCCCCCAGGGAAAGCTGGGTCCCGATCCTCACCCCCACCACCCCTGCCCTCAAGAAAGATGGCCGGCTTATCATTTTGCAGCTCAACGCCATTACATGTGTGCAATGGGGCCTGAACCATTTTCAGTTTATTATCTAAAAGGCCCCAGGTGCTCCTTTATGTTTGGGCCCTGCCGTGTGTCAAGACATAAGATTAGGGCCACAATGGGGATATTTATGAAGACAGGAGAAATGAAGTGATACATTTTGGGGTGTACTTCTTCATTTTTATGTGCTCTGTATAAAAAAATCTATCTTTAAATTGACACTTTTGTGTAAAAACTTTTAATATTATTTTTTTTTGCCTGCTTAGCATAAATTTCTACAAAAAGCTAGGGGGTCTAAAAGATCACTAAACCCCTAGATATATACCTTAGGGGGTCTAGTTTTCAAAATGGGGTCATTTATGGGGGTTTCTATAATTTTGGCAGCTCAACACCATTACAAGTGTGCAATGGGGACTGAACCATTTTAAATTTATTATTTGAAAGCCACTGGGTGCTCTTTTATGTCTGTGCCCTGCCGTGTGTCAAGACATAAGATTAGGGCCACAATGGGGGTATTTCTGAAGACAGGAGAAATGGGGTAATACATTTTGGGGTGTACTTCTTCATTTTCATGTGCTCTGTAGAAAAGAATCTGTATTTAAATTGACACTTTTGTGTAAAAAATTAAATATTTTTTTTCCGCCTGCTTAGCATTCATTTCTACAAAAAAAAATAGTGGGTCTAAAAGCTCACTACACCCCTAGATGAATACCTTAGGGGGTCTAGTTTTCAAAATGGGGTCATTTATGGGGGTTTTCTATTGTTTTGGCAGCTCAACGCCATTACAAGTGTGCAATGGGGCCTAAAAAAATTCAAGCAAATTTTGTGTTCTGAAAGCCACTGGGTGCTCCTTTATGTCTGGGCCCTGCCGTGTGTCAAGACATAAGATTAGGGCCACAATGGGGGTATTTCTGAAGACAGGAGAAATGGGGTGATACATTTTGGGGTGTACTTCTTAATTTTCATGTGCTCTGTAGAAAAAAAATCTGTCTTTAAATTGACAACTTTGTGTAAATTTTTTTTTATTAATTTCTACAAAAAACTAGGGGGTCTAAAAGCTCACTACACCCCCAGATGAATACCTTAGGGGGTCTAGTTTTCAAAATGGGGTCATTTATGGGGGTTTTCTATTGTTTTGGCAGCTCAACGCCATTACAAGTGTGGAATGGGGCCTAAACATTTTCAAGCAAATTTTGTGTTCTGAAAGCCATTGGGTGCTCCTTTATGTCTGGGCCCTGCCGTGTGTCAAGACATAATATTAGGACCTCAATGGGGGTATTTCTGAAGACAGGAGAAATGGGGTGAAACTTGTGGTGAGTCTTTAAATTGACACTTTTGTGTAAAAATGAAAATGTTATTATTTTTCACCTTCTTAGCATTTATTTCTTTAAAAAACTAGGGGGGTCAAAAAACTCATTACACCCATAGATGAATATGTTAAGGGGTCTAGTTTTCAAAATGGGGGCACTTTTGGGGGGAGGGGGTTTATTATTTTGACACTTATAAGCCTCTGCAAACTTGGCTTGTTGCAGGAAAAAATATGTACTTCAAAAATTTTAAAATTAATGTTAAAATGGTAAGTCTCCTAAATAAAAAGTGCAGTACAAGTTTTTTGTAAGTGCAGCCAAAACAAAGTAAAGATGTGGAAATATATTTATGATAAAAATATTAAATAGTATTTATGTATGTATGTGAAATATTGCAGTTGAAAATTGTAAAATATGCAAATTTTCACAAATTTTCATAGATTTTTACGTTTTTTAATAAAGTACAATATGTGACGAGAAAACAGGGTCAGAATTACTTTGATGCGCAAAACCGTTACGAATTTATTCTCTGCTAAAGTGACACATGTCAGATTTCCAAAATCTGGCTTGGTCATTAAGGCCCAAACAGGCTTGGTCACTAAGGGGTTAACAAGCTCTGCCTCTACTGCCACCAGATGGAAGGCAGCTATCCTATAAGTCAATGTGCGACCCTTTAAACATGACTCAGATATTAATAAGCCAGCACCTCATCTGCAGATAGCAGGAGAGCGAGAGAGAGAGGTACATGAAATTTAATGGGTCAAATGGAATTCAAAGGATTTATCTTTGGACTCTATTTACTCTGTTTTTCTTTCCTTTCAAACATTTTTGCTGGACAGAAAAGTGCAATCTACCATGCTCTTCTGTCCATTGAAAAGGAACAGAAAAAGGTCAAATGGAGCCCAAAGATGAATGAGCTGTGTTTGATTATTAAACTCAATGTACCTGTGGAGCCGCTTTACATACGAATAATGTATCCGCTAATGATAAGACCTGTAGATGGTTAAAGCGATGACATTTATAGGAGCATCATTCAGTGAGATATGCAGAACAACTCCTACAGCATCCATAGATACAACCTATTGGAAAATCTCTTTTTGACATTGAGAGCTTTCCCCTACTTCCTTTTGCCGAATTTTATTCCTATCTGATGGCATAATTTATTTCAACAATATTTTATATAAACTGAACACACGTTATAGATGAGCCAACAGATGACCGGGATACAATATACAGACTATTGCTTAAAGGGATTGTACAATTTGAGGAGGAAACCAGACAACCCCGGCATCTGGTCCGTCACATGATCTTTTACCATGGTGACGGATCATGTGATGACCGGAGTGACGTCACCACAGGTCCTTTTCCTTCACACAGCTAAGAAGGAGACAGAAGGAGATGCCGGCTGCGCGAGCAAGTGGATTAAGGTGAGTTAAATTATTATTTTTTTTTTTTTAACGCCTCCAGCGCTATTGTACTATGCATTCTGTATTCAGAATGCTATTATTTTCCCTTATAACCATGTTATAAGGGAAAATAATAATGATCGGGTCTCCATCCCGATTGTCTCCTAGCAACCGTGCGTGAAAATCGATTTTCACGCAACCCCATTCATTTCTATGGGGCCTGCGTTACGTGAAAAACGCACAAAGAGGAGCATGCTGCGATTTTTTACGCAACGCACAAGTGATGCGTGAAAATCACCGCTCGTGTGCACAGCCCCATAGAAATGAATGGGTCAGGATTCAGTGCGGGTGCAATGCGTTCACCTCACGCATCGCATCCGGGCGGAAATCTCGCCCGTGTGAAAGGGGCCTTATACTTTATCTTGAGTGAAGTATAAAGGAAAGGTGTGCACTTTTTTATTTTCTGCACATTCATTGCATGGAGAAACACAGCAAAAACTAAACCTATCCTGTGACTACATACAGGAAAGAAGAAGATTCCTTGAAGGTGTGTGTTCTTTGTTCAGCTGCTCCTCAGCATCTGCACGGTTTGATGGAGATGCTTTTGCCCTTGACTATGACACTATACTTAAACGTTTCTCTTGTCATCAAAAAGAAAGACAGAATCTCATATAGTCTTATCTGTGATCAATGACAGTAGACGCCAGGTTTTCTTTATCAGCCGTCTTTCTCCGCTGAATATGAAATGTCACATGATACGAGCGAGCCTCGGAATCAGCGAAATAGGCTGAATTTGTTAGAGGATTAAGAATAAGTCACAACTGTAAAGATACGGACAGCCGGTAGACGCTGTTTTCATTTATCTGTATGTACTTGTATTTATTGCAGACACAATGTAGTCTGTTTTAATTAGACTCCTTGTATGTTATCTGAAGTCTGTCATTGTTAAGAAGTATAGTTTGGAATTGGATTGAAAACTGACTGAAGGACCGTGTCCAGAGTTGTGGTCAATGATTCCTATTATAAATGGTGTACAGTGGTGTAGCTATAGGGGTCGCAGTTACCACTGGGCCACTAAGCCAAGGTGGCGCACTGACTTTATGAGACGCAGTGCAGTCCATTATAGAAGCGCTCACTAGTCTGCAGGAGGCAGGGGAAGGGAAGCTCTGTACTCACCTCTCCCTGCTTGATCTTCTTTGGGAGCCGCACTGCACGGTCCTGACTGCGTACAGCGTCAGAACGCAGGGCGCACACTATGACCTGCACGCATCAGGAGACAGTGCAGCGCAGGAAGACTTGCGAGCTAAGAATGCAGGGGGGAGACCGCTGGAGCAGGAGAGGTATGTTACCGTAATTTATTTTAAGGTCTGATCTGAGGTCTGATACTTGGGGGGGGGGTACGACATGGAGGTCTGATATGGGGATCTCACATAGAGGTCTAAAGGGGGTCTCATATGGGAAGGGGGGTCTAAAATGAAGGTCTAATGGGGATCTAATCTGAGGTCTGAAATGGGGGTCTGAGCTGAGGTCTGATATGGAGGTCTAAAAGGGGTCTGATCTGAGGTCTGATATTCGGGGTCTGATTTGAGGATCTGCTTATAGGGGTCTTATTTGAGGAACTGCTATAGGGGTCTGAGAGACTAATTTGAAGTTTGATATGGAGGTCTGATCTGAGGTGTGATATGGGGGTCTGATCTGAGGTGTGATATGGGGGTCTGATCTGAGGTGTGATATGGGGGTCTGATCTGAGGTGTTATATGGGGGTCTGATCTGAGGTGTGATATGGAGGTCTGATCTGAGGTGTGATATGGAGGTCTGATCTGAGGTGTGATATGGGGGTCTGATCTGAAAGGTAAGGGGGCATTATTTGTACTGATGCACAATATAAGGGGATATTTTCTGGCGTACATTATAAGGGAGTATTTTTTTGTACTTGCACACATTAGGCTTTTTCCAATGTAGCATTAGCAAGTACAGGTGAAACTCGAAAAATTAGAATATCGTGCAAAGTTCATTTATTTCAGTAATGCAACTTAAAAGGTAAAACTAATATATGAGATAGACTCATTACATGCAAAGCAAGATATGTCAAGCCTTTATTTGTTATAATTTGGATGATTATGGCTTACAGCTTATGAAACCCCAAAGTCACAATCTCAGGTCCCCTTTGCTCAGGGGATATGGATTATTAGCTGACTAGAGTGTGACACTTTGAGCCGAGAATATTGAACCTTTTCACAAAATTCTAATTTTAAGCTGCATTAATGCAATTCCTTTTAATTAGCATTACTGAAATAAATGGACTTTTGCACGATATTCACATTTTTTGAGTTTCACCTGTACATATGACCACCACACCATTCAGAATTCCTCTCACTGCTCCATACTGTTGACATAGATAGAGGTCTCTGGTTCTAGCAATTGGTAGGAAACCCACACCAACCATACATGTATTATCTCATTTTTGTAGCTCCAATGCTTCTTTAATGACTACTGCAATTTCCGCGGACATAAAAAAGTTCAAAACTATTAGACGTGGTCAGCGAAAGCACAACATATATCATATATCACTTTTAACCCCCTATTGAAATGAAATGGGGAGGCTTGTTACTTATACCTACCTGCATTTCATAGTCAAGGAAGGTTTCATAGTCATTATTAAGGACAAAAACCATTTATACATATACATATCTATAGGGAAATCTTCTATACATGGGCATATTTACCTTGGAGGCAGAACATGGCAAATGGTGGTGGTGGTCCTGAACTCCATCTTCTGCTTCCTGACATAAATCTACAGTCATTACCAGCAGTCACCACTAGTGGGGAGCTCAGTGTAAAGAGATTTTTACAGCTACCATTGAAGTCAATAAAGCTGTATATATTCCTATGCACTGAGCTCCCCCTAGTGGTGGCAGCAGGCAGTTAATTTCATTTGAAGGGAAGTAGGAGACATAGAGCTGTATGGGCGAGATTTCTTAATGTTTTTATACTAGTTATATAGAGTAGATGCATTTGAGCGTGCAGAACGAGCACCATATTTATAAAGCATCTGTTTAAATTTTTCCGTCAGAAGTTGGGGCGTATAATGCATTTTACAGAGGATAATGGGAAAAATCTCTGCCCTGCTAGCTGGAGTATTTAGGATTTCAGCTCTGCAGAATTGCACGGTATTTTGTTTTCAGCCATTCCTAAGTGGAGCTGTTTATACCTAGAACACGTAATGTAACATTTTATATACCACACTGTTAGTATTATATAACAATTATGATGATTAGCCTCATTAAACGTGATGGAATTTGCTAATGAAACCATCTGCTGTTATGAATACAGGATAATTTTCTGCCTTTTTTTAAAGGGAGCATTGACTTCTCGGTGGAACTTTAGATTGGCCACATCGTAGCAACACATTGAATCAAAACTTGATGACTCATGAAAGTGCTGCCTGCTTTTTATGAAGTTGTGTGTGAGTGCCATGCTGTCCCTTGTGTGCTGAGCCCCCTCTAGTGGACGAAGGTGGAATTACCATATGCTTTGTAAAATGTGCAAGTGCTGAGCGGTTATTGTTGCTTGTACTGCAATGATAATGGGTTTGCCTTTTATTATATTCACTTCTCGGACCTTTAGAAACCTGGGCATGCGTTGATTATTACTTCTGTGAGCTATTTTCCATGCATTTGGACACTAGTAAGGTGATAACTGGATTATCATCAGATCATTTACACCAATTATTGTTAGATGTAAGCAGGGTTAATGGGATTGCAGCCGTGTAACCTATCCTTACTAAATGAGATCTACAGATTTCCTCAAATAGTCAGTGGTGCACTGCTCTGATCTGTAGATAGAATAACCATCTCTATGCGCTATTATAATGATATATATATATATATCAGTGGTCTAGGTCTTGTCATGAAACAGTATGACTGTAAATGGTAAGATACATCACTTTCTGTTTGCTGTCAGTAAAGTGGTTGTCCCAATGGCACACAAACACCTGTCCATAAGTGATGAGCGGGAGGTGCCATATTCGATTTCGACGAAATTCGCAAATATTCGCTTGAATATTCGTCTCATATTCGTTGAAATTGAATATTCGTCATTATTCTAGTTATCGCGAATAATATGCGATTTAAATAATCGCGTATTGCGATTTTAACTTAAGGTAACTTTCCTATTGGTTTGATATCTAGAATTAGCGAAGATGACGAATATGACGAATGTATTCATCATATTCCTCAAAACGAAGATAGCGAAGTATTCTCCATCTTCGTTTTAGCTCCATATTCGTCAACTTCGCTAATTCTAGCAATCAAATAGGAAAGTTGACTATAGAGACAGCTGTGTTTAATTCGCTATGCGATTATATTACTTTGCTTTTTTTTTTTTTAATAAAGAAAATAATTATAATACTTGATAATTATTCTATTTATTTTTTAAAAAAAGCAAAGTAATATAATCGCATAGCGAATTAAACACAGCTGTCTCTATAGTCAACTTTCCTATTTGATTGCTAGAATTAACGAAGTTGACGAATATGGAGCTAAAACGAAGATGGAGAATACTTCGCTATCTTCGTTTTGAGGAATATGACGAATACATTCGTCATAGATCATAGATAGATCATAGAATGTGTCGGGAGATAAGAACCATTTGGCCCATCTAGTCTGCCCAATATATCTGAATCCTATGAATAGCCCTTGGCCCTATCTTATATGAAGGATGGCCTTATGCCTATCCTATGCATGCTTAAACTCCTTCACTGTATTTGCAGCTACCACTTCTGCAGGAAGGCTATTCCATGCATCCACTACTCTCTCAGTAAAGTAATACTTCCTGATATTACTTTTAAACCTTTGCCCCTCTAATTTAAAACTATGTCCTCTTGTAGCAGTTTTTCTTCTTTTAAATATTCTCTCCTCTTTTATCTTGTTGATTCCCTTTATGTATTTAAAAGTTTCTATCATATCCCCTCTGTCTCGTCTTTCTTCCAAGTTATACATGTTAAGGTCCTTTAATCTTTCCTGGTAAGTTTTATCCTGCAATCCATGTACTAGTTTAGTAGCTCTTCTCTGAACTCTCTCCAAAGTATCAATATCCTTCTGGAGATATGGTCTCCAGTACTGCGCACAATACTCCAAATGAGGTCTCACTAGTGCTCTGTAGAGCGGCATGAGCACCTCCCTCTTTCTACTGGTAATGCCTCTCCCTATACACCCAAGCATTCTGCTAGCATTTCCTGCTGCTCTATGACATTGTCTGCCTACCTTTAAGTCTTCTGGAATAATGACCCCTAAATCCCTTTCCTCAGATACTGAGGTTAGGACTGTATCACTGATTTTATATTCTGCTCTTGGGTTTTTACGCCCCAGGTGCATTATCTTGCACTTATCAACATTAAATTTTAGTTGCCAGATTTCTGACCATTCCTCTAGTTTTCCTAAATCCTTTTCCATTTGGTGTATCCCTCCAGGAACATCAACCCTGTTACAAATCTTTCTGTAATCAGAAAAAAGACACACCTTACCATCGAGGCCTTCTGCAATATATATTAAACAATATGGGTCCCAGAACAGATCCCTGAGTTACCCCACTGGTAACAAGACTTTGGTCTGAATATACTCCATTGACTACAACCCTCTGTTGCCTGTCCCTCAGCCACTGCCTAACCCATTCAACAATATGGGAGTCCAAGCCCAAAGACTGCAATTTATTGATAAGTCTTCTATGTGGGACAGTATCAAAAGCCTTACTAAAGTCTAGATAAGCAATGTCTACTGCACCTCCTCCATCTATTATTTTAGTCACCCAATCAAAAAAATCAATAAGATTAGTTGACATGATCTCCCTGAAGTAAACCCATGGGATTTTAGATGTTCCTCTCCTTAAGTATGGTTTCCATTAATTTCCCCACTATTGATGTCAGGCTTACTGGCCTATAGTTGCCCTACTACCTTTCTTGTCATATTCGTTATCTTCGCTAATTCTACCAAGCCAACCATAATAAACCAGGTCTAGATTAATTGCATTGCGATTTTAACTTAATTCTCATATCCGACAGTACATTCTAGTATGGAGGCGTTCCCATGGTGATGGGGACGCTCCCTGAGCACGGAAGTCGGCAGAAGCGGCAACGGGCACTGACTGGAGCAGCCAGGAAGCCAGGAATCCTCAGGAGAGGTAAGAACTACTTTTGGGAAGTGGGAAAGAAAAAAATATAACAATAAAAAAATAAAAATAAAAATATTCGAAATAGTGAATTTATAGTGCTATATTCGAAATATTCGCGAATTAGCAAAGTGTCGATATTCGCAAAAAAAAATTGCTATTCGAATATTCGCGCTCAACACTACTGTCCATATGTCTTAATGGGGCCTATGAATGTCATACTTGGAGGTCCTCCACTAGGGATCCCATGCTATTAGCCAGGGCTTTCGCTGTGGCATACTTGGCAACACGTTGTATTACATAGTCACACATTTGGTTGGTTGGATGCCTATAGAGAGTACTGCAGGGAAAATGTATGTATGCCCATGGTACCTTAGGCTAGCGTTGTGAGATCCGGCAGGGAACAGCCTGCCGGGTCTCTATGGATGCGGCATTGCCGAAAGCTACTACGTTCCCGTTTTTTTTCCGTCTAGCCGATTGTCAGCAGATTTGCTGGGTTGTGGCCAGATCTCCACCAGTCCCCATTATAGAACAGCCTGCTGGATCTCGCAATGCTAGTGGGGAACTAGCCTTACTCAGAAGAGGCTGGCCATTGTATTTTTTATTTTTACATTTAAAAAGGGATGTCCAGTTAGGAAAACCACTTAAAAGGATATGTGCAGCTCTAAACATCATCTGACAAGTCAATGAGACCTCTCCGAAGATAGCAGTGGGGATCAGTTTGCCAGGGCTCCAGCAGATTGCTTAAACAAATGCTATTACATGGCGTTCCTTCAAAAACCGTGTCCCATCAGATTCATTTAGCTTCCAATTTCTTTATCTCCCGGAGAAGTTGACACCAGTCCTGTTGTATAAATGGCGCTGTAATGTCCCATCAGCTTCCCTCACAGTGAAGATGACAGAAGCTGCAGAAGGTACATTTGCTTGCCAGACCTCTGCAGCACATCAGAGTGGTGGTGGTGGTGGGGGCTTTGTGATCGGCTATCGGATATTTAGGCCCGCATCACCTGACTTGATATATGTATACTTAAAGGGGGACATTTACTAAGCATGTTGCGCCTGAATTATGGCATAAAATGCACCAAAAAGAATGGTGTTTTGATTTGCTTCAAATATATCGATTGATTTCTCCAGAATTTTCACTATAAAGAATGCATCAGGCCAGAAATGAGTTATAAAAGTTTAAGTGGGCGGGGCTATGCAATTGGCGCATATTACGCCTCATTTATCATCCTCCTATCGGCAGAAATGGCTCAAATTGTTGAGGACAATTATGCCAGCTTATGTGGTGGTGTTTTGTGTAAAAAGTCTCATTTATGGCAGAAAGATGTAAATTTTTGTCAAAAAGTCACATTTATGAAAAGTAAAACCAACTCGTCGTGGGAACAAGTGATAGGTTAGTATTAAAACAGAATGCCTTTATTTTTATCTAATATAAATTAGCCAAATAGCAGGGTTCTGTCAGTAAAGTGACATTCGACAAAAACGTCTCGAGTCTGAGACAAAAGTCGCAATTGACCACAGGAAATGTCACAAATATGCTTCAAAAGTCGCAAATAAGTTTCAAAAGTCACAAGCGCGTTTCAGTTTAAAAAAATCGCATTTTAGTGCTATTGGCGTTAAAATGTCGCAAATCGAGAAAAATAGGCGAATAATCAAGTTTATATTTTAAAAGGTCCTATTTTAAAAGTGGCGTGCGCCTTTCGATTATATGAAGTAAAACAAACTGATCACTTTTCATTTGTAATGTTAGTATTTTTTGGGCGCAAATTAGGCCATTTTTGATAAATGTCCTCCATTGGGTTTATGAAATGATGGATATAAACAATGAAAGTCGGGCATCGTATGTAGTACATGACAAGCTCAACAAAACCACAGGGTGGCCTACGAAAAAGTAGCCATCCTCTAGCGATAGTAGGACAAGATGAACGAGCAAGTGGATTGTTTTGTTTTTTTAATTACCCACAAGTCCTAAAAGATGCTGAAAGTGGTCCCCGTTCACGTCTCTGCATCTTTGGGCACGTCGGATTATGTCGGCTGATGCGGCTTGTGATGCCGCGGATGGTGTTTGTGATGTTCTCCTTGAGCTCATCCAGGGGATGTGGATTGTTAGCAGACACTTTCTGGTTTACATTTCCCCACTTATAAAAATGGCATGTGGACAAGTCTGGGGAACGTGGTGGCCATTACCCCTTGCTCACGGTTCGCTCCTCCGTAAACAGTTCATGAACCCGTCCTGTGAGGTGCGGCATGTTGCCCCATCTTGTTGGAAAAAGACGGACATTTTTTCTTCTTCTGCAGAATCACTACTGAAGAGCTGCAAGCGGCATCAGCCAACATAATCCGATGTGCCCAAAGATACATAGATGTGAACGGGACCACTTTCAGTAATTAAAAAAAACAATCCAGTTGCTCGTTCATCTTGTCATACTATCGCTGGAGGCGGGCTACTTTTTTATGGTCCACCCTGTAGAACCAGCCCTGTGCAGCACATGGATCCAGAGCTCCTTCCATTCATTGCTCCAATTGTTCCGCTAGATTCTCTCCAGGCCGGCAGCTCAGTGGGACATGCCCTTTCTTAGGAGGGGCACGACCTTTCTGCTGCAGCTCACTCCCTGCAGCTTCTAACAGTAGATATGGCTGCTGGCAGTTGAGAGATGTAACTGAATGTGTGCGTCCACCTCAGTAGGTGGACGTGGACATTACTATACAGAGTAACTTGATATATGTACAGAGTAAACACCAGGGGGGCATGATTATAACGAAATAAAGATGTCTCACAACTGGAGAGTTTTTGTAACAGAAAATAAGTTATAAAATACATTTTTCATGCTGAATTATATTAAAATAACATTCAGTGGGGACACAAACCATTTAAATCGCCATCTTTTATTTTAATGATCTTGTATCAAAGTCAATTTATAGTCAAAGTTAATATCTCTATAAATGACTCAAATTCTATAATTAATACAGTGATTTACAAGAAATCTAAACAAATATACATGTTTTTCTCCTGCAAATGGTACAATGGTTCCAGTTTTCTGTGTGTGGCGGGGGAGGGCACAACCATTATTATTACTATAATGAAAACCTACTGTTGGCCTTGGCTTCCATTCTGTTGAATAGAAGTGGTGGGGAGGGGGGGATCTGACTTCTACCTTTTCAGTCCGGATTGCTATACATGGCAAGCTTTGCAGGTCTCCAGCAGATTGTTAAAAACTTTTAATATAATTGTCTTTCAGAACATGATGATGGACAAGTCACCGTATTGTCAATAAGAAGATATTACATTTCAATAAGTCTGTTGTGGTCCAATATTGTCTACACTGCAGGGACCGCGATGGGAGCGTTGCCTCCCCTTGTGTCTCTGTACAATGATTCTTGCAGTGCAACTTTTTGGGCTATTATACAGGAGTCATGCCTCTCCATTAAGTATCCTGCATCCTGCAGCTTCAATTTTTAATTTTCATATAGTTTAAATGGCTCGGCCTATTACAAAGCCTCTCCCTCCCCGTCCTTTTGCCCTAATAATCATGAACAACTTGATTATGTACGAGAAGCGAAGTGCGGCCTGCAGTGAATAATGGAATCTAGTAATGACAGAGTTTGTGCCACCAACAGTACCTGGCTAATAGCATTTCACGCTGTTCCTCTGTATGTAACCAGTACATTTATATTCATGGATGTAAGATCTGCTGAAAGATAGATTAATCTGTGACTCCCAAAAGAACCAACGCAAGATGAATAGTGCCGTTCCATTAGGTTACAGTCCCAGCAGTTTGTCATATTGCAATGATCTGGGCCGGTTACGAAATAGGTCTCTGCAGATTAGGACAAAAAAAGAATTAGGAATGGAAAACTGTTAGTATAAGCAGCCTGTCCCTGGTGTCACTTCTGGCAGGTTAGGGGTTAAAAAGAAAGTCTAAAAGTTGTGCTACAGCTACCTCTACTGGCCGCAGACTGGATTTCTCTGTTCCACTTTTACTGGATTACGTTACAGTTTACTTAATGTAACATTTGGTATTCTTTTACTATGTTTATTATGCAAAATATTGATACAATTTGTTAGAATATGACACTTTCTATTTGTTATTTCATATGCTAATGGCTTTAAAGAAGATAAATCCCTGACTTTCAGATAATTCTCGCCCTCACTGTATAGGATGCTATGCGATAACCATATAAATCTGCTTTAGGGCTCATGCACACGAACGTATTTTCTTTCCGTGTCCGTTTAGTTTTGCATTTTTGAGGACCGTATGCGGATTACATTTCCATATGTCTGTTCCACCAAAAAATAGAACATGTCCTATTACTGTCCGCATTACGGACAAAGATAGGACTGTTCTATTAGGGGCCAGCTGTTTCGTTCCGCTAAATACGAAATGCACACAGACGTCATACGTATTTTTTGCGGACCGCAAACAACATACGTTCGTGAGCATTGAGGGCTTTTTTTTAAATGACATCAAGCAGAGATTTAGAAAGCTGTGAGAAAATATACAGGATTATTGTATACTGTATATAGCTCCCTCAGACCCTGTACTAGGCATACAGTAACAGTGTATCAGCTTTACCTGGAGTGGTTTGTTAACCCCTCCCCGACATCTGCCATACATGCGCAGCGTATGTCAGGTCTATAAAGATTGCACCCGCTCAAGACCTGTGGTCAGTTGTGACCATGACTCCTAAACAGTTATTTACAAGGAGCGGGGGTTCTCCTGGTGACCGAACGCTCCTCTTCTGCAACAATATTGTGGGAGCTGTTCTGAAGGCTTCAAGGCATGCCATAATAAATTTCCTATCAATCTCCCCCCCCCCCCCCCCCCCCACAGATCAGGACATATTAGGAACAGAGTGATTTTCCAATGGTAAACCATTACAGTCTAAGGTAGCGATCTCATGATTAGTCCTAGGGAGACGAAAAATTCAATTAAAAAAAGTGATTTAATGCTCTAATGTAGAAGTACCCTCCTAGGGGGACTAAAAATAAAACTTAATAAAATAAAATAAGTTAAAAAATAATAATAAAAATGAATATATATATATATATACATACACACATATATTTTAAATAACCTTTCTTTCCCCATTTTAAAAATAAATACGGTAAAAGATAAAATATAAAGATCATTAGTATTGCCAGGTCCTGAACTATTAAAATATAAAAGTATTTATCCTGTATAGTGAACAGCATAAAGGGGGAAAAAAAATAGCAGTATCCGAGTTTTTTGGCTTCTTCACCTCCCAAAGAATTCAATAAAAAGTTATAAAACAGTCATACACACCCTGAAAATGATATCAATGAAAAGTACAGATCACTGCATTTAGTATTGCTGTAATTTCACTTACCTGCAGAAGTTAACAGGCCATATCTACCGCATAGGGAACTCCGTAAAAACAAAACTCATAAAACTATGGCGGAATTGTGTTCTTTTGACAATTCCAACTCATTAGAATTTTTTTTTTTCCATTTTACCTCTACATGATTTGGAAAATGAAATGGTGCCATTAGAAAGTACAACTTGGCCCAAGCTCTCATACGGCTATGTGAACGGAAACAAGTTATGGCCTTTCTTTTGCAGAACTGTTACAGCATTGATCAGAAAAAGCAGTCTCTTAAAAATATGCATATTAGATATTTGGAGCACAGGGGGCAGGCACTCGTCCCTGAGTGCACTAAAGTTCCATCCCTCCTTCCTGTCTCTGCTGTTGCCTGGCCCTGTAATCTCAGGCTTGCACCATGCTCCAGAATTTTAGGTTTTCTCTCCTGGGCAGGAAATTCTGGTGAGTGATGTAGCCGCGACATGTAATTATGATTAGTTTAATTGGCTAGAACAAGCTGACAGGCTTCCTTTAAATAGAATGTCTATTGTATTTAATCTTAATTTCATTTATTATCTATAGATTTTTTTCTTTTAAGTGATATAGCTGTCTTTGTTTTAGGGGCAGACACTTCCTTTCTGTATGGTTTTTATTGACAGAGAAATGTAAAGGTTCACCGAATTTTCTGCAAACTTTTGATATGTCATAGAGACAAATGCAAAATTTTAATTGGTGGGGGTCTAAGTGCTGATTCCCAGAATTAGCAGAGAGAAGCTCTTGCAAATCACGCTCTCTCTTTTCGCTGCAGGAGACAGGCTCAGTAGAAAGTCTATATTGGCCCATCTTACTGCAAGGACAATGTGCAAGTGCTCTTCTCGTCTTACCATTCAAACCCCCACAGATCAAAACTTTTTGACATATCAAAAAGATGCTAAAAACTCAATGATCCTCTAATAACTTTTTACAGCCTCTAGAGACCAGGGGAGAGTCATACAGAGCTTTATCTGCATGCACAGTGACCTATCTACCAGCTGGCATAATTAACTCACCTACCCACTAATGATAATGAAATGACTCTGCTCTGTCCCAGTCAACACAGGAAAGCTGCCATTATGCATGCTGTAGGGGTCAGTGTGAAAACTGGAATATTTCAAGGTGTGGATAGTAGCACAAAAAACTGTAAAACATTGAAAAAAATTTTTACCTAATTTTCTGATGATACATTCACTTTTATCTAGAAGATTTTGACTGTGCCCTATAGCAGTGTTTCCCAACCAGTGTGCCTCCAGCTGTTGCAAAACTACAACTCCCAGCATGCCCGGACAGCCTTTGGCTGTCCGGGCATGCTGGGAGTTGTAGTTTTGCAACAGCTGGAGGCACACTGGTTGGGAAACACTGCCCTATAGGACCCCTGTCTGGGTATTTACTCAATACTCACCCCTGGACAGCTCCAAATGTTATATATGATTATTAATAGTAAAGGGATATATCTGTTTTGTTGCACATTTATAGTCAAATATTTTTTTATATTTCAGGTTCATAAATTATGCGGCACTTCAAAGCATAGAGTTTCAAGGTCAGTACGTAACGGAGGAGATACATATATCAACAAGAAGGCGTTCAAGGTCAATACGGACAATGAAGAAACCTTGTCTGGAAAAAGGAGGTGAGGAAAAGTCTATCCATAACTCCTTGTCATATGGGCAAATACATATGTTAGGGAGAAGGGACGCACATTACTCAGACCACTCGTCACAGCTTTAGTTGAAGGCCTTTGGCAAAGTACATAGAACATATTGTATATTTGTCACCTTCTAAGATATGAACAGATGCCTTCTTCCATAGCATGTGGAGACTCGTACACAAACCCGTTATGTCTTTCTCTTCCAACATAAAATGGAGACGTAGCTGACAGAGGAGAGTTCGAGGTGCCGTGAGCTAATTTGTCATGCTGTGATTTGATATTCAAGGACAAATTGTAGTCTAAAACCTATCGAGGCAAGCCATAAACTGTTGACTCAGGATTACTTAAACATGACCCAGTGCAAGAGATTCTTGACTTCCTAGGGTTGTCTCACTTCAGCAAATGGCATTTATCATGTAGAGAAAGTTAATACAAGGGACTTACTAATATATTATGATTGTCCATATTGCCTCCTTTGCCGGCTGGATTCATTTTTCCATCACATTATACACTGTTCGTTTCCAGGGCTTAGGGCCACCTCTCCAGAGCAGATTCGAGGTGGAAGAGGAGCTCTTGGGCATGCTTTCCTACAGTATGTACAGTTAATTCACTGTAGTTTATAAATTCCTCCTTTAAAACTTAACTTTTACTTAATATTCTTAAGAAAGCACAAAACCCCCAAAAATCAAAACCATTAAAAAACATCAATAATTGATACTCAACATATCAGGACATTGAATTGTAGTTGGGGCCACCTCACTGTGTCATGTATGGTCCACTCTTACTTACGACCTTCCATTAATATGAGAGGAAAAGGGGTCGATCTTGGGTGCAGATAGTACAGCAGTTGTTGAATATGATGTTGCCATGGGAGATGGACACCAGCTAACCCTCAAATGTCCCTAATACTTTCCCTGCCTACAGGCAGAGCACCCACCCCGAAAGGGGCGACCCCAACTCTCGGTGGCTAATTCCTTACTATTTCCTACAGTGTCCCTCTTGGGTGTCCGACAGTCCCGGAAATCAGAGAGGCCAGCGCCTTTTCCTATAGTATACAAGCACGGCCACCATTGTTGAATTGCAGGGTGGTCGGTCGTAACCCCAGAATAAGAGCAGTGTATAATGTAATGGAAAAATGAATGAAGCCAACAAAGGAGGCAATATGGACAATCACAATTAAATCTCTCTACATGATAAATGCCGTTTGCTGAAGTAAGACAACTCCTTTAAGTTTAATCAGGTCATAGGAAAATGTTCTGCTGCTTTCTTGAGTGACCTGTAGGGCTTCCAGAGACAATTAAAACTTTACATTTGCATTTGAAATCCATGGCTGCATTTAGCCGAACAAGCACTTTAAAAAAAAAATATATATATACAAATGAGATGTTTGGTGTGCCGAGGAAGAGTCCTAAGCCCTCAGTGCACCAACTTTCTGTTCTTCCCTTGATGTGGTTTGTGGGCCTTTGGTCAAAACGTATACAAGGTGCCTTTATAAGTTATGCTGAGGAGCAATAGATCAATAGGTGCAATCCATGTCTTTTTCCAGTCTGTCCTTCTTCTCAGTGTGTCCCTCCTTTCCAATGTTGATTGACAGGGTCAGGAATCTATACGCTGCTCTCACCGCCTGCGCTGCGCATCAGAATTTTAGTACACGTGCAGTACAGGTCTTCTCTCCAGAGCAGGAACAAGATGCTGCACTGGGCATGTGCTGAAATTCTGGTGTGAAATTATGGGGAGAAGCGAGAGCAGGATCCAGATGCCTGGCCCTCTCAATTAACAAACAAAAGGAGGGGCTTAATGAGAAAAGAGAAGAAACTTTGGCGCCCCCTAAGGGCTAGGACCCACGCTCGGTACTCTGAACTGCCCAATGGGCTTATAACCATGATCGGTCTGTAGGCCTTTAGGTTTCCTGCTTCCATGGCAATTCTTGGCACCTCGTGCTTGCATTGTGGAGGTACTGATGGGGAAACATAGGGAGCCCCCTTCCTTCTGTTCAACTCCTTAGATGCCCTGGTTGTTATAATGGCGTTATCTTCTACCCCAGGTCTTGCAGTTTGATGTTGGATGTATACTGCAGTCATCACCCGCTGCTGATGGCAGGGGAACAGCTTCTGCACCATCCCCGCGACTTAACTGTACACCTTGGTGCATGAAGTTAGTCCTCACCTCACCATGACATGCAGTTACATTGTGTTGAAGAAAGGGGATAATCTGTAGACCCGGCTGTAGCCATTCTAGACAACCCTGTGTGAGCAAATCTTTCCAGTCCTGACAGTTTGCCACAGTGGATTATTCAATTTATGTTTGCTAAATGTATCATCCGGGCTATTGAACTCAGAGGATTAATACACTGAATACGATTAAAACAAATGCTCAGCTGAGAGGAAGGATAGGTCTGTATTTGTTTTCAGTCAATGGATGAAAAGAAGATTGTTTAAGTTCACTGACAGCAAGCAGAGATGTTAAAGAATTAAAACCAAAAAGATCACAAAGTTGCAGAACTTTTCACTTAAAAATGATTGATTACAAGAGATTGTAATAATTGTGTTGTCACCAGGGGCGTAGCTAGAAATGACTGGGCCCCATAGCAATATTTTTTATGGGCCCCCCCCTCCCGGATCTCCCACCCCCACATACCTCTCGAACCTCGTCGCCACATCTGCAGCTTCTCATGCACTTGTGCCGGTTACGTGTAGGACTGAGCACAGACAGTTGGTCACTGGCAACACATTTGTGCCAGTGTAGGAAATGTATGAGTCTAAATGTCTGTGTATTAACCCCTTAGTGACCAAGCCTGTTTGGGGCTTTATGACCAAGCGTTTTTCTTCCTTTTTTCATGGTCTCGTTCCAAGAGCTATAATTTTTTAATTTTTTCGTCTATATAGCTTTATGAGAGCTTTTTTTTTTACGGGACAAGTTGTAGTTTTTAATGGCGCCATTTTGGGGTACACATAACTTTCTGATTAACTTTTATTAACTCTTTCTGGGAGGGAGATGGGGAAAAATAGCAATACTGCCACTGCGTTTTTTCATTATAAATTTTACGGCGTTCATTTTTTGGTACAAATAACATAATATATTTATTCGCTGGGTCAGTACGATTACAGTGATACTAAATACTTTTTTACGTTTTACTACTTTTTTTGCAATAAAACTCCTTTTATTAACCAAAAAAATTATTTTGCATTGCCACTTCACAAGACCCATAACTTTTTTAGTTATTTTTCTATGGAGTTGTGTGAGGGCTTGATTTTTGAGGGACGACTTGTATTTTTCATTGGTATCATTTTGGAGTAAATGGTGCCTTTTTATTGCTTGTTATTACGTTTTTTTAGGTGGAAACTAAGAATAAATTCGAAATTCTGTCTTTTTTTTTTTTTTTTTTTTACGGCGTTCACCATAGGGGATAATTTATGTAATATTTATGTAGTCCGGGTCGTTACGGACGCGGCAATACCAAACATATGGGGGTTATTTTCTTTTTGCAATTTTTTTCATTGAAAAGCGTATTTTCAATGGGAAAAAAAAGCATTTTTTTTTTATTTTATGGAATTTTTTTTATTTAATAAATGTGTATTTTTTTGTATTTTTTTTACTACTTAATAGTCCCACAAGGGGACTATAATATGCAGTATTTTTGATTGCTTTTAAAATGTAATGCATTATCTCTATAATGCATTACATTTCAATAGCAATGCTATTCAAACATTGACCAGCAGGCTGCGCCAGAGAAGCACAGCCTGCTGGAGATAACTGAGGACAGGCTCAGGGCCCTGATCGGAAGCAAGGTAAGCTTCCCAACACATCAGCACCCCGCGATCGCATTTTCGGGGTGCTGATGGGAGACAGAGGGAGTCTGCTCCCTCTGTCACCACTTTACTTGCAGCGGGCTCCATTGCGCCTGGCATGTACAGGGTTAAACAGCCCGGATCGGCACTCCTGCCGATCCGGGCTGTTAGAGCAGGGCCCCAACTTTCATGTGAGAGCCGGGTCCGTGCTCCCCTCTGCACGGGGGAGCTGTGCAGCGCTTAGACTGGGCCGCCGTAAAAATGCGGCGGCTCAGCCTAAGGCCCCTTAGTGACCGCCGTAAAAAGGCGTATGGGTGGTCACTAAAGGGTAAAAGTAGGACTAGTCAGAACTGCCGCCCAGCCTGCGGGACCACTTCAGGGGTCAAGTCCTGGGAAAAAAAAGTGTGGGAACTCACCCAAGATCCACCCCGACCTAAAACGTAAACAAAAACTGGAATTTGCGCTATATGTCTGTTCAGACATAATTCGTCTCTTTCATATTATAAGCTCCCCTTATATATAATTTACTTACAGTTCTGAAGACTCAGGGGTGTTGGCAGGCTTGGCCTCAGGGGTGCTGGCAGGCTTGGCCTCAGGGGTGCTGGCAGGCTTGGCCTCAGGGGTTCTGGCAGGCTTGGCCTCAGGGGTGCTAGCAGGCTTGGCCTCAGGGGTGCTGGCCGGCTTGGCCTCAGGGGTGCTGGCTGGCTTGGCCTCAGGGGTGCTGGCTGGCTTGGCCTCAGGGGTGCTAGCAGGCTTGGCCTCAGGGGTGCTGGCTGGCTTGGCCTCAGGGGTGCTGGCTGGCTTGGCCTCAGGGGTGCTGGCTGGCTTGGCCTCAGGGGTGCTGGCAGGCTTGGCCTCAGGGGTGCTGGCTGGCTTGGCCTCAGGGGTGCTGGCTGGCTTGGCCTCAGGGGTGCTGGCTGGCTTGGCCTCAGGGGTGCTGGCTGGCTTGGCCGGGCAGAAGGAATGTGGGAGACTATGAGGCCTTTTTTCTCCAAGCTGCTTCGGAAAAAATATATTTTTCATTACACCTCAGGTCAGACCACCAATCAGACCCCCAATGTTAATCAGACCTCAGCTAACAGCCCTAATAAGATCCCCAATGTTAATAAGACCCCAATAAGACCTCAGATAACACCTCAGCTCAGACCCCAATATGAATGACCCCCAATCAGACCTCAGATAAGAGCCCCATGCCTCATAGCAGCCCCCAGTAGCCTTACAGCAACCCCCAGTAGCCTTATAGCAACCCCCAGTAGCCTCTCCATCAGCCCCGTGCCTCTCCATCAGCCCCCAGTGCCTCTCCATCAGCCCCCAGTGCCTCTCACCAGACCCCAGTGCCTCTCAATCAGCCCCAGTGCCTTTCCATCAGCTCCCAGTGCCCCTCACCAGCCCCCAGTGCCTCTCAATCAGCCCCAGTGCCTTTCCATCAGCTCCCAGTGCCTCTCACCAGCACCCCCCCCAGTGCCTCTCAATCAGCCCCCAGTCAGAGCATCTCCATCAGCCCCCAGTGCCTCTCACCAGCCCCCAGTACCCTCTCCATCAGCCTCCAGTGCACCCTCCCCGGTATTAAAATCATTGGTGGGCAGTGTGCGCCCCCCTCCCCGTTATTAAAATCATTGGTGGGCAGTGCGCCCACCGCAGAAGTATATGCCAATCGTCCACCAGCAAGGCAGCTGGCACTGGGATCTCCATGTTATTGGTCAGTTAATACATCAGGGACCCCCTGGCATGGGGCCTGGGCATAGCTAAGTGCACACTGGGTGATCCATAGGCAGGGCCGGATGGCTGCCCTCATCCACCAGCCCGTCCCTTATGCCAGTCAATACCCCCTTAGGAAATCTCTCATCAGATGTGAGAGCAGCAGCGATCGATCAGCCAGGACTAATGTGCACAGTGGGAGGCCTGTGGGTCCAGTGGAAGCTATCCAAGGCTTCACATAGAGCAGGCATGGCCAACCTGCGGCTCTCCAGCTGTTGTGAAACTACAACTCCCACCATGCCCTGCTGTAGGCTGATAGCTGTAGACTGTCCGGGCATGATGGGAGTTGTAGTTTTGCAACAGCTGGAGAGCCTCAGGTTGGCCAGCCCTGACATAGAGGAACTGCAGTTTGGCATTACATTTGCTGTAGTTGCTCATTGTAGATGTAGCAGAGCTGAGTTTGTCACTTGCCTAAGACTGAGGGGGGTGGGGGGGTGTCAGTTTGTCACTTGCCTAAGGGGGGGCCTCCCACTGTGCACATTAATCCTGGCTGATCGATCGCTGCTGCTCTTACATCTGATGAGAGATTTCCTAAGGGGGTATTGACTGGCAGTTTATCACGCAGCCAGTGAACGCTATCTCACCGGCGCTCTGGGTCAGCCACCAGGCGGGTCAGGGGACTCAAGGACAGTCACTCACTCACTTGACCGGACCTAAAGGCTGGACCCCGGTCCAGTTTATCATCCGCCGGCGCCGCACTGAGCGCACTCACCTCAGTATAAACAGTGTCTCGCTGCCAGCTTCCTCTTCCTGAACTGAAGCCGCTCCCCCTCCTCACTTCGCCTGCCCTGCACAGTGCACGCAGGGCTCGCCTCTCAGCCTCCGCTCTCCTCTCCCTGTGATTTTAGTTATCAACTTAGCTTAGCTGCGGGCCGCGCCGCCCACTTTACTGTGGCTCTCCTGGCTTGAGGGGGCCCCGTGGGGCAATTGCGACCGCTGCGACCCCTATAGCTACGCCAGTGGTTGTCACATGTATGGTCAGCCCCAATATTGGACTTATTGTTTGGTGTAGTGAACAAACCCTATTGATCCATTTATGTGGTCTCAAAAAGAACAGTTGTTTTCTGATAATTTCTGCATTTTAAGCAGCTGTCTGGATGTACAGTACTGTGCAAATGTTTTAGGTAGGTGTGGGAAAAATTCTGCAAAGTAAGAATGTTTTCAAAATTAGAATTAATAGTTTATTTTTATCAATTAACGAAATGCAAAGATAAATTAAAATGAAATCAATATTTGCATCAGTTCTTTTTTTTTTTTCTCCACAAACATCTTTATTGAAGATTTTAAACATTTTATATAAGTAAGAGCCAACAGAGAATATGAAAAGGTAAATTAGTAATGTTTGGTAAAAACAATCCTGTCCTTCAGAATATAACTATGAGAAGGGAAAATGTGTGGGCACTAACAGTGCACAATGTCCCTTCACACTATGCAGCCAATCAAAAATGGCCATTATGGCTAACTAAGGAATAATAATGAACAGAAACTTGGATCAGCATCAGTTCTTCTAGGTACACTTGCACACAGATTTTGAAGGAACTTGGCAGGGATGTTGTTCCTAACATCTTGGAGAACTAACCACAGATCTTCTGTGGATGTAGGCTTGCTCCAGTTATTCTATATCGTCATGTAATCCTAGACAGACTTGATGCTGAGATCAGGGCCCTGCGGAGCCATAGCCTCACTTCCAGGACTCCTTGTTCTTCTTTACCCAGAAGATAGTTATCCTGGAAGAGATAATGATGACTTATCCTCAGGATAGGTCATCATTATCACATCAGTGGAGGTCCAAGTCCTGACAGCCCCACCAATCAGCTGTTTCAGAGAGTCGCTGTGCTTACCTGAGCTCTGGTGAGTGATACAGGCTCCTGGCAGCTTTTCAACGACAGCGCCGTACATCGTATAGTGGCAGTGCTTGGTTTTACAGCTCATCCCCATTCACTTGAATGGGGCTGAGCTGTAACTAGGCCATGTGACCAATGTACAGTGATGTCATCGGCCTAGGAAGAGGCTGCAGCACTCAAGGCCTCTTCTAACAGCTGATTGGCGGGGGTCCCAGGTGTTGCACCCCCACAGATCTGATACTGATGACCTATCCTGAAGTAATAAATATCTTTTCCTGGAAAACCCCTTTAATGACACTGGCTGTAGGTTCAGGGTCATTTCCTGCTTCAAAATAAATTGAACCTATTACCACTTCAATTTTTGAAAGCATTCTTACACTTCATCATCTTTTCAACCCCTGCACAGTACTGTATGGGCACCTCCAATATTACCGCTTAAACTTTATCTATGTGGCCATACAGTATAGTTTTAGGAGATGGGCAGCAGGGTGGCTCAGGGGTTAGCACTGGTGTCTTGCAGCGCTAGGGTCCTAGATTCGAATCCGACCAAGGACAACATCTGTGTGGAGTTTGTATGTTCTCCCTGTGTTTGCGTGGGTTTCCTCAGGGTTCTCCGGTTTCCTCCCACACTCCAAAGACATACTGATGGGGAACTTAGATTGTGAGCCCCATTAGGGACAGTGTGATGCTAATGTCTGTAAAGTGCATTAAATAAATAAATAAATAATGAAATTAGTTTGCAGGCTGCACACGTGTCTGTATGGGACCTACTGTATTCAGAAGGGGACAAAAGAAATGAGCATGACTGTAAAAATCTGTACGGTTCCAATTCAGGTTATTATGATCTGTATGCAGCTGTATACAGATTTAATCCCCAAGTACCGGCAGCAGGGCACATATAATATTAACTGTATGTGTCTGGGATAATAGTACAACATGCACAATATCCTTTATGCGGCAGTAATACTTGTATGTACTCTGTATGTTCTCTCCAAACCTGTTCTGTCTTCATACACGTTCACACAGTGTGCAGTCTGACATTCAGCATAAACCATTCCTGTCTTCCAAATAAGAGGACTGTTCTTTGTAGTCTACCTTGTTTATTGGTCAACAGGTCGTACATATGTGATTGATTGATTATATACGATTGATTGGTAAACAGGATTGTTTGGTAAAACTACAAGAATACAAATAACATGTATTAAGCATAGCATAGCATGTACTATAACATTACATTAACACTGACTAGCTAACAGTAATAAAAACTCCCTGAGTGACAATTACAACTAGCTGAACAGCTCTGCAACACACAATATTCCTGAAACAAAGGTAGATCTCTCACCAGATATGCTTTTACAAAGATGATGGAGTTTGAGAAGTAGACATGCATAGAACAGCTCTGCTGATGTGTCCTGGAGACTGGAGACTTATCTTTCCCAGGATGCTTTGCACTCCCACAAGACAGTGCACCACCCACAATGCAGTAGTATTGTAACAGGAAAACAAAGTGTGATACAATTTAAGACCGCTAGATGGTGGTATAACCACACTAAACACTTCAGAATTACTCCGACCCTGGCAGAATGAACTAGAATAATTTTCTAACCCTGCTGGGCAGAATACTCCCCATCTGGCGTCAACAGACGCCACTACTGAATCCTTCTTTCTTAGCAACCCATTTTGGTCAATGGTGGGATCAAGCTTTTTCAAAGCTCTATCCTTGGAGATTGTTTTGCCTTTGCTGAGGTAGTCTATTTCTTTACCATAACATTCGTGTTGTATAGTGCGAATTATTATACTCTTGGACCTTTCCATATTGGGAGCGTTAAAGGCATGTTTGCAGTGATGCCAACCTTTGCAGGGCTTCTGACTCACAGGTAATGTCGACTTGTAAGACTGAGCTATATGAACTACACAGGCTAAACCACAAACGAGCAACATCCAGGTGGAGAACCTGTTGAAACGATGGGATTTGAGTTGGTGGTCCGAAGTCACTGTATGTAGAACAGATACTTCAGGTCGGATTTCTTCATTGGCATCTGGGTCTAAAAAATTCTAATGTGTCGGATCTGATGCTGAAAGACGTTGAACGGTACAGGAATGCAGGACCCGTAAACCATGTTGTGTCCTTAAGGTGGCTTGGTGCGACGGATCTAGTTGCGTGGTCCGCAGGATTATGGTGTGTGGGAACATAGTGCCACTGTTTAGGACAAGTGGATCTTCTGACCTTTAGCACCCGATTGCTGACATAGACATAAAAGCATCTGGTTTTGTTGCAAATATATCCTGGGACTACCTTTCTGTCCATGTAAAACTCGACTTCCTCGATTTCCAGGTTTATTCCTGTTGTTATAAGTTCAGCCAACTCAACTGCAAGCACAGCAGCTCAGAGCTCCAGTCTGAGAATCGTGTGTTCGCGGAGTGGCGCTAGTTTGATCCGGCTCATGACAAACCCTATATGGCATTGTTCTTTGACATCAATGGTCTTTAGGTATGCTGCGGCAGCAATTGCCTTGACTGAAGCATCGCAGAAGATATATAGTCTTTGCATCTTGACTTCAGTAGATGGCATGGAAGCATGTGGTTGTGCCACATGAAGGCTGGACAAAGCTTTGAGAGACTTCTTCCAACCTGTCCACAGGTCTTTTTTCTCCATGCGCAGCGGATCATCCCAATCAGACGTCTCTGTGGTGAAGTCTCTTAACATCATTTTGCCTTGGATAGTAACAGGCTCTACGAATCCCAGAGGATCATGATATAAGCTGTTTATGGTGGATAGAACTTCTCTACGTGTGAAGGGCTTTTCTTCCTTACTGATTTGGAAGGTGAATGTGTCTGCCATTAAATCCCAGAGCAAACCAAGGCTCCACTGCATGGGAAGGGAGTCGGTGCTAAGATCCAAGTCCTTTAGATCATTTAAATGGTCTTGGGGTGAAAACGCCTCCATTAACTCACGGCTGTTGGAGGCGATTTTGTGCAACCTCAAATTAGATAGGGCGAGCATTTCTTGGGCCCTTTTCAAGAGACTGATTGCGGTCTCGTTCGTGGGTGTGGATTTCAAGAAGTGGTCCACATAGAAATCCTTTTCCACAAAGGACCTGACATCCGAGCTATACTTTGCTTCACCCTCTCGGGCTGAATATCTGAGACCATAGATAGCGACTGCAGGGGAAGGACTGTTTCCGAAGATGTGCACTATTATTCGGTACTCTACAATGTCTTCATTGGGGTCAGTGTTGCGGTACCAGAAGAACCTCAAGTAGTTTCTACGTTCTTCCTTGACGAGGAAGCAGTGGAACATCTGTTGTATGTCGGCCATAAATGCTACGGAATCTCTGCGGAAGCGGAGAAGTACCTCCAGAAGTCTGTTTTAGAGGTCTGGACCAGACAGTAAGACATTATTTAGAGAGATGCCTTTGCACCTGGCGCTCGAGTCGAATACTACTCGTATCTGCCCTAATTTTTTAGGATGATACATGCCGAATATGGGTAAGTACCAACACTCCTCCGAGTCTTGGAGCGCGGGTGCCATTTCTGCATGGTTGTTCTGGAATATTCTTTCCATAAAGGTAAAGAAATGTTCTTTCATCTCCAGTGTCCTCTGAAGTTTGTGCTTGAGGGAGATGAATCGACTGTAGACAAATTCTTTATTGTTAGGTAAGCGTTGTCTCTGGGGTTTAAATGGTAAAGGTGCGACCCAGCTTTTTGACTTGTCTTTTACAATTCCTTGATCCATGATATCCAAGAACAGCCTGTCTTCTATTGACATTGCGACCCTGTTGTCTTCCCTTGTCCTGTGGAAGACTGTGCACCCTAAGTGATCTTGCTCACCATCACAGGCGTGATCTTCACAGGAGGGATCTGTGAAAGGACAGGCACAGGAGCTCTTTGTGGCAATTCTTTTATCAGGAAACTGCTCTCACATGGCTGAAATAGGGAAGGACGTCCATTTTATAGTGTATTGGTGAGCATACTGATGACTAAGGTCGGCTTGTGTGCTTCTCCTATGACTGCAGCACGCCAGACCTGCAGGGTATTGCGATGTGAGGTCACGGTTTTGGGCAATCGAGGGTTGCTCACTGTATTGGAGAACCCTGGGTAGGCATGCGGCAGTGAAGGAGAGGTAGACACAGTTCCTCTGGGGCACACTCTGTATGTAGGGACCAGGCCTGATGGTGGATGAGGTGCCCTGGATGTTACAGGTATTTTTAGTGCCTGGGGCAAGGTCCCTTTTGGATTCGTGACGCCAGTGCCTGTAACGGTGGCACACCGATTTGTAGTGGGAATAATTGAGGTACACAGATGGTATAGTGAACCAAACGTTGCTTTACTGAACAGTCCAACTTTATACAGTAAGGTAGTTATACAGTCCTTTGTATTACAGCTTGCAAGCAGGCTTTTTCCACAAGATGGCAGGTATAAGTTATGCAAGATACTCAGAGGGTAAATCCACAATGCACTCAGAATCAGGTTGTACCTTTCCTCAGAAATAGCGTACACTGTTCCTTTCTAGAACTCCTGTCTGGTTTCAATCCCAAGGCCCAAATGCCTAAATGGTGGCTTATATCCTTGGTATATATATATATATATATATCTTCCTCTCGTATTAAATCCTTGCTTTTCTTCCTAAAGCATCTGCCTATCAGGGTTACTTATCTTTGCCTGTAGTATGTTGGCTTTATTGCTGCAGGGCTGTGGTTTCTCCCAGGAGGTGACGTCCTGCAACTGGGGTGTCTCTACTGAGCTAAGCCTAGCCTCAGGAGCTTCAGGTGGACGAAGTAACTCCTCTAGTCCCCTGGAATGAACTACCACTCCCCTGTCTGGGCCTTCCTATATATATCTAAGGCCCTCTAGCTCCCTCTAACGTCTGGGAGGCTAAACTACACCCTGACAGGCCTGACACCCAGCTAACACAGGGAAATGCATACACATAACATTACAGGTAATAAAAACACATTAACCCCTGCAGTGCCCACCTTTACCTAGTGGGACACTACATACCACCACGCTATAAAGTTGCCCGTCCTCGGCGCAACATGGAGGGGCCCCGCCTGGCTGGATACTGCAGCCTGAAAGACAAAATGAGAACCGGCATACATGGCAAATATCACAGCAACAATACAAACATTGACAACCAATATGACTGCAGGGAATGGTGAAAAGGGGCGTCGTTCTCTTCTCTCAGGATAATGGAAGGGAACAGGGGCGCTGACCTGGTGCAGCGTATCAATAAACCAGGATAGTCCATAAATGCAAATTGTCCATAATAGAACAGTAGAACAATATAAAACGATGTAAAGTTCTTGGAGGCTCAAGGAACAAATATGAGTCCGTACCCAGGCTTGCAACAGAGTTAAACAGGGGTTTCCCGTGAGGGGCTACCTGGGCTCATGATGTAGTCCTCAAACCTCACAGGTGGGTGTCCCCTGGTAGAACGGGTAGACCTCCTTAGTGGCGGAGATTCTTCCTGCCTGAACTCAGGAAGGTCAAGGGAGCTCACCGCCTCTGGAACTTCTTCAGGAACTCTCTGAGGTAAGGTCTCCTGAGACGGGAGACCAACAGGAACAGGAGCAGGAACCAGCAAATTCAACCAAGGCGTGAGGGCCCAGTGCAGTGGCTCTTTATCGTGGATCAAGTTCTCCACAGCCTGCATAGGGTCCATAGGTGGAGCCGGCAATTCTTCCTCAGAAGGCTCAGGCTCCATTTCCTCCGCCGCTGGTTCTCCTTCGATACAGGGTTTGAGGCGGTTCCTGTGAACAACTTGGGGACCTTTTCCTTCTCTGGAGACCTGGTAAATGTGGGCTGCAGCATTAGGTATGGCAGTAACAAGGTAGGGAATCCTTTCCCATTTGCTGTCCAACTTACTCGTCCGGTGGTTGTTTTTCAACCAAACCTTGTCTCCAAGAGCCAGGGGTCCCGCATGGGCAGTCTGGTCGTAGTCTTTTTGCTGGCGTTCCCGGACATTCTCCATGCGTTCTTGCACAATCTCCTTGGCATTAAGAAGACGCCTCTGGTGCTCCACTACCCAATCAGTCCTGGGCAGTGGGTTGATCACATCTGGCACTTGTACCCCCAGGGAGTGATCCGCAGGTAATCTCCCTTGTCGCCCAAACATCAGATAGAACGGGGTGTAACCGGTGGAACAATGGATGGTGTTGTTATAAGTGTACATCAGTTGTGGCAACAGAGTAGGCCAATCACCCCTCGTATCAGGGGGTACTGCTCTCAACATTTCAATGAGAGTCTTATTCATCTTTTCACAGAGTCCGTTACCTTGCGGATGATAGGCGGTGGTCCGGACTTTCTGGCAGTTGTGCAGCAGGCACATCTCATGGAACAGCTGTGACTCAAACGCAGACCCTTGATCGGTGAGGATCCTTTCTGGGCAGCCGTAGGGCAACAGGAAATGCTTCCAGAACGCCTCCGCTGTGGTCTTGGCTGTCAGGTCTTTCACAGGCGCTGCTACGACAAACTTGGTGAAGTGATCAATTATAGTCATGGCATAAGTATACCCAGAGCGACTCGGCTCCAACTTCACATGATCAATCGCGACAAGTTCTAAAGGAGCTGTACTTACAATAGGATGGAGAGGCGCCCTCTGGTCATGGCGTTCAGTCCGCCCCACAGCACAGGCAGTGCATTCTCGGCACCATTTTTCGATATCCTCTCTCATCCCAATCCAATAGAATCTTCTCCGTATGGTGGCCTCAGTCTTCTGTACACCGAAGTGTCCGGACTGGTTGTGGTACATGTCCAGTACCAGGCTGGCATCCCGACGTGGCAGGAGAATCTGGTAGACTTTATCACAGGACACTGGATCCAGACTCCTTCTGAGCAACAGGCCTCTTTGAAGGAATAGTTGGTGGCGATGTCTCCACAGTCTTACTAGTTCTGGGTCTGCACTCTTCCTGCGGATTCTCTCAGGGATTTTCCCACTGGTAAGGAAGTCAAGCAGTTCACCGAGGACTCTACTTTCGGACTGGAGCTTAATCCATCTTTCTTGATCGCCTCCGGACTCAGGATCATCTGAGGAGGGAGGATCAGCAGCAGGGAGATTTTCAGTACGGATATTATCCTGCTGGGCAAATTTATTGTAGAACGCGGGCATTTCCACTTCTTCCCAGGCATCTTTTAGCTCATCTGGGGCCTCTGTAGTGGGAAGCCGCGACAGGGCATCAGCATTATCATTGGAGCGGCCCGCCCGGTACTTTACAGTAAAGTCATAGTTGGCAAGGCGGGAGGCCCATCTTTGCTCCAGTGCCCCTAACTTGGCCGTGTTCAGATGCGCCAGGGGATTATTGTCCGTGAAGGCAACAAACGGTGTGGCAGCGAGATAGTCTTTGAACTTTTCAGTCACAGCCCACACTAAGGCAAGAAACTCCAGCTTGAAAGAACTGTAATTCTGGTCATTCTTTTCGGCTCCCTTCAGGGATCTGCTGGCGTAGGCAATTACCCTTTCCTTGTTGTCTTGCACTTGAGCCAACACGGCCCCCAAGCCTCTTTTACTGGCATCCGTGTAGAGGAGGAACGGCTTCTGATAATCTGGGTAACCCAGAACAGGGGGTTCAGTCAACTTCTTCTTTAGGATTTGAAAGGCAATTTCTCGTTCTTGGTTCCATTCAACAGGAATAGGGGTTTTGGGGCTCTTCTTTGGATGCCCCCTCAACAGTTCCTGGATGGGATCCGCAATTTGTGCGAAGTGCGGGATGAAACGCCTGTAGTACCCTGCAAAACTGAGGAAGCTTCTCACCTCTTTTACGGTCGTTGGAGTAGGCCAGTTGCGGACAGCAGCAAGTTTATCAGGATCAGGCTGTATTCCTTCGGCACTAACAACGTGCCCAAGGTATTTGACCGCCGGTTTCAGTAGGTGGCACTTGGATGGCTTGATCTTGAGGCCATATTTAGCAAGAACTTGAAACACCTCACCCAGGTGCTTTAGATGGTCCTCATACGTCTTGGAGTATACAATGACGTCATCCAGATATAAGAGTACAGTCTCAAAATTCCTATGGCCTAGACAACGTTCCATCAGCCGCTGGAATGTTCCTGGAGCGTTACACAGTCCAAACGGCATACAATTGAATTCAAACAGGCCTATAGGTGTAGTGAAAGCAGTCTTTTCTCGATCTTCTGGGGCCATGGGTACTTGCCAGTACCCACTGGTTAAGTCCAAGGTAGAGAAATAGGCTGATGACCCCAGAGCAGTCAAGGACTCTTCAATGCGTGGCAATGGATATGCATCTTTGTGGGTGATTTGATTAATTTTTCTGTAATCCACGCAGAACCTTATGCTGCCATCTTTTTTCCGGACAAGAACTAAGGGCGCAGCCCAGGGACTATGGCTGTCCCGGATTATATTAGAGTCTTTCATCTCTTTTATCATCTCTTTCACAGACTGATAGGTAGTAGGTGCTATGGGTCTGTGCCTCTCCTTAATAGGAGGATGAGAGCCAGTGGGTATGGTGTGTTTGATTACACTGACCTCTCCATAGTCCGTGGAGTGCTTGCTGAAAGCCTGGTGGTGCTCCTTCACCAGCTTCAGGACTCCCTCTATTTGCTCTTTTGGGGTGGCTTCGTTCCCCACCTGTAGTTCTTCCCACCAGGATGTCGTAGGGGTGCTGCTGCTCTGTGTGGTCTGGAACGCCTCCGTGGCAGGCAGACGGATCACATCCTGGAAAGACACTTGAAAAAGCTGAGCAACGGGGCAGTGTTTAAGGAGAGTAACGGGATGATCACCAAAGTTAATTAAGCGGACAGGCACTTTACCTTGAGACACGGTCACCAGGCTCTTGGCTGTCCGTATGAAGGGATGATTTTCAAAGGGAATAGGTTCCACTAGGGCTTGATAGTCCCCAACACAGCACGGCACCACAGGATGATCTGGGAATTTGGAGGCAGAATTACCGGCCGGTTATCCCGGATCCGGACAGTGCAAATTTCTCCTTTCTTGTTGGCAAACCTTTGCTGAGCACACAGCACGCTAATAGTCTTTTGGATAACTCTTCTGGAAGCAGGTGAGGCTGAAGATATAGTTTGATTTAATGCGTCAAGCACTTCAGAGTAACAATTTTTCAGAACGTTAGTCCCTAATATCACAGGGTGTCCTCCTTTATCTCCTGCTTGTACCACAATCACGCCTTGCTGTGGCAGGGTGGCTTCTCCCACTTGAAGGGTAGGTTCCCAATACCCATGCACTTTCACTGGCTTACCGTTGCTGGCAATGATATCTAGCCAGGACTCTGGTGGCTGGGTGAGAAGACTTGGATCCCAGAACTTGTCAAAAGCAGGCCGTTGAATGGTGGTGACCTGTGACCCAGTGTCCAAGAGGGCTTCAAAGGGTATCCCGTTGATGCATATATTAATTTTTGGACGGGATCCTACATATTTAGGCATCCAGCTTGGATCCTTTGGACCTACTGTTCTACCTCCCGAGGGGCGGTCCTCTGCCTCAGGGGTTGCCCGTTTAACTGCCAGCACATTGATTCAGTATGTCCATATTTCTTGCAGTGGTGGCAGACAGGCTGCTTTCTGCTCCTGGGCCGGTACCTTGGTCGCCCATCAGGCTCTTTTGGGTACACGTCCCCATATGCAGGTGGGAGCCTTGGAGGAAAAGGACTTTCATCTTCCAGTAACAATGGTCTCTCCCATTCCTCTATCTTTTTGCACATCTTCTCTAGGCTTAGAGTAAGATGGTTCACTTGCTCCATGAGGGCTGCCACTACTTCCGTGACTGGAGCTTGGGTGGCCTGACTGACCCCTGCAGACCCCACATTCACAGTCTTGGGCTGACAAGCCTGGGGTTCATAGGAGGCTGCCGGCCCTGGAGCCGGGTTCTGGCCCAATATACTGATGGCCAATTCTTTAAAGTCCAGAAAGGCACAGTGGGGGTGTTGAGCAGACAACATGCGTAGCTGGCCCTTTAAATGCTCATTACTTACGCCTGCAATGAATTGCTCTCTGAGAGTCCGGTCCTGGTCCTCAGCTTCTTTAGGATCCACTTGGACTACCGCTCTCAGTGTCTCTTGTAAGGACAGGGCAAAATCGCGGAGCGACTCTCCAGGCTGCTGCTTTCTGCTGAAGAAACGCATTTTAACTTCTGACACCGTTCTGGCCTCAAACGTGGTGCCCAAGCGATCAAAGATCTGTTCCAGGCTACTTTTCTCAGAGCGGGGCCACGACATGACTTCCCTGCGGGCGGCCCCTTCCAACTGAGCTAGGAGGATCTCCATTTGCTGTTCGGCATTTATGGGGTAAAGCCGGAACAAGGCCAGTATCTGTTCCCTAAAGTCCTTTAACTTATGGGCTTCCCCTGAATAACGTGGGAACCAGGGGGCCCCAAAATAGTACGGCATAGTTAGCGGCATCATGCTTGGCGGTGCCGCGGCGGCAGGGGCCCTGGGGTCGGCTGGGGATACTCCAGAAGGCACGACTGGGGCCACCTGTGCGATTTCCTCAGGTGTGGACATGGCGTTGCTAGGTGGGTATGGCCCTTTAAATGTAGCAGAGCGGACCGGAGCGGCAATGATAATAACTTTTTTTTTCCACAGAAAAGTCTTTTGTCGCTAACGGGGCTCCCTCCGGTGCCCTGGCAGGGGTTGGGAACGTTCCGGTAAGGTAAATAGCAGAGCCGGCAACAGTTTTAAGTTGGTACTCACTCCGGTGGTGCTCGCTCCAAGTCTCGCGAGATGCGGGATACGGGCGTCGGACGTCCTGCGTACAGCATCAGCAGGTGGGCGCGGCCTCTCGTAGCTCCGGGACTCAGGTAGGCGGCACCTTTTTCTCCAGACAGGGCGGCGTTCTTCCTCCTCGCCGGCTGGGTGATGACTCCGCCTGGTTCTTTTCGCGCCAAAGTCCTCTTTTTCGCGCCAAACAGTTCACCGGGCGCACTTGTAATCCACCTCAGGTTTAAGTGGCAAAATGGCTGTCTATTCACTGACAGCAAGCGGTGGCTTAAACAAGCAGCAAACAGTCCAGAATACACTATCTTCACACCGCTAATAACGACAGTTCTTTGGCCCAGCAATTTTCAATAAAACAATTAGGGCTTGTCACTTTAAGGCAATTTTTTTTTTTTTTAGCACACAGTTTTATATCCGCAATGGCGCAGGAATGTTCCGTAAATCCTGTTCGTGACGCTAATTTATGCAGCACGCCAGACCTGCAGGGTATTGCGATGTGAGGTCACGGTTTTGGGCAATCGAGGGTTGCTCACTGTATTTGAGAACCCTGGGCAGGCATGCGGCAGTGAAGGAGAGGTAGACACAGTTCCTCTGGGGCACACTCTGTATGTAGGGACCAGGCCTGATGGTGGATGAGGTGCCCTGGATGTTACAGGTATTTTTAGTGCCTGGGGCAAGGTCCCTTTTGGATTCGTGACGCCAGTGCCTGTAACGGTGGCACACCGATTTGTAGTGGGAATAATTGAGGTACACAGATGGTATAGTGAACCAAACGTTGCTTTACTGAACAGTCCAACTTTATACAGTAAGGTAGTTATACAGTCCTTTGTATTACAGCTTGCAAGCAGGCTTATTCCACAAGATGGCAGGTATAAGTTATGCAAGATACTCAGAGGGTAAATCCACAATGCACTCAGAATCAGGTTGTACCTTTCCTCAGAAATAGCGTACACTGTTCCTTTCTAGAACTCCTGTCTGGTTTCAATCCCAAGGCCCAAATGCCTAAATGGTGGCTTATATCCTTGGTATATATATATATATATATATATATATATCTTCCTCTCGTATTAAATCCTTGCTTTTCTTCCTAAAGCATCTGCCTATCAGGGTTACTTATCTTTGCCTGTAGTATGTTGGCTTTATTGCTGCAGGGCTGTGGTTTCTCCCAGGAGGT
Source organism: Bufo bufo (assembly GCF_905171765.1). Lineage (NCBI taxonomy): Eukaryota > Metazoa > Chordata > Amphibia > Anura > Bufonidae > Bufo > Bufo bufo. Next base: position 162,085,861 of record NC_053396.1, read on the forward strand.
GACGTCCTGCAACTGGGGTGTCTCTACTGAGCTAAGCCTAGCCTCAGGAGCTTCAGGTGGACGAAGTAACTCCTCTAGTCCCCTGGAATGAACTACCACTCCCCTGTCTGGGCCTTCCTATATATATCTAAGACCCTCTAGCTCCCTCTAACGTCTGGGAGGCTAAACTACACCCTGACAGGCCTGACACCCAGCTAACACAGGGAAATGCATACACATAACATTACAGGTAATAAAAACACATTAACCCCTGCAGTGCCCACCTTTACCTAGTGGGACACTACATGACGACCCATCCTAGGTCAAGTCTCTGGGCGTATGGAGCATTTTGGGAACCGTTATTCTGTCCTCTAGCCTTATGAACTCGTAATATGTCTCTTCCAAGGAGTAAGACTATCAGGGCTTCTGGGTCCAGTTCCAGTATCAGGTGAGCTATACGCTTCAGGTGGGGGTGGTATGCCACTACCTCTGGTGTAGGTATCTCAGACCGGTTGTCAGGAATGTGATTGCACTCCAGTATGGTTGGCAGGGACAAGCAGGTCTGACCATCCATGGACTCTACCTTGTACCCAGTTGCTTTACTCCCCGCTGTCTCAATGGTACCAGCGCATGTCCATAAGGAGTAGGGAGAACCGGGCCCTACAATGTTGAAGGTGTCGAAGAAGGTGGATTTAGCTAAAGACCTGTTGCTTTGATCATCTAAGATTGCATATACCTTGATTGCCTTATCTTGGTGGCCGACCGGATAAACTCTGACATGGCAGATTTTTGAGCAGGACTTCCCTTCTGTGAGTCCTTTACAGATCTCTGTACACTGAGAAGTGACTACTGGGGTATCTTGGTAGCAGGCATACTGGCTAGGGGACGGCCACTCTGCTTTTGCACCCTGCTTCCTCTTTTGCTGTGTGGCTGGCGGTGTGTGACCACCACCTCTTCTTCCGAACTGCACACGTCACTCGCATGACCTTGATTCCATGTGTGGTCTAGGACCTCATCATCCTCCACATCGATGATCTTCCACCCGATCTTCATCCCTGCCCTCCATGCCGGACTGCACACTGCAGAAAGCCGCAGCAGTTGGCACCTGTGTTTCGTCAACATCAGAGACGTGCTGCGGTGGTCCTCCCATGTCCACATCATGAAACATAAGTGGTTCGTCATCAGTGCACTCAATCTCTTCCACTTCTGGGGCAGGGCTTGTGGATGGCCCACGGAAACCCTGCCAGCAGAGTCATCAAAAAGCATAAGAAACTGCTGCATGACTTGGGGCTCAGACTGCTTGGCTGATTTGCAAGAAGGTGAAGTGAAAGACAGATGCCCATGGGCTGCAGTTGCCAACTCTGCGCTTTCAGCAGGGGACCGGGTGGGAGACAATGTGTAGGAACTGGAGGCACTGTCAGACACCCAATCTACTACCGCCTCTACTTGTTCTGGCATCACCATTCGTTCACTGGTATTTGGGCCTACAAAATAACGCTGAACGTTCTGTCACCTACGTGCACCTGAGGAATGTGTTTCATTTGGGCGTGTAGCTGGCACAGATTGACCACGTCCTCTCCCTGCAACAGGAGCTCCACCAACACCAGCAGCACCACGACTTGGGCCACGTCCCTTATTTGATGCTCTCCTCATTCATTGAGGTCACCCACTGAACTAACGGACAGATTAACTATATTAATTTACCTGTCACGTATGTACTGCAGGTGTACCTCACACCAAAAATAGGTATATGTCACCCATTGAACTAACAGACGGATTAACTATAATAATTTTCCTGTCATGGACGCAGTGCAGGTGTACCTCACACAAAAAATGGGTATTTGTCACCCACCGAACTAATAGACGGATTAACTATATTAATTTACCTGTCACATATGCAGTGCAGGTGTACCTCACACCAGAAATGGGTATATGTCACCCACCGATCTAACAGACGGATTAACTATATTAATTTCCCCTGTCACGGATGCAGTGCAGGCGTACCTCACACCAAAAATGGGTATATGTCACCCACAGATCTAAAAGACAGATTAACTATATTAATTTCCCTGTCACAGATGCAGTGCAGGCGTACCTCACACCAAAAATGGGTATATGTCACCCACCGAACTAACAGACGGATTAACTATATTAATTTCCCTGTCACGGATGCAGTGCAGGCGTACCTCACACAAAAATGGGTATATGTCACCCACCGAACTAACAGACGGATAAACTATATTAATTTCCCTGTCACGGATCCAGTGCAGGTGTACCGTACACCAAAAATGGGTAAATGTCACCCACCGAACTAACAGACAGATTAACTATTATATTTTTGTGTCGGGGTACAAAGATGGTGCATTGCACCCACAAAAAAGTCACTATAGGTCATCCACAGAATAAATAGCCAGATGAGATTCCTAACACTCTCCCTCACTTCAGCTGCCTGCTTCCTGTCCCTGCACTACTGAGAGCTGATGGGCAGTGCTACATGTGATCCAGCTTGTATAGAGGCTGGGTCACATGATGCACCGGCCAATCACAGCCATGCCATTACTAGGCATGGCTGTGATGGCTTCTAAGTGCCCACAGCTTAAAAGCTTGCTGATTGGCTTCCCTGCAGCCTTTCAACATGCTTTATTAAATGCCCTAACACCAAACTCGAACCCGAACTTTTTCTGCAAAACATCTTGGGATGCTGATGGACGTATTCTGAGACACGCTGTGTTGGATCTTGTTCATCTAGGTCTGGCCCAAGTACTGTACTTTGCTGTGTTTCTCGGATTTGGGGAACTCCAAGGCTTCTAGGAACTCTGCTTTGGCTACTGAGGCTGCCGCTTCTTTCTCTGCGGTGAGTTTTTCCAGTGACGCTTGCAGGCGTACTCTCTCCTTTTCCATTGACGCTTGGTGGCGTACTATCTTCTTCCAGTGACGCTTGACGGTGTACTCTCTCTTTTTCCAGTGATGCTTGCAGGCATGCTCTTTCTCTCTCTGTTTCTTGGTCTGCTTGCCTTAGCTTTAGTTGCATCTCTTGTGTGGCAAAGGAAGACCTTACTTTTGCTGCCTCAGCTTCTGCACGGGCGAGAGCTGCAATTTCTTTTATTGAGGACTTGCTAGAGCAGCTTGCTCGTGACCTGGTCCTGAACAATGATGCCAGGCTAGTGGACATTGTGTGCCTGTTTGCTGGCTGCTTAATGTCTCTGTGTGGAATCAGTCTATGTAGAAACGGACTTCAGCATGGTCTGGATCGTGCTGCACTTGCTGGGGGCTGCACTCTCACTTTTTGTGACTGTATGGCAGCCGCTGCAACCTTGTACGCAGGACCACGCGTGTGTGTGTATAGTCAGATCCACTATCGCTGGTGACTAGCATCTGTTTTACTATTCTGTCTTCATACACGTTCACACAGTGTGCAGTCTTACATTCAGCATAAATCATTCCTGTCTTCCAAATGAGAGAACTGTTTTTTGTAGTCTAACTTGTTTATTGGTTAACAGGTCGTACATAAGTGATTGATTGATTATATACGATTGATTGGTAAAACTACAAGAATACAAATAACATGTATAAGTATTAAGCATAGCGTAGCATGTTCTATAACATTACATTAACACTGAAGCACATGGTAAAATGGCTGCTTGTACATAAGATTGCATGGCTAGCTAACAGTAACAACAACTCCCTGAGTAACAATTACAACTAGCTGAACAGCTCTTCAACACACAATATCCCTGAAACAAAGGTAGATCTCTCACCAGATATGATTTTACAAGGATGGTGGAGTTTGAGAAGGAGAAATGCATAGGACAGCTCTGCTGATGTGTCCTGGAGACTGGAGACTTCTCTTTTCCAGGATGATTTGCACTTCCACAATGCAGTACGCCACCCACAATGCAGTAGTATTGTAACAGGCAAACAAAGTGTAATACAATTTAAGACCGCTAGATGGTGCTATAACCACACTAAACACTTCAGAATTACCCTGACCCTGGCAGAATGAACTAGAATCATTTTCTAACCCTGCTGGGCAGAACAAAACCAATGCCTTTCCTTTCAAAGTTTATCCAGACAATGTGTGCAGATAGATACAGTGATGATAGATCTATAATAATGGCAGTTCTCTCTTTGTGTATATTCACTACTCCAATGTTTGGCCAAATGCCCGATATTTATTTTCTATGCAGCTAATTAGTTAATATCTAGCAGCTGCTTAGTCTCCTGCCTTCTGCTGTGATATACTGTACAACTATCTGATAAAATAGTATGGTCCATTTTTGCGCAAAATCTGTCATTTGACATATTACAGGCACATGAAGATAGTATTGATAAAGGTATGGTTGCTCAGACCTAAAATGACCACTCCTATTGGCCACTCTAGGCTTCACTTTAGGAGAGACTTTGGGGTTCATTTATTAAAGACTGCTGTTTCACTAGCGTTCTCAGTAAAAAAAAAAAACAGCTGAAGGAAGATCTGACAAATTTTTTTGGCGTACGTCTCTTAATAAATTTGTTGCATCTTCTCCTGTCCTTGTGCCATCAGCTGCTGTTAGATGACGGCTCCTCATTCTGGTTCTAAAGCTCAGGATCTACCAGGGCTTGTAGGAAGACCTGCTGATCTGGAGGCAAGAGGGTAGATGATACATAGAGGGGAGATGATACCTATCAGGACAGGGGTGTTATGCCTGGAGGGCAAAGTCTTATTTGGGGATGGGAGACGAGAAGTTAAACCTGGAAGATGGGATTATATGTGCAGGGGGAATGAGTGATTATACATAGGTGAAGGGACATCTGGGTGGAGAAGATGGAACCTCAAGGACGGCAGAGGGGAAGATGATACCTGGTAAGAGGAGGGGGGGGGTTGATATCAGGAGAGGGAAGAGAGTAATACTGGAGGAGTGGTTACCTAAAGGGTAATGGCTCGTTCACATGGCAGAATTTGTCAGCAGAATTTTGATGCGTACACTAAAATTTCAGAGGTGGCCATGTGGTGTCTGCCTCCCATTATTTTCAATGGGAAGCAGCGCTGCAGTTCTCGGGCCAGCAGTTTAAAGGTGCGATCTCACCCAGAAGAAACAAAGTAGTAGGTCCAGCACTCGGGTCTTGGATAAAACCATACATTCTTTATTTCAAATCTCCCAACACCAGTCAACGCATTTCAGACTGTAGTCAGTCCTTATTCATGACATCAAGAAGACCTCACCAAGAAGGGACAGACTCTGCCTGAAGCCATGAAGGGTATCCTCAGTTCAGCTTCATTCAAGCGTCAAAATCCGCAGTGTGAATTTACCCAGGGGAGATAATATCTGAAAAAGGGGATGTAGGAAATTACATTGCGAGAGGCAAAAACCTGGAGGAGGTGATTCCTGAAGGGAGGAGACAACACCTGGAAAGTGTGGGGGGATACACAAAGAATAGTGATACTTGGAGTGAATATGGGGAGATGATATCAGGAAGAAGGGGGATGATCCCTGGTGGGGGGAGATGATGCTTGGAGGATGACAGAAGAGGTATATTACCTGGAGAGAGAAAATCAATCATATGTTGGGGAGAGGTAAAGATGTCTGCTTTGGCTCTGTTACTTGTTACTAGGGTACTGCACTCATACTTGAACGAAGAAGACTATATGATCATGGTGCTAGAGTAATACATTAGTGTGTCAAGGGCAGTATGAGGGCTGTTAGATATACACTTTTGCTTCCTAGGTTTCATCTTTTTATGTTTTTCCTACATCATTTGTGCAGGGAAATATACAATATTGTTTTGGGGGTTCTTGGTGCTCATCAGTAAAGAGCAAAGTACTGATTGACTGGATGAAATGCTTTAGATGCAGTTCAGGGGGGAAAGGGGCTACTGTCTCTAGTTTGGCTGGTATGCGGTTATTTGCTTAAATATTTTATTTTGTGCTTTGCCTGAAAAATAAGCCTGTGTACACTGCTGCAGTGTCTCTTCGATGAGAAGCAGTACTGCATCTGAAGCTTCTTATCCATCCAACCTGTACCCTGCTCTGTGCTGGTGAGGGGCAAGAACCCTGAAACAGTGTTGTCTACAAAGTGGTGTCTACATGGGCGTAACTATAGGGGGTGCAGAGGCAGCAGTCACTACAGGGTCCAGGAGCCTGAAGGGGCCCAAAGACCCTTGTGCCACATAAGAAGACACCGATATTATAGAAAGCGCATGCTGGTCAAGCTACACCTGTGGCTGGAGGGAAGGTGTTTGTTCAAGAATTTGGCATCGGGGGGGTGTCTCAGGCAGTACAAAGGCTATGTGCTCCCCTGCCCCTGGCCACAAAGCACTGAGGGAAGAGGGCCTAAGCTGAACTCTTGCACCAGGGCCCATGAGCCTTTAGCTACGCCCCTGCATCCAACCTGTACCCTGCTCTGTGCTGATGAGGGGCAAGAACCCCAAAACAGAGGGGTGTCTATGGTTTGACTGATATAAGTTCATTTGTATATTTAAAGACTTGAAATACAGGTACATAACATTTTCACACCACAGAAGAAGTAGGGTAGTGCCCAAGGACCCATGGCCAGAGGGGCTCACCACCAAGACAACTCTCATTAAAGTGCAGATCCTGGAAATTTAAAAAAATTGCAAGGTATAAGTGATCCACAAATGAAGTTTTAATGCCCAAGAGTCGGTCATAGTCCCCTACCATAGCGTGCATGCATTTATTCCAAATTAATAAATCATAAAACTTCCCTAAAGACAGATCACACTAGGGTCTCTTTAATGGCCTCATTGAGCATCTGCTAACATGACATTGCTAACTGTGTTTGTTGTTCTTCCAGGGAGTTTATAATGAAGCTGAAAGCCTACAGTCATTTTTATGGCAGTCTGCCTGCCCTCGTCTGTCGTCATCCCACTGTAGCTGAAAATGACACATCCTGCTGGAACGGACAGGAGATAGTTGCAAGGTAATTATTTGCTATGCTGGGTATCTGTATTGCCCTATATATGTCATGATTTCTTGTTGTAGACAGTGCACTGGTTCCGTGAAATCGCTTGATAATGACATATTAATTTTGCTTTTATTATCCTCTTACTTTGAATTTTCTGTAATACTATTTTGCTACTTGCTCTTAGCAAATCACCATTTTACCATTAACCGTATTGTATGCTCTGTCAGCAGGTGGGTGCACAGGCGCTAATTAAGGGCTAACATAGCTAATTGTCCATTGCTGCATGTAGGAATGTAGAATTGTAGAAAGAGGGAGAAAAAGTTTTAAAGGGTTCATCTCATGATGTAAATCATGACACTCCGACATTGTAAAGTATATGACAATCTCCTTCTTACAAAGCTAGAACCAGCCCTTAACTTCACATGGAGCCAGAGGTCATCCCATTCATTTCTCCAACTGCTCTGCTAGGTTTATTTCAAGCTGGCAGCTCAGGGGGTGTGTCCTTTCTCAAGGGCATATTCTTTCTCCTGCAGCTCTTTCTCTCTATTACAGCTCAGGGGGTGTGTCCTTTCTCAAGGGCATATTCTTTCTCCTGCAGCTCTCTCTCTATTACTTCTCAGGGGGGGGGGGGGGGTGTCCTTTCTCAAGGGCATATTCTTTCTCTTGCAGCTCTCTCTCTATTACTTCTCAGGGGGGGGGGGGGGGGGTGTCCTTTCTGCCGCAGCTCTCTCTCTCTCCCTTTGACTGTCACAGCGTCTAACTGAAGAAAGGACTAATAGCAGTTGAAGGCTGGAACTTCAACTGGTGGTGGATAAAGAAATAAGGAAAAGCGCAAACAATAGGTGGTGCTATACAGACAGATTTTGTTGAATAACTCAGTGGCTACACAAAATGTTTAATGTCATGCAATCACAAAAATATTCACATCCTGGTGCTGCTTTGAAAAATGTGGAACAACCCCTTTATCAAAATGTTAAAGTTTGTAAAACCATTAAATTACAGTCAGACGTTCCTCTACAGTACATGCAATATACTGTATATAGTCATTGACAAAAAAATAACGAACCCAGACAGAAATTGGATTGCTGCAAAACTCGGCATGCAGTTATGTCAGGCAGATATGTAAATTACAGGTGTGGTCTGATTAGACACTGGATCTTGCCACGAGAGGATATAAAAGTGCATCCCCACTGCTCTATGAAAAGGCTTTCAGAGGCTACTTTTGGGTATTGCACCTCTTGGTGAGAGATGGTTGACTGCTAGAAATGCCTCTAGGATGCACTTGAAGACATTTTGCCCAGTTGACAGACTTTGAGAGGGGGCACATCATCGGACAGAGAGAAGCAGGATGGTTGTTTTGACGAATTGCCCGCCATCTCCGTACACTGACAAAAAGCATTCAGCATTTTTCAGTCATCTCTGTTGTAGAGTATTTTTTACCCTTTTTTGTAACGCTTTAGTCATTAGCACAGTAGATCAGTAGTTAGAATGGTTGCCTTATAGCGCTGGGGCCCTGGGTTTGAATATGATCACGCGCAACATCCAAATAGAATTTATATGTTCTCCTTATGTTTGCATGTGTGCCCTCTTGATTGTTCTCCTTCCATGTTCTGAAATATGCTGGCAGGTTGATTGGCCTCCTACGAAATTGGTCCTTATATATGCTTGAATTTAGATTGTGAGCACCACTAGGGACAGAAACTGATGTGTGACGATGTGTGTACAGCACCGCAGAATATGTTGGTGCTATATCACCATAAATATTGAAATGACCCTCCTCTGAATAAAAGTGAAGTCTGGCACATTTCTGCAGTGGGCAGTGTGGGTCATTAGTGACACCTAGTGGACATCACTAGAATGGATTTTTTATTCTTTAAAATGTCTCAGTTCATTGCCAGCAGCGGACTTGAATGATGATTTCTCTTTGAACACAGCACTCTAATCCCTCTTTGAGAACATTGGTAATATTGCTGCTAATCCTATGACACTAGCCAGACCTACATGCAGCGTTCTTGCAGGCTTACACATGACCTTGTCTATGTTGTTCATTTGTGTGTTAGTCTCGTCCTGCGTTATGCAAATATTCAGATCTGTTTGACCTTCATTGCATATGAGAAAAAACTTTCTTTTTAATGACTGTTACATTATCCATAGAGAAGGCTGAAATGATATACTTCAGTTCTGTTTCATTCTTCATATTTGAGTCGTATATATTCCCAGCACTATTCGGGAAGAGTCAGCTGAAGTATAGATCAGCGTCTCCTCGGTAAGGAACCTTAGGTATTAATTAACCTGTACTTACCAAGCTGACCTAAACACTACAGGGACGACAAGGTGTCAGCAGATCATTTTTAAAAATTACTCATGCATCAAGGATATGCGTCCATTAATATGAATGACCAGGCTCGAGGCGGTGTGCGACCTCTATTTGTCCAACCGAAGGATCGGTTTGGGGATGTTTTTCATCGAATTTAATGTGCATTTAAAGTTAGATTTTTCACATTTTAATAGAATTTAATAGCGTCCCAAGAACTCATCCTTAAATCAGTTGGAGACATCTTTTTAGTATTCAGCAGAATTATAAAGCATGGGCTGCATTTTTAGAGGTTATAGGCTTCCCTAGATATACTCCAGAAGCGCTGGTTTCTTATATCATGACCCCAATTACCAAGCCATATGCGACTTAAGCCTCAATGACACGTCAGTGTTCCACGGACTCGTGCTGTACATGTTCTCCACGGACAGCACACGTCCCTATTCATTTTAATATGTGTATTCACACATCAGTGTTTTATCACGGTCTGTTTTGTCCGTGTTCACAGATCGATCATGCCCATCCGTGTTTCATCCGTGTTTCACTGATCATTAGGAAGAGAAGCTTTGAAAATTATTTTTCAGCTGTGCAGTGTCAGTGAAGGACGAATGACACCCGGACAGCAAAAAACGGACACATGGACCTAATATGGATCCTTCACGGACGGCTTCACGGATGCATGACCTTTTCACGGATTTCAGCACAGATGTGTGAATGAGACTTTAAATGGATGCAATCACAAAAATCTGGTTTTTCGTTTTGTTTTGTTTTGCCTAAAGCAAGACGATCACCAGGAGAGATCCTTTTAATGTTCTCTCTGCCCAGTAGGTTTAGTCATTTTACATTTTTGGTGACCAGGACTTCTGACTTGGCTAGCTTAAACGATAATTATACGACCCATTAAAGGTAATCTATCACCAGGAAATTCGCTGATAAACTAGGCACAATGTCTATTCCTTGTAATAATACCTTTATTCTGGGGAAAAAGTACTTTTAATCCATATGCAGATGAGCAGTTAAAGGGCGGGCCCAAGCTGATCGGCGAACTCTTGATCCTCCTGCTTCCTCTGACAGCCCCTGCCTTTCCTTCTTGATTGACAGGGCCAGATTCCTGCATAGTCCTCTCTTCTTTCCATGTCAATCATGAAGGCGAAGAGAGGGAGGGGCCAGAAGATGCAGCCGGTGGAGTAAGGTTGCACAGAGTGGCTTGGTCCACGCTCGGTGCACTTACTGCTCATTTGCATATGTATTAAAAGTACTTTATCTCCAGAAAGAGGCAATGGATCGCTAAGTAAAGGTATCATTTAGAGATGAGCATATCCATTCTAATGAGTTGACTCGTCTCATCAGGAGGACTTCTTCACATGTGAGGGACTGGCCCACCAGAATACCAGAGGGATCCTCTTGTGGGCCTAGGATCTCATACCATAGTGGTCCAGGAAAAAAAAAAATTGGAGCCAATCACTTGCCATGAGGGTCTATTTCTTTGAATCAAAAACTATAAGGCCCCTTTCACACGGGCGAGAATTCCGCACGGGTGCAATGCGTGAGGTGAACGCATTGCACCCGCACTGAATCCGGACCCATTTACTTCAATGGGGCTGTGCAGATGAGCGGTGATTTTCACGCATTACTTGTGCGTTGCGTGAAAATCGCAGCATGTTCTATATTCTGCATTTTTCACGCAACGCAGACCCCATAGAAATGAATGGGGATGCGTGAAAATCGCATAGCATCCGCAAGCAAGGGCGGATGAAATGCGATTTTCGCGCATGGTTGCTAGGAGACGATGTGAGTAAATTGATAAAAGTCAATTTACTGTATTATTTTCCCTTATAACATGGTTATTAAGGAAAATAATAGCATTCTTAATACAGAATGTTTACTAAAATGTTGCTTGAGGGGTTAAATTTTTTTTACAAATGAACTCACCTCATCCTCTTGTTCGCGCAGCCAGCATCGTCTTTTCTCTTCATCTTTCAGGACCTGCAAAAGAACCTTTGATTACGTAATCGCACTAATCGACTCAGCGCAGGTCCTGCTGAATGAAGATAGAAGATTCTCCACGTGGTGAGCGCGATTACGTCATCAAAGGTCCTTTTGCAGGTCCTGAAATATGAAGAAAGAAGATGATGCTGGCTGCGCGAACAAGAAGATGAGGTGAGTTCATTTGTTTTTTATTTTTTAACCCCTCAAGCCCCATTTCAGTAAGCATTCTGTATTAAGAATTCTATTATCTCCCTTTATAATCATGTTATAAAGGAAAATAATAAAATGAATAGAACACCTAGCCCAAACCCGAACTTCAGTGAAGAAGTCCGGGTTCGGGTCTGGGTACCACATTCAGTTTTTTCTCACACGCGTGCAAAACGCATAGCATTCGCGTGGAAAAAACTGAACATCGGAACGCAATCGCAGTCGAAACTGACTGCAATTGCGTGCCTACTCGCACGCTTTTCCCGCAATGCACAAGCGACGCATCCGAAGCAAATCCAGGACGCGCGTCTGAAAGGGGCCTAAGACTTTATTAATGATGTGGACATTGGGCCACAAGAATAATTTCCTCTGGTGCGACCAATTTCTTGCCTGCGCCGCAGCTCCGATTAGCAGATTAAGGGCAGGGGCTTTGCTTTGGCTTCGAAGCTGACTGAATCTCCGGGCCTGTCAATCGAGCGGCAGGTGGGCACTTCTTCACTTGCAGGGACAGCCCCTCACAGATGAAAATGTCCCGCCGATGAGACGTCTAGAGTCATTAGAACTGATTTGCTTCTCTCTAGTATCATGATATTTAGCTGAGCTAGCCCTACAAGGCTCTGTGCCTGGTTTATCGGTTAATGTCCTACTGACAGATTGGTGACTGGTAAGGGCTAAACTATGCATGGTAGGTTTTGTTATCGGCCGCTGTGGTCTCTGTTTCGTATCATGCATTTAGTCATAAAAACTAAAAACGTTTTGGATAACTGACATATTACATCATATACTTCTGGCTGCTTCTATTCAAGTGCAGGCCGGAATTGGGGCTGCAAGCCTGGATGCAGGCCTGGCATGACCAGGGCTTGGAGGGAGCTGATTCCTGGGATAGGAAGGGTTAAGGAAGGGGAATGGCGATGGGAGGGGTTAGGGGTGCGGTTTAAGGCTTAAGAAGGTTAGCAAGGGCGGGAAATGGGGCCATTTTGTAGGCACAGCAGTGTGGCAGCAGCCCAGGTCTGAGCTGCTGCAGTACCTCTTTTTGCGGTCGATCCTGTCCCACGATGTCTGAGGTGGAAGTGCTCCTGGCGCAGCTCCGTGCAGCAGCGGAGAGCAGGGGAGCGGGGTGGCTGCAGGCTACTGTCCAGGGCCTGCTCCCGGGGTCTGGGGAGACTGCTGTTTTGTTTCTTCCCTCCAGCCGGCCGCGGAGGACTAGGCCTCTGGCGCGCCTTAGTCCAGATGTGACCCCGAGGGTCCTGCGCCGGTTAAGGAGCCCCACTGTGGACCCTCCAGCACGCACCGCAGTTAGTAACAGGGCTTTCAGGCGGTCGCATGCTGGGAGTAATCCTGTAGTGCGGCGGGGCCCTGGGAGGGGGGTGCGGGACCCCCCTCCCTGATGCAGGCAATGTTGGATCCGGAGCTGGTGCGGCGGGGGGGCCAGGCCCTGGTTCCCTTGCCCGGCGTGGGAGTGCGGTGCAGGCAGCATCGGCAAGACGGCGGGGTCATGTCGGCGGCCCTGTGCTGGTTTCCTTACCTGAGCAGCGCGACGCTGGCTCTGTGTCAGCTCTTGATGAAGGAAGACGGATGACATCTAGTGGCGGGGCTGTGGAATTGCAGGCCTCTGGAGATTCAAATGAGACGTGGGCGCCATCTGGTGGTGGGACTTCGGTACTGCGGGCCTTAGTGTCTGCATGTGGATGTGACTAAGTCCTTTTGGGTGGTGCAGGCTTTAACTGGTTTGCGAAAGCATTCAGCTGGGGTGGATACTCGCCGTCCGGTTTCGTTTGCTTTGTTGTTGGATATGTTGGGACAGTTGGAGGGCACTTGCGTGTCAGTAGGAGAAGTCCAGTTGTTCAAGTTGGCTTTTTCGCTCGCCTTTTTTGGAGCCTTGCGTATTGGGGAGTTAGTTAGTCCGAGTAAGGGTCGGGCTGGGGGCCTTCGCGGACAGGATGTGGAATTATTTGAGGATAGATTGGAATTCTGCATCAGACGGTCAAAAACGGACCAACCGTGTCGGGGTTGCCGGGTGGTGTTGTACAAGGTGGAGGGGTCGGACTCGTGCCCGGTTTGTTGCCTTACGGAGTTTTGGGGAAGGGACGAGGTCAGAGGGGCTGGCCCGTTGTTAGTCCACGTTGACCGGTCTTTTCTCTCTCGTTTCTAGTTTGTTGCGGTTATGAGATCATGTTTGTTGGGATTGGGTAAGGACCCCTCGTTATATGGGGGTCATTCATTTCGGATAGGTGCAGCCACGGAAGCGGCTTGGGGGGGGGTTGGGTGAGGATGTCATTCGGCGCATTGGCCGTTGGGAGTCCCTTCGGTTTCGGTCATACGTCAGGCCCGCGTGGCCATGATGGTGGTGAACTTGGGAGTGGGGGGGTGCAGGTGGCGAACAGTGGATAATATGTTTATTTTGTTTTTTCTTTTGTAGGGGTTTCACCGTGCTTGATTTGGATTATGGGGCACTCCTACGTGATCTGGGGAGCATTGAGAGCGGCGGTCAGGCCGGACGGAAGGCAGTTATCGTTCTCGAGAGAAGTGGCCATAATCCGATGGCTGGGGATGCGGGGCATGCTGTGGAGTCGGGTCCTCCCTGAGTTTCACAGGTTTGCGCATTTGGATAGGCGCCCCGGTGTTTTGGTGTTGCATGTCGGGGTGAATGATTTGGGGTCGCTGCAGGTGTGGCGGAACGCAAGGAGGTGAGGTGTTGCCTTGGAGTTGGTGGTTATGGTGGTTCTGGCGTGGTGGGGTGGGAGCCAAAAGGAGGCTCTGGACTCCCCAGGTACTGGTTTAAGGTGGGATATGGCGGGTAGCGGCCCACGTTGGTTGCTCTTGGTTACAGGTTCCTGCCTCTGAGCTGGCATTCATTGGCTAAAGGTAATTTAACGGAGGGTGGGGCCGTTATCGATGGTGGAAGTCTTCCGGGTGTAGGGCTGACGTCATCGGCGCAGGCGCACTGAGGAAGGAGCGGCCGTCCTTCTCTCAGAGCGCCTGCGCCGAATGACGACCGGTACAGCGCAGGCGAGGGATTTGAGGCTGCAGGCAGGGCCAGCGAGAGGAGGAGAGCGCTCGCTGGCCCTGTCAATCAAGTGGAGAAGGGGGCGTTTTTTCAAACAGAGGATGCGGCGACTACCAGCAAGTCTGCCCAACTTGCTGGTAGTGAAGAAATTGACATATAATAAACGTACGTTTTTTACTGTAATTACTGCACTGCCCGAGGTAAGAGGGGCATATATGGAATCTGCTTACATTAACAAATATAATAAGTCAAAAACTGAAAATTGGGGGTTGGGGGGTGACAGAAGCCCTTTAAAGGGGTTGTCCAGATTCAGAGCTGAACCCGGACATACCCATATTTTCACCCAGGCAGTCCCCTGATGTTAGCATTGGAGCATCTTATGCTCCGATGCGCTCCCTTGCATTGCGCTAGATCGCGCAGGGCACGGGCTCTTTTGTTTACAATAACACACTGCCGGGCAGAGGCTTTCACCCGACAGTGTGTTCGGTGACGTCACCGGCTTTGCTGGGTGTGCTTTAGCGCTGACATAGCCGTTTTACTGGCTAGGGCAGCGCTAAAGCCCGCCCATCAGTGCCAATGATGTCACCGGGCTTCCTGGCAGCCCCATGGAGAGCCCGGTTCGTCACCAGAACTCCTGAAAATGCCTTTGCCCTGATTCGCGATTTAACACAGGGCAAAGGAGAGCATAGTAGCATGAACTGCTCCGATGCTCAAGTCAGGTGGGCTGCCTGGGTGAAAATGGAGGTATGTCCAGGTTCAGCTCTGAACCCGGACAACCCCTTTAAAGTGTAACTGCCATTTAACTACCAAAAATGAAATTCCTAACATATGTGATGCTGAATGGAAGATATTCATGAAGCTGCATTTTTCAGCTAATTTTACCTTTCTGATGTCTATATTCAGCCCTTAGCAACCATATTTCTCTGTGCCTCTATTTCAGCAACTTCCTAAGATGGCCTCTGCTGCTCTTCCTGTGATGATCTTTGCCCTTCCTTGAGGCCATCCTGTATTTCCCTTACTTCCAATAAGCCCTTGCTCTCCTCACATGAACTAGCAGGACCAATCAGAACGCAGATAAGTTCCCACGGTACCCAGAGTAGTGTGTATCCTTACATACAGCTAACCAAAGACAAGCCCTACAATTACATTAAATCAGTAAGCATTTATTTTAACCTCTTAATAGGCAGCTGTCCCTCATTCTCTTCCAGACTGACAGGGAGGTGGGGGGCTGCTTTAGCTGCCTATATATCTGGTTTGGTACCAGCTAGAAATATGGGCTTTCAGACAATACCAGAATGACATAAATCTGTTCAGTAAAGGGGAAGATATCAATGATAGAAATCGGGTTGCTGTGAATGAAGCTGAAAGTGAAAGTGAAAGTAAAAGCAGATTTTTACCCGCGATTATTCCCGACTCTATTTCTAACAGTGATTTCTCCTCTGTTGCTTGGACTAGAGTTGTCATTCTGGTCTTGTATGAAAGCCTAGACTGTCAGTTTTCAAACAAGATCTGCTACCATTGAGAAGATATCACCATCTAAAGCAGCTCTCCCCCTCCACTTTCTGCCTCAGCCCAGCTCCAGGCTGTCAGGGCTGAGCTCCTCCTCCCAGAGCTCATCCGTCTCTTGTTATAATACTGAGAAGACGGACTGCACATGGCAACGCTGTGCGATGAGAGCTGCTGAATAGGAAAGTAGCATGCATTTGTGGGAGTTATTAGCAGGTAAAACTGAAAATGATCAAATTTTAAAGCACAAAAGCACTTATACAGCAGGGTGTACTATACCATTAGGGAATAAAAAATGAAACGGCAGTTACACTTTAACCCCTTCCTGACCGCAATCTGTATATATACGTGATAGCTGCACCTACCCCGTGCAGCTACCACGTGTATAGACGTCAAGCCAGCTCTTTAATCCAAGCGCTGCAAAGCGCTTGGATTAAAGCTTCTGCCCCTGTCCTGCTGCTGTCACGGACAGCATACAGTTCAGTAATGCCGGCAAGGGACCAATCAGAGTGGCCCCTTGCCGACAATCGATCCGATTGGTTAGTCTGTGCAGACTAACCAATCGGATTGCGGCAGCGAAAAAATGCCGGTTTCAGGCTCTGATCTGCGCTCTGCAGATCAGAGCCTGAAATCAGGTAATGTGTCCTCGTGCCCCCCCTCCCCGATCTGTGCCCCCCATGTGTGCCCCCATCTGTGCCCCTTCAAGCCCCCCCTTGTGTCCGCCTGCCGCTGAATCTATCCGCTGCTTATCTCCTGCGGTCCGCCCCCTCCCCACCCCATACATTCCTCCTGCCCCCTCAATGCTGGCCGTGACCCCCCCTTTCCAGCGCTGCCCCCATGCCGTGCAGTCCCCCTGCTGTGTGTGATGGCGGCGGCTCCATTCCTGAGCCGCCGCCATCAGCAGAGAGTGTCAGCTCTATGCTGACACTCTGCTGTAACCCCATAGATGCCGCGGCAGCGGCATCCATGGGGTTAATAGAGGGAGGGGGCTCCCTCTCTCCACCTGTTGCCACCTACAGGGCATCTGATTGTATTATACTTTGCAATGCAAGAGCATTGCAAAGTATAGTACAGCCATCAGCCCCACTGGATCTTCAAGATCCAAGAGGGACTTGATAAAAAAAAAAGTGAAAATAATAAAAGTAAAAATAAATATATAAATAAAAATGTAAAATTAAAAAAATAAATTGCTTTTTCCTATAATAAATGAAAAAAAAAAATACACATATTAGGTATCACCGCGTCCGTAACGACCTTCTCTATAAATATATCACATGATAGACCCCGTCCGATAAACACCATAAAATTTTTTTTTTTAAATGTGTAAAAAAAGCCATTTTTGTCACCTTACATCACAAAAAGTGCAACAGCAAGCGATCAAAAAGGCTTATGACCCCCAAAATAGTACCAATCAAACCGTTACCCCATACCGCAACAAATGATACCCTATTTAAGACAATCGCCCAAAAAAAAAAAAATTTATGGCTCTCAGACTATGGAGACACTAAAACATCATTTTTTTGGTTTCAGAAAAGCTATTATTATGTAAAACTTAAATAAATAAGAAAAAGTATACATATTAGGTATTGCCATGTCCGTAACGATCTGCTCTATAAAACTTTCACATGACCTAACCCCTCAGATAAACGCTGTAAAAATAAATAAATAAAAACTGTTCCAAAACAGCCAATTTTTTGGTCACCTTGCCCCATAAAGTGTAATAATGAATGATCAAAAAATCCTATGTACCCAAAAATGGTACCAATAAAAACCTCAACTCTTTCTGCAAAAAACGAGCCCCTGCACAAGACGATCGGCAGAAAAATAAAAAACATATGGCGTTCAGAAAATGGAGACACAAAAACATAATTTCTTTTTCAAAATTGCTTTATTATGTAAAACTGAAACAAACAAACAAAGAAAGTAGACATATTTGATATCATTGCGTCCGTAACAACCTGCTCTATAAAAATAGCACATGATCTACCCTGTCAGATGAATCTTGTAAAAAAAAAAAAAAAAAATGTGCCAAAACAGCCATTTTTCAGTTACCTTGCCTCACAAAAACCTAATATAGAGCAATTAAAAATATTATGTACCCCAAAATAGTACCAATAAAACTGGCACCTTATCCCCTAGTTTCCAAAATAGGGTAATTTTTTGGGAGTTTCTACTGTATGGGTGCATCAGGGGGGCTTTAAATGAGACATGGCATCTAAAACCAGTTTAGCAAAATCTGCCTTCCAAAAACCATACGGCGTTCCTTTCCTTCTGGGCCCTGCTGTGCGCCCTTACATCAGTTTACGACCACATGTGGAGTGTTTCTGTAAACCGCAGAATCAGGGTAATAAATGTTGAGTTTTGGTTGGCTGTTAACCCTCAATGTGTTAAATAAAAAAATGTAATAAAATGGAAAAAATGCCAAAAAAGTGAAATTTAGAAATTTCATCTCTATTTTCCTTGAATTCTTGTGGAACACCTAAAGGGTTAACAAAGTTTGTAAAATCAGTTTTGAGTAACTTGAGGGGTGTCCTTTCTACAATGGGGTCATTTATGGGGGGTTTCCACTAGGTAAGCCCCACAAAGTGACTTCAGACCGGAACCTGGTCCTTAAAAAGTGGGTTTTGGAAATTTTCTTAAAAATTTGAAGAATTGCTTCTAAACTTCTAAGCCTTCTAACGTCCTAAAAAAATAAAATGACATTTCCAAAACGATGCCAACATAAAGTAGACATATGGGAAATGTTAAGTAGTAAATATTTTTTTAGGTATGACTTTCTGTTTTAGAAGCAGAGAAATTGAAATTTAGAAAATTGTGAATTTTTCAATTTTTTTTTAATAAATTTGGTACTTTTTCATAAATAAAGGTGAAATATATTGACTCAAATTTATGACTATCATGAAGTACAATATGTCACGAGAAAACAATCTCAGAATGGCTTGGATAAATAAAAGTGTTCCAAAGCAATTACCACATAAAGTGACGCATGTCAGATTTGTAAATTTTGACCTGGACACTGGGGCATCAATGACCCTTGGTCATGAAAGGGTTAAGTATGTATTGAAAGGCCATCTGTCAGGAGATTTGTACCTATGAAACTGGCTGACCTGTTACATGTGCACTTGGCAGCTGAAGGCATCTGTGTTGGTCCCATGTTCATATGTGCCCGCATTGCTGAGAAAAATGATGTTTTAATATATGCAAATAAGCCTCTAGGAGCAACTGGGTCATTACCATTACACCTAGAGACTCCCTCTGCAACTGCCTGATTAATAGGGCCAGGCAGTGTAAAAGT
Source organism: Bufo bufo (assembly GCF_905171765.1). Taxonomy (NCBI): domain Eukaryota; kingdom Metazoa; phylum Chordata; class Amphibia; order Anura; family Bufonidae; genus Bufo; species Bufo bufo. Next base: position 162,105,060 of record NC_053396.1, read on the forward strand.
CATCACGCTTGGCCCTGTCAATCAAAGTGCACAGGGACCAACACACATGCCTTTGGCCGCCAAGCAGCTGCCATTGCCCTTTAAAGGATCATTGAGTTTTCCTAAAACTTTTGATATGTCATAGAGACGTTTCATAAATTTTGATTGGTGGAGGTCGCTGCAGGAGAGGGGCGCAATAGAAAGTCTATGGGCCCATCTTGACGCGATTCTCTGCAATGAGGAGAGAGGGTGCGATATGCGAGTGCTACTCTCTCCTCATTCTAGCGATTGGTGGGGGTCTCAGTGTTTAGATTACAACCTATCAAAACTTTTGATAAGTCTCTATGACATATAAAAACTCAGTGACCCTATAAAGAGTTTTCTCATCATAAACATTTTGCGTAAACCACATGTGCATTAGCTAGGGCTACCCCTTTAAAATAAACCCAAACCTGGGGTGCTGGCAGTGTCTAGGGTGGGACTTACTATGTACTATTATATTGTATATACTGCCTGTTAACACAACAGTTCCTTAAATGGGGTGTCCGAGTTATTTTTTTTGTTCTTTGTATGTTTCAAACTAATCAAATGTAAAAGCTTTACCATGCACTTACTTTATCTGCAGTTGCTCCTTTCTCAGATTTAACTAAAGGTCACATGACCTGTGATGTCAGCACAATTGCGGACGCAAAAAACAACTGTTGTGTGCATGAGGCCTTACAGTGCTGTATATATTTTTTTCATAACTCAGACCACCCCTTTACGTTACTCTGACAAAGGTGCCTTTATAAAAATCTATTTTACTTGTGAACATCATGTCATATGACAGGTGGTCATGACAGACGAATGCATAGTTGGGCTTCAAGCTAAAGGCAGGAGCATGTCAAGGAAATGTGACCTGCGCCATGATGGGGTGTTTTCTTCTGGGTTGGAACCACCTGTCAGTGTTAATGGAGCGGCTAGAGCTAAGGCATTGTGATTGCCAGCATTACATGATAAGCCAAAATTATGAATCTGCTTAACCTCAAGTTTCCAGAATCCTTAATTACAATCCTGTATTCTCACTATGATGTGCATCCAAAATAAACACATGCTGTGCAGTTTGATTAAGTGCAGCTTTACTTTTTAAAGGGCTCAAATTAGAAATTAATGACAGCTTTCTTCCAAAACCAGTGCCTACCCTGCCTCAATGGTGCTCTGCTGAAACACTAGGTACAGTCTATACACAGGTGTTATGCAATTTTTCGTACAAAGCAGCCATATTCTCCAGTTCAGAGCAAACCCTTTTAAATGTTTTTTTACTTTCAATAAATAGGTATAAACTGAAAGAGCAATAGAGGTTCTTTGACTTAAAAGGGTTTTCCAGGTCTTCCTCATGATAGGTCATCACTGTCAGTATCATATTAATGGGGTTCTGACCGCTGACACCATTCATCATCTTTTTGAAGGGGTGTCTGAACATGGTGCAAGGGGTGTATATCTGACTCAGAATGCTCATCACTGTCAGTATCATATTAATGGGGTTCCGACCGCTGACACCATTCATCATCTTTTTGAAGGGGTGTCTGAACATGATGGAAGGGGTGTATATCTGACTCAGAATGCTCAGATGGGCGAAGTACAATAATCCAGGAAAGCTGGGTAGTTTCTTTTCTTTAAAGTGCTTTATAGGCTAGTTTTCTTTTGGAAGGGCATGTAGGTGGTGGTAGTGGGAAGTGCCATTCCCTCCCCACTCCAGTACAACACTTTAGCTGCTGGTTTCATTACTGTGAGGATAAATACAGGTCTGAAAAGTTCATTCAAGGTCAGAAGCCTTGAAGCTGCATGACCTGTTGGCTGTGTAAACCTAATATGCCGTATTAGGGCTCATACACACGACCGCTGTTGATTTGCGGTCCGCAAATTGTGGATCCGCAAATCACAGATACCGGCCGTGTGCATTCAGCATTTTTTGTAATGGAACAGCTGGGCCATAATAGAACAGCCCTATCCTTGTCCGTAATGCGGACAATAATAAGAGATGTTCAATTTTTTGCTGAACAGACATGTGTACATACGGACACAGAATGCACACATTTCCATTTTTGTGCGGCCCTATTGAAGTGAATGGTTCCGCAAACGGACCATAAAAAAATGGAACGGACACGGAACAAAAATACATTTGTGTGCATGAGCCCTTATGCTGAGAGCATAGGCGAGAATAACCCAATGTTTAGTTAGAGCCCAGATGGGCAGGAACTTTTTTGTTTATGTTCTATGTTGGTCCTGTGGATTCATTACAGTTACTGTATAACCTGGATGGAATATAAACAGTATTGGACTTTTAAATTGCTGAATCTTCTAAAATCTGTCATTGCCGAACACTGTTCACACATGATCCAAACAATGTGCAGACATGCGGGAACTGTGCTCTTGCTACACAAAAACTAACTATTTAATATAAAAATGCATGTGGTTATCAAGATAAACCCTGTCCAGATGCTTTATTAACACATACTGTAGTTATGTCTTGAGCGGGTCATTCTGTTAGGCCTCTTGCACACGACCGTAGGTGTCCCGTTGCCGTATTGCGGACCGCATTTGCGGATCCGCAATACACGGGCACCGTTCCGTGTGCATTCCGCATCACGGATGCGGACCCATTCACTTCAATGGGTCCAAAAATCGGGAGATGCGGAATGGAAGCATGGAACAGAACCCGACAGAAGCACTACGGAGTGCTTCCATGGGGTTTCGTCCCGTACTTCCGTTCCGCAAAAAGATAGAACATGTATCTTTTTGCGGAACGGGCGGATCGCGGACCCATTAAAGTGAATGGGTCCGCGATCCACTGCGGCTGCCCCACAGTCGACATTCGTGCATTGCAGCTCGCATTTTGCGGGCCGCAGCACAGCCAGGGTGCTTACACACTATAGGTAAAGGTGTTGGCCTATGAGCATTTCCAGCCTTTCCCTATAGTGTGTAAACACGGCCACCACTGCTGGATTACACGGTGGTAATAACCACGGATACGTGCTGTGTATAATGTGATGGAAAGGAGGCAATATGGACAATCACAATACATTAGTAAGTCCCTTGTAATAACTGCATGATAAATGCCATTTACTGAAGTGAAACAAACCCTTTAACCCCTTTAAGCATAAATGTCTGGCATGAAATTTACCAAATCTTAACCTCCTCAGATTGCACATAATCTACAGTTGTGGCCAAAAGTTTTGAGAATTACATAAATATTGGAAATTGGAAAAGTTGCTGCTTAAGTTTTTATAATAGCAATTTGCATATACTCCAGAATGTTATGAAGAGTGATCAGATGAATTGCATAGTCCTTCTTTGCCATTAAAAATTAACTTAATCCCAAAAAAAACTTTCCACTGCATTTCATTGCTGTCATTAAAGGACCTGCTGAGATCATTTCAGTAATCGTCTTGTTAACTCAGGTGAGAATGTTGACGAGCACAAGGCTGGAGATCATTATGTCAGGCTGATTGGGTTAAAATGGCAGACTTGACATGTTAAAAGGAGGGTGATGCTTGAAATCATTGTTCTTCCATTGTTAACCATGGTGACCTGCAAAGAAACGCGTGCAGCCATCATTGCGTTGCATAAAAATGGCTTCACAGGCAAGGATATTGTGGCTACTAAGATTGCACCTCAATCAACAATTTATAGGATCATCAAGAACTTCAAGGAAAGAGGTTCAATTCTTGTTAAGAAGGCTTCAGGGCATCCAAGAAAGTCCAGCAAGCGCCAGGATCGTCTCCTAAAGAGGATAAAGCTGCAGGATCGGAGTGCCACCAGTGCTGAGCTTGCTCAGGAATAGCAGCAGGCAGGTGTGAGCGCATCTGCACGCACAGTGAGGCGAAGACTTTTGGAAGATGGCCTGGTGTCAAGAAGGGCAGCAAAGAAGCCACTTCTCTCAAAAAAAAACATCAAGGACAGATTGATCTTCTGCAGAAAGTATGGTGAATGGACTGCTGAGGACTGGGGCAAAGTCATATTCTCCGATAAAGCCTCTTTCCGATTGTTTTGGGCATCTGGAAAAAGGCTTGTCCTGAGAAGAAAAGGTGAGCGCTACCATCAGTCCTGTGTCATGCCAACAGTAAAGCATCCTGAGACCATTCATGTGTGGGGTTGCTTCTCATCCAAGGGAGTGGGCTCACTCACAATTTTGCCCAAAAACACAGCCATGAATAAAGAATGGTACCAAAACACCCTCCAACAGCAACTTCTTCCAACAATCCAACAACAGTTTGGTGAAGAACAATGCATTTTCCAGCACGATGGATCACCGTGCCATTAGGCAAAAGTGATAACTAAGTGGCTCGGGGACCAAAACGTTGACATTTTGGGTCCATGGCCTGGAAACTCCCCAGATCTTAATCCCATTGAGAACTTGTGGTCAATCCTCAAGAGGTGGGTGGACAAACAAAAACCCACTAATTCTGACAAACTCCAAGAAGTGATTATGAAAGAATGGGTTGCTATCAGTCAGGAATTGGCCCAGAAGTTGATTTAGAGCATGCCCAGTCGAATTGCAGAGGTCCTGAAAAAGAAGGACCAACACTGCAAATACTGACTCTTTGCATAAATGTCATGTAATTGTCGATAAAAGCCTTTGAAACGTATGAAGTGCGTGTAATTATATTTCACTACATCACAGAAACAACTGAAACAAAGATCTAAAAGCAGTTTAGCAGCAAACTTTGTGAAAACAAATATTTGTGTCATTCTCAAAACTTTTGGCCACGACTGTACATTATAATTAAAAGGGTTGTCCTACCATAATGACCTATTGCATATCTACAGGATAGGTGATAAATATCAGATTGCTGGGGTCTGACTGCTGGAACACCCACTGATCATAACAAAAGGAGTCCTGAGAGATTATATTACCGCCAATCTATGTACACAAGTGTCTTAAGACCACTTTCCCTTGCAGCAGTCAGACCCCCATCAATCAGACACTTATCACCTGTTGTGTCATAGCTGTTGGACCTTTTCACATTCCCTATCCTTAAAGGTTTTCTTTGGGTGTAAAAAAATAAATAAAATTAATACAAATAAAAAATCTGTCCCAAAATATGTGTCAAACTAAAATAGAAATGCTCACCTGTTAAAGGGCCTGTGTCCACTTTTCTAGTTATCCTCTATCCACAGGATCTGGGATAACTAAGTGATCCGTGGGGGTCAGAACTCCGGAGCCCCCACTGATCCCCCTTCTTGATTGAGGGGTAGGTCGAGCATATGCCCTGCCTCTCCATCCATTCTCTATGGGGTCGCTGGAGATGGCAGAGTACAGCGCTGGTTATTTCCAGTGGTCCCAAAGAAAATAAATGGAGCAGCAGGGCATATGTGTTGCCTGCCACACCATCAAAAAGGGGGAACAGGACCCGTTCTTGGGATCAGTGGGGGTCGCAGAATCGGACCCCACTCATCATATAGTTATGCCCTATGGTGTGGAGAGGATAACTTGAAAACCCGGACAACCCCTTTAAATCCTCCACCACCAGTATCTCTTTACATGACAGCAGTGATGCCTGTAAATACGGAATATCATCACTACCGCCATGTAAACCATACGTGTCAATACTGGAGAATGTGATGCACTGTGCAGAATTGTTCAGTCATAAGTCCAATCCCCTTTGCAGGTCACAGCCTTTAACAAAGCCCAAGCAAAGGTGCTAGAGGAGCAACGCGAGCAAAGGGCACAAACGGAGGGTCATAACTAAAACAGAGGCATTAGGGTCACCTGAGGCAGGGTAATAGTGGTGATTCTGGAGCAGGGGTAACTGGAGAAGAGGCATTTAGAGTGGGGGCATTGGGGGGCATCTGGAGCTGTGGCACTAATGGGGGTGCACCTAAAGCAGAGGCATTAAGGGGACCTAGGGCAGAATCCCCCAATGCCACTCTGAACTCTGCAGAGAGCAGCACACATACACAGATCTGAGTCTACTATAAACAAATCCCCTATTTCCCCCTTACAGTCTCCTACAGCTCACTACTGTAACACACCTGAGAAATCAGCCCAGCACCGCAGAGGAGTCCTTCTCTCCAGCAACCACAGTTTTCTGACAGCAGGGAGGGCAGGGGGATGGCCAGTCATGTTCTCTCCTCCTTCACTGCCAGCAGCCGGGAATTTTAATAGATACTGTGGGGCCTGTACAATTTACACCAGTAGGAGGCTGCATCGCTGTGCGATACTGCCACCTAGTGCTTACAATAATTATCTCTCCTGAGAAACAAGAGAAATAATTACTCCTCCGTCTTATCTCCGGGCGCAGGAGACTGGGGGCCTACCGAGGAATCCCCCGCCTCAAAGTTGGGCCAGTCCGAGCTTGAGTGGGGGTGCCAATTGTCAGACCCCCACCGATCAGATATTGATGACCTATCCTGAAAATAGTCCTTCAATATTAATCTCCCCAAAAAACCCTTTAATTCCAGGGCTTCTTAATGGTGCAGCTTCTTTGAGTTCTTCTCCCATAGCATACTCTCACCAGGATTAAGTCTAGATCTAGCTATATTTCTGATTTATATGATACTGGGAAGCTTATTCAGACAGTACAAGTATATTGAAGATATTCAATGTAGTTTGTGAGGCCGATTCCATTACACTGTATGTTTGCATCTGCGGCATGCCTGATCCAGCACAAATGCCAGCTGTCGGACATGCATGCAACTGTTTTTGTTTGGCCGAAACCCGTCATTTATACCGGAATGTGTCCAATCACTACAGGACCCGATTATAGTCAATGTAGATCCAGCGTTGAACTGTAGAATCCAGCAATGACGGATCCGGCTAAATGGAACAGTCGAAACAGCCTCCCGGATTCGCTGCATATGCAGATGTGAACAGGTTGAAGAATTTTCTTATTTGCTTAGAAGTCTGGAACTGTCCCTGGAAAGTAGGCCCATAACTATGCCCAGGTCAAACTTTTGTATGGGCATTGCCAGCAATGACCCATATAAATCAGATCCTGCAAAAAACAAAAACGGCATCTACTTACCTCCCCTCGCTCCTGGCTTTGCTTTTCGTCAGCGGCCCTGATGAGGCAGGAAGTTCTGTGGGCCCTGTAGACTCACTATGGGGCCCAGTTGCCACTGCAGCTGCTGCGACTCCTAATTGAACCACTGCTGGAAAGTATATCCAGCTGCTAACTATGCCTCCATATTCCACAAGACAAATTCACTTTGCCCACATTCTGTCTGGGTAGTTAACGGTTAAATAGTTCAGCCTTTTGCTGAGGCCTGACAAGGACATTTATAATGTTAGCTTACATCTATAGTCCTGTGATGAAAGCATGGCACATGGCAGGCAGCATGCTGCCATAGAGGCCTGTGAAATATGGAGCGGGTGGGTGATTGTGATCTATAACTCCTGCAGCGCTGAGCGTCGCTGAAGGACTCACACATGAAAGCAGCAGCGTCAGAAAGCGTGCTCTCTCCAATTTGGAACCTGACATTTATAAGTATTCCGAATACTCGGCAAGCACTTGGTATCCGACCCACGTCAATGCATTGCTGCGTGCCTTAGGTAAACACATACATTGCTTTCTAATTGGCATCAAGGCCAGAATAGCGGCTTTGATCTCTTAACAATGTGGACCGAAAATACAGTTTAAGGATTAGGCTCCTAGGCCGGAAATAAACCAGTTATAATAAGGCTGTATCCCCTTTTATGAACAATTTTTTAAAAATTCCCATTAGATTCAACGCCTATGTTATACATTAGAATGAATACATACCATGGCTTGCTTCTCAAGTGTACTAATATGTTCTTTGCCAAGGGAGGGGACATGGAAGCCAGTCTCGTGGCAATCTCAAAATTCCCATACATGGGAATGAATTCCAGGCTCTTACTATAGCCTTTAGCAAATGATTCAGCTCGGTGTTCTTTGCGGCCCTCTAGACACGCTTGGCACGGCGTTCTAACACAGTCTTTGGCCAAAGCACAAGAAGAGATGTAAAGATCAGACTAGGCGTATCTGGTGTGTGTACTTTAGCTGAAATTTTAGACAGTTGTTGCATTCGCCGTTCACTTCCTTACCCGAGGCTGTGAACATTCCTGTACTTAAAGGGACATGCTTACGCTGAAAGGATGACTGCTTTATAGCTCACTCATGGAAGTATATTGTAGAAAATGAGACCTACCAAAGCACAGTGGTGGGACAGAGGGTAGTGGCCGTAAAATATCAGGTCTGGCTTATAAGAGCCGTCAAGTAGAGGTGACCAGAGACAATCAAACCTTTGATAAGTTCTGTTATTGAATTGCTTCCACTCATTATAGAATAAGCCCTCCATTTATTCTCTCCATCTCGATGCGGCAGCCAGCAGGGCCTCTCCTAGCTGGGACAGGTGTCGGTGGACCACTATTCTGGAGACACATGCTGATCCCAGAGGTACGATCTTCATCTATCAGCCATTTGCGACATATCCTGTAGATATTAAAATGTATGAATTCCGCACTCTGTTGGGTGGTGCGAGGTGCACGTGAAAGACATGTTGCAGTCCCCAAAACATTCAAGAAATTCAATGGCACTCCCAAAGATGTGAGGCAGTTAAACTTTTATTCAATGACCAGGCTCAGTTAGATGCATGTAGGGTTAAATGTCATAGGCCAATTTCCAGATGTTTTGGTCACAGACTGACCTTCTTCTGTGTGGGTCCAGGCTCCAACCACAAGGCAACCCCCCTTTGGCGCAGACATACTACTGAAAGAAACCAAACAACCCTCAGGATCCAATGGCAGTAAACAGCTGGTAAGTACTTACCTGACAGATCCCCCACCAACATTCCCGTTCTCCAGGCTGAGCTCTATTTACCTGGCTGCAGCAGTGACGTCATGGTGTCGACATGTGACTGCTGCAGCCAATCACTGGCCTCAGCGGTGCACCCGACCAGGCCAGTGACGCCTTGTCGACTTGACATCACTGCGGCAGGTCAGTATATAGAGCCGAGCCAGGAGAACTGGAGAGGAGGCTCGGGATCTGTCAGATAATTACTTACCAGCTCTTTACTGCAGGCGGGTCCTGTGGGTCTTCCCATTTTCTCCTGAATCCAGACTACCCTTTTAATGTTTCAGATGCCATAGATCTTTTTGCTGTAGATTTTGCCTTAAATGTGCTGCAAAATCAGAATTCTATATGGAGACTTGTTGCAGATTTGCAGCTGATTTCACATTGTAAAGGGTGAAATCTGAAATTAAAATCTGTGGCAAATCCAGGACAGCATTTCCTCAAGTTTGCTGCAGATTCTGCTATATAAAAATGGATATATTGCAGATTTTTTTATTTTTTTTATTTTGCAGCAAATCAATGTCTTACACAAAAAAACAAACCAGAAGCACACTGGGGCTTTAATAGCACCATATAATACCTTAAGTGGACTCTATATCCCCAGTTATATAAATCAATACGCCTAATGGTGTAAGTCTGACCACCCCGACTGGTATAAAGTGCAAGTGCTAACCAGTAAAGTTTGGAGATACGGCCTCAACATAAAAGGACACCCGAACTGTTAGGAAACGAATGAGGTAACAAAAAATAACATGGATCCACAACAGGTAGTAAGTCAATCATATACGGACCAGTGTAACTTCAGCCCTGACGCGCGTTTCGCTCTTGCTTCCTCAGGGGATAACATGGTACTGTGCTAGCTGCCTATTTATACCCTATCAGTAATTAAAACTAACCACCTGGTGAAACATATAGGGCCCCACTTACTTGCTGTACATACTCCAAGCTCCATCATGTGCTAGGCGGCATGCGTTCCACACTGAAACGCATGATGTCATATCCTGTCACAAGTGCATATGTAACACCCCAGAGTGGTGTTATCACTCCTGCAGCCTTGCTACTGTCTTTATTGCGCTAACAAAACGTCATCTTATAAATTTCTGCCCAGGTCATATACACTGTGCATTCCTAATCTGTTTGTAACTGTTATGTTCATGTAATGTGCCTGATTCACCAGCAGGTGGCAGCAAACATGGCAGAGCTGTACTTAGCTAGAATGGAACTCTCCATTACATTCTAACCCCCCTCTGGAGAGAAGTGGGCTTGTCCTACTTCCTGCAGGAAGGAGGTGGGGCAGTTCTAGATGATTCCGGTTCAGACTCCATGTTGGAGCTGACAGGACACTAACCTATTCCTTGGCTGAAACTAAGTCAGACTAAAGAGTGGAGTGCAGCATAAAGAATGAAGGAATCAAAGTCATCAAGCTAGCCTGTCAGTACAGCAGAGAGAAAGAGATATAGCAGAGTGGAGTTTGCCTGCTAGTTCATGCTAAATCCTGCTGGAACCAAGACAAAGCCTGAAAACTGTTTGGAGAAACGTTTATTCAAGCAAAGCTGCTATTGAACTTCATCTCAAGGTCTGGACTCAAGTTATTCTTTCAAATCCCTCAATTATTCCCCCTATTTATTGCTTCGGAGCCAAAGCCTGGCAACCAGCTGTATCCAGGTAGGAGCACCGTGACACATAAAGAGACATTTAGGTCGCATCACACCACTTGGCATTCCTACTAAACCTGGGACACGATATAGAGGGCCTTGGTCGGTGTCGCCCGTTGAGTGAAAAACCCCCCGTAATATAAAAAAATGAAAATAAATAAATTGCCCCTTAGATGACTTAGCTAATTGATAGATCGTAACATATATGGACAAAGAAAATTATAAATATAGCCGTAGAAGAGCCCACAATCTAAGCGCTCCACATTGGGACGCAGACCGGAAACCGGAAGTCCGGTGTGCACGCCGCAGTGGAATGCATGCTCATGCGTACAGGATGTACCGAAAAAAGATGCTGACTGCGTCCTGCGGTGGAACGCATGTCGCACAGACTATACAGACATGTGCTCCACCGCAGAAGGCCAGCCCTCCCAAATTAAGAAACCAATGCAATTTATGATACTCTCTATAATGTGACTCAAAGCAGTGCTGTGCAACATTAAATATATGGTATGTAACAATAATAAATGATTAATAAACATGGTGACATATGCATGATTAGATAGAAATAATTAAATGTTGGTGAAACATAAAAACACAAAAATATGATACAAAATGATATATAGAAGTGTAACATGATTGACACCATAATCCATAAACAGTGAATAAATAATATATATTACCTCAATTTCATATCAGATTTAAAAATTAATTAAAAAAGGTAATTAAAAAGGTGCCAGTGAAAGTGCGCAGTGCGGAAAAGTTTTTCTGTTAGACAGATAAGGCTCTGGCCACAATGGTCATGCATGTTACATAGATGTCAGCTGAACCTAAGGACATACATACCATAGCGGCTATATGAAGGGATCCCAAATCAGGTTGCCTCCCTCATACTGCTACTCCATTGGTAGTGTGAACAAACACCTGATTCCTCCTCCATACAATTTAAAGTAGTTTTCTGAGATTTACAGATTGGTGGCCTGGCCCGTCCTCAGGATAGGTCATCAATATGAGATCAGCAGGGGTCCGACTCCCGATCAGCTGTATGAAGAGGCCATGGAGCTCCATGAGTGCTTAGGCCTCTTCCTAGGCCATGTGATGTCATGTTCATTAGTAATGACCTAGACGCAGCACAGCTCCTTTCAAGTGAATGAGGCTACACCGCGATACCCAGCGCAGCCGCAATCAATTGGTGCATGGTGAGCTGCAAAGAGGCCGGGGCGTCCTGAAACATCTGATCAGCAAGGGTGCCAGGAGTCAGACCCCTGTCGATCTCATATTAATGACTTATCCTGTGGATAGACTATCAATATGAAAATACCCCCCAAAATCCTTTAAAGGGGTCCTCCGGGAATTAAGAAAATGAAAAAACTTAAATATTACTTTATTATAAATATATTCCCAAATACATTTCATTAGTTATAATGGCTCGTTTTGTCTAGGGAGCAATCATCAGGGGATATAAAATAGCCACCATCCTATTAGTACACACAAAACCTGTCCTAATCACACAGGAGGACAAGTTACTTCAGACACTGACGTAAAGACCTGCCTCATCCTCCTCTCCCATCCTCCTCTGTATGATCCTGAATACAAGTAGAGCAGAGAGGAGGATGAGGAGGTTTTGTGTGTACTAATAGGACAGCGGCCATTTTATTTCTCCTAATGATTGCTTCCTAGGCAAAATAAGCCATTATAACTAATGAAAGGTACTTGGGAATAAATTTATAATAAAGCAATATTTAAGTATTTTCATTTCATTAATTCCCGGAGAACCCCTTTAAGGCTATTGCCAGTATATTAAAATGGCTGTTTAATCTGCATGGTATATTTCATAGAAAGTATCCCCTGTAGATGAAATTTAGCCACTTTACATAATCATTTACATAGAGAGGATGGTTATAGATTTTCCCTAAGCTTCATATGTTGGATAACATGACGCAGGAAGGTTCTTCTTAGTTTAAGAAGTATGCTTTTTTTCTGGAACTTCAAAGAACTGTTATATTATGTTGAGTCAGAGGTTAACTTGGGAGTCCACCATATGCTCTAGTAACTTCAGATCCAACTAGTAATCTTGGGATATATGGGTGAAAGAAAGAAGTTCTGCCCAACACATGATAGATATTTGATGGTCCTCTGCACATGAAAGAGAGGCGCATATGTGAACTACAAGGTCATAGGCATTTGTGTAGGATCTAATTATACATGCATGATACGTAGAGACAAGTTCTCTTATATTTGGTGATTTACGTGCTGGGTAATCAGAAAAATATGCACAGATCTCCTGAATTTGTTCTGTATGGTGCAGAATGTTTCACTTTGCGCTACAATTTGGAAGAACAGTGTGAGAGCTCCAGTAACATGTTCCAGAGTCTTATAGCAAGTTGCTTTGAACATGTATACAATGAAGCGCAGACATCGCTCTCACTGAGAACCTACGTACTCATGAAATATCATGTAGAAGAACAGGCAATATAAACTATGGTATATCTACATGTCATATTAGTTGTACTATATCTTGCAAATATACCTGGAATATGGGTCTGGGACACCACATACACAGCATTTATATGTTCTCCCATGTTCCATGTTGATGGTCCTAGATCAGCCTCTTTCTTACTCCCTCTACTACCACTATTGGCACACTCCAATTTCTTCAGTTATGCCCTGTCTTGCTTTAGGCCTCATACAGCTGTATTAAAGTTCTGTACAACCTACTATACCAGCAGCCTATGGGACCATAATGAACAAGTATTTTCTATTATATTTATATGGAATCTGTCAGGGAATTCCATATGTTGCTGTTGTGTGCACAAACCCCAAAGGAACGATCACATGGGGCACAACTTACTTTAGATACAGTGCATTCGGGAAGTCTTCAGACCCACTGGCTTTTTTCACATTTTTCCCCATCAATCTGCACTCAGTACCACATAATGACAAAGTAAAAATAGAATGTTTGAAATCTTAGCTAATTTATTGAAATGGAAAAATAAAATTGTTGCATTAGTATTTAGATTGTTTACTCAGGACTTAGTTAAAGCACCTTTGGCAGTGATTACAGCCTCCAGTCTACTTGGGTATGAAGCTACAAGGTTTGCACACCTAGATTTGGAGATTTTCCACCATTCTTCTGCAGATCCTCTCGAACTCTATCAGGTTGGAAGGGGACCGACCTGATAGAGTTTGAGGCCAGGTGAGGCGATCGCCTCAGGCAGCACCAAGTAGGGGCAGGAGGGGGGCAGCGGAAGGGCCATAGGCAGTGAGCGCTTTTATTGTGACAAAGGGGTTAGGTTAAGAAATTGGCATCAGGAAGGAGAGGTGGGCACCATTTCAGTCTTCACCTCAGGTAGCAGAAAGGCTAAGTGCACCCCTGGGACCGACGATGGACAGCCATTTTCCCCAGAGATGTTTGACTGGGTTCAAGTCGGGGCTCTGGCTGGGTCACTCAAAGACATTCACAGAGTTGTCCCTAAGCCACCCATGTGTTGTCTTCACTGTGGACTTTGGGTCATTGTCTTGTTGGAAGGTGAACCTTCAGACCAGTCTGAGATCCAGAGCACTCTGGATCAGGTTTTCTTAAGAATATCTCTGTACTTTGATCCATTCAGCTTTCCTTTAACTCTGTCTTCCTGTCCCAGCCAATGAAAAAAACCATCACAGCATGATGCTGCCACCATCATACTTCACTGTAGGGATAGTACTCGGCAGGTGAGGAGCAGTGTCTGGTTCCCTCCAGGAGGAAAGGGATGCAAATGAGCTCTTAACAAGCTCTGCCTCTAATGCCACCAGATATAAGGCAGCTATCCTATAAGTCAATGTTCAGCTCTTTAACTAAGCCTTGAGACATGACTTGGATATTAAATAAGCCAGCACCTCATCTGCAGACAGCTGTTTCGGGGTGATTGCCCCTCATCAGTGCAGAGCAGAGAGTACTGGCTTAACTGGGTGAGAGGCCTGTCAGGGTTAGGGTGGTACCTGGTTCCCTCCACACATGATGCTTAGAATTGAGGTCAAAAGTTCAATCATGGTTTTATCAGACCAGAGAATCTTGCTTCTTAGTCTGAGAGTGCTTTTTTGCAAACTTTTTTGTGTCTTTTACTCAGGAGAGGCTTCTTTCTAACCACTCTGCCATAAAACACAAATTGGTGGAATGCTTCAGTGATGGTTGACCTTCTGGAAGTTTCTCCCATCTGCACACAGGATCTTTGGAGCTCAGCCAGAGTGACCATTGGGTTCTTGGTCACCTTTCTTACCAAGACCCTTCTCCCCCGATTACTTAATTTGGTGGGGTGACCAGCTCTAGTTATGTCCTGGTTGTTCCAAACGTCTTTAGTTTAAGAATTATGGAGGCCATTCTGCTTTTTTTTTAACCTTCTCCAGATCGGTACCTATAACCAGGGCTTTTTTTCTGGCGGAACGCACCGGAACGGTGTTCCGCCACCTTTTGACATCGCAGCCTGCCATGCTCCAGCATCGCAGGCTGCGATGTATCAGCGGGGAGGGACTGGAAGGAGGAGCAGGGGGCCGGTGCGTTCACTGTGCGCCGGCCCCGCCGCTCCAGTACAGTTATAAAATGTGTAATTCAATTAATAATGATTCGTGCTGCCCCCTCTGTAGTATAACATTCAATATATCCTACTCACAGGGCTACTGTTATATCGTAATGCAGGCCGGCCGGGCAGACGAGCGGCAGAGTGACTGACTGACGTCACTTGCCTGCCCGGCCTACTTTATGAATGAATGAATAAAAGGTCTGTGGATGGCACTGTTATGAAGGGGGGGGGGGGGGTCTGTGGATGGCACTGTTATAAGGTGTGGGGGGGTCTGTGGATGGCACTGTTATGGGGTGGGGGGTCTGTGGATGGCACTGTTATGGGGTGGGGGGGGTCTGTGGATGGCACTGTTAAGGGGGGGTCTGTGGATGGCACTGTTATGGGGTGGGGGGGGGGTCTGTGGATGGCACTGTTATAGGATGGGGGGGTCTGTGGATGGCACTGTTATAGCATGGGGGATCTGTGGATGCCATCCACAGATCCCCCATAACAGTGCCATCCACAGATCCTCCACCCCATAACAGTGCCATCCCCAGATCCCCCATTAACAGTGCCATCCCCAGATCCCCCATTAACAGTGCCACCCCCATCTGGGGGGTTTCTTTGCTGGGCTGGACTTTTATAGCCCCCCCCCAAATTTTACTTGCATCCCTGTTCTCTAAAGGGGCGGTTTTAGGGGGCGGTCCTAGGGGTGGGTAGGGGATGTGGCCAGGGGAGGGGGGGGGGTGAGTTCCACCACCTTTTCTCTGAGAAAAAAAGCCCTGCCTATAACAAGGCTGACCGATTTGCCAGAGGAAGTGACAACTTTGTTCGGTTCAGGGAGTCTTGCAAACTTTATTTTCGCTTACACCCTCACTCCTCTGGTGACGAGAGTCAAAAGGTGGGGATCGATATTTCTTTATTGAAAGGTGATGCTGAATCCTAGGCCTTTTTTTTGCCGACCAGATCACAATCCCTACGGTCGGTGGATGATTTTTTCAGAGCCTTGGGACTAATTTATGATGACCGAGACCGAGTTTGTCTGGCTGAATCTATGTTGCGCAGCTTGCAACAGCGAAAACGGTCTGCTGAGTCCTGTTGCTCTGAATTCAGGAGGTGGGCAACTGATTCTGAGGGAAATGACCCTGCTCTCCGGAGTCAGTTCTGTCAGGAGCTATCTGAGAGACTAAAAGATGCCCTAGCACTCCATGAAAATCCTGCTTCATTAGAAACTGCCATGTCTCTTGCAGTACGAATTGATAGACATCTGAGGGAAAAGTGCAAGACTCCGTTCTCTCTCGAGACGTATTACCTGAAGGGGTACTGAGACACCTGAGCCCATGTTTGGAGATGAACCTATGCAATTGGAACGGGTCTCTCCAGACCCTGGTGATAAGAACTTCAGGGCTAAAAAGAGACTCTGTTTTTTTTTGTGGTAAAGAGGGTCATTTTGTTAATGTTTGTCCCTATGTAAAATATCAAGGCGAGAATAAAAAATAAAAAGGAGTTACCGATAAGTTTTGTTCTCTAACTCTTGGCAGAGTAGTTGGGGAATCTGAGAACATGCTCTTGTCTTTTACTGGTAGTACCCGTTTTCTCCTGCCTGCCAGGGTGGCGCTAGATTCCAAAAATATTGATGTGGAGGTATTTTTGGGCAGCGGGGCAGGGGTTAATCTTGTGGATTACCAGTTTGTCCTGATGCATGGTTTTAAATCGAATGCACTGGACAAAGAGATCTCAGTGTTCGCTATTGATTCTGCCCCCCTTTCTCAAAAATCTTTGACTCACATGGTGCAGGATATCCATTTAAGGGTGGGGGATTCTCATGTTGAGGGTATTTCTTGTTTTATAATGAAGGGTCTGCCGGGTCCTCTGGTGCTAGGGTTGCCATGGTTGACCAAACATAACCCTACCATTGATTGGCAAGTGAGACAGATAGAGGGCTGGAGTGATTACTGTATGGACAACTGTCTTGTCACATCTCTTGCTGGGATATCCACTAAGATGTTACCCCTGTTTCTCTCAGATTTTTCTGATGTGTTCACTGAGAGTATGGATCAGGAGTTACCCCCTCATAGAGAATATAAATGCCTGGTCAATCTGATTCCTGGATCTAAGTTGCCAAAGTCTCGGTTGTATAACCTTTCTGAACCCAAAAGAGTTGCTATGCGAAAGTATATTACTGAGAGTTTGACAAAGGGACACATTAGACCATCTAAGTCACCTATGGCGGCGCGGTTCTTTTTTGTAAAGAAAAAAGATGGGACATTGAGACTGTGTCTAGATTTCTGAGAGTTGAATCGCATCACTATCCGTGATCCTTATCCCCTTCCCCTGATCCCAGATTTGTTCAACCAGATTGTTGGAGCTAAGGTGTTTTCTAAATTAGACCTAAGAGGGGCATATACAGGCAGTGCAGAATTATTAGGCAAGTTGTATTTTTGAGGATTAATTTTATTATTGAACAACAACCATGTTCTCAATGAACCCAAAAAACTCATTAATATCAAAGCTGAATATTTTTGGAAGTAGTTTTTAGTTTGTTTTTAGTTTTAGCTATTTTAGGGGGATATCTGTGTGTGCAGGTGACTATTACTGTGCATAATTATTAGGCAACTTAACAAAAAACAAATATATACCCATTTCAATTATTTATTTTTACCAGTGAAACCAATCTAACATCTCAACATTCACAAATATACATTTCTGACATTCAAAAACAAAACAAAAACAAATCAGTGACCAATATAGCCACCTTTCTTTGCAAGGACACTCAAAAGCCTGCCATCCATAGATTCTGTCAGTGTTTTGATCTGTTCACCATCAACATTGCGTGCAGCAGCAACCACAGCCTCCCAGACACTGTTCAGAGAGGTGTACTGTTTTCCCTCCTTGTAAATCTCACATTTGATGATGGACCACAGGTTCTCAATGGGGTTCAGATCAGGTGAACAAGGAGGCCATGTCATTAGATTTTCTTCTTTTATACCCTTTCTTGCCAGCCACACTGTGGAGTACTTGGACGCGTGTGATGGAGCATTGTCCTGCATGAAAATCATGTTTTTCTTGAAGGATGCAGACTTCTTCCTGTACCACTGCTTGAAGAAGGTGTCTTCCAGAAACTGGCAGTAGGACTGGGAGTTGAGCTTGACTCCATCCTCAACCCGAAAAGGCCCCACAAGCTCATCTTTGATGATACCAGCCCAAACCAGTACTCCACCTCCACCTTGCTGGCGTCTGAGTCGGACTGGAGCTCTCTGCCCTTTACCAATCCAGCCACGGGCCCATCCATCTGGCCCATCAAGACTCACTCTCATTTCATCAGTCCATGAAACCTTAGAAAAATCAGTGTTGAGATATTTCTTGGCCCAGTCTTGACGTTTCAGCTTGTGTGTCTTGTTCAGTGGTGGTCGTCTTTCAGCCTTTCTTACCTTGGCCATGTCTCTGAGTATTGCACACCTTGTGCTTTTGGGCACTCCAGTGATGTTGCAGCTCTGAAATATAGCCAAACTGGTGGCAAGTGGCATCTTGGCAGCTGCACGCTTGACTTTTCTCAGTTCATGGGCAGTTATTTTGCGCCTTGGTTTTTCCACACGCTTCTTGCGACCCTGTTGACTATTTTGAATGAAACGCTTGATTGTTCGATGATCACGCTTCAGAAGCTTTCCAATTTTAAGAGTGCTGCATCCCTCTGCAAGATATCTCACTATTTTTGACTTTTCTGAGCCTGTCAAGTCCTTCTTTTGACCCATTTTGCCAAAGCAAAGGAAGTTGCCTGATAATTATGCACACCTAATATAGGGTGTTGATGTCATTAGACCACACCCCTTCTCATTACAGAGATGCACATCACCTAATATGCTTAATTGGTAGTAGGCTTTCGAGCCTATACAGCTTGGAGTAAGACAACATGCATAAAGAGGATGATGTGGTCAAAATACTCATTTGCCTAATAATTCTGCACTCCCTGTAATCTGGTAAGAATCAGAGAGGGGGATGAATGGAAGACAGCTTTTAATACTCCTGTGGGTCATTTTGAGAACTTGGTCTTGCCTTTTGGTTTGACCAATTCCCCAGCAGTATTTCAACATTTCCTCAATGACATTTTTCATCATTTGGTGGAAAGGTTTGTTGTCGTATACCTGGATGACATATTGATTTACTTGCCCGACATGGAGAGTCATCAGGATCATTTGAGACAAGTCTTGCTGATCCTCCGGGAGAATAAGTTATATGCCAAATTAAAAAAATGTGTGTTTGCTGTTCAAGATATTCTTTTTCTGGGTTACCTGCTTTTGGCTTTGGGCTTTCACATGGATCCCGAAAAAGTCAGTGCGGTCTTGGAATGGGATCTGCCCGAGAATCAGAAAGCGTTTATGAGGTTTTTGGGGTTTACCACAGAAAATGTATCTTGAATTATTCCACTGTTGTCAAGCCTCTGACTGACATGACTAAGAAAGAGGCGTTACATGCTTTTTCCACTATAAAGAAATGTTTTTCTTCTGCTCCCATTTTGGTGCAGCCTGATGTGTCTCAGCCATTTATTGTTGAGGTGGACGCATCAGAAGTGGGAGTTGGTGCAGTTCTGTCGCAGGGTCCTTCTGGCAAATGGCACCCCCTTTTTTTTTTATCGAAATAACTCTCTTCTGCCGAGAGAAATTATGATGTTGGCAATAGAGAGTTGCTGGCTATTAAGTTGGCCTTTGAGGAATGGCGTCATTGGTTAGAAGGAGCGATTCATCCCATTACTGTATTTACTGATCATAAAAATCTGGCCTACCTGGAGTCGGCTAAACGTTTGAACCCAAGGCAGGCCAGATGGTCTTTGTTTTTTACCATATTTAATTTCATTGTCACTTTTCGCCCTGGGGTCAAGAATGTCAAGGTGGATGCCTTGTTGCGTAGCTTCCCTGGGATAGGGGGGGGGGGGTGATACTGAGGATTCTGGTTCGATTTTGGCTGATGGGGTGGTTGTATCCACCCTCTATCCTGAACTGGAGGCGGAGGTGTTGGAAGTTCAGGGAGAGGCACCTGATTCCTGTTCCCCAGGAAGGTTGTTTGTTCCTACTGAACTTTGTCACAAGGTGTTTAAGGAACATCATGATACTGTCCTTACTGGACACCTGGTAGCAGATCCACTGTTAATCCTATTTCTTGGAGATTCTGGTGGCCGGGTTTACGTAAGAGTGTTGAGGGCTATGTGGCAGCTTGTGAGACCTGTGCACGTGCCAAGGTGACTCATACTTGGCCCTCAAGATCTCTTCTTCCTTTGTCCATCCCATCCCGTCCCTGGACGCACTTGTCCATGGACTTTATCACCGATTTGCCCAGTTCTTTGAGGATGGCGGTGATTTTGGTGGTGGTCGACCGCTTCAGTAAGATGGCACACTTCATTCCATTTTCTGGTTTACCTAATGCCAAAACTCTGGCTCGGAAATTTGTTGATAACATTGTGAAATTACACGGCATTCCCTCTGATGTGGTGTCTGATAGAGGGACCCAATTTGTGTACAGATTCTGGAAGGCTTTCTGTACTCGCCTGGGGATTCGTTTGTCCTTCTCTTCGGCTTTTCCCCCTCAGTTGAATGGACAAACTTAACTCACTAACCAGAATCTTGAGACATATTTGAGGTGTTTAGTTGCTGAGAATCAGGAGGAGTGGTCCTCATTTTTGTCTTTGGCTGAATTTGCTTTGAATAGCCGTCGTCAGGAGTCCACTGATAAGTCACCATTTTTTTGTGCATATGGGCTTCACCCTCAGTTTGGTACGTTCTCTGGGAATAGTTCTTCTGGTATACCTGATGAGGAGAGATTAGCTTCTTCCTTATCATCTATTTGGCGGAAAATTCAAATCAATTTAGAAAAGATGGGCGATAGGTATAAACTTATGGCTGACAAGAAACGTGTGTCTTGTCCGGACCTGAATGTGGGTGATTTGGTGTGGTTGTCTACTAAGAACATTAAGTTGAAGGTGCCATCCTGGAAGTTAGGTCCAAGATTTATTGGTCCATACAAGATCTCTGCCATTATTAATCCGGTTTCTTTTTGCCTTGAACTTCCGCAAGCTTGGAAGATCCATAATGTCTTCCATAAATCTTTGTTAAAGAGTTATGTGGAACCTGCTGTACCATCTTCCTTGCCACCTCCACCTGTCTTGGTTGACGGGAATCTGGAGTTTCAAATTTCCAGAGTTGCTGACTCTCGTGTCCTTCGGGGTTCCCTTCAATACCTCATTCATTGGAAGGGTTCTGGTCCAGAGGAGAGAATGTGGGTCCCGGCAAATGATGTGAATGCCAGTCGGCTTCTGAAGGCCTTTCACAGAGCCCACCATGATAAAGTTGGTCCTGGGTGCCCGGAGGTCACCTGTAGAAGGGGGGGGGGGGGGTACTGTCACCGCCGGCCCTGGGAGAGATCTTAGAAGTTCAAATAGACGGAAGACTCAGGAGTCTATCTGACAGATCTCTCTTGTTTTCATTGTTGCTGACAGGTTTCCACCCCGTCGCAGATGCTGCTCATTATCAGTCAGGTGGCTCTTTAAATGTTCCGCCTCCGCTTGTGTGGTGGTTCTCCTGTTCCAGTTTCATCTCAAGCTAAGTTCTTTCCCTTTTCTTGGTGTGTCTGTCCTGACTAGGCCTCAGGGAGACACTAGCTCCTTCAGTTTGGAAGGAGCCAGTTGCCTCTTTTCCTGTTCCCTAAGCTGAGGGTTTGGTGCAGTGTTTCAGCAGTCTGTGGTTCATGTGCATGTGCATTTCTACCATTGAGATTTGCACATGTTGTTAGCAGCTTAGGGTGAGTATCAGAGAATGCTAGGAGGTGACCTCTATATTCCCTAGGTTTGGGGCCTAGTCTGTTGTTGTTTTGTTGTGGTTCTCTTTGGTTGTCTTTCCTTCCCCGTACTTCCCGGGACAGCATTCTACTCTGTGGTGGATTTTCTTTGAGCATGGCATCCAGAACACTGCAGGGAAATTCTCTGTAGCATGTGAATGAGTTAGTGGAAGCCTCATTCACATGCATGGGATGCTAATTGTCAACAGATTTGATAGGGAGTTTTGTGCAGCATCCAAATCCAAGTCATATCAGACATGTGTGTGGGGCGTGGCCGAGCCAGCATGGAGTGAGGAAGCAGGATTGCAGTGCTCCTACAAAATCCTGTGAAATATCCTTTATACACCTGGCATAATCGGGGTTTTTTGAGCGCATTCACTATATGTTGGACCCCTTCATACTTGGGGACACTCTGCCCGGAGCTGGATTGCTGAGTTTTGGCTGTGGTGCTGTGGATGCCGACAGATTGAGGGAGAGGAGCAGAGGGACGCAAACTGAGGAGAGTGTGGAGTGAGGCCGGGACACGATCTGCCACAAGGTACACAGTGCAGGTACGGCTTGCTGAAAGTTGCTAACAA
Source organism: Bufo bufo (assembly GCF_905171765.1). Taxonomy (NCBI): domain Eukaryota; kingdom Metazoa; phylum Chordata; class Amphibia; order Anura; family Bufonidae; genus Bufo; species Bufo bufo. Next base: position 162,127,424 of record NC_053396.1, read on the forward strand.
CTTACCTTGGACTGCTGCCGATACCTGCTGGAATCTTGAGCCGAAGACCGAGGCGGGAAGAAGCCGCGCGGTGGGCGCCATCTTGCCGTTAAGTGTATGTGCAGCGGCGCACCTCTCTGCCCCAGCAAACGGAGTGGATCGGCGAAACGCTCTGTATCTCCCTACTTCCACTATTATCCTGAAGTCCTGCAGTGGTAATCCTGTTAGGAGTCCTTATATATGAAAGCTGCAGAGTTCACCACAGTTTATATGTATCACGGTCGGCGTGGCTATCACATACGTGACACAGAGGGAGGGAACGAGGAAGGCCCTGCCCAAGTGAGAGGGAAGATGGTGACCCCTGACTCACCTGGCGGCTGGCACCTGGCTGCCCTGACGTCCCTAGACGGGTTCCTCACCCGTACGCCGATCACGTGCCTAAAGCCCTGGCTTTCCCTGAGCTGAGCCCTAGGTAGTGAACAGGGCGATGGGAACACTAGTCCGCACCACTAACTCTAAGGGAAAACACCAAGGGGAGGACAGACAACACAGACTCAACATATATTCCCAGGTGGGCGACAACAGGAGACAACAAAGCCAAACAGGGATCCGGAGGGTAGCACACAGGAACAACAACCAGGATTAACCACTCCAGTGGGTCAGTATAGATGTCCAGGCAGGAAGCTCTATAACTGGCAACTAGAGAAGTGTGAGGGGAGAATATAAGGAGGTAGGGAGTGGCAGACACGAAACAGCTGAGGAGGAGAAGCTACGGATCCCTGAGAGAGACAAAAAGGATAGCAAGGCAAACACAGAAAACAATAACTAAGAAACACCATGATCTTTAGATATAGAGCGCGCAGCCACCCGCTGCGACTTCCTGACCCCGGGTATAACGGAGTCAGACGTGGCTCTTGATACCCTCGTGACAGTACCCCCCCTTTCACGAGGGGCCTCCGGACACTCAGGACCAGGTCTCTCTGGATGAGAGGCATGGAAAGTCTGAATTAACCTGTTGGCGTTTACCTCTGACGCTGGAACCCACATTCTTTCCTCGGGACCGTAACCCCTCCAATGCACAAGATACTGAAGAGAGCGGCAGACCCGACGAGAATCAACAATTCTGGCTATTTGAAACTCCAGATTACCATCCACAATAACAGGAGGAGGTGGCAGCGGCGATGGTTCTAGAGGTGGAACATACTTCTTGAGTAACGATTAATGGAAGACGTTATGGATCTTAAAAGTCTGAGGTAGCTCCAGGCGAAAAGCCACAGGGTTAATGACGGCTACTATTTTATAGGGACCAATGAACCTAGGACCCAGTTTCCAAGAAGGAACCTTCAACTTAATATTCCTAGTAGACAACCACACATAGTCATTCACTCCTAGGTCCGGACCTGGCGACCGTTTCTTATCGGCCATGCATTTATATTTACCACTCATCTTTTTCAAGTTAACTTGCACCTTCTGCCATACCGATGAAAGAGATGAAGAAAACCTTTCCTCTTCGGGAACCCCAGAAGACCCCCCCTCTTTGAAAGTACAAAATTGGGGATGAAAACCGTATGCACCAAGGAATGGTGACTTGCCAGTGGACTCCTGATAATGATTATTTATGGCAAACTCAGCTAACGGTAAGTATGATGACCACAACTCTTGGTTTTCAGACACAAAACACCTTAAATATGTTTCTAGGTTTTGGTTGGTACGCTCAGTCTGTCCATTCGACTGAGGATGGAAAGCTGAGGAAAAGGACAAGTGAACCCCCAAACGGGAACAAAAAGCTTTCCAAAACTTAGAAATAAACTGGGTTCCCCGATCCGAAACCACATCGGAAGGGACCCCGTGAAACTTCACGATTTCACTGATAAACACCTGAGCGAGAGTTTTAGCATTAGGAAGTGCGGGTAGCGCAATAAAGTGTACCATTTTGCTAAACCTGTCTACTACTACCAAGATAACTGTTTTACCCGCCGACAACGGTAAGTCAGTGATGAAATCCATAGACAGATGTGTCCATGGCCTATTGGGAATGAAAAGTGGCAATAAAGACCCTGCTGGACGTGTATGAGAGACTTTCGCGCGTGCACAAGTAGAACAAGTAGACACGAAATCCATTACATCCTGACGCAACCTTGGCCACCAAAAACGACGAGATAAAAGCTCCAAGGTTGCTTTACTACCCGGGTGTCCAGCAAGTGCCGAATTATGATGTTCTTTTAATAATTCAAGACGCAGGTTTAACGGTACAAACAATTTCTCTGAGGGGCAAGAGGCCGGGGCGTCCCCCTGAGCCTCTAACACCTTTCCCTCTAGAACAGAGTGTACAGCAGAGACAACCACTCCTCTTTGTAAAATAGGTACCGGATCACAAACATTACCCCCTCCAGGGAAACTACGAGATAATGCGTCTGCCTTGGTATTTTTTGCCCCAGGACGATAGGTGATTACAAAGTTAAATCTGGTAAAGAATAGCGACCACCTAGCTTGTCTAGGGGTGAGACGTTTAGCCGATTCTAGGTACAGAAGGTTCTTGTGATCCGTAATCACCGTGACGGGGTGGATTGCTCCCTCTAAGAAGTGACGCCACTCTTCAAGCGCCAGTTTAATCGCCAACAGTTCCCTATTTCCAATATCATAATTCTTCTCTGCAGAAGATAATTTTTTGGAAAAGAAAGCGCAAGGACGCCATTTGCCAGGAGACGGACCCTGAGACAATACAGCTCCCACTCCCACCTCTGACGCATCTACCTCGACAATAAAAGGCTGGGAGACATCAGGTTGAATTAGAACAGGTGCCGAGGTAAACCTCTCCTTTAGAGAGGAAAATGCATCTTTAGCGGCGTCAGACCATTTGGAAAAATCCGTCCCCTTCCTAGTCATGTCGGTAAGGGGTTTAACGATCACTGAATAATTTTTAATGAACTTTCTATAGAAATTAGCGAAACCCAAAAACCGTTGTAGGGCTTTAAGGTTCTCAGGAAGATCCCAAACTAAAATTGCCTGGACCTTCCCAGGATCCATGCGGAAACCTGAAGCAGATAATAGATATCCCAGGAACTGTAATTCCTGAACAGCGAAGACACATTTTTCAATTTTCGCATAGAATTTATTCGTCCGTAGGACCTGCAGTACTTGCCTGACATGCACCTCATGTGTTTTCAGATCAGCCGAATAAATTAAGATATCATCTAGGTATATGACTACAAACCTGCCGATGAGATGACTAAAAATATCATTAACGAAATGTTGGAAGACAGCAGGGGCATTGGTCAGACCGAAAGGCATAACAAGATTTTCATAATGCCCCTCAGGGGTGTTAAAAGCTGTCTTCCACTCATCCCCTTCCCTGATACGAATCAGATTGTAGGCCCCCCTAAGATCAAGTTTGGAGAACCACTTAGCACCCGCAATCTGATTAAAAAGGTCAGGAATGAGAGGAAGAGGGTATGGGTCACGGATGGTTATCTGGTTTAACTCATGGAAATCTAAGCAAGGACGCAGGCCCCCATCTTTCTTTTTAACAAAGAAAAACCCTGCAGCCACGGGTGAAGAAGAGGGTCTGATGTGTCCCTTAGCCAGACTCTCGGAGATATAATCTTTCATGGCTTGTCTCTCGGGACCCGAAAGATTATACAACCTGGACTTGGGTAATTTTGCCCCGGGAATCAGGTTAACCGGGCAATCATAAGGACGATGAGGTGGTAGTTTCTGACAACCCTTTTCAGAAAAAACGTCCTCAAAGTCCGAAATAAATGTAGGTAGGGAAGCTATGGAGGCGATTAAGCAATTGTTATTTAAGCAATTCTCTCTGCAATGCTCACTCCACTCCAATATCTCCCTGGCCTGCCAATCCACCACTGGATTGTGCGCTACCAACCAGGGAAGACCCAATACCACCGGAGAGGGAAGGCCCTCCAGAACGTAACATGAAAGACACTCATTATGGTGGTCCCCTACCCGAAGGTGTAAATTACGAACAATGTGGGTGAGGTTTCTCTGAGACAGAGGAGCAGAATCTATAGCGAATACGGGAATAGGTCTCTGCAGCGTACAGAGAGACAAACCCATAGTGCGGGCAAAATGGGCATCAATCAAGTTTACCCCTGCTCCACTGTCTAGAAAAACAGAAATAGACTCCGTCTTAACACCAAAAACAATGACCGCTGGTAACACAAATTGAGATGTTCGTATGGAGAAAACGTATACCCCCCGGCTGACATCCTCCGCACAGCCCGGGGTTAGTAGTTTTCCGACGGTCTTTTGTTTTTGAGAAAGGAGGGACAGACATTAATGAAATGACCCCTCCCCCCACAGAAAAAACAAGCCCCCCCCTTACGGCGAATGTCGGGAGGACGGACCTGACGAGAAGTTCCGCCTAGCTGCATAGGCTCATCTAAGTCAGTACAGGCTGACTGTTGCTTGGGAGAGGTAACCAATTGCTCCGGAATTTTCGATCTCTCCCTAAGACGTCTATCTATTCTGATAGAGAGGGACATAACAGCATCAAGGGAAAGGGGGGTCTCATACAGCGCCAGTGCATCCTTAACCCTTTCAGATAACCCAGAGCAGAACTGACTCCTGAGAGCCGGGTCGTTCCACTGAGTATCCGTAGCCCACCTACGGAACTCTGAGCAATATTCCTCTGCTGACCGATCTCCCTGTAGGAGTCTCCGTAACTTCGACTCAGCCAGGGCGACTCGGTCAGGGTCATCATATATGAGACCCAAAGCCCCAAAAAATCCCTCCACTGACCGAAGAGCCTGAGAACCAGGGGGTAACGAGAACGCCCAGTATTGCGGATCCCCCTGAAGCAGGGAAATGACAATCCCAACCCGCTGTTCTTCATGACCTGAGGAGTAAGGGCGCAACTTAAAATATAATTTGCAGGCCTCACGGAACGTTGCAAATTTGTCCCTTCCCCCAGAAAATCTGTCGGGAAGAGCAACCTTGGGTTCAGTGACAACCTGGTTACCCATAGCAACCGCTGGGGGTGCGGTCTGCTGCATTTGCTGCTGTTGTTGGAGAACAGACGCCTTCAATCCTGCCACCTCCAAAGACAGGCTTTGAAGCTGTTCTGCCAAGGCATCAATAGGATCCATATAGGATTCTAAGTAGAGAGAGAAAAAAAAACAACAAACAAAAAATTTAAAAATTTTTTTTTTTTTTTTTAATTTATTTTTTCTCAAAAAGTGAGGGCCAGTTATAATGTCACGGTCGGCGTGGCTATCACATACGTGACACAGAGGGAGGGAACGAGGAAGGCCCTGCCCAAGTGAGAGGGAAGATGGTGACCCCTGACTCACCTGGCGGCTGGCACCTGGCTGCCCTGACGTCCCTAGACGGGTTCCTCACCCGTACGCCGATCACGTGCCTAAAGCCCTGGCTTTCCCTGAGCTGAGCCCTAGGTAGTGAACAGTGCGATGGGAACACTAGTCCGCACCACTAACTCTAAGGGAAAACACCAAGGGGAGGACAGACAACACAGACTCAACATATATTCCCAGGTGGGCGACAACAGGAGACAACAAAGCCAAACAGGGATCCGGAGGGTAGCACACAGGAACAACAACCAGGATTAACCACTCCAGTGGGTCAGTATAGATGTCCAGGCAGGAAGCTCTATAACTGGCAACTAGAGAAGTGTGAGGGGAGAATATAAGGAGGTAGGGAGTGGCAGACACGAAACAGCTGAGGAGGAGAAGCTACGGATCCCTGAGAGAGACAAAAAGGATAGCAAGGCAAACACAGAAAACAATAACTAAGAAACACCATGATCTTTAGATATAGAGCGCGCAGCCACCCGCTGCGACTTCCTGACCCCGGGTATAACGGAGTCAGACGTGGCTCTTGATACCCTCGTGACAATATGAAAGTTTAATGGTGGTGCTGGTGTACTTATCCCCCTCCCCATCTGGCAGTCTACTTGGCTGTGTGGCAGGACTTGCTGAATTTAATAAAGCCTCATCTTGATTTGCTGCATGAGTGACAAACCCCAGCAGATCTTTAAAGTGTCTGTGGACTATTTCTATGGGCCGCAAAACTTCTTCTGTGGCTCCATCATCTGTTAAACGATTCATGGACGCCATGAGTCAAACTGAACAGGAAAGTGAGGGGTCTCCTGTCCCTGGTGCCTCTGCTGAAGCCTCTCAAATTATGAAAGCTATAGCTGCCTGTCAAGCTGCTCTTACATCAAAGATAGACCATTTACAGTCTGACCTTAGCTGTTTGCGACACGATTTTGACAAAATACGTGAAAGAACATCTGCAGTGGAGCAAAGAGTGAGTGATGTGGAAGATGCGTCCAGAGCAGCTGGAAATGACACCAGGCAGCTGCTGCAACAGGTACAGATGCTGCAAGCCAGGGCGGAGGACGCTGAGAACCGCAATAGACGTAACAACGTCCGTATCCTGGGCTTACCGGAGCGAGCAGAAGGGTCTACCCCAGAAATTTTTGCGGAACAGCTCATAAAAGAAGTGTTACATCCCATCTCACTTTCCAGTTGCTTTGTTATAGAAAGGGCACATCGGATTCCAACCAGGCCCTTACCGCCGGGATCCCCTGCTAGACCTTTCATCATGAAGATCCTGAACTACAGGGACAGAGACGCTATTTTGCTAGCTGCTCGGCAGAAGGGGAATGTCAGCTATGAGAATGTCCGTTTGTCCTTTTACCCGGACTTTACTGCAGAGGTCCAGAAGAAAAGGAAGCAGTTTACTGAGGTCCGAGCGCGGCTGAGGGACAAAAATGTGAAATATGCCATGATCTACCCTTCTCGCTTGAGGGTGCAAGATGGTGAAACAGTCAGTTTTTTTAGTACTCCTGAAGAGGCTACTGAATGGATTGAAAGAAATCGAAATGCAAGGCCTCACCGCTGATGGTTTATACTATAGTGTTGGCAGCTGAAGCATATAATACTTGATTAAATGTTAAATTGTTTTGCTGACAAGATGGTTGGGGGAGGGGGGGGAGTATCTGGTTTAAATGCACCATTATTACTCCTGTTAGATTCCCTGTTCTTTGACTTTGTCTATTGATCAGATGTTTAACCCCATATTGGTATGCTGGGTGGCAACACCCTGTATGACTATGCACTGTTGTGGGTAGACGTATATACTTGCTTCCTATCACCAACGTACCTATATGGTATATATGTTCTAATGAGTTAGGGTAGGTTATCGTACCCAGGAGTTGCTAGTTTGGGGTGTCAGGCTCAACCATGTTAGGAAGGTTTGGGCAGGGTGGGTTAGGGAGGTTGGGAATGGGTGGGTTGGAGAGGGTTTCTCTGTTGAGGGGTTCTTTGATGTGGATTGTATGTGTGCGTGAATGTGCCTTCATTGGTCGGAAACTATGGAGATGTTATCTTTGGAAGAATAAATGGCGGTAATTAAGCTACTTTCGTGGAATGTTCGGGGTCTGAATGATAAGATTAAACGGTCTTTAGTGTTCAATTATCTGAAGAGGTATAACCCTGACATAATGTTTTGCAAGAAACGCACCTGCAGGGCCAGAAAGTACTAGCTTTGCGGCGCCCATGGATAGGCCCCACATATCATGCGGTTTACTCAAACCACGCTAGAGGCGTGTCTATTTTAATTGCTAAAAGTCTTCCATTTCAAATACTATCTGTGCAGCTAGACCCATATGGTAGGTATGTGATTTTACATGCTTGTGTCAGAGGCCTGCAGTACCTATTTGTGGGACTATATATTCCTCCGCCATTCCGCAGAGAGGTCCTAGACTTAATTACAGCTAAAATAGCAGGATTTCCAGCAATACCTTATATTATTATGGGTGACTATAATGCCACTTTAGATCCTATACGGGACAGAAGGGTTCCCCAGGCCTCACACAACAATGTCCTATCACATTGGGCTAATACTTATGATTTAGTAGAGGCGTGGCGCTATTTCCACCCCACAGATGCGCAATTCTCTTGCTATTCAGCTTCTACTGGCTTACTCTCTCGTATAGATCTGGCCTTTGTCAGCAGAGACTTATCCCCCTATATCAAGTCTAGTGATTATCTACCGAGAGGAGTTTCAGACCATGCCCCCCTCCTTCTGATACTGTCACAGCCGCTGGCTTCGACTGATAAGCAGTGGCGGTTAAACCCTATGTGGCTCGAGGTATTACCTGTGGTGAGCGAGAGTCTAGATGCAATGGGGAACTACTGGGCAGAAAATGAAGGGTCTACGAATCCTCTGGTAGAATGGGATGCTTTCAAATCAGTAATGAGAGGGGCATTGATTGCTGCTATTGCAACTCATAGAAAGGAACTGAATATCAAACGGATAAAACTAGAGACGGAACTAGCTGATAAGGAGAGGTTATATATACTAGATCCGTGCCCTGAGAAGAAGACTTTGTGGCTTGAGGCGCAGCGTAGGTTTACTTTGCATTTAACTGAATATACTGAGAAGAAACTTTTAAATCAGAGGCAAACTATTTTTTCAGATGGTGATAAGTGTGGCAGGGCCTTGGCGTACTTGACTAGATCTGAGACACAGCAAACGGTGGTGGCGGGAGTTCTGAATGACCAAGGGATCTTATTGAGGGAGCCTAGAGATGTCTGCCGACAGTTTGCCTCCTATTATGAGACATTGTATGCCCCCAAGATCACATGTACTTCGGAGGAAATTGTCAATTTCTTAGCAGGTATTAATATTCCTTCTTTGGACAGAGATGACAGGGGAGCCCTGGCGGCAGACATATCTGACCTGGAGATTGAAACGGCCATTAGTTCCTTAGCAACCAAGAAAACCCCGGGACCCGATGGATTTCCTGCTGAATGGTATAAGCGATTTTCTAAAGACCTGGTTAGTAGATTTGGGAAGCTGTTGAGGTATGCACTGGAAAGTGGTTTGTTGCCACTGTCCTTTCTGGAGGCAACGATAGTAGTGATTCACAAGTCGGGGAAACCATCTGACCAGTGTAGCTCTTATCGACCTATCTCACTTCTGAATCTTGACGTCAAAATCTTTGCGAAGGTACTGGCGTTAAGATTGCGGGGGGTAATTCTCTCCTTGGTTGGGGTAGATCAATCGGGTTTTATGCCAGGGAAAACCACAGATATTAATTTAAGGCGATTGTTCACTAATCTTCAGGTCAAACATGATAACAGAGGTATGAGGGCTCTTGCGTCCTTAGACAATAAAAAAGCATTTGATTCAGTAGAATGGGAATTTATGTGGGCAGTACTGACTCAAATGGGCTTTCCGGAGAAATTTTTGTGCTGGTTACAAATGCTTTATAGATCCCCTTCGGCGAGAGTCAGGGTGAATGGGTACACATCGGACTCCTTCCCCTTGGGTAGAGGCACTAGACAGGGCTGCCCTCTCTCCCCCCTGTTATTTGCATTAATTATGGAACCTTTGTCGATACTCATATCCTCTAATTCAGGTATAGAAGGCTGGGAAATAGCTGGAATATCAGAAAAGCTTTCATTATATGCTGATGACATGCTGGTTTACCTAGCAGATTCAGGGAAATCCTTGGATACCCTTTTAGGTGTTGTTGATCAATTTGGGGGTTTCTCGGGTCTCCGTGTGAACTGGGCTAAGTCTAGTCTATGTCTGGTTGATGATGTTGACCCAGCTCGCATTTCGGTGAACAATAAGCTTCAGATTGTGGAGCAATTTACATATTTGGGGATTATTGTTCATAAAGAAGTGGCAAAATTTTATGATTTGAATGTTGCTCCTACAATGCAATCCATTACTCGAAAGCTAGAGGCTTGGGAAAACCTTCCTTTAACTCTGATTGGGCGTATCAATGTGGTAAAAATGATTCTTCTCCCAAAATTGCTATACTTATATAGGGCTGCCCCAGTGTTACTCCCCAAGAGACATTTTGCTACTTTGGATAGAATAATCGCTCCCTTTCTATGGAATAAGTCTTCTCCCAGAATAGCGAGATCCACCCTCCAGGCGTCTTACCTGCGGGGGGGTCTTGCCTTGCCAAACCTGTACATGTACTATGTAGCGGTGCAGCTGAGCTATGTGGCGTGGTGGGTACGGGCTGACTCAGGTAACCCGGCGGTAGTGTTGGAGGCAGCTTTATTGGGGTCCTATGAGGCACTTACGAACTTGGCGTATAGGAGGGGGGCTAGGTCTACAATACACTACACCCAATCGATGGCTGCTGCAGTACAGATGTGGGTCAAATGGGGTCAGAAATGTAACCCTGATGAGAATGATATTACTTGGTCGCCATATTTGCCTTTGTGGAGAAACAGAGTGCTTCCGGAGCTGTTCTCATTACTGGAGTTTGAATTTTGGCCTCAGAGGGGGGTGCGCTACCTTACCCAACTATATGATAAGGGCCTATTTAAAACCTTTAATAGTTTGAAACAGGAGTTTAATTTGCCCCAGCGTTGTTTGTATAGATATCTTCAACTCAGGCATGCCTGTCAGGCTCAGTTTGGTAGAGAACCTTTAAAGCTGGAGTGTGGTACAGTTGAGGCAGCGATTAGGAGGGTTCCGTTGGTCAAACCAGTGTCGACCCTGTATGCGTCGTTGATGGCGTTGCAGGACTCCCCCCTAGACAGGGCATTTGTTAGGTGGAAAAGGGACATTGAAGGTTTGGAAGATGTTCATGTTAAAGAATCTAGCTGTACATGGAGATCTACAGTGGTAAGTGCTAGGGATCAGTTGATTCAAGTTAAATGGCTTCATAGGATTTATTATACTCCTGTGAGACTATTTAAAATGGGTAAATTGCCGAACCCTCATTGTACAAGATGTGGACATGAAAACGGTTGTCTTATACACATGGTTTGGCAGTGTCCGATTATTCATGGCTTCTGGGAAGAGATCCATAAATATTTTAATGACAAACTAGGCTTTCCTAACGTCTGTACTGAACTCACTAGTCTGTTGGGAGTAGCCAACGAGATTGTTCCCACCAAATTTGGCAGGAAGCTGTATAGAATACTCTTATATTATGCTAGGAAAACTATCCTTCTCAACTGGAAACCTCCTAAGAATCCTACTGTGCAACAATGGGTACATCTAGTTAATGCTGATCTTGAATTATACAAGTTTGTGTATGAGAGAAGAGGGACCCCTGATCGCTTCATGAAGATATGGGACCCCTGGATTGGAGCCCAGACTCTAGTACCATAGATGACTGAAATACTGTTCTGACCAATGAAGGCGTGTGTGAATGTGTGTGTGTGTGCAGTACTTTTAATCTTCCTTAGGATTGATATGTTGGGTACTGTTCATCCTGAAAGTGATATCTTTTTCTTCTGTCCCAAACTTGGGTCATGAGGAACTGTTATGATTGATCCCATGTATTTGATTTGTACTGGACTCAATTGATGATTGTCTGTATTTGATGTGTTTGTTATGCTTTTTGCTAAATTAATAAATAAAAAGATACTATTAAAAAAATATCAGACATGTGTGAACACACCTATAAACTGACCCCCTACGTGACGGGTGTATCCTTTGGTTGGCTGGGTTCTGCAATAACAATGAAACTCATACACATGTTCAAATCTGGGGAGGCCGATAGAGAAGGAAGTAGTAGACATACAATTACTTTGCATGGCTGATTGCTCAGCATTTCCTCAGGAGGGCACAACTTACCTAGTTTAAAACTGTTAACTTGCATCAACAAATATACAGTCGATTCACATTATTATGACCACTTCCTGCTTTTGACGTTTGCAGCACATAGTTTATGAAAGAAGTTATTTGTTGTGAGCTGGCTTGGTGGGTATATAAGGTGTGTGATAGGCTGTCTGCACACATATCCCTCGTTGCCGTCATTGGTAAAAAGGGCGATTTATCAGAGTTGCAAAAAAGTATGATTATTGGCTTTCAGGTCAAGGGTGGCAGTATTTATGAAACTGCAGTTTATGAACTGTTCTCGTGCTGCTGTGGTGAAAGTGTATAGTGAATGGACAAATGGCACCACTGCGAATGAGTGACATGGAAACTGCGGAGCACCTTGTGCCATTGATCTGAGAGGTGGAAGTCGGCTATGAAGGGGTGCAAGGGTGGACCAACACTGGAGCAGCTCACATGTTGAGAAACACCCTGCAACCATTGCTGGAAGGACACAAGCTGGTGGTGGCAGCATTATGGTCTGGGGAATGTTTTCATGGCATTCTCTGGGCACTCATCTATATGGAAGGCACTTTCAACGGATTTGGGTTTGAATCCATCCTGGCAGATCACGTACACCCATAAATGTTGATTGTCTTCCCTGGGGCGGATGGGATCTTCCAGCAAGACAATGTCACATGGCTAGAAATGTCCAATATTAGTTGGAAGAGCATGACCAAGGCTTCAAAGTACTATCCTGGCCTCTTAATTCCCCAGTCTTTAACGCAACTGAACATCTGTGGGACCACCTCAATCATCACGTTTGCTCTATGGATCCTCCCCCGCACACCCTCCGGGAGCTGTGGGATGCACTGCAGGCAGCATGGCTCCAGATACCTGTGACAACCTACCAGGACCTTATTGTGTCACTTCCAGTCCATCTAGCCCCTGTCCGTGCTGCACACGGCAGTTACTCTGGATATTAGCTAGTGGTCATAATAATATGACTCGACTGTGTATCATGCAATTTTTTTTTTTATTTGTTCCATTTTTTTTTTTTTTGCCATGCCTGAAGTATCACACAGGAAAATTGTTTATTCTCTGCACCAATGCGCTGACAATAACATGGGGTGTAACTGATGCCCAAGACATAGGTCCCATTCTATATATTATGTTTTGACACCCACTATGGATAACTATGTGATCATGATACACAGGGAATACAGCACATAGTATACGTGTTATGGAGATACTTGTTCACACCATTTACACAGTGGATCTGAAGTGACTTTGAAAGCCTCCAATTTGTCATATGATAGCAAGATGTCTGACACTACGTGGACCATGCATCTGATTAAAAGAAGCCTAAGAAATATATATTCTTTATTTACTTACCATCCTATTACTCTGCTTGGATCCATTCCATATTCTATATATTTTCATCAATCTATATACACTCACCTAAAGAATTCTTAGGAACACCTGTTCTATTTCTCATTAATGCAATTATCTAGTCAACCAATCACATGGCAGTTGCTTCAATGCATTTAGGGGTGTGGTCCTGGTCAAGACAATCTCCTGAACTCCAAACTGAATGTCAGAATGGGAAAGAAAGGTGATTTAAGCAATTTTGAGCGTGGCATGGTTGTTGGTGCCAGACGGGCCAGTCTGAGTATTTCACAATCTGCTCAGTTACTGGGATTTTCACGCACAACCATTTCTAGGGTTTACAAAGAATGGTGTGAAAAGGGAAAAACATCCAGTATGCGGCAGTCCTGTGGGCAAAAATGCCTTGTGGATGCTAGAGGTCAGAGGAGAATGGGCCGACTGATTCAAGCTGATAGAAGAGCAACGTTGACTGAAATAACCACTCGTTACAACCGAGGTATGCAGCAAAGCATTTGTGAAGCCACAACACGCACAACCTTGAGGCGGATGGGCTACAACAGCAGAAGACCCCACCGGGTACCACTCATCTCCACTACAAATAGGAAAAAGAGGCTACAATTTGCACGAGCTCACCAAAATTGGACTGTTGAAGACTGGAAAAATGTTGCCTGGTCTGATGAGTCTCCATTTCTGTTGAGACATTCAAATGGTAGAGTCCGAATTTGGCGTAAACAGAATGAGAACATGTATCCATCCTCTGATGGCTACTTCCAGCAGGATAATGCACCATGTCACAAAGCTCGAATCATTTCAAATTGGTTTCTTGAACATGACAATGAGTTCACTGTACTAAAATGGCCCCCACAGTCACCAGATCTCAACCCAATAGAGCATCTTTGGGATGTGGTGGAACGGGAGCTTCGTGCCCTGGATGTGCATCCCTCAAATCTCTATCAACTGCAAGATGCTATCAATATGGGCAAACATTTCTAAAGAATGCTATCAGCACCTTGTTGAATCAATGCCACGTAGAATTAAGGCAGTTCTGAAGGCAAAAGGGGGTCCAACACCGTATTAGTATGCTGTTCCTAATAATTCTTTAGGTGAGTGTATATGTTTGTAGTTTGTTTGTGTGTAACTACTAATTCTTGGCTCCATCCCATTTGGCAGCTCACCAAAAATGCAGATAAACCTCTACAAGTCTATGGGAAAACGTCAGTTTCTAATTTCTGAGCTATGCCTGGGAGATTGCCAAATCTTCCGCTAATCTTACAATAACATTGTCTGCATCTGTACAAATAAAAATAATATACAGCATTCTTCATGGGGGATATGTCAAGTCAAGGTTAGGATTGCTGTCCTTGCAAATATCTCCATACTTTCTTACTAAAATCATGTTAGAAAAGGCATTGATTGTCTGTAAATGAGTTTAAATTTGGTAAAAAGTGTGTAACACCTGCCTTATATTAGGGAGACAGCTTCTCATGACTGCTCATAACAGAATGCTTAGTAATTGAAGATGAGGAAACATGCAGGAGTGGGTCAGTACAAGGTGTTTATATACAGCAAGTAGTCAGCATGTCTGAGATCAGATTTACAGGGAATGGGTCACCAGAAAATGTCCACTTTTGAAATCAAGTTTTTGAGTTAAAGGGGTTATCCCACGACAAATGTAAAAAATGAAACTCGGACATCACACCGTACATGACAATCTCTTTCTAACAAAGCTAGAACCAGCCCTGTACCTCACATGGATCCACAGATCTCCTCATTCATTGCTCTGCTAGATTTATATCAAGCTGACAGCTCAAGGGGAGTGTCTTTTCTTCTACAGCTCAGGGGGCGTGTCTCGGCTCGTGTCTCGGCTCTCCCTATCACAGCTCAGGAGGCAGTTGAAGGATGAAACTGAGCATGTGCGGCCTTCTCAGTGAAAAGGACAAAGAAATAAGAAAAGAAAAAAATGCGGGTGTCACTATACAGATACATTTTATTAAATAACTCAGTGGCTATGGAAATTTTTTTATGACATGCAATTACAAAAGTATTCAGATCCAGGTGCTGGTTTGAAAACTGTAGAATATTTTCCATATTGTTTTTCAAACTTTTTTTCTTTAAACATTTTTTAACCCCTTAGGGACCGGGCTCCTTTTCACCTTAAGGACCAGGCCATTTTTTTGCAAATCTGACCAGTGTCACTTTATTTGGTGATAACTTTAAAACGCTTTGACTTATCCAGGCC
This sequence comes from Bufo bufo, assembly GCF_905171765.1. Lineage (NCBI taxonomy): Eukaryota > Metazoa > Chordata > Amphibia > Anura > Bufonidae > Bufo > Bufo bufo. The sequence goes on from NC_053396.1 coordinate 162,142,590, forward strand.
ATTCTGAGATTGTTTTTTCGTCACATATTGTAGTTCATGACACTGGTAAAATGAAGTAAAACAAAAATCATTTTTATTAATAAGAAAATACCAAATTTATGAAAATTTTGGGGGAAATTTTCAAATTTCCAAGTTTCAATTTCTCTACTTCTATAATACATAGTAATACCTCCAAAAATAGTTATTACTTTACATTCCCCATATGTCTACTTCATGTTTGGATCATTTTGGGAATTCCATTTTAGTTTTTGGGGACGTTACAAGGCTTAGAAGTTTCGAAGTAAATCTTGACATTTTTCAGAAATGTTCAAAAACCCAATTTTTAGGGACCAGTTCAGGTCTGAAGTCACTTTGTGAGAGGCTTTCATCATAGAAACCACCCAAACTAGAAACTACACCCCTCAATGTATTCAAAACTGATTTAAAAACGTTGTTAACCCTTTAGGTGTTCCACAAGAGTTAATGGCAAATGGAGATAAAATGTCAAAATTTAGATTTTTGGGCAAATTTTTCATTTTAATCCATTTTTTCCAGTTACAAGGCAAGGGTTAACAGCCAAACAAAATGCTATATTTATTGCCCCGATTCTGTAGTTTGCAGAAACACCCCATATGTGGCCGTAAACTACTGTACGGGCACACAGTAGGGCGTAGAGGGAAAGGTGCGCCGTGTGGTTTTTGGAAGGCAGATTTTGCTGGACTGGTTTATTTACACCATGTCCCATTTGACGCCCCCCTGATGCACCCCTAGAGTAGAAACTCCAAAAAAGTGACCCCATTTTGCAAACTACGGGATAAGGTGGCAGTTTTGTTGGGACTATTTTTAGGGTACATATGATTTTTTGTTTATCTATATTACATTTTTGTGAGGCAAGGTTACCAAAAATAGAAATTCTGAAATTTCATCTCCATTTGCCATAAACTGTTGAGGAACACCTAAAGGGTTAATAAAGTTTGTAAAATAAGTTTTGAATACCTTGAGGGGTGTAGTTTCTTAGATGGGGATGATTTTATGGAGTTTATACTCTAGGGGTGCATCAGGGGGGCTTAAAACGGGACATGGTGCCAAAAAAAAGGCCATCAAAATCTGCCTTCCAGAAACCATACAGCGTTGCTTTCCTTTTGCGCCCTGCCGTTTGGTCATACAGCAGTTTACGACCACATATGGGGTGTTTCTGTAAACTGCAGAATCAGGGTAATAAATATTAAGTTTTGTTTGGCTGTTAACCCTTGCTTTGTTACTGGAAAAAAACGGATTAAAATGGAAAATTTGCCCAAATATTGCTGTTTTGGCACATTTTTTATTAAATTTTTTTGACCGTATTCATCTGAGGGGTTAGGTCATGGGGTATTTTTATAGAGCAGATTCTTATGGACGCGGCGATACCTAATATGTCTACATTTTTTTATGTTTTACACTATATTATCTTTTTATAAACCAAAAAAAACATTTTAGTATCTCCATAGTCTAAGAGTCATATTTTTTTTTTTTTGCCGATTATCTTAGGTAGGGGCTCATTTTTTGCGGGATGAGAGGATGGTTTTATTGGCACTATTTTGGGGGGCATATCACTTTTTGATCGCTTGCTATTACAATTTTTGTGATGTAAGGTAACAAAAAAATACATATTTTTTGCACTGTTTTTATAAAAAAAATTTGACCGTGTTCATCTGAGGGGTTACGCCATGGGGTATTTTTACAGAGCAGATTTTTACGGACGTGGCGATTCCTAATATGTCTACTTTTTTATTTATTTTAGTTTTACAAAATAATATTTTTGAAAAAAAAATGTTTTAGTTTTAGTGTCTCAAGTCTGAGAACCATAGTTTTTTATCCAATGGTGAGTGGCTAAATTGGGGAAGGGGAATAAAAATGTAATACTCCATGGAAGTGTGGTAATCCCTGAAGCAACCAATAATGCAGAAGCCCGGATGATCGGGGCACGTGTCACACTGAGTAGTGGTGTCCTTCCGTATCCCCCTCCTGTGACACACTCTCCACCTTTTTTGGGTCCGTCCCTTCTTTCCAGTATGGGGGACCACACCTGGAAAGTGTTGGCCAGGGACGATCCGGGCTCCTCCAGTTCCTGAGGTACTCCGGCCTGCTCTTTCCCGGTCAGAAAAGATCAGGTCCTTGAGGGCTGCCTCATAGAACTGAAGGAATTTCCCTGTGTTGCCAGCGCTCCGGGACAGCACAAAAGAGTTGTACAAGGCAACCTGCACCAAGTAGACCGCAACTTTTTTGTACCATGCCTGGGTTTTGCGCATGGCATTATTTGGCTTGGGGACTTGATCAGAGAGATCAACTCCTCCCATATACCGATTGTAGTCGACGATACAATCGGGCTTGAGGACCGTTGCCATGGTACCTCGCACAGGGACAGGGGTGATGCTGTTACCGTTAATTGTGGACAGTACAAGGACATCCCTCTTGTCCTTATATCTGACCAGCAACAGGTTTCCACTGGTAAGGGCATGTGTCTCACCCCTGGAGATAGGTACCTGGAGGGGGTGGGTAGGGAGGCCGCGTTGATTTTTCCGCACGGTCCCACAAGCGGACGTGGATCTGGCGACGAGAGACTGGAACAAGGGGATACTAGTATAAAAGTTATCCACGTACAGGTGGTAACCCTTATCTAGCACTGGGTGCATAAGGTCCCACACAAGTTTCCCGCTAACACCTAGAGTGGGGGGACATTCTGGGGGTTAAATACGGGAATCTCGCCCCTCATACACACGAAACTTGTAAGTGTATCCTGAGGTACTCTCACAAAGTTTGTACAGCTTCACGCCATACCCCGCCCGCTTAGAGGGAACATATTGGCGGAAAATGAGTCTCCCCTTGAAAGCAATGAGAGACTCATCAACCAGGACCTCCCTTACAGGTACATAGGCCTCCAAAAATTTGGCCCCAAAGTGATCAGTGTCCGGCCTGATTTTGTACAGGCGGTCATAGGCAGGATCACCTTGGGGGGGACATGCTGCATTATCTGCATAATGCAGGCATTTCTGGATGGCCTCAAACCAGGAGCGTGTCATGGCCGTACTGTAAAGTGGGGTCTGGCAGAGGACGTCCCCACTCCAGTAATGCCTGACACTAGGTTTTTTGACTAGGCCCATGTGCAGCACGAGGCCCCAAAACATTCTCATCTCGGCTGCCCTCAACAGAGTGCCAAAAAGGAGTTCGGGTGTTGAGCAACGAATTGTTAGGCTTGCAGGTTCGTTTGCTCCACTATCAGATTTACAAAGTGGTCACTGAAAAAAAGACTAAAGTAGTCGTTCAGTGAAGCCCACTGTGGAAATCTGGATTCCTGGTTGGCTTACAAAATCAGGAATCGTGGGCTCAAAATGTTCTGGGGTACACCAGACAAGTTCACCGGCAGGGGGCTCAGGTGGACTGATCTGGTGGGCCGGAAAACTAGTAAGAGCCCCAGAGCTGCTCGTACTAGTGTTGGCCACAGGGTCCCTAGCATGGCGGTCCCCTTGCTCCGCCTGGTGGCATCTCCGCTAGATGATGAGGAGGACGCGGATGACAAAAGGAAAGTGGGGTCATCCTCGTCCTCACTGGGGCTCTCGGACTCGGAGGCAAGCTGGGCGTATGCCTCCTCGGCCGAGAACATCCGGCGGGCCATAGGGAAGTGTGTGTGTGTGTGTGCGTGTGTGTGTGTGCGTGTTAAACTTTATTTGGTGTGTGTGTGGGTGGGGGCACTGGTGTTCACGAACTTACCCTAAACCTAACAGACAAAAAAAATAAAAAATTAATTAATTTAAAAAAAGGTAAAAAAATAAAAATTCTAACTTGCTGATCAACCGTCTGAAGTTGATCAGCGGTGGGGTGTGCGATGCGCTAACAGTGGCCGGACGCTAAAAAAAATTGTGGGGGGGGGGGGGGCAGGGGGGCAAGCTGCAGCACCCCTGGGGGGGGGGGGAGATCTAGGGTCACACAGCTGTGCTGTGGGCCCCAGACACCCGATTTAGGGTGATGCAATAAAAAAAATGGGTTGTTTTTTTTCACTAACTTTCCCTGAATATCCCTGCCTAACCTAACCTGTCCCTAACCTTTCCCTAAATACCTTAGTGAAGGGGCACAGATGGGGGTGCTGGGGCACAGATGGGGGTGCTGGCTGATGATCCCTGCAGCTGGCTCTGGAGATCGACGTGCAGCACTCCTCTCTCCTCGGCTCCCGAACACAAAAGGAGGAAGAGAGGAGCGCTGCAGTAATTGGTCAGCTGGGGCGGGTGGGCTATTCAAATGAGAGCCGATCCTGAAAGGTGATGTCACCATCACCTCTCAGGATCGCAGGATGGTGATTGTGGTGTATTATCACACCACCGATCACCATCCTGTTCCGGGTTATCGCGTTCCCAGAGACCCGAATAGCCCGGAACGCAGCAAACCGCTGGTCTGAATTGACCTGCGGTTTGCCGCGATTGCCAACATGGGGGGGTCACAGAACCCCCCAGCACATTATCCCAGGGTGCCTTCTCAATGATTTGAGCAGGCACCCAGTTCCGATCTCCACCCGCCGCGCAGCGGTGATCGGAACTACACATGACGTACCGGTACGTCATGTGTCCTTAAGTACCTGGGCATCATGCCGTACCGGTACGTCATGTGTCCGGAACAGGTTAAACCATTTTTAGTGGCGCTATTTTTACATGTCACTATTTTTATTAAAACATATCCTGAATTTTAACGGCCACTAAGCCTACTGTTCTGTAGAGATCACTTTTCAGTACTGATCTCATTATCCTCACATGTAGGATTACAGTCACAGATAACACACGTAAGATAGATAACACAGGATCCACCATTCACAATAGGTGATGTCACAGCATGTCTACTTGCTCCTCCCTGGACAATGACCTATCCACAGGTCACAGAGCAGATCTAGAAAACTCTCCCGTAGTGTATCCCTAAATACTGTTAGCAGCAGCTTTGGCAAGATGACCACCCACAATGTACAGAAAATAAAGCAAGAAAAACCCTACAATCAGAAAATAGCAACAGATTAGAAAAACAATAAAGAAAATTGAAAATCCAATAACCTCCTTCGGGTACCACAGGAAATTCACCAGTTTTATAGCAATCAGAATATTTATATACACTGCGTGCAGAATTATTAGGCAAATGAGTATTTTGACCACATCATCCTCTTTATGCATGTTGTCTTACTCCAAGCTGTATAGGCTCGAAAGCCTACTACCAATTAAGCATATTAGGTGATGTGCATCTCTGTAATGAGAAGGGGTGTGGTCTAATGACATCAACACCCTATATTAGGTGTGCATAATTATTAGGCAACTTTCTTTCCTTTGGCAAAATGGGTCAAAAGAAGGACTTGACAGGCTCAGAAAAGTAAAAAATAGTGAGATATCTTGCAGAGGGATGCAGCACTCTTAAAATTGCAAAGCTTCTGAAGCGTGATCATCGAACAATCAAGCGTTTCATTCAAAATAGTCAACAGGGTCGCAAGAAGCGTGTGGAAAACCCAAGGCGCAAAATAACTGCCCATGAACTGAGAAAAGTCAAGCGTGCAGCTGCCAAGATGCCACTTGCCACCAGTTTGGCCATATTTCAGAGCTGCAACATCACTGGAGTGCCCAAAAGCACAAGGTGTGCAATACTCAGAGACATGGCCAAGGTAAGAAAGATGGAAAGATGACCACCACTGAACAAGACACACAAGCTGAAACGTCAAGACTGGGCCAAGAAATATCTCAAGACTGATTTTTCTAAGGTTTTATGGACTGATGAAATGAGAGTGAGTCTTGATGGGCCAGATGGATGGGCCCGTGGCAGGATTGGTAAAGGGCAGAGAGCTCCAGTCCGACTCAGACGCCAGCAAGGTGGAGGTGGAGTACTGGTTTGGGCTGGTATCATCAAAGATGAGCTTGTGGGGCCTTTTCGGGTTGAGGATGGAGTCAAGCTCAACTCCCAGTCCTACTGCCAGTTTCTGGAAGACACCTTCTTCAAGCAGTGGTACAGGAAGAAGTCTGCATCCTTCAAGAAAAACATGATTTTCATGCAGGACAATGCTCCATCACACGCGTCCAAGTACTCCACAGCGTGCCTGGCAAGAAAGGGTATAAAAGAAGAAAATCTAATGACATGGCCTCCTTGTTCACCTGATCTGAACCCCATTGAGAACCTGTGGTCCATCATCAAATGTGAGATTTACAAGGAGGGAAAACAGTACACCTCTCTGAACAGTGTCTGGGAGGCTGTGGTTGCTGCTGCACGCAATGTTGATGGTGAACAGATCAAAACACTGACAGAATCCATGGATGGCAGGCTTTTGAGTGTCCTTGCAAAGAAAGGTGGCTATATTGGTCACTGATTTGTTTTTGTTTTGTTTTTGAATGTCAGAAATGTATATTAGTGAATGTTAAGATGTTATATTGGTTTCACTGGTAAAAATAAATAATTGAAATGGGTATATATTTGTTTTTTGTTAAGTTGCCTAATAATTATGCACAGTAATAGTCACCTGCACACACAGATATCCCCCTAAAATATCTAAAACTAAAAACAAACTAAAAACTACTTCCAAAAATATTCAGCTTTGATATTAATGAGTTTTTTGGGTTCATTGAGAACATGGTTGTTGTTCAATAATAAAATTAATCCTCAAAAATACAACTTGCCTAATAATTCTGCACTCCCTGTAAATCTAGTATGTATAGATCAATAAATCGTGTACTAGATTTATATAAAGTATAAATTTATATAAATCTAGACTAGTACACAATTATCAAACAAGAGGGGTCACCCCTGCTGGGAAAACTTAAGGTAAGAAGTTTGTGGCACTACTGTTAGAGCTCAGCTCCTCTCTTGCTCCCCCGCAGGGAGAACAAGGTAAAGCAATTTGTTCTTAGTCCGGGATGGTGGTCATAATTTCCAGCATACTGAGAGTTGTACTTTCTGAAAAACTAGAAAACCACAGGTTGGAAAGGATAGATCTATATATAAATTGTTATGGGATTAATCATGTAGCTCCAAAATTAGCTTAAACGGGTTCTCCAGGAATTAAGAAAATGAAAATACGTAAATATTACTTATATTATAAATATATTCCCAAATACCTTTCATTAGTTATAATGGCTTGTTTTGTCTAGGGAGCAATGATTAGGAGAAACAAATGGCCGCTGTCCTATTAGTACACACAAAGCCTGTCCTAATTACACAGCAGGACAAGTTACTTCACAATACTGAGGTAAAGAGCTGCCTCATCCTCCTCTCTGATCAACTTGTCAGGGATTGTGATCCTGAATATAGTTTAATATGATCTTCAGCTGAATCTCTGTAGTAATGGAGCTCATGAGGAGACATGAAGTACAGACAGGACAGACTGTGGTAATGGAGACTGCATACAAGTGCTGCTGCTCATCAGCCACATCTGCTCATGAACTCCATTCCTACAGAGATTCAGCTGATGACCATATTAAACTGTATTCAGAATCATAATTCCTGACAAGCAGAGCAGGATGAGGCAGCTCTTTACCTCAGTGTTGTGAAGTAACTTCTCCTCCTGTGTGATTAGGACAGGTTTTGTGTGTACTAGTAGGACAGCGGCCATTTTGTTTTTCCTAATGATTGTTCCTCAGGCAAAATGAGCTATTATAATTAATGTAAGGTATTTGGAAATATATTTATAATGAAGTAATTATATATTTTTTTACTTTTTTATTGACAAAAGTGAAATGAACAATGATAGAAAACACTCTTGTTGTCAAATACAGTGTAAACCTGCATGCCATTTTCATATTCTCAATTTCTTTTGTTCCTTAGTACATAATAAACTTAATACAGAAACAATTTTGCCATTATTTCTAATCAGCCAATGCATTTTCCCAAACCCCTAAGATCTCTGTCTAGCATAGCATCAAATAGTATAGTTAGACAGCCCCTCTAAACCATCTGACTTATGTTACCCCGAGTCGACAACAGGGACAGGGCTTGTCGCATTCTCGAGGGAGTGTGTGTTGACTCTCACCAGAGGCCCTAGACTCCTATCGAATTTGTGTGGCTTGTTACGGTGTTTAAAGGGGTTCTGCACTTTGTTTCAACTGATGATCTATCCTCTGGATAGATCATCAGCATCTGATCGGCGGGGGTCCGACACCCGGGACCCCCTTCTGATCAGTTGTTTGAGAAGGCAGCGGCGCTCCAGCAGCGCCGCGGCCTTCTCACTGTTTACTGCCGGCAAAGTGACGTCACGACTAGTATCAACTTGCCTGGGCCGCGCCTCTGATGCTGATGATCTATCCAGAGGATAAATCATCAGTTTAAACAAAGTGCAGAACCCCTTTAAATACTAGTACTAAATATGGTAAGATCTGGTTGATTTGTGATTTCCACATGCTCAGAATTGGTGTATTGGGACTATACCTATATCTGAGAGCAATACATTTCCTTGCCATGAACAGTGCCTCCCTCAAAAATATTGTCATATAGTGATCCCAATTTTCTTCATTCAATATCCCCAGCAAGCAGATCTCAGGGGTGCAATCCACACGCGCCAGCAACAAAGAAGAAAGAAAATCAGTAACTTCCTTTCAAAACTTAGCTATCGGATTGCAGTTCCACAGCATATGCCAAAAAGCCGCTTCCAGTTCTCCATATCGCGGGCATGCCGTGGATGTGGCTATGCCCATTCTGAACATCCTAGTTGGTGTTAAATATGTCTGATGCATTATATACAGTTGGGTTATTTTGTTGTTAACGGCTGGTGACATATGTAAGTGTGATTCTAATAAAGTCGTTATGGACTCCTCAGTGAGTGTGAGTTCCATTTATCTAATACTGGAAGGGGATTTGTACTGATCTTTGCGCATACTAGATGTGAGTAGATTGCTGATACTAGTCCTCTGGGACCCTGGACTTTGACAATTCCTATAAGTGGATATTTGGAGATTCTAGTGCTGTTGGTTTGGTACTTACTCAGTAAGGCTACTTTCACACTAGCGTTCGGGTGTCCGCTTGTAAGCTCCGTTTGAAGGGGCTCACAAGCGGCCCCGAATGCATCCGTACTGCCCTAATGCATTCTGAATGGACGCGGATCCGCTCAGAATGCATCAGTCTGGCAGCGTTCAGCCTCCGCTCCGCTCAGCAAGCCGTCTGAAGCTACTTTCACACTTAGAATTTTTTCTACAATATAATGGAGACGGATCCGTTCTGAACGGATCCCAAGTCTGCATTATATGAGCGGATCCGTCTGGGCAGACTTTTAAATTTGTTCCATATGTTGTCAATTAAGGGGCAAATATTTAGTGATAAAGCCCGGAAGTATTGTTTAGTGATCTTAACTCCTAAATATTTAAATGTGTCCACTACCTTTAACTGAGCTACATGGGACGGACCTTTCCAGTCTGACTTACCGAGAAGCATGTAGACAGATTTTTCCCAGTTCATTCTCAGACCTGAATAATCCCCAAACTCATCAATTAGGGCCACCGCGCCTCTGAGAGATGAGTCCAGTGATGACATGTACAGGATCATGTCATCTGCATATAGTCCAATACGGACTTCACTCTCTCTCCCATGGTCACTCCATGTATAGAATTACTATTTCTCACTCTAATGGCCAGAGTCTCAACTGCTAGGGAAAATAAGAGTGGTGACAGGGGACATCCCTGTCTTGTCCCTCTATAGAGAGGGAAGCTTTCTGACAATTCTCTGTTTATCAGTAGTCTGCTTACCGGATTGCTATAAAGAAAACTAATCCAACTAAGGAATTGTGGGCCAAACCCAAATCCTCGTAAGCATCCAATCAAATATGACCACTCTATTGAGTTGAATGTCTTAGCAGCATCAAGTAATGCCAAGGCCCAATCCACATTCAGGGAGTAACCCATCTGCGTAACCACCTGGACCCTTCTTATATTCTCAGTGGTAGATTTTCCCGGCATAAAACCTGTTTGGTCTTGATGAACTAGTGACAGGATTACCTGGTTACGGCGGGTCACCAATATTCTGGTCAGGATTTTGTAATCCACATTTAACAGAGCTATAGGCCTATAAGAACCACACTCAAGAGGATCTGTATCAAGCTTGAGTAATAGTATTATAGTGGCCTCCTTAAATGAGTCCGGTAGTTTCCCAGTCTCCAGGACTGAATGATATGTGGCTAACAATTGAGGAGCCAGTGCAATAGAGCAGGATATGGGGTAACGCTGACGCCACTTATGCAGTGGGTAAGGATACGGGTATTTAAAGTTCTATATATGTTCGTGACGCCAATTGCAGCATGCGCAGGGTACAACCACAGGGCCCTTCCAAGGTGTTATAATACATGTCCCAGATTAGGAATGCCAGAGTGGTGTAATGGCCTATAATGTCTCTGAAGGGTAGTGAGAATTGTGTCAACGGTGTCTCCTACCTGGGTACGGCTGGACTCCTGGCTCCTAGCTCACTTGCAATAAATTTGAGTGAAGTGATAGTAGGAGTAATAGAGGAATTTTGCAGCAGAAATGATGTCCAGACCTTTAGATGAAGTTCAAACGTTTCTTTACTGAAGATAACTTGTATCCAAGCAGTATACAGCTTTGGTCTCTGGTCCCAGCAGGTTTTAGCAATCATTGGCAGGAATAAATACTTCTGCAATTTAAATGTGAGCCTGCAGGATAATTCGTCTGCTTGGTAGCTCTGTAATTGTGGCAGGGATTAATCTTCTGCACTTCTCTGTAACTTCTACTTTGTGGGGACAGACTAGCTAAGGAGGAATGGATTCTCCTAGGTCTCTGGACTTTACTCACAGATAGTTTCTCAGGGGATGCTTTCTTCCTGGAACTCTGAAGGTTGTCTGCTTTCTTCATCCAGCTAAGGCTTAAGGTTCTCAGACTGGGTATGTGATCAATGTCTCAGCCGAGACAAGATCCTTGCTTTCCTCCCTATGCAGGGGATCTCCAAAGAAGACAAGAATAACCCTGGACACAATATCCAATAGGGGCATCAGTGGGCAATGTGGAATTCAAGAAGTTCAGAAAAATACCCAAGGTAAGCGCGCCGATCCCTCAGTCTCCTTCTCCCAACGCTGTTTCGCCAGCAACCTGGCTTCTTCCAGGGAAGCCAGGTTGCTGGTGAAACGGCATTGGGAGAAGGAGACTGAGGGATCGGCGCGCTTACCTTGGGTATTTTTCTGAACTTGAATACATAGGAACTGTATTAAGGCTATTGGCAGGTCTTTCTTGAATTCGACATTGCCCACTGATGCCCCTATTGGATATTGTGTCCAGGGTTATTCTTGTCTTCTTTGGTCTTTTCTGGCCTTTATGTGGCGTTCTTCAATACTTTTTTCTATGCCCATGTGTGTTGATCCCCCAGTCCCCGTTTTTTTTTTCCTCGCTTGAATATGCCTGCTTATTGCTGTTTTTATACCTACATGTGATTATATGTATTTAATAAAGATTATTTCTTACTATGAGATGGAGCTTTAGTTCTATTGTTTGGGTATTAAGTCACAACAATAGACAATAACAGTCTGCTTAAACTAATAACACACAAATAATTTAATGTTACCATGTTTTTATTGAACACACCATGTAAACATTCACAGTGCAGGTGGAAAAAGTATGAACCCTTGGATTTAATAACTGGTTGAGCCTACTTTGGCAGCAATAACTTCAACCAAACATTTCCTGTAGTTGCGGATCAGACGTGCACAATGGTCAGGGGTAATTCTTGACCATTCCTCTTTACAGAACTGTTTCAGTTCAGCAATATTCTTGGGATGTCTGGTGTGAATTGCTTTCTTGAGGTCATGCCACAGCATCTCAATCGGGTTGAGGTCAGGACTCTGACTGGGCCACTCCAGAAGGCATATTTTCTTCTGTTTAAGCCATTCTGTTGTTGATTTACTTCTATGCTTTGGGTTGTTGTCCTGTTGCAACACCCATCTTCTGTTGAGCTTCAGCTGTTAGACAGATGGCCTTAAGTTCTCCTGCAAAATGTCTTGATAAACTTGGAAATTAATTTTTCCTTCGATGATAGCAATCCGTCCAGGCCCTGATGCAGTAAAGCAGCCCCAAACCATGATGCCCCCACCACCATACTTCACAGTTGGGATGAGGTTTTGATGTTGGTGTGCTGTTCCTCTTTTTCTCCACACATAGTGTTGTGTGTTTCTTCCAAACAACTCAACTTTGGTTTCATCTGTCCACAGAATATTGCCAGTACTGCTGTGGAACATCCAGGTGCTCTTGTGCAAACTGTAAACGTGCAGCAATGTTTTTTTGGGACAGCAGTGGCTTCCTCTGTGGTATCCTCCCATGAAATCCATTCTTGTTTAGTGTTTTACATATCGTAGATTTGCTAACAGGGATGTTAGCATATGCCAGAGAATTTTGTAAGTCTTTAGCTGACACTCTAGGGTTCTTCTTCACCTCATTGAGCAGTCTGCGCTGTGCTCTTGCAGTCATCTTTACAGGACGGACACTCCTAGGGAGAGTAGCAGCAGTGCTGAACTTTCTCCATTTATAGACACTTTGTCTTACCGTGGACTGATGAACAGCAAGGCTTTTGCAGATACTTTTATAAACCTTTTCAGCTTTATGCAAGTCAACAATTCTTAATCGTAGGTCTTCTGAGAGCTCTTTTGTGCGAGGCATCATTCACATCAGGCAATGCTTCTTGTGAAAAGCAAACCCAGAACTGGTGTGTGTTTTTTATGGGGCAGGGCAGCTGTAACCAACACCTCCAATCTCATCTCATTGATTGGACTCCAGTTGGCTGACACCTCACTTCAATTAGCTCTTGGAGATGTCAAAAGTCTAGGGGTTCACATACTTTTTCCAGCTGCACTGTGAATGTTTACATGGTGTGTTCAATAAAAACATGGTAACATTTAATTCTATTCTATTGTTGTGACTTAGATGAAGATCAGATCACATTTTATGACCAATTTGTGCAGAAGTCCATATCATTCCAAAGGGTTCACATACTTTTTCTTGCAACTGTATATTTAGTTTACTATACAGTTCTAAACACAATACTAACAATATGAACATTATATAACTTGTTTTAAATACCAATATTGGCCTCTTGTTCCTATAAAACTCAACTCTCAGTGGAGTGAATGTCTCTTCAGCTCCTGTCTCTGGTGAATAATGATTGTGTGAGGCTGGCTGTGATTGGTGAAAACTCTTGCTGTGTGAGAAGCTGGCTGTGATTGGTCTAGACTTCTGCCCATCAACAACAGATTAACACTATACTTTCTGTTGTTTCTGCTGTGTCACTGAGCTTACGTTTCATTACAAAATGAATCTTAAAGGCATATTATCTTTTCTGCGAACACAAAATACAACAGTTATATGACATCCAAAACATGATGTCACAGTAAATAACTCTGCTTTTGTCTTTAACACATAAACATAGAAACTGTATTAAGGCTATTGGCAGGTCTAGCTGTATACACATATAAGCTATACTAGCAACCTAGGACAGGTCTTAGCTGGCCAGCTACATATATCAGTGTGTTCTCTTGTGAACTGCCAGTGGATCTAGCAAGTACTCTCTATGGAGCTAATTTATACTCCTATGGGTGTACCTCTTTCAGGCAATCTGGGATTTAACCATTAATCCCTGGTGAGGAAGCTTGGCTGCAGGTTATGGTGCAGGGTTGTCAGTGGACTCCACTGCAGTTAATCTCTGCGCTGATCGGGATTCTCTCTTCCTCCTGGCACTAAGGTGAAGCTCACAATATGGCCGTTTGGCGGGAAAACTGCGGGGGGGGGGGGGGGGGGGTGCGCAACTTCTGTCGCGCCCTGTCCTCTTCTGCAGCGGGCGCTCAGAATATTGTTGGCGTCACCTTCTCTCCTCCCGTCTGATGCGCCTTCTACTTTCCCCCGCTCCTTTCACCTAGTCTTATGCACCGCAGAGCTCTGTATGCCCGCAGCTCAGCCTCCTTCTTTCCCCTCGTCTCACCGGTCCCGGCTCTGCACGCTCCGGTCCCCTCACAGGATATTTCTCCGGGTCTCTTGCTGCCTGGTCAATATAGTGCATCTTCAGAAGTTTTAATAGGCGGTTGGAGACAGTATACTACTTGTGCTCAGCAGGATTTGTCCTAGTAGTGCCGCGCCAGCCTCGGAGCTCCTCTCAGATGCGTCCATCTTGGCTGCTGGCCACGCCCCCATCATAATGAAGTAATTAAGTATTTTCATTTTCTTAATTCCCGGAGAACCCCTTTCAAGATGATAATACGGTATTTGCACACAACTGTATTTTTGCTCCACATCTGATCGGAAGCAGACCCATTCATTTCTATGGGGCCGCAACAGATGTGGAAAGGACACTGTGTGCTGTCTGCGTCTGTGTGTCCGTTCTGTGATTCCGCAAAAAAATTGGACATGTTCTATTTTTGTCTGTATTGCGGACAAGAATAGGCATTTCTATAACAGTGCAGGACCTGCGTAACGGAAAAGCGCTGGGCGCATATGGCCGGTATCCATGTTTTGCGGATCGCAAAATGGACACTGTCTAGTGCATGAGTCCTTAGTCTGCAGATGTATGCTACGTGTAAACTGTAAAATAATGTTGAGAAGAAGGAATTTAGAAGAACGGTAGTCCACCTTAACATCCGATATGGTATTTCTGGGGACGTTCACTTTTTAGAAGATGGTGGCATCAGCATAACCTGTAGTAAATCGAATAATATAACAGCAGGCTCATCTGTGTTTAACGGCATGTGACGGGCAAAATGTTTATGCACAGAGAAAAATATAGGTTAATGAAAAGTCTCAGATTGCTCCTGGGAAACTCTGCTTTTTATACTGTTTTAGTCTCTAAGCTTTACATTGCGGTGGCAGGTACCGTGTTAATTAGAAATTCAGGAGTAAACATTAAAATGTGTGCATTTAATGGAAAAACCAGATTGTGCATGACATTTTTAATACCCTCCAGCGGCCACTAGATGGCAGTGTGAGAACGTCACCGTATGCTGTAAATAAAGCACATTCGTGGAGCAGGGTGTGATGCTAACCTCCTAAGAACCTGAGGCATCTGAGAGATGCTGTGCGTTAAACATAAAAGAGTAGCTTGGCACGCTGGTGTGAGGAAATTAAAGATGTGCAGACAATAGGTTATGGAGCCCGCCAGCCCACTTGGCACAGGGTGCTGATATCCTAGGGCTCGAGCCTTGCTTGGTCTGTACATAGTGTTATCCAGACAAAAACTATGAACAAAACTTCTACAGAAAAATACTACTGGGTGTTACTGATAAAGGAAACCTGTCACAGTGAGAATACAGTGCAGTCTGCAGCATGTTATAGAGCAGGAGGAGCTGAGCAGACTGATATATAGTTTTATTTGAAAAGATTCAGTATAACTTGTGTTTTATTCATTTGCTCACTCTATTCCTACTCAGCCATTGCCTTACCTTTATCATAGAGCATACAGAGTTATCTGTCAGTCACTGATAAGACCGCCTACTGGACTCCTGAGCGTAGAGAGAACTGAGGTTTAAAGGAATAAAATACAAGGTTTACTGAATCTTTTCCTATAAAGCTATATATCAATCTGCTCAGCTCCTCCTGGTCTATAAAATGATTAGATTGCACTTTGAATGTCACAGGTTCCCTTTAATGCTTTGGTATCATAAATTACCATGGGCATCCTCACTGATCCATTGTGGCACCCTGAAACACCAGGGATATTACCATAAACCCCTAGTCTACCATATGGACTAGCTCATAAGTCACCTTAGATCTTGAATTCCATATCATTATTGGTTTAAAAAACGGAGATGGAATACACAACCACTTAAAGAGGAGCTGTCACCGATCCTGACATGTCTGTTTTAGGCTACTTTCACACTAGCGTTGTTTAAATCCGGCGTTCAATTCCGACACCGGAACTGCCCGCCGGATCCGGAAAAACGTGTGAAAACGGATTACATTTGAATCCTGATCAGGATTTTGATCACAATGAAAAATTGCATTGGAAAAAACGGATCCGCCATTTATGGACTTTAACTTTTTTTTCACATTTTTCGGGTTTAACATGCAAAAGCCGGATCCGGGTTGACTGAACACACGGCGCCGGATCCGGCGTTAATGCAAGTCAATGGGAAAAAGACGTTCAGCGTTCAGTCAAAGTGTTCAGGATTTTTGGCCGGAGGTAAAAATACAACATGCTACGGTTTTCTGAAAAGCCTGATCAGTCAAAAAGACTGAACTGAAGACATCCTGATGCATCCTGAACGGATTACTCTCCATTCAGAATGCATTAGGATAAAACTGATCAGTTCTTTTCCGGATTTGAGCCCCTAGGACGGTACTCAGCGAGTGTGAAAGTAGCCTTAGCGATTAATTACATTTCCCATGCAATAACAATTCTGGAGTATCTATTATGACTATATGATGTGCCATTCCTTTATTATTCCTACTTGACTTTTAATAACTTACCTGCAGTCTGCAATAAGGGTCTACCTGGGTGTTACCATGTGTACTGTCTGAGACTGGCAGCACTGATTGGATAATGTCAGACTGTGCAGGGACACACCCACATCCGGCAACACCCAGGTGGACCTTTATTGCAGACTGCTGGTAATTCATTCTTAAACTTCTTGTAGATATAATAGGGGAATGGCATAACGTAGAGTCATAAGAATATATGTCCTAGAATTGGTATTACGTGTGGAATGAAAGTTGGGGTTGTCTTACTAATAATATTCTACAGTTTTCAAACCAGCACCTGGATCTGAATACTTTTGTACATATAATAACATGTAATGAAACATTTAGTATAGCCACTGAGTTATTCAATAAAATGTATCTGTATAGCGCCACCTGCTGGTTTGTTATTTTTCTTATTTCCTTGACCTGCTCACTGAGATGGCCGCACATGCTCAGTTTCATCTTTCAACTGCCTCCTGAGCTGTGATAGGGAGAGCATGGACACGCCTCCTGAGCTGTGATAGGGAGAGCATGGACACGCCTCCTGAGCTGCAGCAGAAAAGACACTCCCCTTAATCTACCACAAAAGATACGACGGCAGCATCTCCAATCCAATGAGGCTTTATTCACACACGGTGCATGAGACAGTACACACAGTCCGGTTACAGCTACGTTTCGGCTACATAGTAGCCTTTATCAAGCTTGATAAAGGCTACTATGTAGCCGAAACGTAGCTGTAACCAGACCGTGTGTACTGTCTCATGCACCGTGTGTGAATAAAGCCTCATTGGATTGGAGATGCTGCCGTCGTATCTTTTGTGGTTGATGACGTCATAACCCCTATGGATCAGGGTAATTGGACTGGCTGATGCATTCCTGACACTCCATAATTGACGGTATTGTGTGCTGCTCTACATATATCTTATTTGCTCCCCTTAATCTGTCAGTTTGATATAAATCTAGCAGAACAATGAATGTATAGATCTCTGGATCCATGTGAGGTACAGGGCTGGTTCTAGCTTTATTTGGAAGAGACTGTCATGTCCTATATAATGCAAGAAACTTTAGACTAGAACCTTCAGGATCACAGGTGCATATCCATGAAGCAAACATAATTACAAAAAACAAAATGGCTGCACACCGTTATATATACACGCTCATCTACCTGGGACTTCTGAGCAGAGTACGTTTGTAGCTGGTTCCTACACTGCCCTGAATATTGTAGGCTTAGGGAAGTCCAAAGTGAGGCAGTATATTTAGTGATAGGGACCCATCTGCGGAAGCCACCTTGACGCCTGGTAGATGGGCCCGACACGTATGTGCGCTAAGAGCTTCCATTATTCATTTATAGTCGGTATTGTACCACTTTTATCTAGAATGACCCCCATTTCTTAGCTCTATTGTTTGTATATATAATGGTGTGCAGCCATCTTGTTTTTTGTAATCATGTTCTATATGATGTCTGATTTTCATTTTTTACATTAGTCATGGGATAACACCTTTAAGACATTAGCTTTGGTGGGAAGGAAAGAGGGAAGCACAGCAGCCGGCAATGTACCAGTGGTCATTCAATTCCTTACCATGTAATGCTGCATCCCATCTAAGTAATAGGATTTCTATTGCCTGAACATCCTGCTACTGGAGTTCTATCACATCTGCTGTAGTTTCTGCAAAGGAAGCCTTACAATTGTTTGGTCTACTCTTCACCAACTGCCTATAGAGAAGACTGATAACATGCTTGCATCTATCTAACTACCTGTACCCACTAAATATGTAAACATTTGTGTACACTTGGAGTTATGTGACGATGGATGGTTTATAGAACAGATGGTCTTTACTAGATCCTTGAAAGTTTTACTTAAATCTTGGGTGATATTTGCAGAAACTATAATTAAATAGACTGAGTCTGCTCATATAGATCCTACCAGTGGCCATTTGGCTCCAGGAGAAGTATATAGTGGGCTCAGCAGGCATGTTGGTACTTGCATCCCTGGATCCGATGAAAGCTGTAATGGCACCGGACGGGGTTAAAAGCAGAGTGTACTTGGCTTGCATGCTGACCTGCATTCCCTGGACTTTGTGTGGCTGTCATGGCCCATAAACAGGTAGAAAATAGCGTTAGGGACCACTCAAATGAGACGACCTTGACGCGGTGAGTGGCTTATTACGCTTTGTCCAAAATGTACACCAATGTCTCATCCAGCATGGAGGCAGAATGCTGGATGTAGTGTGCGATCACATGTGCATTTAACGTTTGTATAATTAAATAGACCCCTTCCTGACATCTGCTGTCAATGTACAACGTAGTTTGGGTCTTAAAATATGGCGCCCGCTCAGGAGCTGAGCAGGTGCCATAACTGGTGGTGCCTGCTTTTTACACGGCAGACACCCAGTTGGCAGAGTATATGATCGAAGACAACTCTGGTGCCCCTTAGATGCCAATTGCAACCATGGCATCTGAGCAGTTATTTACATTAGTGGGGTGCTCCCGTGACTGAATGCCACCCCATCTTCCCTCACAACAAGATCAAGGGAGCTGTTTAGTTTCTATGGCAGCCCGGGGCCTTCTGAATGCTCTGAGGCCAACCATAGTAAAGTTCCTATCCAGCCCAAGAAACACAGTGATTTTCCCATAGACTGCAATAGTAAACCATTGCACTCTATGGTATAAGTCAGGGATGCTCAACCTGTGGCCCTCCAGCTGTTGCAAAACTACAATGCGTGGACAGCCTACAGCTATCAGCCTACAGCAGGGCATGGTGGGAGTATTATGGGAAAATCACTTTGTTCCTTGGGCTTGATAGGAACTTTACTATGGCTGGCCTCAGAGCATTCAGAAGGCCCCAGGCTGCCATAGAAACTAAACAGCTTCCTTGATATTGTTGTGGGGGAAGGTGAGGTGGCATTCAGTCATGGGAGCACTCCGTTCCCTGTAAATAACCACTCATATGCTATGGTTTCAAACGAGCCCTCACACAGTTCTGTCCTGGTAAATGGAAAAAGGTTACAGATCTCAGAACATGGCGATGCAATATTTGAAAGTTTGTTTTTTAAAAGTACAACTTGTAAAATTAAAACCTATAAATCAATGGCAGAATTGCGTTTTTTTCCAGTTCCATGCCATTTAGAATTTTCTTACAGCTTTCCACTATATTATATGGAATATTAAGTGAAAGTACTATCTGTCCTCCAAAAAACAAGCCCTGATTGGCGAGAAAAAAAAAATGAATGGCTGCATCAGGAAGGGGTTATATGCCTATCTATAGGGAAACTGCAGCCCCCTCACCTCTGCTGCTCAGTGTCTGGGCCTGCCTTCACTATATATTTTCTATCAAGATTCTTGCTTGACAGCGCAGATCAGTCTTACACCTTTGTAATCCATCGAAATTCTAAATTACAGGTTCCAGCCCCATACAGTGAAAAACGGCTTTAAGCTTCAAACAAGCAACCAAGAAGGAAAGGCGAGGAGTGCCGAACCCGTAATTAACCAGATCATTGATAAATTGAATCATGTCAATCAGGTAGGTAAAAAGCACACAAGGCGCGTCACTGCGCAATTACCATTAATGTCATGTCAAACTGCTGGGTCGTAAAACGTCTACTGCAAACTGGTTAATGTAAATGAACTGCTTATAATGCGTCAGAGGATGAAATATGGTGGACAGGAGGGGGAATATTTTTAATCTACTACTTTTTGTCCAGTGGGTCCATGGATGTAATCTTCTCTGGGCATTCATTTATAGTTTGGGGGGATTTGAACTGAAAGCTACTATCTGTCGGCGGATTTGTACCTATGAAACTGGCTGACCGGTTACATGTGCACTTGGCAGGTGAAGGCATCTGTGTTGGTCCCATGTTCATATGTGCCCACATTGCTGAGAAAAATGATGTTTTACTATATTCAAATGAGTCTCTAGGAGCAACGGGGGCGTTACCATTACACCTAGAGGCTCTGCTTTCTCTGCACCCCCAGTACTTTGACAACATTACTACATCTGCCCCTGCCAATCAAATTGGAGAGGGCACAGCAGTTGCCTCTAGGTGTAACGGCAGCGCATATATTAAAACTTCATTTTTCTCAGCAATGTGATTGGGGGGGAAGAGACCATCTCTCTTTGGGGAGAGCGCTTTAGTCGGCGTGAGGAGACTTACAGGCCATACCTGCTCCTCTGGAATTCTGGGAACAAAGTAATGCAAATGAGCTCTTAACAAGCTGTGTCTCTAATGCCACCTATCCTAAGGCAGCTATCCTATAAGTCAATGTTCATCCCTTTAAATAGGCCTTTAGACATGACTCGGATATTAAACAAGCCGACTGAGGTGCTCTCCCACCCCAGGGAGAGATAGTACCTCACCGCCCTACTCCCCCAAATCCTGACTTAGGCCTCTCACCCAGTTAAGCCAGTACACTCTGCTCTGCACTGATGAGGAGCAATCACCCCGAAACAGCTGTCTGCAGATGAGATGCTGGCTTAATTAATATCTGAGTCATGTCTCAAGGCCTATTTAAAGGGTTTTGAACATTGACTTATAGCAGGGATGTTCAACCTGCGTCTCTCTCTAAAACTACAACTCCCAGCATCAGCCTACAGCAGGGCATGGTGGTAATTGTAGTTTTAAAACAGCTGGAGGGCCGCAGGTTGAGCATTCCTGACTTATAGGATAGCTGCCTTACATCTGGTGGCATTAGAGGCAGAGTCTGCTAAGAGCTCATTTGCATCCCTTTCTTCCCAGAATCCCAGAGGAGCATGTGTGGCCTATAAGTCCCCTCAGACCGATTAGGGCGCTCTCCCCAAGGAGAGATAGTACCTCCCAAATCCTGACTTTCACCCAGTTAAGCCAGTACTCTCTGCTTGTGGTGAATGTGCTGCCACATGTCATTGACCCCCCTCAGATGCCATGTTCATTGCTGAGTGCAGCATCTGATGTAAAAATGGAGGCCTTTCAGGGGTGAAAAAAAAATAATAATACTCACCTCATCCATTTTAACGCAAAGAGGGTGCTGCAGCTATCCTGGTTGAAGATGATCATATGTGACCACACACAAGATTCTGCGGGGGATCTTCAATCAGGATGTCAGTGGCGGCCTCTTTGCACTCAGATGGCTCAGGGGAAATTGATTAGTTTTCACAAAGCACAAGGAAATTCGGCTTTGTGGCGATTAAAATTTTTCCTGAAATTCGGCTCGAAGTCCACGTCACCCAAACCTAGTAGCAAATGTTAACATTTAACTCTTAAAATACACAGCTGCACCAAGCATTTACTTGACTTTACTGGCTTTTGTTTTGTCATGTGTCAACTCAGTTTGCTGCAATTGTGTATTTAATGTGTGATGTGTCCAGTTAGTGTTTGCTACATCTTTATCTCATTTACATGGTTATTTTAACATTCAGCTAATGGTGACTAGATACATATCTTGGGTTAGGTTTACATTTGCAGTAAAGGAAATCTGGTGCTCTGTTCTGGCAGACGAACAGACTACTAGAGTTAGGCCTCTTTCACACGGGCGTTGCGGGAAAATGTGCGGGTGCGTTGCGGGAACACCCGCGATTTTTCCGCACGAGTGCAAAACATTGTAAAGCGTTTTGCACTTGCGTGAGAAAAATCGCACATGTTTGGTACCCAAACCCGAACTTCTTCACAGAAGTTCGGGCTTGGGATCAGTGTTCTGTAGATTGTATTATTTTCCCTTATAACATGGTTATAAGGGAAAATAATAGCATTCTGAATACAGAATGCATAGTAAAACAGCGCTGGAGGGGTTAAAAAAAATAATAATCATTTAACTCACCTTAGTCCAATTGATTGCCGCCCGACATCTCCTTCTGTCCCCTTTACTGAATAGGACCTGTGGTGAGCATTAATTATAGGTCAAGGACCTTTGATGACATCACTCCGGTCATCACATGGTACGTCACATGATCTTTTACCATGGTGAATCACCATGTAAAAGATCATGTGACGTACCATGTGATGACCGGACTGACGTCATCAAAGGTCCTTGACCTATAATTAATGCTCACCACAGGTTCTGTTCAGTAAAGGGGACAGAAGCAGATGCCGGCATCGCGATCAAGTGGACTAAGGTGAGTTAAATGATTTTTTATTTTTTTTTAACCCCTCCAGCGCTGTTTTACTATGCATTCTGTATTCAGAATGCTATTATTTTCCCTTATAACCATGTTATAAGGGAAAATAATAATGATCGGGTCTCCATCCCGATCGTCTCCTAGCAACCATGCGTGAAAATCGCACCGCATCCGCACTTGCTTGCAGATGCTTGCGATTTTCACGCAACCCCATTCATTTCTATGGGGCTTGCGTTACGTGAAAAACGCACAAAGAGGAGCATGCTGCGATTTTCACGCAACGCATAAGTGATGCGTGAAAATCACCGCTCGTGTGCACAGCCCCATAGAAATGAATGGGTCAGGATTCCGTGCGGATGCTGTGCGTTCTCCTCCCGCAACGCATCCGCGCGGAAAACTCGCTCGTGTGAAAGGGGCCTAAGGGTGCTTTCACACAACCGTACGTGTTTTATGGTCTGCAAAACACAGATCCACAAAAAATACCCATGTTGCATCCATTTTTTTTTGCGGACCCATTGTAATAATACCTAATGGACATGATCTATCTTTTAAGCGAGATTTCAGATCGGGCGTAATGTGGACAACACATGGTGTGCTGTCTATATTTTTTTGCAGCCCCATTGTAATGGGTTTGCATTCGATATACGCCAAAAATACGATGATGTAAATGGGGCTTTACTGTATCTGGCATAGCTGGATATGCTGGATCCCCATAGACAATAATGAGATTCTACGACTTTCTGTCATAAATACCGGCATTCGGCCGGACAGATACAACTGCATAAAGCTTTATTTGTCCAGCTGAAAGATGGTAATTATGGCAGAAAGCCGCTAGAACCCATTATAGTCAGTTGGCATCTGGTGGTGTGTGGCGGCATCCTGCTATGCTGGATACAGTAACTCTGGTAGTTTGTTTGGAACAGACTACCGGATTACCTTTACCGCAGATATGAATGTAGCCTAAGGCCTCATTCACATGTCCATGGAAAATCTGTACGTGTTTTATCCGTGAAGATGTCCGTGAAGGATCCGTGTTTGGTCTGTGTATCTGTTTTTTGCTCTCCATGGGTCACCCATATTCTACGGACACTGCTCAGCTAAAAATTATTTTCCGGAACATCTCCTTTCAAACACTGATGACATTTGTGTTGTCTGTGGTTTTTCATGGACCCATAGACTTCGATGGGCATGTTTAGCCCGTATCATGGACCAAAGTAGCGCATGTCTTGTGGTTATTAAAAAATTACTGATGTGCCAACATATTCAAACCAATGGGTACATGTGCTGTCCACAGAAAATGCATATAGCACACATCCGTGAAAAATGAAAATGTGAATGAGACCTAAAGGGGTTTGCTCCCATTAAAGTAAATAGAAGCAGAGCTGCAGTTACCAGCTTAGTCCACTACACAATGGATGGCGCTCTGTACTTCATTTAAACAGCTGATTGATGGGTGTGTGCCAATCTGATATGACATGTTCAATATCTAAATCTTGGGTGACCACTTTAAACACACTGGGTGAGACTTTGTTCTGATACTCAGATTTACTGTAGAAAATAAGAGCGTCAACAGGATCATTGTCCTTAGTGGAGTTGTTTGGCCCCTGAGTTTACTACCTGTCCTCTATCCTCTAGATTGTGTAATGGTCAAACACAAGCAAGTTAATTTAAAACAGTATTGTGAATGATTTCTTAGCATGAATCTCTGGTTGCCCATTTCCCTTTCAGAGAGATAAAGATCTGAAAAGATTTCCTTATTACATTATAGAAAGATCTGCTTCTCTACTCTATACACTTATTAATGGCTGAACCAGCTTGAGGCGTCCGTACAAGTTAGATGAACTTCATCCGAATCAGCCGATTATCTAATGTGAATGCGGATGTGTTTGTTATGTTGGCAACCCTGCCCAACGCTGCCCCACTCCTTCAAGAGGGCACGAGTGCAGCATCACTCACCCAGCTGCGCTCCCCTGGCTGTTGGCAGCCGGTCTAACTGCCTCCTCTCCAGGTTCCACAGGTCTGTCTCTAGAGCATGTGCAAACTCCTGGGTTTGTTAGAGGGCCTGCATGTGCGCCCTAGTCTTCCACAGACAATGGCTGGTTTCTTCTGTGTACTTAAGTCACCTTCCCCTAGTTTGCTAGTTACCTGCTAAGCTGTTGGTTCTGACTGTCTGTGTACCGATTTCTGCCCATTTTCCTACTCTGACTCTCCCTTCCTGACCTAACCCTTGCTGATATATTGTATTGCCTCTTTGTTGCCTGCCCTGAACTCAGATCCATTTCATGGGTTTGCATGTACTCTGCCTGCCCTGACCTCAGCCTGTTTCCCGACTACAAGTATTGCCTGAACCCTCGGTGCTTTGCACCCGTGTCTCTGGCCTCTGTGGGTCAGCAGCCAACCACACCAGGACTGTTCCAATTGTTAGCAACCTGGTGGTTCTCCTGCAGTGAAGTGCATATCTCTGTATAGGAATTAAAGTGTGAAAACCAGGGGACTGCTAGGATAATGCCCTTAGTTCTATCTCTAAGTCAAACTGGTTGGTTGGCACAGTGGTTTTATAACCACTTCCCATGAAAGTGTTGGCTATCCCCAATGGCAGATGTTTGGGGGAAAAAAGGATTGGCATTTTGACATGCCCAAACCTTTCCTTACACAGCTAATATCCCACCACCATAAGTGTCTGGCAGAAGCCTATCACCCTCTTCCTACTTAGAGCACATGCATGTTCATCTGAGTCAAGACTGCATATGTACACAACCAATGTGGTTCACCCTTTATTTTGGGTTCTGCAGCAGCGTATATATTGAAGTAGGGTCATGTTAATACTGGGTGGCACCCCCCCCCCCCCTTGCTTCGACGTAGGATGCCACATGGTAACGGTCATACAGATGCTTGATATCCTCCTCTGGTCATTCCAAGCTCTTTCAACTTGGACCTATATTTCAGCCAAGGGGTTTGTTGGCTGCTGTACATGGGATTAGAGATGTCGCGAACATAAAATTTTCCGTTCGCGAACGGCGAACCGCCATAGACTTCAATAGACAGGCGAATTTTAAGACCCACAGGGACTCTTTCTGGCCACAATAGTGATGGAAAAGTTGTTTCAAGGGGACTAACACCTGGACTGTGGCATGCCGGAGGGGGATCCATGGCAAAACTCCCATGGAGAATTACGTAGTTGACGCAGAGTGTGGTAAGTTGAATTCGCAATGCGATTAATATAACCTGTATTAATCGCATTGCGATTACAACTTAGATCTGAGTTCCTAATGGTTGTATTGCTAGAATTGACGAATATAGCGAATATAGCACTATATTCTCAATCTTCGTTATATTCTAGCAATACAACCATTAGGAACCCAGCTCTAAGTTGAATTCGCAATGCGATTAATATAACCTGTATTAATCGCATTGCGATTACAACTTAGTCAATTTTGTGACACTGCAGCTTCAGAATGAATCTAGGATGGATGCTGTCCTTGCTTTTTGATAGGAGGTGGGAGGGTCTGGGAGGGAGGGTATTCTGATTGGCTGGAATGTGTCTGCTGACTGTGAGGTACAGGGTCAAAGCTTGCTCAATGATGATGTATAGGGGGGCCGGGAACTGTTCGCCGGCGAATAGTTCGGGACATCTCTACATGGGATATCTGTTTCCCAATCCAATCCCAGACATTCTTGATGGGGGAGATATCTGGTGATGAGCTGGCTGGGTTGCTGCTGGACACGCTAAAATGCACATTTTGTAGTGTGGGCAGTATGTGGGTAGGCATTATCTTGTTCGAACACCATATCTCCTGAGTCAAAAAGGCAGTAGGACTGGTTCCACAATGTCCTGGTCATACTGAAGGCTGGTCAATGTTCCCTCCATGAATACCATATGGGAACGGCGATGGTAGCTTATAGCGCCCCACACACTTTGTGTTGGTCCTGTCTCCGCAATATGCATCATAGCAGTAAACATTCTCCAGTCTTCCTGTAAACTTTCATGCGGCCATCAATTGCAAAAAATAGTGTTCAGTGATGAAAGCAAGTTCTGCCTCAGTACGCATGATGGCAGCATCAGAGTTTGCAGAAGGCCTGGAGAACACCTACTGTAATCATGCATAGTGTGGACTGGCAGCCTGAATAGCAGCAAGGGGAGATGCTTCCCGATATTAATGCGACCCTGCCTTATACCCTGCTGCAGAACCCAAAATAAGGGATGCACCACCTTGGCTGTGCGATCATTGACAAAGCACCACTAGCTTGTTATACTTTGTCAGTCTCACCTCAATCGCATTAAAGGGGTTATCCCATAACTAACCAGCCCTGTACCTGACATGGATCCAGAGATCTCCACATTAATTGCTCTGCTAGATTTATATCAAGCTGACAGCTCAAGGGGAGTGTCTTTTCTGCTGCAGCTAAGGGGGCGTGTCTCAGCTCCCCCTATCACAGCTCAGGAGGCAGTTAAAGGATGAAACTGAGCATGTGCGACCTTCTCAGTGTGCCAGACAAAGAAATAAGTAAAAAACAAACTGCTGGAGGTGCTATACAGATACATTTTATTGAATAACTCAGTGGCTATGCAAAAAATTTCATTACATGCAATTAAAAAAGTATTCAGATCCAGGTGCTGGTTTAAAAAGTGTAGAATATTTTTCATGGGACAACCCCTTTAAGTCTTCCAGGTGTTCTTTATTCATTTTCTGGTAGTGCATAAAACCACAAAGATCAGAATCTCAGAATATATCACCAAATGTAGCAGGATCTGCCAATGGTCTGTAGATATGTTGCTGAATAAATATTCTAAAACTTGAGCAGCAATTGTCAGCACAGTTTTTATCGTTCAAGGACCGTGCACAACAAATCACAATCATCCCGATTGTCACTTTTTATCTTCTCTTAATACGCGGTGAATCATTCTCCTTCTACTTCTTCTAAGATGTAAAAGATTTTCTTAGAAATTACCGGCATATTGTATAACTGGATTGAAGGACAAGAATATGTTAATTAACTGTGACAGGTCCACTTTAATCAGAAAAGGTTAGGAATGTGCCTTGGCAGCTGACCACATTGTTGTACAGCAGACTTGTTTAAGGAGTACATTCGCTGCTCTACCACGCGTGTAAAAGCACAGAACACTATGAATGATAATTTATCAAGATGCATGTATTGGTTGGAATTTCATTTTGCATCAACCAATCTCTGTTGCTTACAGTATTGCCTTTAATTTTAGGATACATGATGACTTTGGATGGGAGAAGGTTGCAGTATTAGAAATGCGTCATTATATAATGTTTAAAACAATGCAGATATGTTAAAATGGCAATAAAAGACAATTTGAGGTTTAAAGGGCATCAGTCAGCAGATTTGCACCTAGCAGAGCTGGAGATGGTACAGAGGAGGGCAACTAAAGTAATAACTGGAATGGGGGGACTACAGTACCCTGAAAGATTATCAACATTAGGGTTATTCACTTTAGAAAAAAATATGACTATGGGGAGATCTAATAACTATAGATAAATATATCAGGGGTCAGTACAGAGATCTCTCCCATCATCTATTTATCCCCAGGACTGTGACTATGACGAGGGGACATCCTCTGCGTCTGGAGGAAAGAAGGTTTGTACACAAACATAGAAGAGGATTCTTTACGGTAAGAGCAGTGAGACTATGGAACTCTCTGCCTGAGGAGGTGGTGATGGTGAGTACAATAAAGGAATTCAAGAGGGGCCTGGATGTATTTCTGGAGTGTAATAATATTACAGGCTATAGCTACTAGAGAGGGGTCGTTGATCCAGGGAGTTATTCTGATTGCCTGATTGGAGTCGGGAAGGAATTTTTTATTCCCCTAAAGTGGGGAAAATTGGCTTCTACCTCAGTTTTTTTTTTTGCCTTCCTCTGGATCAACTTGCAGGATAACAGGCCGAACTATGTTACTATGACAGTGGCTGACCTGTTACATGTGCGCCTGGCAGCTGAAGACATCTGTGTTGGTCCCATGTTCCTATGTGCCCGCATTGCTGAGAAAAATGATGTTTTATCACATGCAAATGAGCCTCTAGGAGCAACGGGGGAATTACCATTACACTTAGAGGCTCTGCTCTCTTTACTATTGCTATTGCCTTCTGCACTTTGATTGATAGGGCCAGGCAGTGAAAGCATCATAACGACTGACCCTATCAAAGCTCTGCTAGATTTATTTCAAGCTAGCAGAAGGACCCGGCTTCGCACGGGTATATTTCATCTATTTCATTTAATGTTTGTGTGTGTTGTTAAAAGATATTGACAATATCCCCCATAATAGTGACCTCTACAGCACCCCACCCCCTTAACAGTGACCTCCACAGCCCCCACCCCTTAACACTGACACCCCCACAGTGCCCCGCCTCCCTAAAATGTGACCTTCATAGCCCACACCCTTAACTTTGACCTTCACAGCAGCCCGCTCCTTTAACAGTGACCTCCAGAATATCCCACCCGTCCCCCTAACAAAGACCCCCAAAGCGGGGCATTATTGTCTGTAATTGACAGTATATAAAACCCCACAGAATTAGTATACACTTAAGGTCATGTGAGTTACATCAGCCTCTACAACAACGTTGGCTAAGCGTCGCGATGGAAATCCTATTAACTCACACAGAAGCTGTCTTATACTAAGAATGTCCTTTGTTGCCTATAGCAACCAATCAGAACTCATATTAATGACCTGTAGCATAATAGAAGCTGAGCTGTGATTGGTTGCTGTATGAAGCCTGATGAATATCCAAGCTAACTGCCACAACAGCCAACTGACAATGGTTGCTGTAGTTTGGTGGTTAGGCTACTAAGCGTATTTTTTGGCAAATAATTGGAAAGTGCGTGGTGAAAATTTCCACTCAAAACATAGTCTGTGACGTTCCCCGAGTCACAGGAGCCGGCTGTGCAAAATTTCATGATTGTAAATGTGACTGTGCGGATTCCTTTTAGCGGACATACACACATTCATACATAAATACATACACTCAGATTTATACATTAGATTGGCAGTTCGAGGGTGTGTTCTTTCTGTTCTTTCTGCTCTTTTGCTGTAACTGTCACAGCTTCTAACTGAACATATGGCTGGTGGCAGTTGAAGGATGGATCCGAGCCTGTGTGACCACATCAGCAAGGTGGACAGAGGAAAAAAAAGAAATGAACAAACAGCAGGGGGTGCTATACAGATAATATAATAATATACTACATTTTTAATCACATGCAAGTACAAAAGTATTCAGTTCCTGGTGCTGTTTTGAAAAATGTAGAATATTTTTAGTGGGACAATCCTTTTAAGAAAATACATCAGCCTTATCTGTAAGTTTATGGCAAATATTTATTTCAGAATCCAAATAATATTTTAATAATAAATAATAAAGTAAAATAAATAATAACGTAAAATGAGCACCTTGGTATTCCTGTACTGTCGCTAGCTATTGACAGATGGCTCCCATGACCGTGCCCACGGCCACATGGAAGGAGAGCGTCAGGTTTATCCACATTAACCCCTATAGTTTGCTCTAATAGTAATAATGTTTTCTACAGTGAAACATAACTTTTATAAGGCACATATTAGAAAACCAGTGTTTATTTTGAAGTCCGTTTAAAAAATGTGATTATTTGCTTTAAGCAGTGCCAATGTAATCTAATGACTACAGGCCGCTATGACTTAGGGCCGGCTCATGCATATCTGAGCTCGCAGAATAACAATTACTTTGAAAGTAGAACTACAAACATTTCCTTCCTGTGAAACGGTAATAAATAGCTGGAGCAATTAAACTATTAAAACCACATGCTGCTGGAGTGATCCTTGCCGTTACGATTATTTCCTTTTGTGGCGTGGTACGCTAAATGGTATTTTTGTAAATAATGTGTATTAGCAGGTATCTGGCAAATCTCATCTGCTGCGTGAGCGCTGGAGCTCTGCTGGGCCCAGATCTGGTATTTAAAGCTTAACCTGCATTGTTCTCTTGTGAATTAGAGGTCACCCATCGGTTGTCCTTAACCTGCTGTTCTCACACGCTTTATGGAATGAGCAGTCACAGGCTGGTTCTGTGGCTCATCTGTTAAGACGTTCTGACCTGTGCTAAGTAGCTCTTCTTCAGAAGGTGGGAAACTGTCTCTGAAACAGTGCTGTCTGAAGATGGGTCTCTGGTTTAGGCATCATGCACACGGACGTTTTTTTTTGCGGTCCGCAAAAACGGTTTCTGTTGTTCCGTGATCCATGTCAGTTTTTTCATCCGTGGGTCTTCCTTGATTTTTGGAGGATCCACGGACATGAAAAGTGAAAAAAAAAAACTAAGTCAAGTTTGCATTGAAAATGATAGGAAAAACGGACACGGATCACAGATGCAGATGACTATCTTGTGTGCATCCGTGATTTTTCACGGACCCATTGACTTGAATGGGTCCGTGAACCGTTGTCCGTGAAAAAAATAGGACACGTCCTATTTTTTTCACGGACTGGAAAAACGGATCACGGACGTGGAAGCCAAACGGTGCATTTTCCGATTTTTCCACGGACCCATTGAAAGTCAATGGGTCCGCGAAAAAAAAAAGGAAAACGGAACAACGGCCGCGGATGCACACAACGGTCGTGTGCATGAGGCCTTAGCTGACACACTTCAAGGGCTGGATATTGACTTACAGAGTAGCCACCTATAGATGGCATTAGAGAGACAGTTGTCTTCCTTCTGGATGAGAGCTAATTTGCTCTCCCAGGGAGCATTGCCCTTAGGGTACATTCACATGACAGTAAAAAAAATAATGGCATCTTAAAACAGATAGAAACTGTCAGTTTTTCTTGGCCATTTTACATTTGTGTGTTCATCCATTTACTGGCCGTTTATCCTTTTTTAACAGCCGTTATACATCCGTTTTAACATCTCTTAAAAATTGCCATTACTTGGAGGGTACTATCTCTCTTTGGGGAGAGAGGAGACTTATAGGCCAAACATGCTACTCTGCAATTCTGGGAAAAAGGGATGCAAATGAACTCTTAACAAGCTCTGACTCTGATGCCACCAGATGTAAGGCAGCGATCCCATAAGTCAGTGATCAACCCTATAAAAAGGCCTTGTGACATGACTCGGGTGATTTTGGGGGCCTGTCTTCAGTGCAGAGCAGAGATTACTGGCTACTCACCCAGTTAAGCCAGTACTCTCTTCTCTGCACTGATGAGGGGCAATCACCCCAAAACAGTTGTCTGCAGATGAGATGCTGGCTTATTTAATATCCGAGTCATGTCTCAAAGCCTATTTAAAGGGTCGAACATTAACTTATAGGATAGTTGCCTTACATCTGGGGGCATCCGAGGCAGAGCTTGTTAAGAGCTCATTTGCATCCCTTTCTTCCCAAATTATACATTTCATAGGCTTTTTTTTTTTAAATCAAACCTCCTGCAGTGCCCTCAGTATATATAATAGCCCCATGGCCCCTTTTAATCCCCCTGGGTATATGTATGGCCTCCTTTGCATCCCCCAGTATAGATAATGGCCTCTTTTGTTCCCCCCAGTATTATAAAATGCCCCTTTAGTGCAGACAAAAAAAATAAAAAATTCTCACCTGAACCACTTGCACATGCCAGGACACTTCCTCCTCACTGCAGCCAGCAGGACCTGCGCTCCCAGATGTGACGTCATCACCCTAGTAGTGCAGGTCCTGCTGCCTCAAGTAAAAAGTGAGTATTCCAGTGCTTGCGTGGTTGAGTATTTTTATTTTTTTAACCCCTTTTATTGACATAGTGTACCCGTTTTTAGCCAGTATTAGACAGGTGCACCATGCCATTGATTTCAGTGAGGTCTGTCTGGCCCTTAAAATGGCCAAAAATAGGATAGGTTAAGAAAACGGCGATGTGAATTTCCCCACAGACTTTAATTGGTTTAAAAAAAAAACATCAGTGTGTCATGTGAATGAGGTCTAAAGACACCCTGCTAGCTGGAGCTCCACAAGGAGAATCAGTAACTTTGGAGAGATGTTATGATCTTAAAAGAAAACTCTTCCATTTATTTGAGTGCACGGATTATAATCTGTCAGTTTTGTAGGAAGTACAGTAGTTCTATACTATCAATGACCATTATATGAAGCCTACATTGTGTTTATTTTATCCATAGCATTAAGCATTAATCTTTAACATTTTTAGGCTAGAGCTAAATAACATGTTATTTGATGGTCATATTCTATTGCAGAGTTCCCCAACCTTTTGTATGTTGTGAGCCACATTCACCTTTCATATATCGTCGGGAGCAACAGCAATTCAGAAACACAGGAGAGGAATTTTGAATGTGGAGTAACAAAAAACATAAAATTGCAAACATTTGATAATTAAATATTTTAGTGTGAAATGTAAGACTTCTATTATTGTATATAGCATTATATCAACCCAATTGGCCTCTTTCACACGAGCGTGACGGATTAGGTCCTGATGCGTTCAGGGATAATCGCACGATTTTGCAAGCAAGTTCAGTCAGTTTTGTCTGCGATTGCGTTCAGATTTAAAAAACTGAAGGTTTACAAACAACATCTCTTAGCAACCATCAGTGAAAAACGCATTGCATCCACACTTGCTTCCAGATGCGATGCGTTTTTCACTGAAGCCCCATTCACTTCTATGGGGCCAGGGCTGCGTGAAAAACACAGAATATAGAACATGCTGCGATTGTCATGCAACGCAGAACTGATGCGTGAAAATCACCGCTCATATACACAGACTCATTGAAATGAATGGGTCCGGATTCAGTCCGGGTGCAATGCGTTCACGTCACGCATCGCACCCGCGTGGAAAACTCGCTAGTGTGAAAGGGGCCTAACTCAGGACCCCTTTGACGACCCACACAGCAGGTGGTCGTGAGACACTGGTTGGAGACCACTGTTTTATAGGACTGTACTGAGCTGCACAATTTAGTTTGCAGTTCTTTAGCTGCCCCTCTGTGAAGTTCGAGGAATGCTCCAGGCGAAGCAGATACACATTGTTCTGCCTAGTGCCTTTCCCCAGTGCATGACACAGGGATGCTTCCTTTCTATTCCTTGTGTAATGCATCCCATAAAAGTTTTTTTTTTTAAAGTTCCAAAAACTCCAGGCATTGTCTTTCACAAATCTAAGGCTACTTTCACATCTGCTTGTCATGGATCAACAAAAACGCTTCCGTAATGATATCAGAAGCGGCTGCATCCATTACGAATGGATCCGGTTGTATTATCTCTAAAATAGCCATGACGGATCCGTCATGAACACCATTGAAAGTCAATAGGGGACGAATCAGTTTTCTTTTGTGTCAGAGAAAACGGATCGATCTCCATTGATTTACAATGTGAGTCATGACAGATCTGTCTTGCTCCGCATCCCAGGACGCACTCAAAAACACTGCTTGCAGCATTTTTGTGTGCGTGATGGGAACGCAACCAAACGGAACGTAATGCATTCTGGTGCACTCCGTACCCTTCAGTTCAGTTTTGTCCCCATTGACAATGAATGGGGACAAAACTGAAGTGTTTTCCCTGCTCTTGAGATCCTATGACGGATCTCAATAGCGTAAAGGAAAAGCGCAGATGTGAAAGTAAGTGAAGCTCATTCCTCTTTATTACATCTACTTCCTGTAACATCATGCATCTATGGCAAATTGTATCTCTTCCACCATATTAGATAAGTAGTCTAAAGACTACCATGTTCATTAGTGTATTTTTGGGGGCGAACCCACCGAGAACAACGTGTTCAGCCAACAGTCTAATATGTGTGGGAAGCTCCCGACTCTCCCTTAACAGATGATTTCGAGGGAAAAAAGGATCAGGAGAAGTGAATATTTTTGCCCGATCCTTTTGTTCTCCTGGGAGATAGGCCGCCTCCAGGAGTGTTTGAATACACATACATGTTCAGCTGAACTGCGCATGGATGTGTGTGGAGCAGTTGGGAGAGATAGCCATTGGCTGAATGATCGGTGAACACTTCTTTGATGTGTATGGCAGTCTTAAGAGATTCCCTGGTCTTCAAACTTTAAGTGAGACACACCATAGTGACAACCAAATGACAAGACAAGCCTGGAACAAGAGATGAAGCTAAAATCAGGAAAACTAGATAAAAGACAAAAGTATAATGACAAGAGATGACAAAATAACAGAACAGGGCAGCCATTTTTAGATAGAGGTCCTGGTGCCCTCCTCATAAATCAATATGATTTTGCATTGCAACATCAATCAGAATCTTCTTTGAGGTCATGTATTAAGGAGCACCTTGACCCTGTTAAACTGGCATACTGCCTGGTTGTGTTGATCCTGCTGAATAAAATGATACCGGTCATGTGAAAATCGGTGGTGGAGTTCCTAAGAAAAGAAGACTTTTATTCTTTATACAATGAGATCTTCTGCACCCTGATGGGTGGGGCCTGGCACCTTGGACCACCAAGGTGTCTTAGCTTTCCAGTGACCACGCCCCTCAGTTCACTGAAGCCCTAATTTACATAAGGAATAAAAGTCTCTTTTTCTCAGGAACGCTGCAACCGATTTTCACAAGACAGGTATCGTTTTAATCAGCAGGAGAAACCCTACCAGGCAGTATGCTTGGTTGAATAGGGTTAATCCTTCTGACAGGTTCTCTTTAAATCTAATGTGAATGGAAAAACATGGTGCTTGCAAGAATCAATAAAATGCCAGCTCTTAGTTTGAAGGTCATGGTTAGAACGCCCGACGCTGGACTGGTTGCCATGGTTAACTCTTTTGTTCTTATTTCAGTTGTATTAGTATTCTCATTGTATTCTTGTTTGGCAACAGTTTCTACTGTGACTTTCACTCTTGTTCTAGGAAGCAGTATAATAATTTCATATTTCTTTTGTGAGGATGAGTATTGTTCTGGCAGTTTCATCTCTCTTCCTACTCTAAATTAAATGAAGAAATAAGACTAAAGCAAACCACAGGAATCAACAAAAAACTAAACAAAACAGAACCTAGTAAATAAGCAGCCGTCCTTCACATTAACGGTCATTCTTTGCTCTTTATTGAATGAGGCATAAAGCGAGCCTGGTGTTTCAGATAGACATCAGAAAGCCAGATGTAGGAAAGAGCAAGAGTCAATGATTAAACACCGCTCCCATTTAACTGGTTAAACGCCAGCTCATTTAGGCTTACCTCTACTGTTTACTGGATTTGTTTGGCCCATTAAAGGGAATCTATCACCAGCGACCTCCCTGTGCAACTGTTTGCATAGACACGTAGCTGTGGTTTACCTGTTTTTGTTTTGTTGATCCGAAGCTCCATTCCAGTTATGATCATTTTTGTTAAAGGGCATCTGTCAGCAGATTTGTACCTATCACACTGGCTGACCTGTTACATGTGCACTTGGCAGCTGAAGGCATCTGTGTTGGTCCCATGTTCATATGTGTCCGCATTGCTGAGAAAAATGATGTTTTAATATTTGCAAATGAGCCTCTAGGAGCAACGGGGGCGTGGACGTAACACCTAGAGGCTCTGTTCTCTCT
Source organism: Bufo bufo (assembly GCF_905171765.1). Classification (NCBI taxonomy): domain Eukaryota; kingdom Metazoa; phylum Chordata; class Amphibia; order Anura; family Bufonidae; genus Bufo; species Bufo bufo. The sequence goes on from NC_053396.1 coordinate 162,178,533, forward strand.
GAAACTGACACGCCCTCTCCACTTTGACAGGGCCAGGCATGAAGATGTTTTTATTGTCTGGTCCTGTCAATTAAAGTGGAGAGGGAGCAACAGTTGCAGAGAGAGCAGAGCCTCTTGGTGTAACGACGACGCCCCTGTTGCTCCTAGAGGCTCATTTACATATATTAAAACATAATTTTTCTCAGCAGTGCGGGCACATATGAACATGGGACCAACACAGATGCCTTCAGCTGCCAAGTGCACATGTAACAGGTCGGGCAATTTCATAGGTTCAAATCTGCTGATAGATGCACTTTAACATGCAGATTAGGCCTTTGGTGCAGTGAAGGCTCTGCCACTGCCTGGCCCGGTCAATCAAAGCAGCCATGGAGGGGCATAGAAAGGAGCAGAATTCAGGTGCAACAAGAGCAATGGTGACGCCTTTTTTGCACCAAAGACCTGATTTGCATATTAAGAAAAAGTATCATAACTCCAGATCGGAGCCTCAGATCAACAAAAGAAAAACAGGGTTTTCATCAGGTGAACCACAGCTTTATGTCTGTGCAAACAGATTGCTAGGGAGGTTGCTGGCAGTGATGGTCAGTTCGCAGTGTTCGCCCGCGAACTGGCCATCACTGCCAGCAACCTCTCTAGCAATCTGTTTGCACAGGCATAAAGCTGTGGTTCACCTGATGAAAACCCTGTTTTTCTTTTCTGACATATGCGATGGCCCCCCGGATCATCACACCAACAGCTGGGACAGTGTGTTCCTCCACAGGAAAGACATGATTAAAGTGCTCACCACGAAACCTCCATACTCAAACCTATAGTTGGATCCCACACAGATTCGCTAAAGATGATACGGTTCCAGCAGCCAATGTTTTTTATTCATGACATCATTGTAAATGAAGCCAAATGTGTCTGGCTGTCAATGGCTGGACATGTAATGTGCACAGTGACACCAAATTTCCTTCGGCAAAGTGCCCGAAAATGGTCTGTGCATGCCCTTATGTAACCACTGCTTCCAATACCTCCTAACAGCTAGGTCAGAACGGCCTAGATGGCAGGAAATTTGTCAAAACAAACATCCCGCTTCTCTCAGTCCAATGATTCGCCCCCTTTTAAAGTCTGTCAACTGTGCAAAATATTTTCCAGTGCATCCTAGAAGTATGTCAGCAGTCAACGATATCTTACCAAGAGGTACACAACCCAGAAGTAGCCTCTGAGAGCCTTTATATAAGGCAGTGGGGGAAGCACTTATATGCCCTCTTGCGGCAAGACCCAGTGTCTAATTGTACCACAACTGTAATCATTTACATGTCTGGCTGAGACATAACTTCCTGTTGAGTTTTACAGCAATCCGACATTTCTTTCTGGGTGCAATCATTTAGGAGCATACATAAATTGGATTGAGCTATTATGAAAGGCACAGCCCGTTGTACAAGTGTGCCACTTTTGAGAAAAAAGGAGTTCTTTTTGAAAAAACCCCAAAAACAAACAATTCTGTTAAAGCAACCCTAAAACTCCAGAAAATAAAAAAATAAAAAATTTAGGCCACATTCACACACTTAGCGTTTGGTCAGGGTTTCATCAGTGATTGTGAGCCAAAACCAGAAGTTAACCCTACACAGATACTGTGTAAGGTATAGTGGAAAGATTTCCACCGGTTCTGTGTTTTTGGACTTACACCTGGATTGGGATGGAAATCATTGATTAAACAGTGACCAAATGCTGACTGTGGGAAAGAGGACCAACTAGGGGACAAACAGAGCACTTACCTGGTGACCGCCTTTTCACTTTTTCTGAAGCAGATCCAGTTCTGGGTTCCGCTTTGGTCCTCCAAGATGGCCATATTGCTTCTCAGACTACCTGATGCACAGCATGTATCGGTATCCCAAGACACTTCCTGTATGTCCAGCCCTGCGCACACACCAGAGGAGGCGTCTTGGGATACCAAATACACAGTATGCATCGGGCAGTCTGGGGAGAGGCACAGCCATCTTGGATGACAGATGAGGGGCCCGGGTATTGGGGTACTGCAGCTGAAAAGATGGGAGAAGTGCACAGGTAAGTGTTCCACAGTCACAGAGTTTTTTTCTAGAACTTGAACTGGAGGGTCACATTAAAGCTGACCATGCAAGGCCTTGTTTTTTAAGTCTGATCTAAAATACTCTATAAAGAATTCTGGGATTTCTACAGGGAGTGCAGAATTATTAGGCAAGTTGTATTTTTGAGGATTAATTTTATTATTGAACAACAACCATGTTCTCAATTAACCCAAAAAACTCATTAATATCAAAGCTGAATATTTTTGGAAGTAGTTTTTAGTTTGTTTTTAGTTTTAGCTATTTTAGGGGGATTTCTGTGTGTGCAGGTGACTATTACTGTGCATAATTATTAGGCAACTTAACAAAAAACAAATATATACCCATTTAAATTATTTATTTTTACCAGTGAAACCAATATAACATCTCAACATTCACAAATATACATTTCTGACATTCAAAAACAAAACAATAACAAATCAGTGACCAATATAGCCACCTTTCTTTGCAAGGACACTCAAAAGCCTGCCATCCATGGATTCTGTCAGTGTTTTGATCTGTTCACCATCAACATTGCGTGCAGCAGCAACCACAGCCTCCCAGACACTGTTCAGAGAGGTGTACTGTTTTCCCTCCTTGTAAATCTCACATTTGATGATGGACCACAGGTTCTCAATGGGGCTCAGATCAGGTGAACAAGGAGGCCATGTCATTAGATTTTCTTCTTTTATACCCTTTCTTGCCAGCCACGCTGTGGAGTACTTGGACGCGTGTGATGGAGCCTTGTCCTGCATGAAAATCATGTTTTTCTTGAAGGATGCAGACTTCTTCCTGTACCACTGCTTGAAGAAGGTGTCTTCCAGAAACTGGCAGTAGGACTGGGAGTTGAGCTTGACTCCATCCTCAACCCAAAAAGGCCCCACAAGCTCATCTTTGATGATACCAGCCCAAACCAGTACTCCACCTTGCTGGCGTCTGAGTCGGACTGGAGCTCTCTGCCCTTTACCAATCCAGCCACGGGCCCATCCATCTGGCCCATCAAGACTCACTCTCATTTCATCAGTCCATAAAACCTTAGAAAAATCAGTCTTGAGATATTTCTTGGCCCAGTCTTGACGTTTCAGCTTGTGTGTCTTGTTCAGTGGTGGTTGTCTTTCAGCCTTTCTTACCTTGGCCATGTCTCTGAGTATTGCACACCTTGTGCTTTTGGGCACTCCAGTGATGTTGCAGCTCTGAAATATGGCCAAACTGGTGGCAAGTGGCATCTTGGCAGCTGCACGCTTGACTTTTCTCAGTTCATGGGCAGTTAATTTGCGCCTTGGTTTTTCCACACGCTCTTGCGACCCTGTTGACTATTTTGAATGAAACGCTTGATTGTTCGATGATCACGCTTCAGAAGCTTTGCAATTTTAAGAGTGCTGCATCCCTCTGCAAGATATCTCACTATTTTTGACTTTTCTGAGCCTGTCAAGTCCTTCTTTTGACCCATTTTGCCAAAGGAAAGGAAGTTGCCTAATAATTATGCACACCTAATATAGGGTGTTGATGTCATTAGACCACACCCCTTCTCATTACAGAGATGCACATCACCAAATATGCTTAATTGGTAGTAGGCTTTCGAGCCTATACAGCTTGGAGTAAGACAACATGCATAAAGAGGATGATGTGGTCAAAATACTCATTTGCCTAATAATTCTGCACGCAGTGTATATGTTTAATTAAAGTGTAATAAACACAATAGCTCTCCATTCGAAATAGAAGAAATATCCCATAATGTGCTGTCTTTTCAGCCCAATAAAGTGTCAGATTTTACCGTCTAGTTTACCGGTATTTTGCAGTGTGCTTTCTCTGCTGGTGTCCACTTCTTTCCCCTTATCCCTTAACCCTTTCCTAACAGTCGATAGTAAATAAATGTGGGCATCTGGGTATTTAAAAATGGAGCCCGCTGGCATGTGCAACGGGTGCCATGGCTGCCGGGTGTCTGCTGTTTTAAAGAGCAGACACGCAGCACTAATGTCTACGACCGGCGGCAATGTCGGTCGCTGACTTTTAACCCTTCAGATGCCATGGTCATCTGGGGGTGCTCCGGCTCTCCCTGGTGGGGATCGGGGGAGTCGGAGCCTGTATGCAGCAGCTCGTGCTCCTGTGTGATGGCATTTAGGCAGGAAAACCTTCCCCAAACCAATAAAATGGAGGGATCCACAACAGGGATGACCATAATCCCATGTGGAACCCTCCCTACTGTGAACCTAGTGGTATTTCACTTTTTAATTTATTAGGGTTAAGACAAGATGGCAGAACATGACCGCCGGATTGTTGCAGCAACACTGTCCCTAGCGCATGGGTGCTCGTCACGTCTCTCCCTATGCTCAGCTCACAGGACAATGGCGGAGACCACGCAGGATGAGGCTTTTATAGGGCTGCGAGATCACAGGGGATGGCTACCTGCGGATTGGCAGGCTGCACGCCATTATAGAGGATCTCGCGTTTCCGGGCTTACTTTCACTTTTTAATACTTGCAGCTGCCATTTTATGAAAACCTGATTCGTTACCACGAAGCGCGAGGTAATTCAGCCTTTTTGCGAATCGAAGTTTTCCTAAACTTTTGGACCAAATTCTGCTTCGAATGCTTCGCTTTCCAGCTATAAACTCTCCACTTTGGAGTGGCAGCAGCTGGTGGCTAGGTGGCACTGTTGCCTTAATGTCTGAGTTTGTCGAATTAAAATCTGGCTCTGTCTTCTAACCTGTTATGTAGACCGACTTAAGGGAGGATTTTGTGGTTAATAGCCAAGAATTTCCTTTGAAAGCAGGTGAAAAAACAGCTTACATTCCAGCATTTTTTCATAAGCTACTGGAAATGATTTTCTAGTCTCAAAGCCCTGGGTATTTTATTGCCTATTAATCAGCACATATTCATTGTTGAGGCTCCACTTTGAAAGGCAGCACAGATAAAACCGCTATCCTGAATATTAACTGGTAGCATTATGTCACTGCATTGTACTCTGACAAATCTCCGGGAATTAAAACAGCCTCCATCCTGTGCAAACAGGAGGATGCTGCTCAAAACCCGATTATTTTTACAAGCTATAATTTTTTAGAAGTTCTAACTATGCCAACTGCAATTGATTTAATTAGTTTGGGCTAACTCATTGCCTATAACAATTAACATATGTTCAGCAGATTAACAGATCAGGGCTGATAGACCGACCTTTTGTGAGAACTGCTAATAGTCTAAATAATACATTATACGTTAAAGTTTTTTATAATATGGCCAATGTGGTTTATGAATACCATTAACTTAATTGGGGGAGCTAGTAATCGGGCTACATTATACATATAAAGTCAAGATATTGCCTCTGCTCACCAACCAATTGTGACATTAAGTCGATAGGGTTCATTCATGTTTTGTGGATTTCTTTTTTAAGCACTGTAGGTCTTTTGTAAGCCTGTGCCTTTGTAACTATTACTATAATCATAGACATAATCTACTGTAGTATTCCATTATTACACCTTTTTTTTTATTGTGTTCACCTCCATTTTTACTTTGCCTTAATTTGTCCGTTGGATGCAAAAATATGTTGATGCCTGAAACCCATCAGAAAGTTGGCTAACCATGCTGCCAATACTGCTCATTTTTACTGCATTTTTCACTTTATTAGACGCATCTAATCCTAAAACACACCTAGGTTTTAGACCAGGGGAGCACAACCTTTTCTGGTTGGGGGCCACATTGTCAGCCTGAACCAATTCCAAGGGCCGAAAATAAAACTTAAAGGGTTATTACCAACTGAAATACTATATTTATGGAATATTGAACATACAGTATATTTCATAAATGTCTAGTTACACTTCTAGTACTCCCATCTAATGTGAGAATACATGAAAGTTACATGTGAGAAGTCACAAGACATAGACATATATGTCTGTTACCAGAAGCTTGAGGCCGCACAGAATGGTACCGAGGGCCGCATGTGGCCTCTGGGCCGCAGGTTGTGCACCCCTGTTTTAGGGGAAAATTAAAAAGTATTTTTTTCATCAGACCTCAGATCAGACCCCCAATCTGCACCAGACCTCACATCAGATCTCCAATCTGCATCAGACCTAACCCTCAATCTTCATCAGACCTCAGATCAGACCCCAAATCTTCATCAGACCCCAAATCTTCATCAGACTTCACCTCCAATCTTCATCAGACCTCAGATCAGACCTCCAAATCAGACCCCCAATCTTCATCAGACCTCAGATCAGACCTCCAAATCAGACCCCCAATCTTCATCAGACCTCAGATCAGACACTACCTCTCCTGCTCCAGACGGCCCTCTTGCACTCACCACTCCCTGGTCTTCTGCTGCACTGTGACCTGGCATCACACAGCGTCGGGTATCGGTGCATGCCTACATGCACTACGTCCTAATTCTATACGCAGTCGGGACACAGCACAGCAGGAGCCTGGAAGAAGACCAGGGATCGGTCAATACAGCCAGCGCCAGTGGTGCCACACTCACTGCTCCCTGCGCGTCCTGCATGCTAATGAGCACTTCATTAATGGATTTGCTCATTAGTATTTGCTTTATAATACCCAGTGCCTCCCCCACACACACTTTTAGGGGGGGAAAGTGCATCTTATAAAGCGAAAAATGTGGTACATTGTTATATTAGTATTATTGCACATTATTAGATTATTACCTTGTGTTCACAATGGTCTCACTAACTTATGACTGCCTAATGCCTGAAATCTGGAGTAATTGCTAACTGTGTCTTAAACACTGACAGCCAAAATCACTATTGTGCAGTATTATATCAAAAATATTGTATGTACAGCTATTCTTTTTCATAGGGATGCTTTTTATGTAAACCAAGAAGCTGCAAAGAAGCCCTATTTTTTAAAACGTGGAAGAGTAATCATTGTCAACCAGTCCTCAGATCCAAGTAATTATAATAATAACCCTGAGCAAAAGTGCAAATCGATGGATGGTGAAAATATTAAAATAACATTTTATCAAAATTAAAAATATTTCTTGATGTATACAGCAAACAAACGTAATGACCTTGCATGTGTGGAAGTTGGTTCTGGTGGCTGGCTATGATCAGATGTCTCAATGAACACATGATAGTGACAGAGAAGGAATGTTACAGACTGCAGATTTAAAGGAACACGTTGTTAATATTTAAGAGCTATTTATTAACCTGAAAATACCATGCGGTTAATGTTGCACGCACTCTGGAAAATATTTAATAAAAACATTCCAAAATAGCGATGGCAATTCCTTGCATTTTTTTTCTAATCCAAGGTAATCTGAGCAAGTCCCGCAAGGTAAAGTCATCATGCCTGGAGAACGGCTTCTCCTCCAAAACCAATCTTACGGCAATTCGGAACACATTTCAGGTTTACTGTTCCATTAGGTAATCATTCTGCTCTGTCCTGGACGGATATCAAAGGAACCCATAGCCAACACTTTATATGATAAACCGTAATAAAACCTTTTTTATTAAGTGATGAATGGCGAGTAACAAGTTACATATGTATGGTGAGGTATAGGAGTAATAGACATGAACAGTACTTCATCTGATTGCTTATTGGCCGGTTGTTGATAGCATTGTGATTGGCCTTGACAAAATCTGTTGAGCTCAACACAATAACGGTGTTGATTCCCAGGAATCCAAATCCACAGGCAATTTTAACAACATAGTTTGGTGAGCCAAGAATCCCTTGGAGTAAGTGCAACATGCTTTGAGCTATTTTACTTCTCATTGTTAAAAAAGAGCTAATTTAACGACTAGGTTGCCTCTAACCAATTGTATCTACATGATGACCAGACTCATTACCAGAGCACATTTCCAGGAAATAGGAGCGCTTTAGTCACCCTATGCTGTCACCTAGCCTTTCTGCTGTTTGAGGCAAAAATTTAAACAGCGCCCCCCTCTCCGAATCCCTATAGCAAATTCTCAACCTAAATTCTCAACCTAACCCCTTGATATATGACTACAAAACATACAGGGTAGTACAATGCCCCATACCTCTTACATCCAGTGATGTCTCCTCTGATGTAGACTTTCTCCTCATCTTCTCCATTCAGATCAGACCTCCATGATGATTTTTCAGCCATTTCTTGTCTCTGCAGTTTGACAAAAAGACATCTTAGTTTCCTACTTTTCCATCATCCTCCCACCTTCTGGACAAATCGTCCTACCACCGCCAATACTGTATCTGCTGTGCTCCCCAATACTATACTGCAGAAAGAGATAAACCCCCTGATAATACTAGTACCATGCAGATAGTGCCCTTCAATAATTATTGGCATGCAGTGTCCTAAAATAATTGCGCCCAGCAAATAGTGCCCCTGACACTAATAGTGTAAACATAACGTCCCCCAAAAATAATAATAGTAATAATTCTCTGCCAGAGCACACTTTGTAGTAATAGTGCCCCCAACATGTACCCACTGTACCTGAAAAGTAATAATGCTCCCATAGTGCCCATACTAGTAATCATGTTCCCCATAGTCCCTCAGTAGTAATAAATCCCACCATAATGCCCCCCAGTAGTAATGATTCTCCTTATAACTAGGGTTGAGCGAACCTGAACTGTAAAGTTTGGGTTCGTACCGAACTTTACGATTTTTGGACCCCGAACCCGAACATTTCAGTAAAAGTTTGGGTTCGGCGCTTTCTTGCCGCTTTTTGAAAGGCTGCAGAGAAGCCAATCAACAAGCGGTTAACTGTCTGACCTTAGAAGCCATCACAGCCATGCCTACTGCCAGAGCAGCATGTGACCCAGGCTCTATATAAGCTTGAGTCACATAGCGCTGCACGTCACTCTGCTGTTACAAGTGTAGGGAGAGGATGCTGCTGGACTTGTGATTTCAGGGAGAGAATAGGAGAGAATCTAACTCAGCGATCTACAGAGAAATAGTTGTGTGTGTGCAGGGCACAATCGTTTTACCCTGCCCTGAGGCCATTGACCAAAAAAAACTAACTTTTATAATTCTGTTAGTTAGGTGGGTGGCGGCCATTTTATGCAAGCTCAGTGCACCAGCACTGCATCTGAGCTTTTGGGACATTGCAAATCACTATTTTTTTGGGCAATCTACAACATCTGCATTAGTCAGTGTACAATTTAAGCTAGAAATACACCCATCATTTTCTGGGGTTTTAAAAAACACACTTTTTTTTTGCCAAAAAACAGTATTTTCCTGATCTGCAAGTGTTACATTTTAGTTTAATATATACAGCTTTCATATTCTGTTACCAAAAAAACACCTTTTTTGGCAATCTACAACATCTGGATTAGTCAGTGTGCAATTTAAGCTAGAAATACACCCATCATCTTCTGGGGTTTTAAAAAACACACTTTGTTTGCCAAAAAAATGTATTTTCCTGATCTGCAAGTGTTAAATTCAAGTTTAATATATACAGCTTTCATATTCTGTTACCAAAAAAACACCTTTTTGGCAATCTACAACATCTGGATTAGTCAGTGTGCAACTTACAAGCTAGAAATACACCCATCGTTTTCTGGGGTTTTAAAAACACACTTTTTTGACAAAAAAAACACTATTTTCAGGCCTTTCACAGCACGTGTGAAATTACAGGCTTATATACGGCTGTAAAATTCAGTTGTTAAACAAACACTCGTTTGGGCCAAAAAAAAATGTGTTGGCAGCCTTTGATGCAGATGTCATTGTGAGATACAACCTTAATCATTTGGGTTAGATTCAGATATTTGAAATACAGCCATTTTGTGCAAAGAAATATTTAATTCAGGCCTACACTGGTTCAGAATGTGTGAGATACTACCTCTACATACAGGGGTTTGAATCAGGCATTTGAAATACAGCCATTTGAAATACAGCCATTTTGGGCAAAGAAATATTTCATTCAGGCCTACACTGGTTCAGGCCCTGTGAGATATTCCCTCTACGTACAGAGGTTTGATTCAGGCATTTGAAATACAGCCATTTGAAATACAGCCATTTTGTGCAAAGAAATATTTAATTCAGGCCTACACTGGTTCAGACTGTGTGAGATACACTCTCTACATACAGGGGTTTGATTCAGGCATTTAAAATACAGCCATTTGAAATACAGCCATTTTGGGCAAAGTAATATTTAATTCAGGCCTACACTGGTTCAGACCGTGTGAGATACACCCTCTACATACAGGGGTTTGATTCAGGCATTTGAAATACAGCTGTGGCGAAACTAACCTCGCCACTGGGTTTTGGAGGGGCCTGTTTGCCAGCCTCTTGCCTCAGAATTATGGCCCATATACTAACTTTGAAGGAGAAGACAGATCGGCCGCACAGCTTAAATCTGTGGAACTGTTTTGGGCAGGAAAGCCATGCTTGCGGTCGGCCAAATGTGACTTCCATGGAATTCGGGAACCCCTGCTCGGATCTGGGTGATTTTTGGATATGTTGTTCACCCAGATCAGAGCTATCCATGGATGTATACATTATGGAGATATGTGGGGTTTTGAGGTGTTTTCTGTGTTTTGGGAAAAATGTGTGTTTTCTGCCTGTGAGTGATTAAGTTAGCCCATTATATTTGGTAATTGTATCACAGGCAGAGCCCAATGTGTTTTGGTAATTGTATTTTGTTAATTGCGTCACAGACCATGCCATTGTGTTAGTTAATTGCGTCAAAGACAATGCCAGTGTGTTTGTTAATTGCGTCACAGACAATGCCATTGTGTTTGTTGAATAGGGTTAGTTTTGTGTTTAAACTGTACAGGATTGGCTGCTATGTCATGTCCTCAGTATGTCATGTGTATATAAGTCAATGCTGTGTGTTCAATAAAGAGTTCCTGTTTTACATTCAACATAGAGCCTCGTCTCATGTGTGTGGGGATTGCTATACGTGTATACTCCCCTGGCTATTACTCCTAGCTCTTGTATGAGCTGTTCCTGTTCCTGGTTCCTGTGTTGGTATTGCTGTCGAGCAGAGTGGTTGGAGTCCTCGGGAGGCACTGGGAGCATCCATCAACGGAGGTACCCAGTCGGGGTGTCAGGAGATCCTTTACAACAGCCATTTGAAATACAGCCATTTTGGGCAAAGAAATGTTTAATTCAGGCCTACACTTGTTCAGACCGTGTGAGATGCACCCTCTACATACAGGGGTTTGATTCAGGCATTTGAAATACAGCCATTTGAAATACAGCCATTTTGGGCAAAGAAATATTTAATTCAGGCCTATACTGGTTTAGACCGTGTGAGATACACCCTCTACATACAGGGGTTTGATTTAGGCATTTGAAATACAGCCATTTAAAATGCAGCCATTTTGGACAAAGAAATATTTAATTTAGGCCTACACTGATTCAGACCGTGTGAGATACACCCTCTACATACAGGGGTTTGATTCAGGCATTTGAAATACAGCCATTTTGGGCAAAAAAATCTTTAATTGAGGCCTAGTCTGGTTCAGGTCGTGTTAGATACACCCTTTACCTACTGTCGTTCTATTCTACTATTAATTATACACCCATTTAGGGCAAGATCCTAAATTAAAAAAATATGAGGAGAGCGTCAAATAAGGGACGTGGCCCAGGTCGTGGTGCTGCTGGTGGAGCTCCTGTTGCAGGGAGAGGGCGTGGTCGATCTGTGCCAGCTACACGCACAAGTGAAACCCCTTACTCAGGTGCGAGTAGGCGACAAATCCTGCAGCGGTATTTGGTCGGGCCTAATGCTGCTCTACGAATGGTGAGGCCTGAACAAGTACAGGCGATAGTAGATTGGGTTGCTGACAGTAGATCCAGATCCTTCACATTGTCTCCTGCTGAAAGACCACAGTTGGCACCTGCAGCCGATGTCCATCAGTCTTTCACCTCACCCCCTTGCAAATCAGCCAAGCAGTCTGAGCCCCAAGTCATGCAGCAGTCTCTTCTGCTTTATGATGACTCTGTTAGCAGGGTTTCCCAGGGCCATCCACCTAGTCCTGCCCCAGAAGTGGAAAAGAATGAGTGCACTGATGCCCAACCACTTATCTTTCAAGATGAGTACATGGGAGGACCATCGGAGCACGTCTCGGATGATGATGAAACACAGGTGCCAACTTCTGGGGCTTTCGAAAGTGTGGAGACCGACAAGGAAGGCAGGGGTGAATACTGGGTGGAAGATGATGTGGAGGACGATGAGGTCCTCGACCCCACATGGAATAAAGGTCATGCGAGTGACCTATGTAGTTTGGAGGAAGAGGGCGGTGGTCGCACAGAGCCACCAGCACAGCAAAAGAGGGAGCAGGGTGCAAAAGCGGAGCGGCCGTCCTCTAGACAGTACGCATCCTACTGCCCACCGCAGCAAGGGACCAAGCACACCAAAGCCAGCTCCAAGGAGTTCCCTGGCGTGGCAGTTCTTCAGACAATGTGCTGACGACAAGACGCGAGCGGTTTGCACGCTGTGCAATCAGAGCCTGAAGCGAGGCACAGACGTCCCGCACTTTATGCAGCAGCTCTGACATATCGGGGTAATTTTTAAGGAATCTCTGTACCACCAAATTCAGCACATGCGCCAGGCAAGGGATGTGCGTCAAACCGGCTAGTCCCAGAGATGCTACAAGATTTCGCCCATTATCGCACACCACCAGGCCGGGCATTTAAGTGCAAAGCAGTGGAGTAGACACCTCAAAAACAAAGAAAGGTCTCTGGCTCCTCCTGCTTCCTCTTCTGCTGCAGTCTCGGCCTCTTCATCCACCTCTGGAGTGACAGTGCCACCTGCCACCCCGCAAACAGAGGATCTGCCAGCAACACCAACACTTGGGTCACCAAGCATCTCCACAATGTCCCACGGAAGCGTTCTGCTCTCCATCTCCCAAACGCTGGAGAGGAAGAGGAAGTACCCACCCACGATCCCTAGCCCTGAATGCCAGAATTTCTAAATTACTGGCCTTTGAAATGCTGTCATTCTGTCTAGTGGAGACGGATAATTTTAAAGGCCGTATGGCGGTGGCTGTCCTACAGTACGTGGTGCCCAGCCGCCACTACTTTTCAAGGCGAGCCATCCCTTCCCTGCACAACCAAGTAGGGGACAAAATGCAAGGTGCACCTGACTACGGATACGTGGACCAATAAGCACGGTCAGGGCCGTTATATCTCCATAACATCACACTGGGTAAATGCAGTGGCGGCTGGGCCTGAGGCGGATAGCAGCTTGGCGCATGTCCTCCCACCACCGAGGATTGCAGGGCGCTTCAGTTTGCCTCATGTTGCTTCCTCCTCCTACTCTGCTTCCTCATCCTCTACCATCTCCTCATCCGGTCAGCGTAACACCTTCACCACCAACTTCAGCAAAGCCAGGGGTAAACGACAGCAGGCAGTTTTAAAACTTATCTGTTTGGGGGACAAACCCCACACCGCGCCTGAGCTGTGGACGGGCCTTGAACAACAGACCGATGAGTGGTTTGTGCCAGTCAGCCTCAAGCCCGGCCTGGTGGTGTGCGATAATGGGCAAAATCTCATAGCAGCTCTGGGACTAGCCGGTTTGACGCACATCCCTTGCCTGGCGCATGTGCTGAATTTGGTGGTGCAGAGATTCCTTAACAATTACCCCGATATGTCAGAACTGCTGCATAAAGTGTGGGCCGTCTGTGCGCGCTTTCGGTGTTCTCACCCTGCTGCTGCTCGCCTGTCAGCGCTGCAGCGTAACTTCGGCCTTCCCGCTCACCGCCTCATATGCGACGTGCCCACAAGGTGGAACTCTACCTTGCACATGCTGCCCAGAATGTGCGAGCAGCAGCAGGCGATAGTGGAGTTTCAGCTGCAGCACGCACGGGTGAGTCGCTCGGCGGAGCAGCACCACTTCACCACCAATGACTGGGCCTCCATGCAAGACCTGTGTTCCTTGTTGCGCTGTTTCGAGTACTCCACCAACATGGCCAGTGCCGATAACGCCATTCTCAGCGTTACTATCCCACTTTTATGCCTCCTTGAAAAAACGCTCCTGGCGATGATGGAAGAGGATGTGGCACAGGAGGCGGAGGAGGAAGAGGGATCATTTCGTAGAGTTTCCGGCCAGTCATTCCCAAGTGGCTCCGAGGGTGGGTTCCTGCACCCACAAACCCAAGGTGCACAATTGTCCAGCCAGGGCACAGTTCTGGAGGTGGAGGATGAGGAGAAGGAGATGGAGGAGGAGGAACCATGTTCACAGCAGAGTGGCACCCAGACCAGCTCATGGCCATCACTGGTGCGTGGATGGGGGGATACAGAGGACACAGACGATACACCTCCCACACAGGACAGCTTTTCGTTGCCTCTGGGCAGCCTGGCACACATGAGCGATTACATGCTTCAGTGTCTCCGCAACGACCGCTGAGTTGCCCACATTCTAACTTGTGCTGATTACTGGGTGGCCACGCTGCTGGATCCCTGTTACAAGGACAACGTACTGTCCTTAATTCCATCACTGGAGCGTGATCGTAAGATGTGCGAGTTCAAGTGCACACTGGTAGATGCGCTGCTGGTGGCATTCCCACCTGACAGAGGGGGCACAGTGGAAGCACAAGGCGAAGGCAAATGACGAGGAAGAGGTCGCCAACGCAGCTTTGGCACCGTTGGCACCTCAGAAGGCAGGGGTAGCATGGCCGAAATGTGGAAAAGCTTTGTCAGCACGCCACAACAACCAGCACCACCAGCTGATATGGAACGTCTTAGCAGGAGGCAGCATTTCACCAACATGGTGGAGCAGTATGTGTGCACACACCTACACGTACTGACTGACGGGTCTGCGCCCTTCAACTTCTGGGTCTCCAAATTGGGCACATGGCCTGAGCTTGCCCTTTACGCCTTGGAGGTGCTGGCCTGCCCTGCAGCCAGTGTATTATCTGAACGTGTGTTTAGCACGGCATGGGGCGTCATCACAGACAAACGCAGCCGCCTGTCCACCGCCAATGTGGACAAGCTCACATTCATTAAAATGAACCAGGCATGGATCCCTCAGGACTTGTCCTTACCTTGTCCAGAATAGACATGTATACCGGCACTAACCAGCCATTGTTATACTGCAGCGCAATTGCTTATGTTTGTATTTTGGATATTTCACACTTTTTGGAGTGTACCTTAATTTAAAAAAAATTAATTAACACCAAAAACCTGTGTTGGCTATCTCGTCCTCCTCGACCGCCGCTTCCATCTACTCCGCTACGTCCACCGCCTCCTCAAACTCCTACTCCATATGGAACTCCACCTCATAAATCAAATTTTATTTTTGTACGTGTTTTATTTTATATCATTTCACTACTTTGTCATTTACATTTTCGGGTGAAATTCACAAATTTTTGGGTGCATAGTAACACTGCTATACCTAGTAGGCCGGTTAACAAAATAAAATAA
The DNA here is from genome assembly GCF_905171765.1 of Bufo bufo. Lineage (NCBI taxonomy): Eukaryota > Metazoa > Chordata > Amphibia > Anura > Bufonidae > Bufo > Bufo bufo. Next base: position 162,193,882 of record NC_053396.1, read on the forward strand.
TTGTCATTAACATTTTTGGTGAAATTCACCAAATTTTTGGGTGTACAATACCACTGCTATACATAGTATGCCTGTTAAAAAATAAAAATAAATTGTCATTAACATTTTCTGGTAAAATTAACCAATTTTTGGGTGTATAGTACCACTGCTATACCTAGTAGGCCAGTTAAAAAAAAATATTAATTTCATTAACATTTTCTGGTGAAATTAACCAATTTTGGGGTGTATAGTACCACTGCTATACCTAGTAGGCCGGTTAAAAAAAAAACTTTTTAAATTGCCATTAACATTTTCTGGTGAAATTAACCAATTTTTGGGTGTATAGTACCACTGCTATACCTAGTAGGCTGGTTAAAAAAATAAAATAAATTGTCATTAACATTTTCTAGTGAAATTAACCAATTTTTGGGTGTATAGTACCACTGCTATACCTAGTAGACCGGTAAAAAAACAAAAAAACATTTGTCAGTTACGTTTTAGGGTCAAATTCACAAATTTTGGGGTTTAATATACCCCTCCTCTACCTAGTTGACAGCTTAATAAATTTCAATAATTTTTATTTTACATTTTCGGGTGACCATAAACAATTGTTTTCTGTCATAGGTTATTTAATTTCTGTAATTTTTCTGTTACATTCTTGGGTTGACATTATACAATTTTAGATGTGAATAAACCCCTGCTCTGCATAGCTGACAGGTAATCAAATTTCTGAAATGCTTCTTGTGCGCCACCTCCTTTGATTTAATGCTTAAACTTAAACAAGTTGTACCACATTTAAGCTTCAATACTTTGTCCCACATTTCCACTATACTCTTTTGGCCAAAATTTGCGCCTCAATAGCTTTTCCAACAATTCCGCTTGACTCTTTTGGCCCACATTTGGGCTTCTGTAATTTGTCCCACATTTGCGCCTCAATAGCTTTTCCCACATTTCTTCTCGATCCCAATTTTTTTTTATAAATGTATATCCCTTAAATTTGGTCTCTTTTTCTCACGCTCCCTCTCCGGCCTGGAACTCTGATTCCATGCCACCCGTGATCACCATGGTAGGCGCATAAAAGAACATCGAAAGTTGATAGGGCAGATATCAATAATAATCAAAAACACCTTCCCATCAATCTAAAATATACCTTTTATTAATCATTTAAAAATAACCTCAAACCCGGCTAAGATCTCAAGGATCAAGATAACAAATACATATATAGAATATACCAGGTATGCTATTTAACTCAGTACCAAAGATACTCCATGGTTACTCACAGTTAGCTGAAATCACACCATATCCTTTCTCAACAGGTAGGATGGGGATCAATCCACAGGTGTTGTGCAGGAACTTAGATATTGAACAGGAACTTGTAGATGGTATAAACAATGGAGAACCACGAACAATATCTTTAGTAAATCGATAGATGACAAAAAACTAAAAATTCCCTGTATGTCCTTTACTTGTCTAAGCCCAGGGACACCCCTTGAAGGTAGGGGTTCCCTGTCCTCGTACCTAATCTAGTATCCCCTATCCTATAGAAAAGGACAAGCTGAGTACATAGGCATACATAAATGGACAAACAGAATGACAAACAACATAGATTTCCCAACGCTACATTTCCCCAGTTAGTATAGGTCGCGACTGGTTTGTCAGGGGAAAGAAAAAGATTACTATAATTGCCCGCATAACATGCCCTAATGAGGAGTCCACATATGATAAGGGTGAACCCATTGTGGCTTTATAATATAGTTATAGATCTCTTGCGATCCAATACAAAGCTATATGACATGGATAACAGTATTAAATATAGGATCCCCATTAGAAGCTGGAGACCAAACGGAGAGGAAAGAGGAGGGGGAAAAAGACAGAGAATAAAGGGGTCCTCTTGCAAACCATGTCCACGAGTTCCATGGGGGGAATGCCAACTCTCTAGGTTTTCAGATCATTGAGGTAATCCCACCTATACCACGAAAGGGTGATTGGGACAGAATAATTTTACAAAAAGAATGTCAATAGATCTACAGACTTAAATCATCTAGTCCTGACGGCTTAAATGAACAACTATCATTTGGCTGTTTTTTGTAGAACCCAGATGTTCTCTCTCTCTCCTCCTCATCCCCTGCATTAAGAATATGTACCTCTCTCTTTATTCTCTGTCTTTTTCCCCCTCCTCTTTCCTCTCCGTTTGGTCTCCAGCTTCTAATGGGGATCCTATATTTAATACTGTTATCCATGTCATATAGCTTTATATTGGATCGCAAGAGATCTATAACTATATTATAAAGCCACAATGGGGTCACCCTTATCATATGTGGACTCCTCATTAGGGCATGTTATGCGGGCAATTATAGTAATCTAGATGTCTCGTGAGTTTGATATATTAATTTGTCCTCTTACCGGTATCCAATTATTATTTCCCCTCCCTTCTTTGATCTGGTTCTATTCATCCCCCTTTTTCTACCTACTTTTTTCCTACGAAGTATCAGCGCCCTGGGACGCTGATACTTCGCGTCACTTCCGCCTGGTGGAACGCATATGCGTTCCAAATCAGCGTGTTACCGATGCTCGTATAATCATAGGTATTTTCCTATTATAAAACTCGGCCTAATTTTAATGTGCATAAGATTAACTGTGGATAGGCAGGATTATTGAGTGGAGCAATGGAGGGTCAAATATTGGAGGAGTAGATAGTGTGGGTGTGTAAGTGGGAGGGGCTGGGTATGGGAGGACAGTTTATAAGGCGCCAGTTTTTGAACTGGCATTGAGACACCTGACATCCTAAGCCTGCATCCTGACTTTTTTTCTCCTAGAGGGTCTCGATTGAGGGGCACTGAATGATAGTCTCCATTGCGAGACTTATGGTTGAAGTATCATCTTTTTTTTTCCCCTGACGAACCAGTCGCAACCTATACCGACTGGGGAAACGTAGCGTTGGGAAATCTATGTTGTTTGTCATTCTGTTTGTCCATTTATGTATGCCTATGTACTCAGCTTGTCCTTTTCTATAGGATAGGGGATACTAGATTAGGTACAAGGACAGGGAACCCCTACCTTCAAGGGGTGTCCCTGGGCTTAGACAAGTAAAGGACATACAGGGAATTTTTAGTTTTTTGTCATCTATCGATTTACTAAAGATATTGTTCGTGGTTCTCCATTGTTTATACCATCTACAAGTTCCTGTTCAATATCTAAGTTCCTGCACAACACCTGTGGATTGATCCCCATCCTACCTGTTGAGAAAGGATATGGTGTGATTTCAGCTAACCGTGAGTAACCATGGAGTATCTTTGGTACTGAGTTAAATAGCATACCTGGTATATTCTATATATGTATTTGTTATCTTGATCCTTGAGATCTTAGCCCGGTTTGAGGTTATTTTTAAATAATTAATAAAAGGTATATTTTAGATTGATGGGAAGGTGTTTTTGATTATTATTGACGTATACTTCCCTGGTTGTTATTTGCTGCTGAGGCGGTTTTTGTGTGTTAGAGCAGATATCAAATTGGATCGTGAACACCACAGGGACGTGCGACATTGTGGGGCAGTAAATGTGTACACGCCTACTTGAACTAACTGACAGGGGTCAGCACCTGCAACTTCTGGGTCTCCAAATTGGGCACATGGCCTGAGCTTGCCCTTTATGCCTTGGAGGTGCTGGCCTGCCCTGCAGCCGGTGTATTGTCTGAACGTGTGTTTAGCATGACTGGAGGGTTTTATTTCCCAATGTTTTGGGGTGTACCCTAATTTACAAAAAAAAAAGCAGTGTAGGCTACCTCCTCCTCCTTCACCGCCACTTCCACCTACACCGCCACATCCACCGCCTCCTCAACCTCCTACTCCATATGGACCTGGTCCTCCTAAATAATGATTATTATTTTTTATTTTTACGTATGTTATTTTAAGTCATTTCCCTATCCACATTTATTTGCAGAGCACTTGCCATGCTCTTAACCACATTTTGACGACATTTACAGCTCTCTAGCCCTTTCCATGACATTTTTACAGCTATTTTAGTGCTCAAAAGTTCGGGTCTCCATTGACTTCAATGGGGTTCGGGGTCAAGTTCGGGTTCCGAACTCAAACTTTTTTCCGAAGTTCGGCCGAACCCATCGAACCCGAACATCCAGGTGTCCGCTCAACTCTAGTGCCCCCAGTTGAGCTAATGTCCCCACAGTGCCCTCATAATGTGTGCCAGTATAAAATACCCCTATATAATACCAAGTCAATGCCCCCCTAGTGCTCCTCACCCCCTTTCCCCATAGTGCCTCCCATATAAAATACCATTTTTTAGTGCCCTCAGTTCATGCCCCCATAATGTGCCAGTAAAAAATGCCCCTTCTTAGTGCCCCTAGATGCCCCCATAGTGCTCCTCTCCTGCACTTTGCCAAATAAAATAAAAACACAAAAAAAAAACACAAAAAAAGCACTAATACTTACCTCCATGCGGCTGTCTGCGATGCAGGTCTCTTCCAGCCTGTGTCCAGCACTGTATGCTGCCCAGCTCAGGCGGCATCATGATGATATCCCCTCTAGCTGCTGGAAGATGCACCTAATTTATGACAAATTAGGTGCATCTCCGTCCGGAGCTGGTATAGATTTCAGTCTTCTTTTGCACCAAAAGACGGCATAAATGAAGATAAATCAGGTGGGCCCCTGCCCTATTCTTGGGTAAGTGGTGAGGGCGCAATGGCGTTTAGAAAGTCTAAAAATTTGATTTGTGACTTTTTATGCCAGAAAACTGTATGGGGGGGGGTGTGTGAAGATGTGTTCTAAACTGAGTGAGTGGAGATAAATCAACCCGTTGCAGTCACATGCTGAGTCGGTGCGTATGTGATACCTGGAAGCTTAAATGAGTTGTCTCAGGTGATTCAAAAATCTGCAACGGTCTGAAATGAACTTAATCCTATACTCACCTTTCTCTGGCACCATTCTCTGTGGTGATGGTCTGGTTCTCCTGCCTGGCTGCAGGATCCAGTCAAGGAGTGGATGAAGAGGCTGCAACGTAAATTCTCCAGTCATTTCTATGGGAGTTGTGGCGCTTTTGCTTGGTTGACTCTGGGGCAGGAGTTGCTGTACTTCAACTCAATTCTGAAGTTAGATGTGGGTCACAGAAATAGGGCCCATCCTCAGACATATATGGCTTTTCTTGTGTTTATTTCCATGTCTATTACAGAAATAACTACAGGGAGTGCAGAATTATTAGGCAAGTTGTATTTTTGAGGATTAATTTTATTATTGAACAACAACCATGTTCTCAATGAACCCAAAAAACTCATTAATATCAAAGCCGAATATTTTTGGAAGTAGTTTTTAGTTTTAGCTATTTTAGGGGGATATCTGTGTGTGCAGGTGACTATTACTCTGCATAATTATTAGGCAACCCAACAAAAAACAAATATATACCCATTTCAATTATTTATTTTTACCAGTGAAACCAATATAACATCTCAACATTCACAAATATACATTTCTGACATTCAAAAACAAAACAAAAACAAATCAGTGACCAATATAGCCACCTTTCTTTGCAAGGACACTCAAAAGCCTGCCATCCATGGATTCTGTCAGTGTTTTGATCTGTTCACCATCAACATTGCGTGCAGCAGCAACCACAGCCTCCCAGACACTGTTCAGAGAGGTGTACTGTTTTCCCTCCTTGTAAATCTCACATTTGATGATGGACCACAGGTTCTCAATGGGGTTCAGATCAGGTGAACAAGGAGGCCATGTCATTAGATTTTCTTATTTTATACCCTTTCTTGCCAGCCACGCTGTGGACTACTTGGACGCGTGTGATGGAGCATTGTCCTGCATGAAAATCATGTTTTTCTTGAAGGATGCAGACTTCTTCCTGTAAGGTGTCTTCCAGAAACTGGCAGTAGGACTGGGAGTTGAGCTTGACTCCATCCTCAACCCGAAAAGGCCCCACAAGCTCATCTTTGATGATACCAGCCCAAACCAGTACTCCACCTCCACCTTGCTGGCGTCTGAGTCGGACTGGAGCTCTCTGCCCTTTACCAATCCAGCCACGGGCCCATCAAGACTCACTCTCATTTCATCAGTCCATAAAACCTTAGAAAAATCAGTCTTGAGATATTTCTTGGCCCAGTCTTGACGTTTCAGCTTGTGTGTCTTGTTCAGTGGTGGTCGTCTTTCAGCCTTTCTTACCTTGGCCATGTCTCTGAGTATTGCACACCTTGTGCTTTTGGGCACTCCAGTGATGTTGCAGCTCTAAAATATGGCCAAACTGGTGGCAAGTGGCATCTTGGCAGCTGCACGCTTGACTTTTCTCAGTTCATGGGCAGTTATTTTGCGCCTTGGTTTTTCCACACGCTTCTTGCGACCCTGTTGACTATTTTGAATGAAACGCTTGATTGTTCGATGATCACGCTTCAGAAGTTTTTCAATTTTAAGAGTGCTGCATCCCTCTGCAAGATATCTCACTATTTTTTACTTTTCTGAGCCTGTCAAGTCCTTCTTTTGACCCATTTTGCCAAAGCAAAGGAAGTTGCCTAATAATTATGCACACCTGATATAGGGTGTTGATGTCATTAGACCACACCCCTTCTCATTACAGAGATGCACATCACCTAATATGCTTAATTGGTAGTAGGCTTTCGAGCCTATACAGCTTGGAGTAAGACAACATGCATAAAGAGGATGATGTGGTCAAAATACTCATTTGCCTAATAATTCTGTACAGGGTGTATTTCTGCCCAGCACTGTTTTAAACAGCAGACACCTGGGGCTAATGTCTGTGGTCAACAATAAAGTAAGATCGCAGACATTTAACTTCTCAGATGCCCTGGTCAAATGTGACCTTGGCATCTGGGAGCTAAAATACCTGGCACAGATATATTCCTATGGAGACCCTCATAGACTTGAGTCTCTGTCAGAAGCCATCTAATGATCACATGTTCAAGTTTCCAAAGGGAACTTTTAAAAAGTGTAAAAAAAAAGGGGGAAAAAAATTCAAATATTCTAAAAAATACAAATAGATAAATGGTAAAAAAATATTCATATATATTGATTGTGAGTATCATCACAAGCGAAAAACACGCACACTATTAAAATATTAAACTATTTTTCCCATACGGTGAACAGTGAAACAGAAAAAAAAATCAAAATGGCCAATTCATAGTTTTTTGGTTGCTTCACCTGCCCAAAATAAATTGAATAAAAAGTGATCAAAAAGTCATATACATACAAATCGTCCCACAAAAAATGAGCCCTCACACAGCTCCGTAGACATAACTACAAAAAAGTTATATGGGTCAGGATATGGCGATGGAAAGAAAATTTAAGTTTAAACAAGAAAAACTATATAAATGTGGTATTACTGTAATCATATTGACCTGGAGAATGAAGATAACAGATCAGTTTTACAGCATAGGGAACGCCGTAAAAACAAAACCCGTAAAACGGTGTCAGAATAGCGTTTTTTTCCGATTCTACTCATTTGGAAAAAATAATTCAGCTTCCCACTACATTGTATGCATTGTTTAAATGGTGCCATTAGAAATTACAATTTTTTTTTCCATAAAAACAAGCCCTCATACAGCTATGTGAATAAAAAATTAAAGTTATGGGTCTGGAGAGGCAAAAATGAAAAATCCTCCGGGAGTGTACGTTTTCTTCTCTACTCCACATGGTTGACTGCATTTTATCTAGTTTATCATTATTTGGTGTCCTTGAGGTTACTAAGAAGAGCTCATGGCATATGTTGGATCTACAGGCAGTTGGCTAGAAGTTTCCAAATTCAGTTGTGAAACCTTGGCCTCTTGGCATTTCACAAAACACTTGCATAGATGATTCGCTTATTAGTTTACATTTTAATGGTAATTTTGTGGTGCCTTGTAGAGGTAGGAACTGCTAGGTCTATTTTCATGTTGCTTTTCATTTCATATTGTGCTGGTCCTATACTTAAGTCATAATCGAGTTCCTTTGTCATAGTTTTGTGCAGCTGAGGCATGTTGCATGAAAGATAATGGATTTCATCATGTGTAATTCAAATGATAAGCAGTACATTGAAAGGGCCTTTTTTAGCCTTGTCATTTCCACCTTCTGTACTTGGACACACATGGGTTAGAAGAAAAGCGTTGGCTGAGAACCAAAAATCTGCTCCAGCATTTGTTCAATTGTACTTAAGAGCATTGCATCTATGAACCTGAGAATGCTCACATTTTCTTCTGTATAGGGAGTAATGTTTCATTCATTTCAGCAAATTACTAGATTTTATTAGTGTAAGTGAAAAGGTGCAAACCAAAAGAATTGGCAACAACCTACCAAAAGTCTCTACCTCACAGCGCGCCATCGATGCTGAGGTGGGACGCAGTAAGACAGTCATTTTGAATTTCTTAAATGATCCTGAGGGTTATTGAACAAAAAAGTCAAGTGGAAGACCCAAAAAAAATTCATCAGCACTGAGCCGAGGATCCAATTGGCTGTCCGTCAAGACACTGGACGATCCTCGACCCAAATTAAGGCCCTTACTGGTGCTGACTGCAGCCCCATAACCATCAGACGGCATCTGAGACTGAAGGGCTTCAAAAACAAAACTTCCTCAAAGACCTTGTCTCCTTGAACGCCACAGAACTGCTCGTTTGGACTTTGCAAGAGAGCACCAAACATGGGACATTCAAAGGCGGAAGAAAGTTTTATTCTCTGATGAGAAAAAATGTAACCTTGATGGTCCTGATGGTTCCAACGTTACTGGCATGACAAGCAGATCCCACCTGAGATGTTTTCTACGCGTCACAGTGGAGGGGGTCGCCATAATGGTCTGGGGTGCTTTTTCCTTCAGTGGAACAATGGAGCTTCAAGAAGTGCAGGGGTAGTCAAACGGCCGCTGGCTATGTCCAGATGTTGCAGAGAGCATTCCTCATGACTGAGGGCCCTCGTCTGTGTGGTAACGACTGGGTTTTTCAACAGGACAATGCTACAGTACACAATGCCCGCAGGACAAGGGACTTCTTCCAGGAGAATAACATCACTCTTTTGGCCCATCCTGCGTGTTCCCCTGATCTAAATCCAATTGAGAACCTTTGGGGATGGATGGCAAGGGAAGTTTACAAAAATGGACAACAGTTCCAGACATTAGATGGCCTTCGTGCGTCCGTCTTCACCACTCGGAGAAATGTTCCCACTCACCTCATGGAAACGCTTGCATCAAGCATGCCGAAACGAATTTTTGAAGTGATAAACAATAACAGCGGAGCTACTTATTACTGAGTTCATGTTTGGAAGTTGGATTTCTGTTTTGGGGGGGGTTTCGTTTTTTTTTTTGCAGGTGTGGTGCTAAACTTTTGATCAGCTGAAAAACAGCCTGTTTCAGTTTATTTGTTGTTTTCATAAAATTGTATGCTCAAAAAATGTTTTGTCTCACTCCCATTTCTTCTTGTTGCATGTTGAAGCTCTACTTGGAACCTTGTTAAGATCCAGCCATGCTAAATATGATTTTTTTGCCATTTTTCAAGTGGTCTTAAACTTTTGATCAGGACTGTATTACTTTATTAAAATCCTTTTCGTCTGTTCAAGAGATCTGAAGAACTGGCCTGCATGGATAATGGACCTCCAAATAAATCCGTTACCACCAGATAGGCTGGAACTTCATTGGTTCAGAGGCAGAAATCCAAGTGGAGTCAAGCACCAGATGAAGTCTCAATGACATGAAAGACCATGAATGTTCATTAGACAGCAGACATTTGGCTTGTGCTGGCTAGGCCAGGAGAGAGATCATTTTATTTTTTTAGTAATGATTACTAATTATTATAAATAGGAATTACAGGAAGACTTTCAAAAGAACCCAAAATCAGTTGGGTCAAACTCCAGGAGCTGCACACTTTGAGTAAAAAACAATATAGCATTCATGACCTGCAAAAATGTTCTGAACCACACGGACAGGTCACATCACAGAGGTACTCAATATATAATTAAAATTATGGCCCTGATTTAGCAAGACTGGCACAGACCTCGTCATAATTTGAATGCCTCCTCTGGTAGTCCATGCATCAAACAAATCTTCAGCAGCTCAAAACTGTCATAGATTATTCACATCAGTTTTTGATGTACAGTCGTGGCCAAAAGTTTTGAGAATTACATAAATATTGGAAATTGGAAAAGTTGCTGCTTAAGTTTTTATAATAGCAATTTGCATATACTCCAGAATGTTATGAAGAGTGATCAGATGAATTGCATAGTCCGTCTCTGCCATGAAAATTAACTTAATCCCAAAAAAACCTTTCCACTGCTTTTCATTGCTGTCATTAAAGGACCTGCTGAGATCATTTCAGTAATCGTCTTGTTAACTCAGGTGAGAATGTTGACGAGCACAAGGCTGGAGATCATTATGTCAGGCTGATTGGGTTAAAATGGCAGACTTGACATGTTAAAAGGAGGGTGATGCTTGAAATCATTTTTCTTCCATTGTTAACCATGGTGACCTGCAAAGAAACACATGCAGCCATCATTGCGTTGCATAAAAATGGCTTCACAGGCAAGGATTTTGTGGCTACTAAGATTGCACCTCAATCAACAATTTATAGGATCATCAAGAACTTCAAGGAAAGAGGTTCAATTCTTGTTAAGAAGGCTTCAGGGCGTCCAAGAAAGTCCAGCAAGCGCCAGGATCGTCTCCTAAAGAGGATTCAGCTGCGGGATCGGAGTGCCACCAGTGCAGAGCTTGCTCAGGAATGGCAGCAGGCAGGTGTGAGCGCATCTGCACGCACAGTGAGGCGAAGACTTTTGGAAGATGGCCTGGTGTCAAGAAGGGCAGCAAAGAAGCCACTTCTCTCCAAAAAAAACATCAGGGACAGATTGATCTTTTGCAGAAAGTATAGTGAATGGACTGCTGAGGACTGGGGCAAAGTCATATTCTCCGATGAAGCCTCTTTGCGATTGTTTGGGGCATCTGGAAAAAGGCTTGTCCAAGGAAGAAAAGGTGAGTGCTACCATCAGTCCTGTGTCATGCCAACAGTAAAGCATCCTGAGACCATTCATGTGTGGGGTTGCTTCTCATCCAAGGGAGTGGGCTCACTCACAATTTTGCCCAAAAACACAGCCATGAATAAAGAATGGTACCAAAACACCCTCCAACAGCAACTTCTTCCAACAATCCAACAACAGTTTGGTGAAGAACAATGCATTTTCCAGCACGATGGAGCACCGTGCCATAAGGCAAAAGTGATAACTAAGTGGCTCGGGGACCAAAACGTTGACATTTTGGGTCCATGGCCTGGAAACTTCCCAGATCTTAATCCCATTGAGAACTTGTGGTCAATCCTCAAGAGGCGGGTAGACAAACAAAAACCCACTAATTCTGACAAACTTCAAGAAGTGATTATGAAAGAATGGGTTGCTATCAGTCAGGAATTGGCCCAGAAGTTGATTGAGAGCATGCCCAGTCGAATTGCAGAGGTCCTGAAAAAGAAGGGCCAACACTGCAAATACTGACTCTTTGCATAAATGTCATGTAATTGTCGATAAAAGCCTTTGAAACGTATGAAGTGCGTGTGATTATATTTCACTACATCACAGAAACAACTGAAACAAAGATCTAAAAGCAGTTTAGCAGCAAACTTTGTGAAAACTAATATTTGTGTCATTCTCAAAACTTTTGGCTACGACTGTAGAGGAGGATGAATATGCTGGGGCTGATGGCATTGCCTATACCGCATCCTATACCACCTTTCCAGAAACATGGTAAGGGAAGAGTAAAAAAGTCTAACTAAAAAAGTTGCGATGGCATTTAAAAAGTCACAAAACCAAGTTGGTGTGGGGAAATAATAAATTACTATTACTGTCAGTATAATGAGGAATTATACATTTCATTGATTTCTTCCTTGTGACCTGAGTTTGCTGCTGCATGTCTCGTGAATGAATGGGCCTGGCTGGTCAGGATGCAACAAATAAGTGAGTGTATGTCTGGTTATTAGTGGTGAACAAAGTTTTTGAAAAATTAGATTCTGCAGCTTCGCCAAACTTCGTCAAGATATTTGATACTTTTTCACGAATCACTTTTCATTGTATGGTTTGGGCGCAATAACTGGGAACAGCGATCACACCGCCCTCTTAATTTTAATCCCACAGATGCCGCATTCAACGCTGATCGCGGCATCTGAGACTTGCATTCAGGTTCTCAGGGGTTTAATCCGGGGTTAAAAAGAGAGTGTGTGTGTATATTGTGGTGATGTGAACAGTGAAATGTATGAGAAAGTCCCGGAAGGGGTGTATATCTCACCCAGGTTCCTCAACTGGGTGAGGTCAATAAGATCCAGAATGGTACTGAATTTTTAGTAGTTCATGGGCTGGATTTTATTGGACTCGGGAAGGAAGGCTTGGTAGTGGGACCTCCCCAGTCCACCCCATTCCAGGGCCTGTTTTCCCCTAAGCCTGAGGGATTTCCAGGTGTCATCTGGGATCATTAAGGGGAAATAAAAATCTGTCCCAGGCTGTCAGTCTGGGGGGAGAGAGAGAGTGAACTTTGGATACAGAGACCTGCCGAGGCTGTGGTCTCAGTCAGGAGGACTGAGGGGCCACGAGGCTGTGTAGCCGAATCTCTTCCCTGAGGGGAACTGTGCGTGGGGTAGTGACAGCCTGGAGGCTGTTGGACGATTGGCTGAGAAAGCCGCACATGAGACAGTGTGTGAACTGTGCTATGTAGGTGAGTCAGGGAGACACGTTATCTGTATTAGTTAGAGCCTAGCCGGGCAAGTGTTTATTATTTTGTGTGGATTTCACACATGTTTAAGTGAAGCTGCGGCGAGCATGATTAAGTCACTACGTGATCACACTGGCCACGTGCAGTGACATCGTGGATGGCCTCTCCACGATCAAATGCATGAGGTGAGTATAATTTTTTTTATTTTTAGACACCATTTTAGGAAAATGCCTCCATGAAGCACAAGGAAATTCGGGCTTTGCGGCAAATTGAACTTTTCCTTTGGAACTTCGGATCGCATTACGCTTCGGATGCTTCACTGAACACTATTGGTTATATCCAGTGTCAAACCAGCTTACAATATATTTCTGGTTAGTTTCATTGTGCTGTAACAGCTTTCTATATCAAAATGGCTTTTTTTTTAAACTATATTAGTAGTTTTATGTTTGCCTTAAAAGGGTTTTCCAAGATTTTAATACTGATAACCTCTGGATAGACAATACGAACAACACACAAGACAACTGCAGGAAAGCTGCACATCCAAAAAACTAAAATCAAGTATTAATTTTTTTAGAGAAAAACACTAACACATTAAAAATTGTATACAATAGACTCAGTGCCGGTAAAAATATAATCAAGCACAGACTAATAATTCACTAAGTCCTGAATATGGACAAAACCTACAGTATAAAGCCAGGGACAATATAGAGACCAATAACAAAGGTAGAAGCCAAGAATAATAATGTGACATCAATAAATATATCGCTATACCTATAAATCAAAAGGAGAAAATGGTCCCAGGCTATAAAGTGAGCATTGACAAAAATGCCCCACGCATATTGCCAGGAATATCCAGCTTCCTCAGAGGTCAAGGACTAGTGTCAGGTAGATTCCTATAAATACCTAAATTAATAAATACATAAATTATAACATGAAATCACTTGTATGTGCGCTGGAAGGCAAGGGAGTACAATGTGGCCATGCCCAGGTGTCCCAGTCAAAATAAAACGTCTGCGCAAAATGGCCGCATTACCGGAAGTGTATGCATTGCAAATGCCGGAGGCAAGTAGACAATTTACAAAGGTAAAATGTAAATATCATAATGCAATCCATAACCAAAGTGTTTTAATTAATAAAAGCACATAACAATTGTATTAAAACGCTAGACAAACTCAACCTGGCCAAGAGTGGTGGATAAAAAATAAAAATAAATTATAAATAACAAATAATGTTCAAATTCACAAAATAATTGACTAATATTCCTTTTAACAGCTACTCAGACAGTTCATATGAAAGATCAGTTATTTGAGAAGGCACCATTCACTTCTATGGGGCTGAGCTGCTCCTAGGCCACATGACTGATGAACGTAAACTGGCCTATGGAAAGCTGAGAGAAGGCTGCGACACTACTGTGTGCTCTGGTGCCTTCTCAAATAGATGATCGGCGGGGCTCCCGAGTGTTGGACCCCCACCGATCAGTTACTGATAGATCATCAATATAAAACTCTCGGAAAACTACTTTAAGTCATTGACCTCAATTTAAATGAAAACCCTAAGAGAACCAAACTGCATTCTAAGTTCCCAGGACAATGGTTTAGTAATGGAATTTTCATCAGTTTATTTGCCAGTGGTCCTCATCACTTGTGGGACACAAGTGGCAGATGAAATTAATTATGAAGTGAGCATCTATGAGAAGCTAAGAATGGAGCAGACCACAATTGACCAAGAATTGTTGCCCAGGAGAAGACGTCATGTTGCAAGCTATTCGATAAAGTGCGTGTAAAGTATGCTTGAGCCTTGGCACCAACATTCATTCATGACTCTGTAGTGGAAGAGACTGCATGCCCATGAGAATATAAATACTCCCACTGAACATGATTTGTTCCTCATTACAACAAAGAAGATGAACATTAAAAGATAACTCTAATCAAATGACCCTGAGCCCCAAGTGGTAGTGGTACCTGTGAAGAAATCTATACATACCTGTTTCTCTCCACTTGTTGGCTACCGAGCTGTCCTCACTGGACTTCCGGTTACCACCTTTTATCTTCCACAAGGATGACGTTATGTGCACTGCAATAGACAATGACTGGCCTCAGCGGTGATGTGTTGCTAGTTGGTATGTGACCCAGCTGCTTGGGGACTTGTCACTGCTGAGGTCAGTGGTGGAGAAATGGCCGGAAGTCCAGTGGGAGAAAAAAAAAACTACTAAAGAGGTAATTAACAATTATTATGAAGGTACCTCAAAACCAATGTGCTGTTTTCAGCAGCCCCCCCCCCCCCCCAACATACATACATACATACATACATATGTCCTAGCACAGAAATTTTACTTACTGGATGGACATTACATTCAGCACTACCAAACATATAGGACTATACATATACAGCACTACATATGTATTACATCCAGTGCCTCACAGGTAACGTCCCCTCTGACATTCTCTTTCCTCTTCTCTGTTTGGCCATGTTGACTTCTTTTAGCTGCGTCTTGTCTCTGCTCAGTTTGCCACACAGACACCTTAGATTGCTCACTTTTCCATCATCCTCCCCCTCCTTGTGCCCCAACAATTGTTATCCTGCTGCTACCTCCAATATTGTGCCCACTGTGCTCGCCAATGCCCCCAAATACTATACTGCAGAAATAACAGTGTCATACATATAGTCTCCCCATAGTAATATAAACATTCCTCCTATAATATCAATTCTCTTCCAGAGTGCCCTCATTAGTAATATCCCCTACAATGCCCTCAATAATGATAATGCTCCCCCCTAGAGTGTTCCCTTAGTAGTAGTGTTCTACATAGTATGCTGAATAATAATGCCCACCATAGTGCATCCAGTAGTAAGGCCTCGCTCTAGTGCCTGTGTCCAGTATCAATTAGCCCCCTATGTCCAGTATCGATTAGCCCCCCTATAAAACCCCCAGTAGTATTAACTCCCCTCTATAGTGCCCCTGTTATAATTTGTCTTACCTGAAATTTTGCTTTCCTTGAGTCCAAAGGAAGCACAAAGCTTATGTATTTGCAGCTTGTGGACGACGAGGAAAGTGATTATATCATTTTGCAAGCCTGGCACCATCATACTGCTCATTACTAGTGCCAAAAAGCATATCAGCCATAATGATTGTGGCTGGTATTCAACCTGCGCAAACCTTTATTGCTATGTTATTGGTAATTTCAATTCATTTTATGTGACTATGAGGCTCATACTTGGATTTTATACAGTAAGTGACACTAGATGTTATAACATGCGATATTATAAAGAGCACATTATAATTTCAGATGCCATTTTTTTCATTGACATATACAATATTTGTAAAATAAAATAGTTATTTTTTTATGGTCATAACATTTCTGTAACCAAGCAAGAAGAAAGCCAAGTGCTAAATATTTAACCATCCTATTTCTGCCTCGTAAAATGACTTTTTTTCTGGCGAAAGTAATAAGGTGCTTGAATGTTCTCCGTCAAACCTCATCTTATGCTGCAGCTATTGCAGTTAGATGTGAGTTTCATTAGCCCTACAGCATGTGGAGGCATCTCCGTAATTCATTCCCATAGTAGTACTTTGTAGTTAATCTCCACAGCAGTTTTATTTGTCCCTCTAAGAGACCAATACCTGTTAAAAATTAATGACCGAGCCAAAGAAAAAAGGTTTAAGGAAAATTGGAAATAGAAGCTGAAACGATTTCTGCGGGTTATGACTCAGATTTCATCCATATTGAGGGATTTGTGCCCTGGCGGCTCCCATATTCTAATCTGAATCCTGTGCTTTATAATGGTTAATGAGCAGTCAGATGAGTTCATACTTCACAGGGTGGAATCAAAGTGAGAGGATAATTCAGTAGGAAATGTGTGGAAAGTTGCACACTTTACACTGCATCAGGTATGTTGAACACATTCAAGTTCCTACATAGTCATCTTGCCTGGCCCTGTCAATCAAGAAGGAGAGGGAGGAGCTTTCAGAAGAAGCAGGAGGAGCAAGGGGTGCACAGAGTGGTCAGGACCCGGTCTCAGTGTGCAATGACCGGCGTCACGCAAAGGGAGGGAAATTGGAAGGCCCTGTCCAAGGGAGAGGGAAAGGTGGTGACCCCTAGCTCACCTTGCGGCTGGCACCTGACTGCCCTGATGTCCCTAGACGGGTTCCTCACCCGTGCGGCGATCACGTGCCTAAACCCTGGCTTTCCCTAAGATGAGCCCTATGTAGTGAACGGGGCGGTGGGATCACTAGTCCGCACCACTGACACTAAGAGGAAAACACCAAGGAGAGGACAGACAATACAGACAAACATATAATCCCAGGTGGGCGACAACAGCAGACAACAGAAGCCCGACAGGGATCCGGAGGGTAACGTTCTGGACCAACTACCAGAGAACGCAGCAACACAGCTCCAGAGGGTCAGTATAGAAGTCCAGGCAGGAAGCTCTATATCTGGCAACCAGAGAAGTGGGAGAGGGGAATATAAGGAGGTTAGGAGTGCTGGACAAGAA
This sequence comes from Bufo bufo, assembly GCF_905171765.1. Taxonomy (NCBI): domain Eukaryota; kingdom Metazoa; phylum Chordata; class Amphibia; order Anura; family Bufonidae; genus Bufo; species Bufo bufo. The sequence continues at coordinate 162,211,017 of NC_053396.1, forward strand.
ACAGCTGAGGAGAAGGAGCTACGGATCCCTGAGTGAGCCAAAAAGGGTTGCAAGGCAAACCCAGAAAGCTACCATAAAGAAACAGCACTATCTTTCTACATAGAGCGCGCAGCCACCCGCTGCGACTTCCTGACCCCGTGTATAACGGAGTCAGGCGTGGCTCTTGACACCCTCGTGACACAGTGCACTTAACTGCTCATTTGCATATGGACTAAAAGTAATTTCTCTCCAGAATGAAGCAACAGATCACTAAGTGGAAGGTATCAATACATTCAGCTGAGCTAGCCCTGCAAGACATTGTGCTTGATTTACCAGTGAATTTCCCGGTGACAGGCTCCTTGAAATTGCACACACTGACAAAAAATTATGCACCCAACACACCCCTGTCTCTGTCAAGACACATTTTCGGGCAACTTGGAGCCACAGCGCCCATTATGTGTACTACCATTGACAGTCAGCCACAGTAGCCTTCATTTACAATGGTGTCATGCAGGGGCGGACTGGGAACTTGAAGTGGCCCTGGAAAAAATGCTAAAAGTGGCCCCGTTTTGTAGTTGGGTCTAAACTGATGGAAGGCAGGGCCATCAATACCATATTGCGGCACATTATACCACCCCAACAGAGCCAAATACCACAGTCCATCACAAAATACTGCCAGCAGCACAACAGACATCCCCAGAAAACTTCCACTGGCCGGCCGTGAGGAGGGCCCAGGCAGCCCCCTTGTTTGGAAATTTCCCTATAAGGTCTCTTTCACACGGGCGAGTATTCCGCGCAGATGCGATGTGTGAGTTGAACGCATTGCACCCGCACTGAATACCGACCCATTCATTTCTATGGGGCTGTTCACATGAGCCGTGATTTTCACGCATCACTTGTGCGTTGCGTGAAAATCGCAGCATGCTCAATATTCTGCGTTTTTCACGCAACGCAGGCCCCATAGAAGTGAATGGGATTGCGTGAAAATTGCAAGCATCCACAAGCAAGTGCGGATGCGGTGCGATTTTCACGCACGGTTGCTAGGTGCTGATCGGGATGGCGACCCGATCATTATTATTTTCCCTTATAACATGGTTATAAGGGAAAATAATAGCATTCTGAATACAGAATGCATAGTAAAACAGCGCTGGAGGGGTTAAAAAAAAATAATAATAATTTAACTTACCTTAATCCACTTGATCACGGAGCCGGCATCTCCTTCTTTCTTCATCTTAGCTGTGTGGAGGAACAGGACCTGTGGTGACGTCACTCCGGTCATCACATGGTCCATAACATGATCCATCACCATGGTAAAAGATCATGTGACGGACCATGTGATGACCGGAGTGACGTCACCACAGGTGCTGTTCCTCCACACAGCTAAGGTGAAGACAGAAGGAGATGCCGGCTCCGCGATCAAGTGGATTAAGGTGAGTTAAATTATTTATTTATTTTTAACCCCTCCAGCGCTATTTTACTATGCATTCTGTATTCAGAATGCTATTATTTTCCCTTATAACCATGTTATAAGGGAAAATAATACAATCTACAGAACACCGATCCCAAGCCCGAACTTCTGTGAAGAAGTTCGGGTTTGGGTACCAAACAAGTGCGATTTTTCTCATGCGAGTGCAAAACGCATAACAATGTTTTGCACTCGTGCGGAAAAATCGCGGGTGTTCCCGCAACGCACCCGCACCTTTTCCCGCAACGCCCGTCTGAAAGAGGCCTAAGGTCTATGGCCAATCCGCCCATGCCTCAGGATATCTTAAGGAACCTGTAATCCTCCATGCCCAACTGTATCTCATCTTGTGCTAAGGCTAGAGGTGGCCAAACAGGCTACTAGAGGCTCCTTTCCATTGTACAGTTTTGCACAATAGACTTTTCAATTCACTCTAGTATTGTAATCACTTACATATATCATCATTGCATTCACACATAAAAAGTTTCATTCGATTCCAACAACTTCTTCTTGTGTTAATGAGTATGTATATATATATATATATATATATATATATATATATATATATATATATACGAAATGTGAATCTCCTGTAGGTATGGTAGATGTTTCCAGTTATTGCTCCTCCAGCCGCATTCAGTAAATGCTGACAGTTATAGGATACGTCCCTTGGTTTGCTCCCGGATTACTTCAGACAACCATTTGTGCAGACACTAGCCACTTAGCCATTGACATTTTGTCAGTATCATTTTAAAAAATTTCCAAGCTGACAATTTTCTTATTGTCAGGGGATGTGGCCTCTTGGATGTTGCCGCACATTTGTGAAATGATTTAGGTGATAAAGAACTGGCAGCCTGGGCACTTTGCTTGTGGTGTTATTTTTCAGTTACTACTTGTGTATTTGGTATATTTCTTAGATGTGAACGTAAGTGATGCAGATATAGTTTTATGTATGTTTGCATTCTTTTCGGGTGGGAATAGTCTTTTCGGGTGGGAGCTGCAATACCACACACATCCTATGGACCAGTGTGGTGCTGTTTTTTTTTTTTTTTAAAGAGAGCAGCAGGTGTTTTTCTAATCCTGGACAACCCCTTTAAATCAAAGTTGTTAGTACTTCTCATTTCATCTGCTTTGTAAATAAAGGTTCTGGATTCATCCTCATTGGCATTTCCACCTGTAATATCTTTGGGAGTTGGAGGTCCAGTGTTTTAAATCTCCTGCCTCCCTTCGGATAGACAGAGTTAAAGAAACCTGCACCTGTTAAGTTTGGTGGTAGTGGGGGGATACACTCTATGGGTTCTTTGGATGGTGCAGAAATAAGGCAGGTGGAGGCACATGCCAGGTTTATAATGTATAATTCTGTTCACTCCATAGGAGGACGCTCACTTTCTAGTGTTGCATAACTCAATAATTACATAGTACATAAGTTAATAGTTGCTTTATTCAGTATAAGGGAATAGCAGTCTTGGTGGTTACAGTCTCTTAAAGACACAGCACACATATTTGTTTCAGTCTCTTAAAGGGAACCTGTCACCGGGATTTTGTGTATAGAGCTGAGGACATGGGTTGCTAGATGGCCGCTAGAACATCCGCAATACCCAGTCCCCATAGCTCTGTGTGCTTTTATTGTGTCAAAAAACGATTTGATATATATGCAAATTAATCTGAGATGAGTCCTGTCCCTGACTCATCCCACATACAGGACTTATCTCAGGGACAGGACTCCTCTCAGGTTAATTTGCATATGTATCAAATCGGGTTTTTTACACAATAAAAGCACACAGAGCTATGGGGACTGGGTATTGCGGATGTGCTAGCGGCGATCTAGCAACCCATGTCCTCGGTTCTATACATCAAATCCCAGTGACAGGTTCCCTTTAAGAGACTGAAACAAATATGTGTACTGTGTCTTTAAGAGACTGTAACCACCAAGACTGCTATTCCCTTATACTGAATAAAGCAACTATTAACTTATGTACTATGTGATTATTGAGTTATGCAACACTAGAAAGTGAGCGTCCTCCTATGGAGTAAACAGAATTATACATTATAAACCTGGCATGTGCTGCAAATAAGTTATGTGCCTCTATCCATATTTTGTAGATACTTACTGTAGTTAGGTCTTGTTCACATCTGCAGCGGAGGCTCCATTCGGGACCTCTGTCACAGATTCTGTCAAAAACAACGAAAAGTCCTGCATGCACAACTTTTTTTTTCTCTGCTAAAAAAAAATGCACTCCTCTGGATGGAAACCAAATGGATCCCATTATAGTCAATGGGATTTGATTGGCTCCATTCGTGTCCGTTAGGTGGCGAATTTGGCATTTCAGTTATTTTGGTTGTTTTGCTCCTATAACGGAGCAGAACAACAAATCAATAACGCTGATGAGAAAGAGGCCTAAAACACATACTGCCTGCAAATATTGAGCCGCTTATATGGTATGATGTAACTCACTGCCCGTCAGATAATAGACACATTGTCAGAGTTGGATGCTGAATAGGAAGTGACATTTATTTCAATCTAGCATAACTGGTAACCACAGAAGCATTAGCATTTCAGTCCACCTGGATCTTTGTCAAGACATCTGTGGAAGAGAGTAAGAGGAACAGGGAATAACGTGCAACTGCGAGTCTAGGTCATCACTGCGTGGCCTTTATTTGCAGTTACATGTTATTCCTGGGGATTTGGAGCTCTTTTACTTATATGAGAATTCTTGATCATTTTTATTAAAGAAAATGTTATTATACTTACACTTTCCTGCCTGAGATCACCACTAACCCCTGCACCGTCCTAAACAATATAATTACAATAAATGGTTACATTTTAACCATTTAACCTCCTGGAATATGTTAAGAGCAACATGGGTCTCTTTATTGCATCATGTTCACCTAGATACTAATTTTCTTGCCATCTGAATCTGGGTTTGGTTATCACCTAGCTTTGGCTGGTTGATTAGGGTGGAGTTGCTGATTGTCTAGCCTTTTTATATTTAGGCTCTCCTCCATTCTAGTTTTAAGATATATAGCGTTTGCTAGATGCATTTCCTTCTAGATAGTCTGTACTTTAGGCTGAATGCACACGGCCGTGTTCCGCGGCCGTGAATGGTCCGTGGTATGCCGGCCTGGATTCCTGCTGACAGCAGGAGCGCACGGCGTCATTGGTTGCTATGACACCGTGTGCTTCATGCCGCCGCTGCACTACAGTAATACACTCGTATAGATCATACCAGTGTATTACTGTAGTGCAGCGGCGGCATAAAGCGCACGGCGTCATAGCAACCGTGTGCATTCGGCCTTATTCTGTGATTTGTAGTCCCATTTGTGTATCTCATTCTAGTGTAGTGTGTTTCCTGTGTATTCTTTGAAGCTGCAGTCCCACAGTATTACTTGGTTGATTTGCTGACTTGGATTCAGATCAGGCTTAGTTCAGTATTACTCTAGTTCATCCACTATCTACCTGTACATCTGCCACCTGGTTCATTGCTGGATCATCCCCTCCTTACTTGACCCTAAGCATTCAGTTGCTGTTATTGACCTGTAAGTTTGCTTTAGTGTCTTGTTTTCTACCAGTATTGATACACACTTCATATATGTTGTTTCTGGGACTGTTAGGTGGTTGTATAATTCATCCCTATTTTAGGTCCTGGGGTTATCTGATTTGCAAGGGTCACAGTTGGGACTTGGGAAAAATGACTGCTATAGGTAAACTCCAGTTCTGTGATCTTGCACACAAGCAGTGTTATTAGAAATTACAGGATATTAGAAATCAATCCACTACCCCCATTTATAATGTATATTTGTGTTGATTGAGCACCAAAAGTGCTCGGGTGCTCTGGTGATCGAGTAGAACACGTTGGGATGCTCGGGTGCTCTACAGAGCACCAGAGCACAATGGAAGTCAATGGGAGAACCCGAGTATTAAACCCGGCACCTCCTGCTCTGAAGAAGGGAGGGTGTCTGGTTCACAGGAAAAGATCAGAAATTGATGGAAACACCACTGAAATGGTTTGGGAACAGCATGGGGAGGATGTCTGGATGTATCTTGGACTCCCTGGTCGCTGCTGGGAACGATGTTGTCCGAGTAGTACGCCACTTTTACAGACTGACAATAATACGCGCAAAACCGAAGATAAAATTGATTTTAGAGGAAAAATTGTTAGGAAACATTCTTTCCTGTATATTTACTTGTATATAAAGTGCAAGTGCTGCCAAAAATTACAAGGAAGAGGCACTCCGTTACAACCTGTATATCATATAATGGAGGGCCTTATTCACATTGTGGTACAATTGTTCAGGTAGTCGGACTCCTACACTTATAAAGCCTATGCACTAAGGGAAAGGGCTGCCAAAAAGGAGGGCATCATACACACCCTTGAAAAATTATGATTGTTGGCCTGCTGGTGACCCTCAAAAACATTAGGAGCAAGGGCCTGCTGGTGACCATCTAAAACATTAGGGGTGGGGGCCTTCTGCTGATCTCACCATCTAAAACATTAGGGGTGAGGGCCTTCTGCTAATCTCACCATCTAAAACATTAGGGGTGAGGGCCTGCTGCTGATCTGACCATCTAAAACATTAGGGGCGAGTGCCTGCTGCTGATCTGACCATCTAAAACATTAGGGGTGAGGGCCTGCTGCTGATCTGACCATCTAAAACATTAGGGGCGAGTGCCTGCTGCTGATCTGACCCTCTAAAACATTATGTCACAGGTTAAGGGGAAGGGAAAACACCAAATACACACCACAACGAATAGACAAAAATCTATGCCTCAAAAGCTAAGGAAGAGGGATGGTGACCTTCTAGTAATCCCTAGGCCTTTCCCTAACTCCTGCAGTATGAGCAGATCCTGATGGTGGAAATACTCATACACTGGATACCTAAAGCCCTGCTAAAACTAACGAGCCCTAGGATAGGTAGCAGGGTATGAGACAGCTGGATCCTTCCAGAATGAAGGAACCTGCGTCTCCCCGAGGCCTATAAACAACACACTCCAGATAATAAAAAACAGCGAAGGCAACAACCTGACATGCAGTAATTTTAGTACAGCGGCCTTTCGCCGTGCACCTCGGTGCTGCGCCGGAGCTCCGCCCCTGTCCCCATTATAGTCAATGGGGACGGAGCGGCGGCACGGCGAAATAGCCGTAGGACGGATCCGACATGGTGAACAGCCTGTCGGATCCATCCTGCCGCAAGTGTGAAAGTACCCTAAAACATTAGTGGCGAGGGCCTGCTGCTGAGCTGACCTTCTAAAACATTAAATAAACACCAATAATAAATAACTCACGAAGTGAGTACGAGTGCTAGGCCTAGATACCAAGTATCAACACCAAAAAGAGAAAAGGGCAAAGCACAACTGGCAATGTATATAAACTTTATTATAATATCAGAAACGAAAATCCATTAAAATACAATGACGAACAATACAATGGTGGATGAAGGACACACAGGATGAAAAAGGGATCACAATCTGGACAACATGTAAGAATAATTAAATGAAAAGGTCAGAGAAATACTGAGTGGTTAATAAATACCCAGGTTGGGCGTATAGTACAATAACCCAATCAAAACCGTAAACAAGATACTAGAGCCAAATACAGTTCATAAGTATAAAGTGCAAAGTGCAAAATACAGTGTACAAGGACAATATAATAAACGGTGTAACCAATAGATAATCAAAAATACCAGAATAGTGATCCAGAGCCCCTTCTAAAACATTAGGAGTGAGGGCAGCATAATAAGCATGTTGATATGATGGAGGAGGAGGACGAGAAAAGGAAAATTGAATCATATACCTTTTTTGTAGTGGAAGGGGGGGAATACAGTGTATTCAATAAACCATAAAAGCCACATTTAAAGTGCCTTTATGTTCAGCTGCTTTCCTCTGGTGGAGTAGAGAAGTCAGGGGCAATCCAGGCCTTGTTCATTTTGATAAGAGTCAACCTGTCAGCATTTTCAGTTGACAGGCAGATGCGCTTATTAGTTATTATGCCCCCAGCAGCACTAAATACCCGCTCTGACAAAACACTGGCAGCAGGGCAGGCCAGCACCTCCAAGGCGTAGAGCGCCAGTTCGTGCCACGTGTCCAGCTTGGACACCAAATAGTTGTAAGGCACAGAGGGATCACTGAGGACGCTGACACGGTCTGCTACGTACTCCTTCGCCATATTCCAAAACTTTTCCATCCTTGTGACACTAGGCCGCGCATCAGGGTGAGGGTGCTGGCGGGGTGTCATGAAACTGTCCCAGGTCGAGAAGGGTGAACAACCAGTAATCGGTGTTGGCCAAAATGCGTATAACGCGAGGGTCACGGGAAAGGCAGAATAACATAAAGTCAGCCATGTGTGCCAGAGTCTCAACAGACAAGACTTTGCTGTCCTCATCAGAAGGATGACTCTCAATCTCCTCATCCTCTTCCTCCTCTTCAGCCCATCCACGCTAAACAGATGGAATAAACCTGCTATGGGTATTATCCTGTGTAGCGGAGGCAACCGTCTCCTGCTGCTCCTCCTCCTCATCATCATCCAATTCGCGCTAAGAAGATGAACTGAGGGTGGTGTGGCTATCACCCTGTGTACTGTCTTCCCCCATTTCCACCTCTTCCACATGCAAAGTGTCCGCCTTCATTGTGAGCAGCGAGCGTTTCAGTAGACACAGAAGTGTGATGGTTACGCTGATAATAGCGACATCGCCGCTCACCATCTGTGTTGATTCCTTAAAGTTGCATGAAACCTCACAGAGGTTAGACATCCATGCCCACTCGTCGCTTGTGAAGAGCGGATGCTGACTGGAAAGGCGACGACCATGTTGCAGCTGGTATTCCACTACTGCCCTCTGCTGCTCAAAAAGCCTGGCCAACATGTGGAACGTGGAGTTCCAGCGCGTGCTCACGTCGCACAACAGTCGGTGAGCTGGCAATTGCAAGTGCTGCTGCAGCATTGCCAGACCAGTGGCAGCTGTAGATGACTTTCGGAAATGGGCACACATGCGGTGCACCTTCACCAGTAGCTCAGGCAAATTGGGGTAGGTTTTGAGAAACCGCTGAACCACTAAGTTGAACATGTGGGCTGGCATGGTATGTGTGTGAGCTTGCCGAGCTCCAAAGCCGCCACCAAGTTACGGCCATTATCAAACACAACCATGCCTGGTTGTAGGTTGAGTGGCGAGAGCCACAGCTCAGTCTGGTCCCTTATACCCTGCCACAGCCCTGCGGCGGTGTGCTGTTTGTCACCTAAGCAAATAAGTTTCAGCACGGCCTGTTGCCACTTCCCCACTGCAGTGCTACACTGCTTCCAGCTACTGACTGATAGCTAACTGGTGCTGCAAGATGAGAATTCAGAGGTGGAAGTGGAGGAGGAGGTGAAGGAGGAGAAGGGGGGGTTGCAGCCACTAATGTAGGTGGTGGCGGAAATCCTGATGGAAATAGGGCCCGCAATCCTTGGCGTTAGTAGCACCTGTGCCATCCCAGGGTATGACTCGCTCCCGGCCTTCACAACATTCACCCAGTGTGCCGTCAGGGAAATGTAGCGTCCCTGGCCAAAAGCCCTTGTCCATGTGTCAGTCGTTAAGTGGACCTTTTAAATAACTGCGTTGGTCAGGGCATGGGTGATGTTACGGGACACATGCTGGTGTAAGGCAGGGACTGCACACCGGGAAAAATTGTGGCGGCTGGGGACTGAGTAACGAGGGACGGGCGCCGCCGCCATAAGGCTGCGGAAAGCCTCAGTGTCCACAAGCCTAAATGGCAACATTTTCAGGGCCAGCAATTTGGAAAGGTGTGCATTTAGTGCTATGGCCTGTGGGTGGGTGGCTGGGTATTTGCGCTTTCATTCAAAGGCCTGGGGTATGGACATCTGTACGCTGCGCTGAGACACAGAAATGGATGTGTTAGCTGATGGTGCTTGCGAAGGCCCAGGTGCATGGCGGGACTGTGTCTTGGACAGGGGATTGGCCAGCACATAACACAAGGGAAGAGGAGGCAGTGGTGTGACCCGCAGACACTGATTGTGGACCCAGGCGTTCGGCCCACCTATTAGGGTGCTTTGATGCCATGTGGCGGATCATGCTGGTGGTGGTGAAGTTGCTAGTGTTCACGCCCCTGCTCATTTTGGTACTGCACAGGCTGCAAATGACAATTTTTTTATCATCCGCACTTTCCTAAAAAAAAGCACCAGACTGCGGAACACCTACCCCTTGGCAAGGGAGATTGCCACAAGGGGGTGCTCCAAGGAACAGTTATGGGCCTGTTTGTTGTGGCCCACCTTCTTCCTTTTTCTACCCCACTGCCTCTTCCAGCCTGTTGCGGTGCTGTGGATCCCCCCCCTTCCCCTCTGTACTGCTGTTCTCGCTCGGCTTGCCACCTTCCCAGGTTGGGTCAGTGATTTTATTGTCCACCACCTCCTCTTCCACTTCCTCACTCTGGTCATCCTCCTGACTTGTTGACCTAACAAGAACCTCACTTATTGACAACTGTGTCTCATCCTCATTATCAACCTCTTGAGACACTAATTGCCATTGACTTATTGGCAACTGTGTCTCATCATCATCATCCACCTTGTGAAACACTAATTGCCATTCCCCATTGTTATCTTCTTCTGACTGTGGATGGTCAAGAGTTTGGGAATCAGTGCACAAGACCTCCTCATGTCCCTCTTAGAGCAGGCTTGTGTGATCACATGTTTGCCAAGACTCCATGGTGAGAGGAAGGAGGATCAGGGTGAGGATTCTGTTGACCAGACTCTTGGCTACTGAGACTGGACTTTGTGGAAGACAGGGTGGTGCTTAACTGACTGAAAGCATTATCTGCTGCAATCCAACCGACTACCTGGTCGCACTGGTGTGACTTCGAGAGTGGTGTCCCGTGCCGCCCTGCAAACTGGGACATGAAGCTAAGTATCGTGGATGAGTGTGTTTCTTGTGCTCTGGCAGCAGGCACAGTTTCACCGCGCCCAGGGCCACAGCCTCTGCGTGCACCTTCAGCAGCACGGCCACTTCCCCGTCCCTTACTGCTCGTCTTGAGCATATTAAATGGTATATATGCTTGCAAGTATGTCACACGTACAGTAGCACAGGTTTTGTAAGTGTATGCGCAAATAAATTACACTGAATGTCACAGATATTTAGGATGGGCAAACGTTATACAGGAGATGTAGCACAGGTAATGTCGCTGTCACCAGCGGCAAAAAAATTACACTGAATGTCACAGATATTTAGGATGCGCAAACGTTGTACAGATGATGTAGTGCAGGTAATGTCACTGTCACCAGTGGCTACGAAAAAATGACACTGAATGTCACAGATATTTCGGATGCGCAAACGTTATACAGGAGATGTAGCACAGGTAATGTCGCTGTCAGCAGCGACCAAACAATTGCGCTGAATGTCACAGATATTTAGGATGCGCAAATGTAACACAACAGATGTAGCAGAGGTTGTGTCACTGTCAGCAGCGGCCAAACAATTGCACGCAATTTAGCGCAGGTTGCGCTAATAATATATATTGCAGGCAGATAAAACAATAGTCCTTAAAAGGACTTTTGGGTCTCTAACACCTTTTAACACTAAACCCTGCCTAAAAAAACCAAAAACAATTCATGTCCCTACACTATCTGTCCCTTCTGCTGCAGCTCGCCCTGACTAAGACTGAGCCGAACGTGTCATCAGGTCCTATATAGCACCCGATGACGCGTTCCGGCCAGCCAATCACTGTAATGCCAGTAACCAACACAGCTACGACATTACAGTGAGTGCCAGTACTTCCCCGCACGTTTATTTGCTGCGTAGCAGACAACAAACATGCGGGGAGGAGACTCGAGCATCGCGCTCGAGCACACGTAGTGCTCGGCCAAACACCGCGATGTGCCGAGCATCGTGATGCTCGAGTCGAAATGGTGTTCGGCCGAGCATGCTCGCCAAACACTAATATATATCAATACTACGTCTTCACGCTAGACCACTAGAGATATTACATGTTAACCACTAGAAAATTCTAGGCCACCAGAAGCATGACAGGAATACTATCACTAATGCTGAAACTGCCAACTTTCAACATAACTGTCATCCTGCAGTTCTACATATGGTAAATTCCTAAATCTGTTGTGGCCCCAAGATACTTGGTAGCCCCCTCCTTTAAAAAAAAGCTTGAATTTGCCCCTTGGGTGCAGCAAAATTCCCAGTTGCGTCTGTTCTTTAGCATGGTCCCACTACATTCTTGCAAACTCTCGTATCTGTAAATGTGTCCCCTTCCTGTAAACAAGAGTAGAGATGAGCGAATTTCTTAAAAGTTCGATTCGGCTGATTCGCCGAATTTCACAAAAACATTTGCTTTGTGACTAATTTTTTTGTAAGTGCCGGGTGAAATGATAGGGAGCTGCAATAGCGCAGCCCCCATCATTGTACCCATCAGATGCCGCATTCATACATGATCGTAAAAACAACTAAAAAAGAATTAAATCAAACTTATCGGCTCCATTTGCTCGCGACTGGCCGGGCGTTGCCATCTTGCTTGAAGATCTTGGCCGAAATCCTGTGTGGCGCGAGATTACGACATCCGCACGGGATTTCGGCCAAGATCTTCAAGCAAGATGGAGGCTGGCGGTCCGTCACGAGCAAATGGAGGCGGTAAGTTTGAATTTTTTTGTTTATTATACTATTTCAGGTTAAATCGATTCGCTGACACGAAGCACGAGGAAATTCAGCTTCTAAGCAAATCAAATTTATCCTGAAATTTGGATCAAATTCTACTTTGTGGGATTCGATTCACTCATCTCTAAACAAGATGTATGTAAGTGAAGGTTTTTCAAGTACAAACGAGATTTAGTGAAGAGTACATTCCCTACATTATTCAGTACTCTGGCAGGCCTCGCATCTTTATATCAGGAGTGTCCCTTAAACAAGGTTTGTGTGTTTTCAGGTAAATGGGGCATGCCAAGGGCTATGAAAAATTAATGACCTATATTTAAAGAAAGGATGGATTACTGCACTGCTGTGAAGTTGTAATTAGCGCCCGGCGTGGAGCCGGTTTGTTTATTCCATCTAGTTTATTTTAAATAACTCGTACAAATTGCTCACCATTTGTCAGGATCCAATGGCTCCATTCTCCAATTTTCCTACAGCAGACACTTGTGTCAAATACTGTATTTTCAACGTCAAGGAAATAAAAGCCTAAAGCCTCTCAAGATTTATTTTTGAACATTATCTGTCTTCAGGTTCCACGTGTAATTACTTTTTCCAGGGATAATAAAAAGTCTTAATAAATCAAAACAAAAGTGTGAAAACATAAAAGATTACAATACACATTTCCTTTGAAGATTTGTCTATGATGGACCCATCATCATTCTTATATATGACTCTCAGGAAGGTAATTAATTTCCTCGAAATGTGTCCCCTGTTAGTTTTGGACTGGGATGTACTGTTCTTGTGTTTTGTAGCACTTTTAGGTCTCTTCTCGTCTCTTCTCCACCTTGTCTGGTTGACATATAACACTGTAAAAACAGTATGGCGTGTAAGCAAAAAGTATTTATAGGTTATGCTATTCTGTGGGGACTGTGTCTTTTGGGGTAAATTATAGTTGATAGACAACCCAGTTTGGTTGGTAATACAGGAATGTTCCTTAAAGGGGTTGTCCAGCCGTTAATATTGATGACCTATCATCAATATCTCATAGGCGGGGGTCTGACACCCGGCACCCCTGCCGATCAGCTGTTTGAAGAGCCACTTCCTCTTCATTACAGTGCCCGTTGTCTCGGAAGTGCAGTGTAATACAAATACTCGCTCCGTTCAAGTGAATTGAGCAAGTAGTTGTAATTACACTATGCCACTTCTCCACAGGAGACGAGGAAGCGGCGCTCGCATGGAGCACCACCTCCTCATCTCACAGCTGATCGTAGGAGTGCCTGATGTTGGACACCCGCCGATCATATATTGATGACCTATCCTGGACAACCCCTTTAAAGAGGACCTTTCATGGGAATTTTTGTTAGAAACTGGAATGCTTACCAGTTGAACCGCGCTACAGTCAGGGAGAAGGAGACACCCATTGAGAAACCTGGCTGTCTCCTCCTCCCTGAACCGATACTCTAAATTAACATATGAGGCCCCAAAAACAGAGGTGGACACAGTGCCGGAACGGAGGGGTTATTTAGAAAAAAAAAATGTGGATAAGATGCGGACAAAAAACATTGTCATGTGCGTGAGCCCTAAGACAGATAAAGCTACTTTCACACTATCGCTTTGGCTTTGCCTTTCTGAGATCAGTCATGGGCTTTCACAAGCGGTCCAAAATGGATCAGTTTTGCCGTAATGCATTCTGAATGGAAAAGGATCCGCTCAGAATGCATCAGTTTGCCGCCGTTCAGTTTGCCTCCGCTAGTGTGAAAGTAGCCTAATTCATAGCTATTTTGTTAGGTACCACTAACTTTCACCATATGTTTACTTAATGTTGAAATAATTGTGTATATGTCATTTATTTTTATTTTTTTATGACATTAAAAGGCTTAGAATCTTAGTAGCAATTTTTTTATTTTCAGGAAATCTTAAAAAAAGAACTTTAAAGCTGTGTGAGAGCTTATTTTTTTGCAGGATAATTTGCCATTTATCAATGGTATTATTTTGCAGCTGATATGATTTTTTTTTATTGTGTTTTATTGTGTTTTTTGGGGAAACTGGATGAAGAAAAGGCTGCGACATACACTGAGCGGGAAAAATTACATGCTAACTTTATTCTCCATTTTTCTGAGAGCCATGTTGTTTTGTTTTTCTGGTGATGGTTTTTTGTGAGGGTTCTGGTGATGGTCTTTTTCACTGATACATGAGACTTTTTGATTGCTCAATAATATGTTTTTTGGGAGGCAATGTGATATTTTATAGAGCTTGTTATTATGGATGCAGCAATATCAAATATGTCTCAGTTTTAAACAACAAATGCCTTTTTGAAAAACCATGGTCTTGTGTGAGCGCTTTTTTTTTTGCAGGATGAGGTGACATTTTCATGGGTACCGTTTTTGGGGGTACGTAGGACTTTATCACTCGATATTATGCGCTTTGTTCTGGCTTCATTTTAATTTTTTTATGGCATTTACCTGACAGGGTAGATCATGTGATATTTTTATAACACTGGTCATTACGGACACTGGGTTTTTTTTTTATTTTTTTAACTGGCTTGGGGGGGGGGCACTTTTTTACTTTTATTTTTGACTTTTCATTTTTGTTCCACTAGGGAACTTCCATTTTTGGCAGTGTGATCCCTTTTACAATGCAGTACAATACATGCTGTCAGTTTTGCAGTCATAGGCTTCCATAGCTTGTAAGGCCTTGGGCTGCTGTAGTCACCATCAGTACCCCACGATTGTATCGCAGGAAGCTGATGGGTGAGAGGGAGCTTCCTCCCTCTGCAAACCCCTTGGATGCGTCAGTCAGCATTGACTGCGGCATCAAGGGGGTAAATCTGCCAGTATTGGAGTCTTCAGTGAAAGCCCCTGCTACTGCAGTATATGTGTATCGCCGTGCATGTACACTACTGTTCAGGAAGTCACTTCCGGCAGCGCTGTAAGGGGTTATAGAATGGATTATGACTATAAAGCCTCCTTCACACATCCGTGCTCAAATCCGTGAGCAGGTGGTCAGTGATGCATCCATGTTGGGTCCGTGTGTCCGTTTTTTACTGTCTGTGTTGCATCCGTGAAACACGGACGCAAAACGGATGGCATCCGTGTTGCATCCGTGGTTTTCAAGGACCCATAGACTATAATGGATGTGATGGATCCCTGAACACAGACAAAAAAGAGCATGCATGCGTGCTAAAAGCACTGACCCACGGACCTTGCTAAAACACTGATGTCTGAACACACACATTAAAATGAATGGGGACGTGTGCTGTCCGTGGAGAACACGTACAGCACACGTCCGTGAAACACTGACATGTGAATGAGGCTTAACCTTGGATATTTTGACAGGGGCAAAAGCTGGCACTTTACACAATCATTCCTCCAGTAGTTCAGGAGAAAACAAATGGACAGATTTACTAATCTTGTCTAGTATTAGTCATTGTAAACTAGACCAGACACTCGAATGATCACAGTGGCAGATGCTGTACGATACAATTGGTGCCTCTTGAAAGAAGTTAGACACTTTTGTCAAAATTTACACTACCTATTGGTTGGTTTACCTTGCACCAAAATTTTGCACTGAACTTTTGCTGCAATATTGAAGCATAGTTTCATACTGAAGCCATGTCCCTTCCTGGTGTTAGGGGGTACTATCTCTCCTTGGGGAGAGCGCCTTAATCGGCGTGAGAAGATTTATAGGCCATACATGCTCCTCTGGAATTCTTGGAAGAGTTGTCACACAAGTTTTCCTCTGATCACATTACCACTTAGTTTTTTGTTCTTCTGATACGTCAGAAGAACAGAAAAATGAAAAAAATGGATCCTTTATTTTGAGGGTCCGTTGGGCTCATTTTGCATTCGTTGTCGTCAATTCCATCAGAGATCCATTGTTCAAAATAATTCCTTTTTATTTTTCTGTTGTTCTAATGGATCAGAAGAACGGAAAACCAAATAGTGATGTGAACCAGGTCCAAGTCACATGCTTTGTCTAGTAAGGTGCAGGAAGTGTCTAAAACGCATAAAAAACATGGTAAAAGACATGTATGCCAGTTTTTGGGCCCAGGTTGATTCATAATACTGCCACATTTAACTTACTAATTCTCTGAATCGTCATTGGTCATATTGCGTACCTGGGACAGGGCTATCTCTATAAGCTGCTCCGCTTGTGCTGCAGAAGCTCTGGTGTAAGTGCCATGTCGGGTAGATGCAAAGGTTCAGAAGAGAAGAACTGGGACTTCAGTTTGTGGCGCTACCTCCAGAGTGCAGTCAGAATACAGTAGGGATATAGAATATATTTTTATTAGTTAATTTGCAACGCGTTTCGAGTCTGGTTCAGGTCTTTCTAAAATTTTGGCCAGTGATTACAGCAAAAATTGCGCGTTTCAGGCTGCGTTCATATTAGTATCATGGTTCCCAACAGATCCAGTTTAATCTATTTTGTAACAGATTCTGATGGATGCCATTGACATATTTTCTTAGGGTCCATATTACTTCATCATTACTGTTTTCCTTTTTCAAATGTTGCTTTTGTTTAAAGGGAGTCTGTCACCTAATCTGAGCCTTTTAGACTGCTCAGATCAGGTTATAGACTCCTTTGCCCTCATTACAATGGTACCTTTATTTGTTCTGTCCCTCGCCGAGATCTTCAAAAAAACACTTGTTAAACTTATGCTAATGAGGTTCCGCAAGTGCCCAGGGGCGGCGTTACTGCAGTAAGTGCCCAGGCCCCTCTGCTATGTGCCCAGAAAACCACACCTCTTTCACCCCTCTGGCCCACCCTTGTTTCCTTTTATTACCTCCTCCTCTCCAACCAAGATCTCACGCCTCTGCCACCGGCGCATGCGCATTCCAACTGCCTATACCTTTGCCCATAATGAGCACAGCAGTGCGCAGGTGACGGACAAGTGTGGAGCAGCGTAGGCGCGAGATCTTGGATGGAGAGGAGGATGTAATAAAAGGAAACAAGGGCGGGTTAGAGGGGTTTTCTGGGCGCATCGGTTAGCTTAGCGAAGCAAGCACAGGCAGGAGCCGCTCCGCTCAGCTAATCTAGGCATAGCACACTGTTACAGGGTACCCATGTGTTATGCCAGGATTTAGTATACCTCTAGGGGCACAGGCAGGACCAGCAATATGTGCTCCTGCCCGTACTTCCTGCGCTGTGGCCCCATTCATAAACTGTAGACCCTGTACACCGCTGAGAGGTCAGCAGAGTACAGAAAAGTGGATTTTAAAGTGCACAGGGAAATGTGCGCTTTAGGGAGGGAAAACTCAATTCAAAATCTATTAATAAAGTATACTACAAAAAGTGTTAAAGGGAACCTGTCATCAACTTTATGCTGCCCATACTAACAGCAGCATAAAGTAGAGACAGGTGAGTTGATTTCAGCGGTCGGTCATTTAAAAGTTAAAAGTAAGTGGTTGCCAAGAAACAACATCACAATCATTACAGACTGGGCCTGGAAAAGAGTCCCGGCCACCTGAGAAGAGTCCTGGTTATTCATGACTTCCTGCTGATGACTGACCGTCTTCTACCTAGTTTTCTCCCTTTCTCTCTAGGAGAGAACTGCCAATCATCAGCAGATGGGCGAGGAGAGCAGGAGATTATGAATAACCAGGACTCTTCTCAGGTAGATTTGACTCTTTTCAATGATTATGATGCTGGTTCTCATCAACCACTTACTTTTAGCTCATGAGGGACACACCGCTGAAATCAGAGCATCGGTCACTATTTTATGCTGCCTTGAGTGAGGTCAGCAGAAAGTTGATGACAGTTTCCCTTCAAGGCATTTAGGACATTTTACCAAAAACTTAATAAAAAATGTTGTGACTCTTTAATAATTTATATAGCTTGCTGTAATTTTGTCATGTATTTCTTTTACCTTTATTGCTCCTATCTCCTGGCTGTGGCCACATGACCATGTCCATCCTTTCTTATTTCCTGTGATGATATGTCCATGGGCGGGGCAGTGATAGGGAAGCGTCTATGTAACTAGCTGGGTGGGAGGAGCGATAAACTAGCGGGGCGCTGTTAGGGGCGATGCTGGAGCTGTGGCAGAGAAAGGAGAAATGCATCATGGGTTTGGTTGGATACAGCAACAAGAAGTGCTACATACAGGATGAAAATAAACCAGAGTCCAAATTTGGGAAAAAAGCATGGGAAGATGTACATGAGGTAAACAACTAAACAAGCATATCTATAAAAAAAAAAACACATATCTATGGCCCACTCTCACGATAGGTAATCAATATTAGATCGGTGGAGGTCCGAATACTAGCATCCCCCACTAGTCAGCAGTTTGAAGAGAGCGCTTCGCTCTTGCGAATGCTGCGTTCTCTTTGTTGTTTACCTTCACATTCTTTACATTGCAGCAGCGGTAACTACAACTGCTCTATCCCATTTTCCATCTGATAATGATCACCTATTGTATGGATAGGTCATCAAAATGGGAAAAGCAGACAACCCCTATAAGCTTTACTTATAAAATGCTAATTATATCTGAATTGCACATGTAATCATTTAAAAGATTTTGCAAGGTCAGAAAACCATGGCTGTATGTTTCCAAAAGCAGTGCCTCCCATGAGTTAAGCCTGGTACTACAAGCTTGACTACATTGTAGTGAATAGGACTGAACTGTAGTACCAGAGACAACCAGATGTGGCACTGTCCATGTGGTTTGTTTCCCATGGTTTTTTAATCCTGGACATCTCCTTAAAGGGAATGAGTCATCAGAAAGTAACCTATTGTTTAAATCAAATTTAATAATATTTTTTTAAAGGGAACCTGTCACCTTACGCATGCAGTCCTATCTGTGGGCAGCATTCAGTAGAAATTTATTGATATATAGTTTTTTGGGGAAAAGATTAAGTATAACTTGTATTATACTTATTTAAATCCCTGCTCCTTATATGCTTAGCTTTCCAGTGGGCGGTCCTAATAAGTGATTGACAGCTATATGCACAGTCACACAGGGAAGGCTATTAATCACTGATAGGACTGCTCATTGGACTCCTAAGCCTAGAATGAAAAGATTTAAATGAATGTAACACAAGATATAATGAATCGTTTTCTATAAAGTTATACATCCATCTGCTCTGGCTCCTCCTGCCCTGTAGATAAGATATCGTGTTCAATGTGACAGATATGAATGTTTGGATTTTTTATTTTATTTTAGCATGTCACTGCATTGATTAAAAAAATCCTGAAATCCTGTAGTTTCCAGTCTCATAATAGACTGACAGTTCTTGTTTTGTAGAGATTCTAAGCAGTCTTCTCATTATCACAAGCAGGATTATGATTAAATGTAATGCAACGGGCACCTCCCCCAGGACCCTCTATATAACGCAAGTCCAGGTTTAGTAGGAAATGCTGAGTGGTGTAGTGCGGCCTAAATGTCTCTTCATGTGTGTCACGGTGCTCCTACCTCGATACTGCTGGGCCCCAGGCTTTGGCTCCGAAGCAATAAAAAATGGGAAATAATTGAGGGATTTGAAAGAATAACTTGAGTCCACACCTTGAGATGACGTTCAACAGCAGCTTTACTGTGAATAAACGTCTCTTCCAACAGTTTTCAGGCTTTGTCTTGGTTCCAGCAGGCTTCAGCATTAAACTGGCAGGCAAACTCAACTCTGCTATGTCTCTGTTTCTCTCTGACTCTGCTGTACTGACAGGCTGGCTGTATAACGCAGCTTCTTATTTACGCTGCACTTCACTTTTTAGTCAGACTTATTTTCAGCCAAGGAACTAATATCCTAGCTCCTGAGGCTTCAGGCTTTAGCCTCCATGGCTTCTGTCACCCCCAAAACACTTTATTTTTGGGCTTGTTAAAATCCTTATTTAACGACTATTCCTTATATAGGGCTCTTACCTTTGTCTGTTGCTTAGTTTCCTTAAAAATCGATCTTTTAAAATATGCTAATCACTTCACTACCAGCAAGTAGGGCGTCTACTTGCTGGTAGCCGCCGCAAAAAAACGCCCCCTCCTCCTGTTGATTGACAGGGCCAGCGAGCGCTCTCCTCCTCCGGCTGGCCCTGTCAGCATTTCAAATCCTGCGCCTGTCTTCATTCGGCGCAGGCGCTCTGAGAGAAGGACGCTCGCCTCCTCAGCACTCCCTCAGTGCGCCTGCGCCGATGACGTCACCGAAAGAGAAGACGTCATCGGCGCAGGCGCACTGAGGGAGTGCTGAGGAGGCGAGCGTCCTTCTCTCAGAGCGCCTGCGCCAAATGTAAACCATGTATAAACAACTTTATATTCATCTGTCAATCACCTTCCTTTATGCCCAAGGGGCGGTTTTTCTCCTACCTTTGTGCCCAGCCACGCCCCAACTGTCGTTTCCTACCACCGCCCAGCTCATTATTATTCACTGCGCTGGGCGGCATTTATTCTTCTCTCCGCCCTAACTGAGTTTCTTGTCCGGCGCAGGTGCAGGCGCAGCAGGAGACACAGAGAGCAGCCGCATAGAAGAATAAGGGACGCAGGCGCATTAAATTTCCGGCTTGTGAGGGTGCCGAATTCAGGTATCCGGCACATGCGCAGATGGTCCGATTGAGGCCGATGCTCATAAGTCTCTATCGGGCATGTGTGGGATCTGACAGGATCGGGGAATGTAATAGCCGCCCAGCGCAGTGAATAATAATGAGCTGGGCGGCGGTAGGAATCGTCAGTTGGGGCGCGGCTGGGCACGAAGGTAGGAGAAAAAACGCCCCATGGGCACAAAGGAATGTGATTGACAGATGAATATAAAGTTGTTTTTACATGGTTTAAAATGCGGACGGGGTACTCTTATATCATTGGAATACACTTTAATAGGCCTATGACTGCATAGGAATAACTAAATATGTTTATAGGACCTGTCAGTGTCCCTTTAATGTGCTCTGGCTGGCGTAGTCACGTCCAGCAGAGTCGTGCCCCTGCATACCCTCAAGAACCTACTTGACCCTATTTTATGTTCTCTTTCCTACTATTACAGACCTCTAATCTAATACAGAGTTAAACAAATTATGTTTGAAATGATTTTGAAGCAAAGCAATTCAGTTCTGTTTCCCGGCGAAAATTCTAATTTCATAAAAATGTAATTACACAATTTGTGACCTAGGATCATAAGTTCCTAATGTTTACCCAGGAAATACTGAACACAAGTAGCTTAGTGAGCTAATTGTGCAGCTTCTATCTATCTATCTATCTATCTATCTATCTATCTATCTATCTATCCATCAGATATGAGTGCTGTGCCACAACACTGTGGAAAGGAGTACATAGTATTGTTGTGGCCCCAAGGGGCTAAGTGTAGAGAGTCCACATGAGTCTAGGTCACCTGTATTTTGCCTGTGAGAATGAGTAAGCCTGGAACATGTCCATTGGGAACAGGGAGCCGGAGTTGACTGGTTCACTGGGAAGTATTGGTGAGTCAAGGAGTCAGAGGAGATTGCCCATGGCAGAGGAGGTTGTGGACTGGGAGGCCAGAGTGTGTGACACAGGGCCTGCAGAACACTGCACATTGGGTCACCTGGCATACATTTTGGGATATCTATTGGTGAGGGCATCATATTGGAGAATCATAAACAGATGTGAGGTGACCTGGGAAACATTACCATTGTAGAATAGTGGGTTGGGGTAGTCTTGACTGCGGACGTTTTGCAGTTTTTGGAACGATTTGAGTTTTGTTCTGGGAGTCGTATGGCTGAGCACATTGGTTGTGCTTGTGGGAAGGTCTGCTAGGTCTATGGGAGACATCAGCCTGGAAAGGAGCTGAAGCAGGTTGGGTGTTGCTACACTCAGACCCGGAGGAGGCTACAGCTCACATCAAGAAGAGTCTGCGGGGCCTGGTTGGTTCAATCTGGGGGTGTGAGAGATGGGACAAGAGACTGCAAAGTTAAATGTGGTGAGTAAGGGCTCCTTTAAGTATGGTCAAAATGGCTCCTTTTCCTGTGTATGTGCTGGGGTTTGAGTTATTGGTTAATTGGGTTAAAGAGGTTGTCTGCTTTTTACTATTGATGACCTATCCTCAGGATAGGTCATCGATATCAGATCGGTGGGGGTCCAACTTCCAGGTCATCAATAGTAAAAAGCAGGCAACCCCCTTAAGTTCTCAGAGACAATGTAATCAATACTGTCCTTGGGTTGGTGTGAAGATAACGCCAGCCTGAAGGTCCTCAGCTAAATTTATAATAACTAGAGTAAAGATGAGTTATAGCGGTTTACATTTAGACACTATTAATGTGTGTTCTGGAATGCTAAAGCAACAGGGACACCTAGAGTGAACTGCAACCACTAAGTTTTAGTACCCTATGTTGTAAAGTCCCAGGTGTAGTGTGCCTCCCTGTACTGTGAGGAAACAGAAAACCAAATGTTATGTTTTAAAATATTGTGTAATAGTCTGTGAATGTTTAAAGGGGAACAAGTTGAAGAACTGCATGTTACATATAAATACTGCACATTACATTCTGTATTTATTAGTTGTGTTACAGTAAAAAAATATATAACTGGCAGCAACAAATGTTAAAAAAGAAAATAATACAATAATAATCTGTTAAATTCCCTGACACACCAGCGCCAAAGCTCTGGTGGTCCCTCTCCGTTTTTTGCTAATTTTCTGGGAATGTTTATGATGTGATGATGGCACATTTTACCGCTCCTAAAAAATAACATTTACTGCTGCCAGTTTTTGTTTTTAACTCTGACAGCCCCATTCATTCATTTTTTGTATATCACATTACAGATTGGTGGGTGCACTTTAACCCCTTAGTGACATTTGATGTAATAGTACGACACAGCAGGAAGTGACCGCGCAAATAGACATACTATTACGTCATGATGATTGGGCGGGCACAGGAGCTGTGCATGCTCAATCAATACAGGGATCGGGCTGTGACTGACAGCAGGGCCCCTGCTGTAAACGACGATGCTGGCGTATTAATCCCTTATACGCTGACCGCAGCATATAAGAAGATTGCAGAGGGAGGGGGCTTTGGGGTCTGCCATATATGGACGCATGTGAGACCCATCCCCCAGGCTGGGTCTCACAGGCACACTGTCAGTGTGAAATTGACAGTTTCAATGAATTGCAATACAGCATATATTGTACAACATTGTACTGGGACAAAAATAAAAAGCGGGGGGAAAAAAGTAAAAAAAAAAAATGTTTTATTAATTTTTTTTTATAAAAATAGACATAAGATATCACCTTTTCTGTAACGAGTGGCTCAATAAAATATCACATGACCTACCCCCTCAGGCGAAACGCCATAAAAAAAAAAAAACTATGGCAAAAAAGCAATTTTTTAGAAACCTTGCCCTAAAAAAGTATAATATTGAACAATAAAAAAAATCTTATGTACCCAGAAATGGTATCAATAAAAATGTCATTTCTTCCCACACAAAACGAGCCCCTATACAAGACGATTGGCAGAAAAATAATAAAAATATGGATTTCAGAAAATGGAGACCCTAAATCGATTTTTGTTTTTCAAAAGTGATTTTTATTGTGTGAAACTGAGATAAAATAAAAAAAATAGACATATTAGGTATCGCTGCATTTATAATGATCTGCTCTATAAAAATACCACATGATCTACCCCCTCATGTGAACGCCGTAAAAAAATGGAAACTGTGCAAAAAAGCCATTCACCTTGTCCCCAAAAAAGTGCAATATTCAACGATCAAAAAATCTTATGTACCCAAAAATGGTATCAATTTAAAAAAAACTCTTCCGGCAAAAAAAAATTAACCCCTACACAAGACATTCACAACAGAAAAAGAAACAAAATTTGGCTTTCAGAAAATGAAGACACAAAAACATGTTTTTTAAAAAATGCTTTATTCTGTAAATTGAAAATAAATAAATAAAAAGACATGTTTGGTATTGTCACATCTGCAACAACCTGCTCTATAAAAATAACACATGATCTATCCTGTCAGGTGAATGCTGTAAAAAGCTAATAATTACCTTGTCTCACAAAAAGCACAATATTGAGCAATCAAAAATCATATGTACTCCAAAATAGCACCAATAAAACTGTCACCTTATCCTGTAGTTTCCAAAATGGGGTC
The DNA here is from genome assembly GCF_905171765.1 of Bufo bufo. Taxonomy (NCBI): domain Eukaryota; kingdom Metazoa; phylum Chordata; class Amphibia; order Anura; family Bufonidae; genus Bufo; species Bufo bufo. Next base: position 162,235,106 of record NC_053396.1, read on the forward strand.
ACATTGTGGGAGTTCCTACTGTAGGGGTGCATCAGGGGGTCCTCAAATTAAACATGGCAACTTAAATCCATATTTTGCTCCCTCCTTCCCTTCTGTGCTCTGACGTGTGCCCATTCAGCAGTTTATGACCACATATGAGGTGTTTCTGTAAACTGCAAATGAAACATCTGCAAAAATAAGTGACATTTTGCAATTACTCCTCTACATTCCTTTAACCCTTTAGGTGTTCCACAAGAATTAAAGTTTATAAAATTCTATATGAATAACTTGAGGGGTGTAGTTTCTAAAATGGGGTCATTTTTGGGTGGTTTCTACTATGTAAGCCCCACAAAGTGACTTCATAACTGAATTGGTCCTTTAAAAAGTCGGCTTAGGAAATTTTCTTAAAAATTTGTAAAAATTGCATCTAAAATTCTGATCCATCTAACAAAAAAATTACATTTACAAAATTATGCTAACATAAAGTATACATATGGGACATATAAAGTAACTGTCTTAAAAGCTGAGAAATTGAAATTTTGAAAATTGCGAATTCTTCCAAATTTACTGTCAATTTTGGATTTCTTTTATAAATAAAGGTTAAATATAGTGACTCAAATTTACCTTTTGAATATCACAAGAAAACAATCTCAGGATAGCTTGGATAAGTAAAAAGTGTTCCAAAGTTATTACCACATAAAGGGACATATTGTCTGATTTCCAAAAATTTGGCGTGGTCCATAAGGTGAAAAATGTCCTGGAGGGGTTAAATGTTTACCTGTACCTTCTGTATAGGTTAATGCCTTCTGTGTTCTGCTGAGACTCCAGATATTGCAAAATGCCACACTTAGAAAAATATAGCCGAAACAAAAATCCCTTCGAAATAAAATACAGAAAATCTTTGTTTTGCAACCTCTGACCATTTCCTTTTTTAATGTTTTCACAATGGAGAGCATGAAGACATTTTAGGACATACAGCCCAAGTTTTAAATAAGGAATGAATTGATTAAATATAATATCTTTTGAAGAGGACTGAGCTATTCCTGGAAGGAAAATGAATAGGTGTAGTCCTGCCAGAATGGGGTGAGGTTGGGGTTTACAGTTTCAAATGTAAAGAACGTGATCCAAATATAACACTTTTCACCGTTTGGGCAATAGGTCACTTTGTTCTTCTTCTGCACAACAATCAAGTGTAATATAAGAGCAACTGAATGATCAGCCTCCTGATGGCAGATCTGCCAAGTCAATATAGAAACTAGTGGACACACTCAAATATGACCGGCCACTAGTGTATATAAACGCTACTACATCACAAAGACCAAGAAAGACCATAAAAACGGATTGTACATCAAATATCTAAAAATATAGCAATCTTTATTAGACACCACACAGTTTAAAATACTGTATACAATAGAAAACTTATGAGGGACCAGTAAGCGTCCCTACATAAAAGTGCGCATCCTATCCTGAAATAAGGAAAACCATACTCAGACACATGGCATCAAGGATATATTGCAATAAAACGTTCAATATGGAGCATAAAAAAGCAATACCCATAGTATAGTAAGAGATGTCCAGGTCTAGAATGCACACATAGCCCACCCCAAGCATATAGCTGGTGAATCAGCTTCCTCTGGAGTCTTTATAGCCTTGATGCCATGTGGTTAAAGAGTTATTACCATTAAGGACATTGATGGCATATTGCTAGAATATGCCAGCAATGTCAGATAGGTGCGGGTCCCAGAGGTGAGACCCATATCTGTCTCCAAAAAGGGGCTCCCAAAGTGAAGGGAGAACAATGCACCATATGTGCAGCTACTCTGTTGACCACTGTGGGAGTTACGTAAATAGCCGAGGTCTGGTTTTGCCATTTCCGGTAATTCCATAGCAGTGAATGGAGAGCAGTTCCATTCACTGAAGTAGGACCGGCTCCTATCTGACATTACGGCATATCCTAGCGATAGGCCATCAATATCCCAGATGGCAATACACCTTAAAAGGCTATGTACACCTTCGGCGGCAATTTTTTGATGATTGCATTTTTACTCATTTTGGGCTAAAAATTATTTTTTCAATTGGTCTTTATTAAAAATATTCAGCTGTTCTGTCATAAAGGGTTAAATGTTTGTAATTTCACTTTCACTTTGTGGCGGTCATCTAATAAACCTTACCTCTAAACTACTTAAAAGGTCATAAACATTTATTTAAGCAACATTCCTAGCAGTAAGATAAAAATTGAGCTATAATCAGTGTTTAGAAGGTCAGAGATCAGAGATAAGGAGCCATCAGCTGAGCTGCCTGGCGAGAAACAGTAAAAATACAAAGCACGCTGCTAGAGAATCTCAAGGCTGTACAGAGAAAGGGGCTCAAAATTCTTAATAAAGACCAATTGAAAAAATTATTTTTAGCTCAAAATGAGGACAATGCAATAAAAAAAAAACTGCCTCAAAGGTTTACATAGCCTTTAAGTTTCCTAAAAAATGCATCTAAATTATTCTGAAAAAACAAACAAACTGTGAATTGAAACAGTTCAAAGGATCTTTTTCCAGCAGAGGAATAGCTATAGGAGGTGTAGAAATAGCAATCACACCCTGGCCCTGGTGCCTGATGGATCAGTGGCCCTTCTGCCGTATAAAAAAATTCAATTTTTACAGATTAACATGAAGGAAGGCGATCTGTTACATATTTTACATATTTTGCTTTGGGCCACAGACGTTCAAGTTATACATCTGTTTTCTGGGCTAATAAAGATTATCTCCCCATTTAAGTAGATGAACTTGACAACCACTCTGAATATATTACAAAATACAACCCCAATCTATTGGCTCTAGCAAATCAACATCTGTCTGCCAACGGGCACCTCCACCACGGCTTTATGTACTTCTAAAAGCTGCAGATGTTACAGACATAATAGTAAAGGGCAGTTTGTGTAGTTTTCACAGCACTGAATTCTACCTATTCATCGAGGTAGAGAAAAGAATGTAAATGAGCAAATGTCAATACCAGGAACTGCTTCCAAGTCCTCGGCAGAGAATTTCCCAGAAAGATTTCATTTAATGACAGTTTAGGAATTGTTTTTCGCCACTGTTGGACTCATACTATACTTTGTTACCAAAAACAAATAATTGAAATATTTTCTTTTTATTGAATCCATGCATACTTGGACCGAGCATGAAAGACTGACTTGCAGTAAAAAGAAAGGGAAATTAAAAAACACTTGAAGTTGTTTGTGAGTGAAATACATGTTCACGCTGGAAGAGGAGCCTCAGGGTCAACTAACATCACCCCAGTGTCAAAATATTACATCTTAAGGTTACATTCACAGGACCATATCCATTTTACATTCTGCAAATCGCAACTGCACAGCTTTTGGTGTCAGTTTTTTATGTAGTTTTTTGAGCCAAAGCCAAACGTGGATCCAGTAGGAAGAAGTAATATAAGTCCTTCCTCTATATTTTTCATTCCTGGCTTTGACACGAAAATTACATAAAAAATTGCGAAAACAATTGCAGCAAAAATTGCATGTGTGATTCCAACTGATTCCTGTGAAGCTCCATTGCTGGCTGTACTCTATGTAAAATTTAATATGTTATCTTAATTGTTTTTTATGCAGTTTTCTCTCAATTTACTTTTCACATTGCGAAACACAAAAAATATTGATACATGGGAACTGTCAACAATCGGGTCTTCTTTTGGCTTTTCTGAATTTCTGTGGCTACTTGACTCAGCACATGAATACCTCATTCTCATTAACACGTGGGTTTGTTACCTGATTCTAACGTTAGCATTTCATGCCAAAAATCTGAGGTTGACCCTCAGATTTCTGCTGTGAATTTGCAGGGCTGGTCCTTAGATTTCTGCTGTGGATTTGCAGGGCTGGCCCTCAGATAATTGCTGTGAATTTGTAGGGCTGGTCCTCAGATTTCTGCTGTGGATTTGCATAGTTGACCCTCAGATTTCTGCTGTGAATTTGCAGGGCTGGCCCTCAGATATTTGCTGTGCATTTGTAGGGCTGGCCCTCAGATTTCTGCTGTGGATTTGCAGGATTGACCCTCAGATTTCTGCTGTGGATTTGCAGGGTTGACCCTCAGATTTCTGCTATGATTTTGCAGGGCTGGCCCTCTGATTTCTGCTGTGAATTTGCATGGCTGGCCCTCACATTTCTGCCATGGACTTGCATAGCTGGCCCTCACATTTCTGCCATGGATTTGCAGTTGGCACTGAGGTGGGTTTGTGGATCAGCCCAATTCAATGCCCCATTCCTCTCAGAATTCACATGGCACAATATGAGTGTACTGAAAAAAAAACTTGCAGATCAAAAGCCAATGTTCCCTTAAAATAGAATAAGTATGGATCTGATAAATATCAATGTATTGTATTTTATCCCATTACAACTGACCGGCTGTTTGGTAGCATTTTTAATGCATATTATGCACGATTTACTAGCAGAATATGCAGCTTTTTTTGCCCGTGTGAACAGAGCCTCACAAGAAATAGTTCTCTAGTAGTCACAATGTGTGGACAGATTGACAGGAAGTGGGGCTGGTCTCTTCCTGCATAAGCGGGGTGCCCTTTTTCTCCTCTCTGCCTACAGACATAACAGAGAGGCGAGCTTTCAGTTAGGCTGAACACGCAGTTGGTCACTTCATGTGTACGCTCCTGATGGAGGAGAAATGCTTATGTGCAGTGTTGGCAGATAGTGATGGACGAACATCTGCCGGGACGGTTCGCAAACGCGATCAAATGTTCGCGAATCGTGGGAACTGCTGAAAAAATATAAAGACTTTATGTTACCGCAACTCTTAGAGGTCTTTGATCAGGCAAATATGCTAGGCGGCTTGCCCGAGTCTATGGAAGAGGCCATAATAATAGTTCTGCCGAAACCGGATAAGGACCCCACTTGTCCGGGATCATACAGACATTTCTCCTTATTGTGCACTGATGTCAAGCTGCTGGCCAAAGTTTTGGCCAACAGATTGGCAAAAGTAATCCTTAGCTTAATACACGGGGACCAGACTGGTTTTATGCAAATCTACTGCCATCAATATTCGGCGATTATTTCTCAGTCTGCAGTTGTCTAAGGGACGAGCAGGTAGCCGTGCAATCCTTTCACTCGACGCTGCGAAGGCTTTCGACAGCGTCGAGTAGAAGTTCTTATGGAAAGTAATGGGGAGTATGGGGTTGGGACCCAAATTTGTATCCTGGGTAAAATTATTATATAGAAGACCGAGAGCTAGAATACGTACAAATGGGGTATTATCCGAGGCGTTTACTTTAGAAAGGGGTACACGTCAGGGGTGTCCTTTATCTCTGATGCTATTTGCCTTGGCTATAGAACCTCTGGCGCAGTTAATATGTGCAGATCCCAAAGTAACGGGTTTGACATATGGAGGAGTAGAGAAAAAAATTGCACTGTACGCCGATAATATGTTGCACTTTCTAGACAACATTAAACAATCAATACCCCATGTCATGCAGCTCATTGAGGAGTATGGTGCCTATTCGGGTCTAACCATTAACCGAATGGATTCGGTGCCGAGATAACTTCAGCTCAAAATAGCTCCTTTGCAATTGGCCAGAAAGTTTAAATACTTAGGGATACAGGTAACATATAGGCCACAAGATTATGTAGATCTGAATCTGAACCCACTACTGACAAATAGTGCCCAAAAGGTTGATAGCTGGTGTAAGTTGCCATTATCTATTATAGGGAGAGCTAACTTAGTTAAAATGGTTCTAATGCCACAATTTCTGTACATTTTGCACAATAGCCCAATTTGGATACCAATGAGACACTTCTACAAAATACAGGGGCTATTCAGGGCCCTAATATGGAATAAACAGTCCCCAAGAATTCGCTTAGAGACCTTACAGAGGGAGAAGGATAGTGGTGGACTGGCGATTCCCAACCCGTGGCTATACTTTTTAGCGGCACAAGCTCAACAGTGTAAATCCTGTAGTCTCCTGGGTAACTCGGGGTCTGTGAGTGCGCTATTGTCTTACTTGATGGGAGGGAGACCACCAGGGTATATACTGGAGCTTGGCTCTGTTATTCGCCCCCCCAGAACCTATCCCGTGTGTTACTCTACTATGCAAAGTATGGAAAAAACTTAAAGATATCACTAAAATCTTGGGGTGTAGTGCCCTTACTACCTTATGGAACAACTCAAGTCTCCCAGAACTGAGTAGGCTGGAAGGATTTGATAGTTGGGAGAAAAAAGGAATTTATTGGGTGTCACAACTGTATACAAACAAAATCTTCAAAAGCTTTGAACAACTGAAGGAGGAGTTTCAGCTTACTAACACAAACTTTTATCAGTACTTACAATTACGCCACGCCTTGTCAGCGCAGGGAAAGACAACAGATCTGACTATACAGGCATCTATGATAGCGGAACAGATCAGAAAGGGAGGGGATACCAAAGGAGTGATCTCCGGCTTCTACAAGTTGTTGCTATCATTCTATCAGGACCACTTTCCATTGACTGTTAGGGAAAAATGGCCCCCTGAATGATGCGCAGTGGTCCGAAATACTGTCTAAAAGCCCCATCATTGTGCGAGACACACAGACTGTCACAACTATACTTAATACACAGGGTTTACAGAACACCTAAATTCCTACATAAGATAGGGGTACGCGACACATCTAACTGCCCAAAATGTGATAAGTCAGAGGCACATATAATACACATGTTTTGGGAGTGCACTGCCATAGGTCCTTTTTGGAATCTAGTGTTCGATATTATTTTTCAGGTGTTCAGGATCAGAATTCCAGTAGATCCTTTAATATGTGTATTGGGCTTTTAACAAGACGAATTCACAACCGATCTCAATATTGGCATTAGTAGAACACTGTATCAAGCTAGGAAATTAATAGCCAAATACTGGATAAGCACTACAGTATCGGCTAAGGAGGAATTTATTGCACGTATGAATGTGATAATTGGACATGAAAGGGGGGTATACTTTAAAAGAGGTATGAGTAAGAAGTTTGAGTCTATATGGGGACCATGGTTGAGAACGCCAGGACTACCCACTGGACGTCTTCTGTCCTTGCAACTGGGGCAGACGCCTAGATTATGGTGAAGTGTAACACGATAATGGGATGTTAATGATGAATGGGTTATGGTGGAAACAGAGGTAGATGTTTCTCAAGATGTGTGGAGGAGGAAAATGAGCTGACATTGTGGCGCGGTGCAGGTTAGGGAGGGGGGGGGGTTACACTCTTTTAAGTTTGTACTTTGTGTATTAATGTGCCCAAGTAGGGTCTTTACTTGTTTATGTCAATATATATTTGATGTATGTCCGCAAATGCGAATGTGGTTCCGTAAATGCGGATGCGGACAGCACATTTCGGCCCCATTGAAAATGAATGGGTCTGCACCTGTTCCGCAAAATTGCAGAATGGATGCGGACCCATTTTGCGGACGTGTGAATGGAAAAGATATCCCTCAAAATGAAAATAAATTAAATTATTAAAGTTAAGCAAAAAGCATAGATGTGGTAGGCAATAACAAGTGCTTGGCGGCACTAAATCAGGTGCACGGCGGCACTAAATCAGGTGCACGGCGGCACTAAATCAGAAACCATATGTCCTACCACAATCCGGGGGGTTCCAGTGCACATCCATGAATCCCGGGGGGGAAAGCAAAAACCATCTATCCCTGGGCTAGATGATGATGCGGTATTGAAGGACAGGTTGGGCAAAGAACTGTCTCTGATATTGCCCTACAGAGGGGTGCTATTCTGGCCCTGATAGCCTAACCACAGACCACCCGCCCTGATAAGAGCGACCCCGTCCGGAACTTTACCCTCTATAAAAATGGCCCTAGTAAGCCCCTAGCCCCTAGCCCCCTGACTTCCAGGTGATCACTATATAGATCTATGTGTTTTTGACTCATTATAAAAGTATATCGCACCCCTCTGTGTATCACACCTATCGATAGCACACCTATACTAGTGCTTAAAATGACTTTTGTGGCCCTATTAGCTAGTGTTTGGTGTCCCTAACAGTCTGTCCCTGCTCCACACAGCAACCTCTCCCTACACTGGCAAAACACTGAATGTAAAATGGCGGCCAGATCGGGTCTATTTATAAGGTAGGGGGTATGTCCATGAGCTGAAACGTCTCAATTGGCTGTTCTGTACCACCTGATGGATGTGTCATGGGTCAAAGTTCTTCACAATGTAAAAGAATATGGCGGGGCGAATTTTTCCATATGCTCGCATGTTCGGCGAATCGCGAACATGCAAAGTTCGCCGCGAAACGACCGCCGGGCGAACCACAAGGCCATCTCTATTGGCAGACTTTGCAATTAATTTTACCTCCTGTAAAAGTCCTTTAAGAAATGTGCCTCTCCCTTCTTGCGGGGGCATCACAACCACAGACCAGATCTCAATCACAGCAGCTCAGGGGGCGTGTCTCAGCTCTCCCTATCACAGCTAAGGAGGCAGTTGAAGGATGAAACTGAGCATGTGCGGCCACCTCAGTGAGCAGGACAAAGAAATAAGAAAAAGAGCAAACAGTAGGTGGAGCTATACAGAAAGATTTTATAGAATAAGGCCTGATGCACACGAACGTATGTATTTTGCGGTCTGCAAAAATACGGATGACGTCTGTGTGCAGTTTGTATTTTGCGGAACAGAGCAGCTGGCCCCCTGATAGAACAGTACTATCCTTGTCCGTAATGCGGACAATAATAGGACATGTTCTATTTTTTTTGCGGGAACGGAAATGCGGACATACGAAAACAGAATGCACACGGAGTAACTTCCGTTTTTTTTTGTGGACCCATTGAAATGTAGGGTTCCTTATACGGTCCGCAAAAAAAATAAAAATAATGGACACAGAAAGAATATATGTTTGTGTGCATGAGCCCTCACTCAGTGGCTATGCTACATTTTTAGACATGCAATTACTAAAATATTCAGATCCAGGTGCTGGTTTGAAAAATTTTGAATATTTTTTGTGGGACATCCCCTTTAAGTAGTCTTAAAAGCTTGCTATATGTCAACATCTTTTCAGTCATTCAAAGGTTTCATATACTGAGAACTCTCAATTTATCTTTTCCGTCTACTGGATAACACAGTACACGGATATATTTTTCTTTACCTTTAAATAGGTTGTCTCATGAAAAATATTCAAAATTTTTCAAACCAGCACCTGGATCTGAATACTTTCGTAACTACATACAGTATAATAAGCTATTTATTATTATTCAATAAAATGTATCTGTATAGCGCCACCTGCTGTTTGTTCTTTTTCTTATTTCTCTATCCATCTCGCTATGGTGGTCGCACATGTTTAGTTCCATCCTACAATTGCTACCGGTTATATCTACTATTAAAAACGATGTCAGTTACAGGGAAAGAGCTTCAGCAAAAAGGACCCCTCCCCCCTTTCCCCCCGAGAAAGGACATATCCCCTGAGCTGTCATGGGGAGAGAGCTGCAGCACAAAGGAAACACCCCCCTGAGAAAGGACACCCCTTCCTGAGCTGTCATGGTGTGAGAGCTGCAGCAGAAAAGGCACACCACCTGAGCTGTGATGGATAGAGTGCTGCAGCAGAAGAGACGCACCCCCTAGCTTTGTTAGAACCAGCCCTGAATGATTAGACTGTCATTTTTTACAATAATCAGGGGATAACCCCTTTAAGTGAATAGGTTATATACCGTACATGAAATCTTTATCTGCAGGCCATTAGCTGATACAGCTAGGTTCAGTGAGATTTGTTCAGTCTGATGTCGTTGTGGTCATGCACATACAGTAAGGTCCATATATATTTGGACAGAGAGAACATTTTTCTAATTTTTGTTCTGTACATTACCACAATAGATTTTGAACAAAACTATTCAGATGCAGTTGAAGTTCAGACTTTCAGCTTTAATTCAGTGGGTTGAACAAAATGATTGCATAAAAATGTGAGGAACTAAAGCATTTTTTAAACTCAATCCCTTTATTTCGGGGGCTCAAAAGTAATTGGACAAATTAAATAATTGTAAATAAAATGTCAATTTCTAATACTTGGTTGAAAACCCTTTGTTGGCAATGACTGCCTGAAGTCTTGAACTCATGGACATCACCAGACGCTGTGTTTCCTCCTGTTTAATGCTCGGCCAGGCCTTTACTGCAGCGGTTTTCAGTTGCTGTTTGTGGGCCTTTCTGTCTGAAGTTTAGTCTTTAACAAGTGAAATGCTCTATTGGGTTCAGATCAGGTGCCTGACTTGGCTTTATTCAAGAATATTCCACTTCTTTGCTTTAATAAACTCCTGGGTTGCTTTGGCTTCATGTTTTGGGTCATTGTCCATCTGTATTATGAAACGCTGACCAATCAGTTTGGCTGGATTTGACTGGATTTGAGCACAGAATTCATCCGGCTGCTTCTGTCCTGTGTCACATCATCAATAAACACTAGGGACCCAGTGCCACTGGCAGCCATGCATGCCCAAGCCATCACACTGCCTTCGCCGTGTTTTACAGATAATGTGGTATGCTTTGGATCATGAGCTGTACCATGCCTTCGCCATACTTTTTTCTTTGCGTCATTCAGGTAGAGGTTGATCTTGGTTTCATCTGTGCAAAGAATGTTCTTTCAGAAGTGTTCTGTTTTTTTAAGATGTTTTTTTAGAAAAGTCCAATCTAGCCTTCTTATTCTTGAGGCTTATGAGTGGCTTGCACCATGCAGTGAATCCTCTGTATTTACTTTCATGCAGTCTTCTCTTTATGGTAGATTTGGATATTGATAAGCCTACATCCTGGAGAGTGTTCACTTGGTTGGCTGTTGTGAAGGGGTTTCTCTTCACCATGGTAATTATTCTGCGATCATCCACCACTGTTGAGCGTCCAGGTCTTCTTGTATTGTTGAGGTCACCATTGCTTTATTTTTTCCTCAGGATGCACCAAACTGTAGATTTTGCCACTCCTAATAGTGTAGCAATTTCTCGGATGGGTTTTTTCTGTTTTCGCAGATGAAGGAGGGCTTGTTTCACCTGCATCGAAAGCTCCTTTGCTTCAAAATGCAAGCACTAGACCTCAAACCAACTCCAGGCCTTTTATGTGCTTAATTGAAAATGAAATATTGAAATATTGAAGGAATTGCCCACACCTGCCCATGAAACAGCCTTTGAGCCAATTGTCCAATTACTTTTTTTCCCTTTAAAAACAGGGTGCCACATGTAAAGGAGCTGAAACTCCTAAACCCTTCATCCAATTTTAATGTGGATATCCTCAAATGAAAGCTAAAAGTCTGGACTTTATGTCCATTATACAACTATAAGGGTTCATGCACATGACCGTATGTATTTTGCGGTCTGCAAAAAACGGATCCGCAAAAAATACGGATGACATCCGTGTGCATTCCGTATTTTGCGGAATGGAACAGCTGGCCCTTCATAGAACAGTACTATCCTTGTCCGTAATGCGGACAATAATAGGACATGTTCTATTTTTTTGCAAAACAGAAATATGGACATACGGAAACGGAATGCATGCGCAGTAACTTCCATTTTTTTCGGACCCATTGAAGTGAATGGTTCCACATACGGTCCGCAAAAAAACGGAACGGACATGGGAAAAAAATATGTTCGCGTGCATGAGCCCTAACTTGAATATGTTTTAGTAAACAGGTAATACAAACATTTGTGTCAGCGTCCAAATATATATGGACCTAACTGTAGATGGCCATGAACTTTAAATAGCTCTCCACAGAAAGCTCATTTAACTGACAGCTATTCCTCCCAACTCCTCCATGTACATGCATACCTGACTTGGTAGAGTGTGCATGTTTGTTCTGTGAGGAGGGGGGTTTATCAGTCACTTATATCCCCTAGCAAGAAAAGATTAGGCATTTTGGAAACCAACAAGTCCAATCCTTCCAATATTTACCATCAGGCAAGCCAGGACACCCCACCTATACATAATAGATGCTCCCAGTGTTTGAGCACCATGAGTTAGTTTAAAAGACCCCCCCCCCCCCCCCGCCCCACTGAGAGCGGATTTTGTGCCGGAAACCGTGCTGAAACCGCCTCTCATTGTTTTCAATAGGAGCCTGAGCTGCAGTTTATGCAGCTGAGTATTTTTCACGTGCAGTTTTCCAAATTGCCCGGACACCTGTTCGCAGTTTAACTTCATTCAATGGGGCTAAACTGAGAGCAAGAGTGCACTACTCAAAATGAAAAACCACGGCAGAAACTGCAGAGGTTTCTGCCGTGGGATAAGTGTCCGATTGTGACACCGATATAAACTGTATCTCTAAGCAAACCATAAATATTTATTGATATGGTTCATTGCTCGTACATTTCTTCACACGTTGATAGTATGTATGATAGCAGACATACTTGCCCCACTGATGATCACAAGACCATATTGCATTCAGATAGACAAGAATACCTGCGTAGATAATCGTTTGCTGTCTTCACGTGCCATGGGCTCGCATCAAGGAAAAAGAAGAAAGTCAGTGATGCTCTTGCTCCTAAAGTCATTCTTCAGATACCAATGTCGTAACTGTCCTTTCATATAACCCTTGTTTGATCTACATGGTCACTGTTTGTAACAGCCAGAAGTGGAATCTATGTAATCTAAACCACTGGCACCACCTTCAAGCCCGACTTTTGGATTGAATTAAGTCAAGCCCTTGATGTTCAAGAGTCCTGCAAAGTGCAGTAGCTATTTCCAACCACTCTATCTCTTGTTTGTGCTGTTCTAGCTTCAAACCACTAGAGAGTTGGCCACCGCTAGATTACGATGTATATTCCCTTTTGAACGGTGGTTTGATGACTGAGGCCACTTACATTTCAAAGTTATGGCACTTGTCCTGAAGAGTCCTGATCTAATCCTGGAGACAGCTGCTCTCTGACCTTGGATGAGTCCTTTCATGACTCTGGACATTGAGACACAAATTATTGGCTTGGTACCACATTGCAGCCCTACAGTGTCAATTACTTCATAGTGTAATCTTGCTCCTTACTGTGGGGGCGTAGGACAGCATTCTGTGTGCTATAGATTGAGATGATCCCAAAATTCTTTACTAGTGATTTAGAGGATTTTCTCGGACATGTGGTTCAGATAAACTGGAAGGATCCAGCGTCGACTTCCAATCTGATATGAATGTAATGTAGTGCTTTTGGTTTACTGTACTTTCTTATTGTAGTGGGTGCTTGTTCTTATAGGTTACTTGTCTTTTAGCTTTTAAAAGGAATGTCAACGCAACGAAGGAAAAAGATGGGAAAAATTACAGGGGAAGAAGATTCACAAAGCGGTGACTGTGATGATGAAGATGAGTGTGAGGACGGATCAGGAAAAAGTGGATTAAGAATAAGGAATCGGCTTCGTTTTATACCAGGTAAGGCGCTTCTGTGGTCACTTACTAAACAAAGTATCGGTTCCCTTATTGACCGTTTTCTGCATATAAACTATATAAAATGTCTCCTATAAAATTGATACTTTTTGTCTTAGTTTAAATTTAGTGTATGTGCCGCATTAAATCACTGAGGTCTTTTTTTCCAGTTAGCCTTTTATGTGTATGTGTTACATAGAACCTCTCAGGGTAATGTACCAAGTGCTCTGTGCCAGAGAAGTGGATTGATTTTTGCCTGTTTTGGCAGCGGCATAGGCCTTTGTGCCAAATTTATGACTAGGGATAAGCAAGCATGAACTTTACAGTTTCGGCGTTTGGGCAGTGGACAAATCCCGTTATGGATTCTGTTATAACCAGACGGATCCGTTATGCTTGGCCATAGACTTGTATTACGACGGATCAAAACGGAATGCCTCTTAAAGGCTTCTGTTTTACATTCCATTATAGAATTCCGTTATATTCCTGTCACGTTCGGGTGTGGGAGGGAAACACCACACCGAATATAGGAGGGAAAGGGGTGAGGGAATAAGGCCTGGAAACTAGGGAAATGAGATGGACACCTCCTAGTAAAACCCTAATCAAAGTCCTGACTAAATACCAGTATGAACAGACCCCGGAGGTAGGTGAGTTCATGCACAGGAATACCTAGTGTCCTAACTCACCCTATAGGACCCTGGTACTAATGTCAGGACTGAGAGAACCTGTTCCTCCAAAAGGAAGGACGACCAGGAGTATCCCTCAGACAAATGACAGGGAAATGCAACACACAAAATAACCCAAACAAAATACAAAAGGGAAAGAAAACACTTAACTTCAAGTGGCTATGGCAGCACCAGGAACTCAGCCGAGATCCACACACCAGCTATCCACAACTCAAACTAAAGCTATAAACCACATAGCATAGTGGGAGAAACAACAATAAATAGAGAAGGTTAAATGACCATAATAGCCACACCTGGGGAAAGAAGGTGTGGCAGGCACCAGAAACAACAGACGTCATTTGATCCAAACAGAAAACATGTCAGATCAAACCATGTGTTGCCAGTCTCACCGATCTCGTGCCACCTGTCGCGGGAACGTCCGTGACAATTCCGTTATAGCGGAATCTATAACGGGATTCCTCCACTGCCCGAACGCCGAACCTATAAAGTTTGGGTTCGCTCATCCCTATTTATGACCTATTTACTCCAGTTTTTATCTGGTTTGCGCCGTACATGGCAGTTTGCATTTACTAAGGGGCAACCAGATGTTTTCTGGGCAGTTACATATTTAGCTAGATTTTTGAATTTTGCAACTTTTTGCAAAAAGTCTCAAAAAGAAAACCGCGTGCCCTCCGGTCTTCCTGGTGGCATACAAACAGATGGACCCATTGTAATAAATATGGTTGTACTTTAGAATGAAAAAGCCATAGGTATTTTGTGCAAAAAAATAAAAATTATTTGCAGCATTGTGTAAATTTGTCACGAAAAATGGCTTCAAACCAAACAGACACTCCCAAATAAAAGCCAAAAAGTTGTCTATTGATACATGACCCCCACTCTATAGAGTGCTGTACCAGCTTTCCAGTAAGGAGGCCTTCACACGTGACAAATTTTGTTGGAGAAATTTCTGCAACTGATAATCGGTTCCATTCATTTGAATGTGGTTGTTTTGGCGGCAAGCGCATGGATTTCTGCAAGCCCCATTCGGGTGTATGGAATTGATTTTCAGTCTCAGGAAATTTCAGCAACAAAATCTACCACGTGTGAAATCACCCTAAAAATATCATTAGTCAGTGGATGCAGAAAGCTTGGAAATCTACCAGTGTAATCCTTTGGCATATAACCGACCATTCTGTAGTTAGGGTACTTTCACACTAGCGTTTTTGTTTTACGGTATTGAGTTCCGTCACAGGGGCTCAATACCGGAAAAAAAAAACTGATCAGTTTTATCCTAATGCATTCTGAATGGAGAAAATTCCGTTCAGGATGCATCAGTTCAGTCCCTCTTACGTTTTTTGGCCGGAGAAAATACTGACTCATCTCACGGACAGGACTCATCTCAGGTTAATTTGCATATGTATCAAATCGTTATTATTTTTTTTACAATAAAAGCACACAGAGCTATGGGGACTGGGTATTGCGGATGTGCTAGCGGCCATCTAGCAACCCATGTCCTCAGCTCTATACCCAAAATCCCGGTGACAGATTCCCTTTAAACAATAGGTCATTTTCTGATGAACAATTCCCTTAAAGTGTTCCCTTCCTTTCAGTACCTTATGTGGAACTGTTCAGTTACTATTCAGATGTAGACAGTAAATGGCACTGAAGTCTTGAGGAAGAAAATATGTACTGTATGGGGAGATTTTATAAAAACTGGTGCAAAGGAAAACTGACCGAATTGCTCATAGCAACCAATTAGATTTTATTTTTCGGAGCTCCTTTGGAAAATGAAAGGCTGAATCAGATTGTCTGCTATGGCTAACTAAACCAGTTTTGGTAAATCTCCCACATTATGTTAAATGATTTGTATGTTGAGTGACTGCGGCTGTTGTAGCTTATATGCCTCAAATGCTGTATGTCGCCAATAGCATAATTGCTACATGAACACTAATGAGTTTAGAAATTCATATAGTTTTCTTGCTTATGATAAAAGCAACTTTGAATGTGGTGATCTTAGGTTTGGCGCTCGGCCCTGGATGTCATGAGAATTGGTCACCACCCTATGGAGTCCAGCTGTTGAAATAAAGACTTACATTACCATGTAAAACTGTTGCAAACACATTTTTTTCTTTTTGACCCCATAACCTTGTTCTTGTTCCTTTCTTAAACACCAGGCTTTACCATATGCGTCTGTCTTTTTAACTTGGGAGCCATAGTCATTTTCTTAAAAACTCTGATTTATCTTCCAGTGTTTTGAGAGTAACCTTTGTGTCCCTCTCCTAATGACATGGGACCACTTAAAGTTGTGATTTAAGCAAACTTGTAAAGTTAAAACCTAAAAGTTTGTAAACGACTATAAACATATGCTACTAAGCAATCGATGCTAAGAAATTCATTATTATGTTACCCTAGTGACATAAAGCATCCCGGGAAATTTTTATGATGAAGTTTTTATTATTTTCAACATCTGTAATGCGTGATTGTGTATTCAAGACAGCTAATCTGATATAAGGAAATCGTGAATGTTACTAAATAAGTAATGTGTTTGTCATTGAATATATAAAACTATTTATTCTAAGTTGACTTTTAAGGTTTACCATAACTTTTTTTTTGCTGGTTGTAAATTTTTGCATGTAATTTAAAGGGGTTGTCTGAGATTTTGATATGGATGACCCATCCTCAGGATAGGTCATCAATATCTGCTCGGTGGGGATCTGACTCCTACTGATCAGCTGTTTGAAGAGGCCATGGCGCTGTGGTGGTGATCACCTCAGCCTCTTTCTAGGCCAATGATGTCATATTCATCAGTCAGATGGCCTAAGGGCAGCTAAATGCCATTCAAGTGAATCGGGCTGAGCTGCAATACCAAGCAAAGCTGCTATCCAATGGCCACAACCACCTCAAACAGCTGATTGGTGGGGTGCCGGGAGTGAGACCCCCCACCAATGAGATACTGATAGCCTATCTTGAGTATAGGTCATCAGTATCAAACGCTTGGACAATCCCTTTAATGACAACTTTTGAAAACCTTTTGGCAAACCAATACAGTACGTGATGCATAATGATGTTCGGCTGACTGCGGTTTCCCCCAAAAATCAGCTGTTACTAGGGGTGCTGGGAGTAGGACATAAGGTCTCCATTTTGATGAGACAACCCCTTTACAGGGTTGGGGGGAATCAGAGGAAGTAGTGGATAATGGACTGCTCCAAAACAACAGGGATCTGCTCACTTGCTGCTGCTGCTGGTGATAATCATGACAGGTTAAGGTTCCAGGCTATGGCACCATCTAGTTCATTCTTGTACTCTTGCCGTTGAAGATTCAGAGCAGTGTACACCAAGAGATTTTGTTGCAGATTTTGCATGAATTCTCTTAGCTAAACCTGAGAATGTATCCAAGAAACAGTTATAAATTTGTCCTAATGACTAGGGCTCCATAGCATTGCTAAGGGTCTGGTCAAACCCACAGAATGAATGTGACTTGCACAGTGATTTTCATATTGAAAAAAAATCCCAAGCAACTTTAAAACCTTTTGCAAGCTTTCAACCAAACAATCGCTTTCGTCTGTTTGCTTCCAGGCCAAAAGATCTTAGTCTTTCTAAGGATGGTTCCTCAGCTGTCCTCATGGCACAGTATGTGATGCTTGGCAATTGCTGTCTTCTTATAGATCTGAAACCTTTTCAATAGCAGTGAGGAATTCCCATTACACATAGCTGGAGAGCCAACAGTAGATATTTTATTATGAATATATTTCAAAGAGTGGAACAAGCTTTTTGGCGTGAACCTGATAGAGTATTGCTTACACATTCTAAGCGCTGCTGTGCTAAGTCAGATAGAAAAGTACATAAAACATTTACATCAGGCGTAGCTGTACCCTAATGTAATAGGTGCGTCTCTAAAATCTGTTACCCACCCAACAGAGAGGTTTAGGATTGTGCTGACTTCAGAGAATTTTTCCTTTCTTGAATTTTCTTTGCTTAGTAACTACTGAACTACAGCCTCTAATAACAGAGAAAGCTGTGCACTTTCTGGAATCACTTTTATTCTACAGATGGGCTGGGTGTTACATTATTTATTATCCTACCCCTTTGCTCCTTGAAGGGCTTTGATGATCTTCTACACCAAGGGCTATGGAATGAAATTCTGCACCATATTAGTGGACAGAGAACAATTGTTGGAATAATACATTTTTTTTTTATCAGGTCGCTTATTGCTCGTCTCTCTAGAGCAATCTTCCGCCTTCTCAAATAATGTAGACCTTGAAGGGTTTAAGCTTGTGTTCTTCTTAACTGCACCTCCTCATAAGATTTGTGCCAAAGATGAATATTAACCATGTAAAAATAAAAATAAAATCAATTTCTGGCAGATATATACACTCACCTAAAGAATTATTAGGAACACCTGTTCTATTTCTCATTATTGCAATTATCTAGTCAACCAATCACATGGCAGTTGCTTCAATGCATTTAGGGGTGTGGTCCTGGTCAAGACAATCTCCTGAACTCCAAACTGAATGTCAGAATGGGAAAGAAAGTTGATTTAAGCAATTTTGAGCGTGGCATGGTTGTTGGTGCCAGATGGGCCGGTCTGAGTATTTCACAATCTGCTCAGTTACTGGGATTTTCACGCACAACCATTTCTAGGGTTTACAAAGAAAGGTGTGAAAAGGGAAAAACATCCAGTATGCGGCAGTCCTGTGGGCGAAAATGCCTTGTGGGTGCTAGAGGTCAGAGGAGAATGGGCAGACTGATTCAAGCTGATAGAAGAGCAACGTTGACTGAAATAACCACTCGTTACAACAGAGGTATGCAGCAAAGCATTTGTGAAGCCACAACACGCACAACCTTGAGGCGGATGGGCTACAACAGCAGAAGACCCCACCGGGTACCACTCATCTCCACTACAAATAGGAAAAAGAGGCTACAATTTGCACAAGCTCACCAAAATTGGACTGTTGAAGACTGGAAAAATGTTGCCTGGTCTGATGAGTCTCGATTTCTGTTGAGACATTCAAATGGTAGAGTCCGAATTTGGCGTAAACAGAATGAGAACATGTATCCATCCTCTGATGGCTACTACCAGCAGGATAATGCACCATGTCACAAAGCTCGAATCATTTCAAATTGGTTTCTTGAACATGACAATGAGTTCACTGTACTAAAATGGCCCCCACAGTCACCAGATCTCAACCCAATAGAGCATCTTTGGGATGTGGTGGAACGGGAGCTTTGTGCCCTGGATGTGCATCCCTCAAATCTCCATCACCTGCAAGATGCTATCCTATCAATATGGGCCAACATTTCTAAAGAATGCTATCAGCACCTTGTTGAATCAATGCCACGTAGAATTAAGGCAGTTCTTAAGGCAAAAGGGGGTCCAACACCGTATTAGTATGGTATTCCTAATAATTCTTTAGGTGAGTGTAAATATATATATATATATATATGTACACACACACACATCTATATACATAATGTTCTAATGTTCTCTCTAGAATAGGGATGCTCAACCTGCGGCCCTCCAGCTGTTGCAAAACTACAACTCCAAGCATGCCCGGACAGCTAGCAGCCTGCAGCAGGGCATGGTGAAAGTTGTAGTTTCACAACAGCTGAAGGGCCCTAGGTTGAGCATCCCTGCTCTAGAACATACCTTCTGAACCCATGGTACATCTAATCCAGGAGGCACACACCATGTCTCTTAGATGTATTCACATTGTCTTTATGCTGTGCATTTCATAGGTACTACATGCTGTATAGTCATCATCATATGATACTTTAATATAATTTCTTTGACTAGCGTGTACTTTGCATAGAAACAATGAGAAAAAATGCTCCAGGTAATTTCAACTACTAATAAAGTATACCCCAAAGATGACTGTACCAAATACAGTGAATATGACGGCTTCACTTTCAGAACCATTTTCTCTACTTGAGTTCTAGTATATGTATACTAAATACTTCATCTACAAGAGAGACAATTATAGGCGCACCAGAGGATAAGTACGTTCAGGTACTCAGTTGTGCAATAGACAGCCAAATGGAGACTCAATGGTTGGGCCAGCCTAGGCACACCACTAGTGAGAGCATATCAATATGTAGTATCACGGGTTCATCTGCAGCCGCTGTAGAGAACTTCCAAAAAGATAATGTCTACTTCCCTGGATAGGAGAAAAATCACATCCACGGTTGGTCCACATTTTTTGGCGCAAAGACAACCACTTGACATCCAAAAGAGTGTGTAAAGATACTTCTTCTTAGTAGTGAATAGCAGATAAAATCCAAGTACAGACATGTTTCAGGGACTTTAGGTCAAACCGTACATACAGTGCAGTATGGACTGTTTGACCTGAAGACGAGAAAGTTACAGTCCCCGAAAGGATTGTTTTCTGCTATTCAGTACAATTTAAATTGTTTTTTAAACACTCTTTTGGATGCCAGTTGGCCTTCTTTGCACTAAGAAGCTGTGGACCATCTGTGTATATGATAATACTTGCTCTTACACTTTTATTAGCTGAAGCTGTAAGCTACATTCCAGTGTTAGGATTATTGTTCTCACCGCCATTAGGCCAGGATTCTAAACAAATAGACATTTTATATTTGGGAATTAATGAAGGAAACCATCCTACAATTTAACCTCCTGATGGTGTCAACTGATTTCCTTTTTTATAAAATAAAAAATGCACAGAATATGTGTTTCTTCTTAGTGAAGCTCCACTTAAAACCAATATACAAATTACTGTGGATTAGACAACATGAAACTCAGAATATGGATAACTAAACAACTGCTCCCTGATAGCAGACAACAAGTTTTCAGAGAAACAAGGCTTGGACATATTGCATTCCATCATTTGTTCTGCCTGGAGATAAGAGGCTTGGACACCAGCTTTCTTTTGAGTATGATGACCTTGAGGCAACAGAAAGCATGAGGATAGTGTACACAGGATGTGTTATAAATGTCTGATAGGTGGGGGTCCCAGAGATGTCTGCCTCTCCCTATCAAATAAACATGCAGGAGGGAGAGAGAGGGAGGAGAAAAAAAAACCCTGTCTCATACCAGGAATCCTGCTCTCTGCATAACTACCCTTTAACAGAACTAAGAAAAGAAACTTTGCTTGGTGGGTACTATTCCTTCTTATGGAGGGCACCAAATATGCACGAGAAGTATCAAATGCCAGTCAACATTCTAGGTTTCTTGGAAAAATGTATAGAAATTAGCACATCTTACATCTGCTGGCATTAGATAGACTTAGAAAAGCTAATTTAAATATCTTTGCCAGAAACCCAGAGGGGGAATTGCCTGACCTGCAATACTCCGCACTCATACTACACATACTAGGTGCTCTCTGTAATGAGAGAGAGTACCCCCCCTCCCCAGACAACACGTATATATTGCTGTAGCATACAACATACTATGTTTCAGTAGCATACTAGTCGCTCTCTCTCTCTGAGTAGTTACCGAGAAAGAGCTGAATTCCTGCTATGAGACAGTTTCTCTAAAAATAGAAGACCAGATACTGTTATCTACCAATTTTCAGGGCCATTAAAGTAACTTTGGTTCAGGTAGAATCGATTTGGAACCAAACTTTTTGAAAAATTAGCTGAACCTGAAATGAATCAAATTTCTAAATGTTCGCCCATCTCTAATTAGTAGTATACTTATCCCCCAAATCATTCTCAATTTTAGGTAGAGAAAAATGTATGTACACCCAAAATTACTGGTGTTATATACACAAATAAGAAATGCAGAAATATCATGTTAAAGATTTCTTCCTGGCAGTCCTTCCAGAACTCCCCCCCCCCCCCCAGTCTTTTAGGATCTCACGCTTGTCAGCACGTTACTTTTCCTATTTGTACAATGAAAGTGAATATGTTACTTCCACAACTTTCTTTTTGGGAGGTAAAGTCTGAAAAAGGGAAAAAAAAATTCTTGAACAATATACGGACATTTTGAACCAAGTCAGACCAGGTGGCATGTGCTAATGGATTGACAAGATAAGCGACTGCAGTAACCTAGTCCCATTGTATTCTAGCAAAAAGGCTCACAAAGACCAGGTTTGTGTACAAGGGAGATAACAATGTGGTCGCTGAGTGATCTGGTATACACATACCTGGGCCTCCCTTTTCAAAGATGAAGAATCTTTTACTAATACTGAGAAACTGGCTGGCTGAATGTTAGCAGTCCAGCAAAGAATTTAGTAATTGCTGCGAGGAATACCTAGAAACATTTATTGAGCTTCACCTCATTCTACTTTCATCTTTGAAGAATATTTCTGGGCATTAAAGCAGATGCTGCTATGACTGGAGAGGAAGACATACATAAAGAGAATTACAATGCCTGGTGAAACCATTGCTCCAGTATTTTTCCATATGTGCTTACAGTGTTTACATGTACACTATTTACAAAAAGTTAGGGGTATTTAGCTTGTGGGTGAAATTGCAGGAGGAACCTAAAATGCACTCTAACCTTTACAGGTGAAATTAATGTGACCTTTTCTAAACTTCTGAATACACATGTCCAACTTTTCAGTGTTTCAGTACTTTTTGCACAACTTGCTGTTCTCTAACAAGGAGTTTAATGGTAAAAATCACAACAGGTGTTTACTGTATTTTTCGCCCCATAAAAAGCATTCCCCCCCCCCCCAAAGTGTGTGTGTGGGAAGGGGGGGGGGGAAATCCCCTGTGTCTTATGGGGCGAATACTAATGAAGCGCTTCCATTATGGAAGCACTTCATTAGTACCGGAGAACCAGGAAGCGGTGAAGGCTCTGTACTCACCACTTCCTGGTCCTCGGCTGTCGGCTGTGCAGGGCTGCCCACAGCGTGAGTCGCTCTGTGACATCATGCTATGCACGCCGGTTCACATAGCACAGCCAACAGCCGGATGAAGAGGATCGCGCGCCGTGAGGAGCGGCAGCGTCCAGGAGCATGCGAGGTAAGTGTTTTTTTATTTTAGAAAACATGAGGCTGCTGGAGGCATAATGGGGGCTTAAAAACTGATAATGAGGGCATAAAAGCTGATAATGGGGGAAGATAATAGGGGCATAAAAGCTGATAATGGGGGCTGATAATGGGGAGGCATAATAGGGGATTAAAAGCTGATAATAAGGGCAAATGGGGGCTGATAATGGGGAGGCATAATTGGGGATTAAAAGATGATAATGGGGGCTAATGGGACTGATAATGGGGGCATAAAATCTAATAATGAGGGCTAATTGGGGCTGAGAGGCATAATAGCTGATAATGGGGCAGAGGCATAATGGGGGCTGAGAGGCATAAGGGCTGATATGGGGCTGATGAGAGGCATGGGGGCTGATATAGGGGCTGATGAGAGGCATGTGGCTTTTATCTGAGGTCTGATTGGGGGTCATTTACATTGGGGTCTGAGCTGAGGTCTGATTGGGGGTTTGATTTAAGGTCTTATTGGGGTCTTATTAACATTGGGGGTCTGATTGGGGCTGTCAGCTGAGGTCTGATTAACATTGGGGGTCTGATTGGAGGTCTGACTTGAGGTGTAATGAATTTTTTTTTTATTATTGTCCCCCTCTAAAACGTAGGTGCGTCTTATAGGCGAGTGCGTCTTATAGGGCATAAAATACGGTAATCCATGAATCGCCCAATAAATTGGTATTTAACCTCTTAACGACCAGCGCCGTACATTTATGGCGCTGGCCCGGTCTTTAAAGATGGCGTACGCTCCTGAGCGCTGTGGGTGCCATAGCCGCAGCTGGCTGCCTGCTTCTTATAGCAGACACCTGTGGCTCATGTCCGCAAATGGCAGTAATGCTGACCACAGCATCTGAGCGCGATCAAAAAGTCATACACACCCCAGAATGGTATCAATGAAAAGTTCAGATCACAAAAAATGAGCCCCCATACAGTTCCGTACACATAATTACAAAAAAAGTTATAGGTGTCAAAATATGGTGACAAAAAACAAAAACAGATTTCTTCCCACAAAAAAAAGCAAGAAAAACTATACATATAAGTTATCGCCGGATTCATACTGACCTGTAGAATAAAAGTAACCGGTCAGTTTTATCGTACATGGAACTTCGTAAATAAAAAAAAACTGTGGTGGAATTGCTTTTTTTTTGCAAATTTCACCCCATTTGGAATTTTTTTCCTTCTTCCCACTACATCATATGCAATATTAAATGGTGGCGTTGGAAAGTACAACTTGTCCCACAGAAATCAAGCCCTCATATGGCTATGTGAACAGACAAATAAAAAAGTTATGGGTCTGGGAAGGCAGGGAGCGCAAAACGAAAACGTGTAAACATTTTGACATCATGAGACCAAGACGACACCTAACAATTGATCAACAGTACTTCACAATTGCGAGGCTTCAAGCAGGATGATCTCAGACAGAAGTGGCCACAGAGTGTACAGTCTCACAGAGTGTCATCAGCAGGTTGCAACAGAGATACAGAGAGACTGGAAGAGTCACAGAAAGGCATAGAAGTGGACGTCCTTTGGCCACATCCCACACTGATGACCGTTTCATTGTGAACAATGCCCTGCAGAACCGGATGATGAATGCAACACATTCAGGCACATTCAAGAGAGGTGAGATGCACCCAAGTGTCATGTCGGACCATTTGAAACTGTTTACATCAGCGTGGTCTGCGTTCTAGATGACCTACAAGGGTACCTGACCACACCACCAGGGACAGGCGTAATCGTCTTGCATGTGGCGGGGAGCATCTACGCTGGATGAGGGACCAGTAGGCCTCATTGCTGTTCGCTGATAAGTCGATTCACGCTGAGCAGAAATGATGACCACCAACGATGTTTGAGACGTCAAGGAGAGCACTATGCATCAGCCATTGTTGTCACCAGACAAGCCTTTGGTGGTGGTGGTGTTACAGTGTAGGGCAGGTGTGTCTAGTCCATGCAGAACTGCCCTACACTTTGTGAATGGTACAGTGACAAGCCCATACTTCTTAAATAACATAATTAATCCAGTCATTGTGCCTCTGCATGAACAACACAGGCCTAATTTCATCTTCATGGACGACAATGCGCCAGCTCATCGAGGTCGCATCATTAGGGAACGGATGCTGGAGACTGGGGTATCTCAAATGGAGTGGCCTGCACTTTCTTCAGACCTGAATCCCACTGAAAATCTATGGGATTAGCTGAGTACCCCAGAACCTCAATAGCCTGAGGACCGCCCTTCAAGAAGAGTGGGATGCCATGCCTTAGCAGACAATAAGTCGACTTGTGAACAGCATGAGACGTCATTGTCAAGCTGTAATTGATGCTCAAGGCCACATGGCAAGTTTTTGAGACATTGACATTTTTTATGGGGGTATATCCTCCACTGGTGTTGGCTTTTGTGTCAATAAATAATTTGAGATGAGGAAATCACCATTACATGCGTCTACTTAAATGTCCTACTTTCATGACATAATGTCACTGTAGCGGGAACTTTTTAAGTTTTCCATAAATTTCACCCGAAAAGTTTGTGGATTTGGAGCAATGGAAATTCATTCTCTGGAGTGATTAATTATCATCTGACACTGTGATGGATAAAGAAACATTTCTTGCATTAGTGTATGGCTTGACCTGCAACATCTGAACCTTACTCATGCCAACCATGCTGTGATGGCTTTGGTGAGTAGGACTCATGCACAGAGTCATATTATGGACTTGGGTCATACAGATACTTGCTATGGATCAGTGCTGTACGTCCATGTGCCCCTAATATTCCCTTGCATTTTTTCAATTTTATACATCAATGCATGTATTTTCACACATGTATTCACAGAGGCACAGTATAGCAACACATGGTGGGCATACAGGTCCATGAAACAGACCCATAGGGATTCTATGTGCCCCTCATATAGGATCTACTGTATGCATTTGGCATCTTGGGTGCATTAACCCTTTGAGTGTTAAAGTATAATTCCTTTTTTTGTTCCCAGCTTCATTAAGCCTGTTGGGAGTTTAGATATGGATGGCAAAATTACGTCAAAGAGCTTAGAAACTGAGCCCAGTGCCAGTCCAAAACCAAGTATGATAATACCAATCTATGGGATAGATGGTCATCTTTTTGAACCAATCCTGGTTTTAGCTTAATTTTTTTTTTTTCAAAAGTATGAAAAAAAACGGATGCAAAACTGCACCGTGTGAACCAAGTCTTGTCTTTTTTAAATTAAGAAGTCTGCAGTACATGTTGGCAGAACATTTGCATTCCTTGAAATGACTTGGTTCCCAAGTATTACGGAAATTTAATAGTTTATTACATTTGTCATATAGACGCATTTTATGCCTTATTAAAGTTTATAGAGCAATATTAACCTCTGCTTTGTCCTGCACCATGAGTAAACACTGATGTCGTAGGGACTCCAAATCTTAATAAACTGTCTCTTGTTATCCCTTTGAATAGTAACATATGCTCTCAATTACTGCTTTCAATAACAATGTGACTAGGCGTGATTTCTCAGTAAAGGAATGTACTGTCTGTTTTCCAGCACACTGTTCTTAAAGCAAACAACTTGTGCATAGAATGGCTCCTTTCTGCCCTACTAAGCAGCAAAAAATTCTTCTATGGGACTCATTGGTGATGGTCTCATATAATGACTTTACTTTCTATTGATATATATTTTTAGAACTACTTCCATATTAATGGAGCTTTCAAACTTTTTGTAACTGACGACCTATCCTCAAAATAGGTAATCAGTATCTGGTGGGGTCAACACCTGGAACCCCCGCTGATCTGTTTGTGGAAGCCACAGCGCTCACCAGAGTGCCGGTGAGCGATTTGACCTCTTCACAGCTTACTATGTACAGCGCCATACATTGTATAGTGCCTGTGTTTGGTATCGCAGTTCAGCGCAATTCACTTAAATGGGACTGAGCTGCCTTCAGGCCATGTGATCCATGAACGTGACATCACTAGCCTAGGAAAATCTGTGAGAAGGCCGCGGAGCTCCTGTGAGTGACGTGGCCTTCTCAAACAGCTGATCGGCGGGGGTCTCATTTGTTGGACCCTCACCAATCAGATACTGAAGATCTATTCAAAGGAAAAAACCTTTAATGATAGACCATGCATTGCGTGAACCCTTCTTATTGCCCATTTAATTTTATTATATCTTTGAAAGGAAAATGTCAAAACTTTCAAGTAACTCTTTAGCCTTCCTTTGGGTTGCAATGGATTCTTTGGATGGATTTGTCTTGGTTAGAATATGTATTAACACATTTGTGGTACTGAATTGTGTGCACAGAGAACAAGAGGGATGAATATTAGGGTTTAGGTTATGATGTAGGTACATACCCATTGGGGTAACATCATGTTCTAACCCTAAATCCTCAAAATTAAACTAAATTCTACTACCTAATAATAATAATATAATTTGGACAGGTTACTCGTTAGCTGAAGCGCATATTACACAAGTTGATTTTTCTGTTCATTCTATGTGCTCTTTCTGACCCAAAAACCTAATGGGAACAAGTAAACATGTGTATGTCCTTAATTCACACAAGCAAACCACAAACAGTCCCTACTAGTTGCCAGACATAATGCTTACCATGAGGAACTTTTGAAATGTATATGGTATTGCCTTTGACTGTATTAGGGAAACATTCAGCAGTAAAAGAAATGCAACAAATGAGCTGGTAGATCACCCCTGTGAGGTTTTTTAATCAGTTTAGTATATATATATATATATATATATATATATATATATATAATCACCGTATAGACAAAAATATTGCTACACCTACAGGAGCTTTTATGGCATCCCATTCTAAATCTATAGGCATTAGTATGGAGTTGTTCCTTTGGAGCTAAAACAGCTTCCACTCTTCTGGGAAGGCTTTCTACAAGATTTTGGTGTGCGTCTGTGAGAATTTTTGTCCATTTATCCAGAAAAGCATTTCTGAGGTCAGACACTGATCTTGGATGAGAGGGCCTGGCTCGCAATCTCTGTTCTAGTTCATTTCAATGGTGTTGGGTGGGGTTGAGGTCAGGGCTCTCTGCGGGGGCCAGTCATGTTCTTCCACACCAGACTTACCCATCCATGCCTCTATAGACCTTACTTTGTGCACTAAGGCACAGTCATGATGGAACAGAAAAACGCCTTTCCCAAACTGTTCCCACAATGTTGGAGGCATACAGGTGTCCAAAATGTCTTAGCATGCTAAAGTATTAAAATTTGTCTTTTATGGCGCTAAGAAATTTAGGTCAACTCCTGAAAAACACCCCATAGCATTATCCCACCTCCACCTAACTACATTTTGCACAATGCAGTCGGGGCAAGTAACATTCTACCGGCATTCGCCAAACCCAGATGGAGAAGCGTGACCAGTAGACCCAACTCCCGGCCTGATTCCAAAGCGTTATATCTAAGGATGTATGTCGGATAGCACTGCGATCCATGTCTTGTTTTAAAGCTTAGATTCTGAACTTTAAACTTAACCTCATATATGTACAGTACAAAACAGCCTGAGATATAGCCATTAGTAACAAGTAGGTATCTCATTCATTGGCTACTGAAAATTACTTAACACCTTTATGTGCCAGTAAAAATTAAATACCAGCACTGGCCTTCTGCTGGTAATACCAGCTAGGCTGATGGTTTACCAGCCAGGCAGCAAACCTAGTGGCAGCCAATCCATCTCTTCCCCCATCTCCAACAACTAGGCTTTATTCTGGGTCCTAGATGTAACACAAACCTCAGAGAAATACCCCTTTCTCTGCTGTATGTATATCAACTCTGTATGTATGTATACTCCACTATATGTATATACAGGTGAAACTTGAAAAATTAGAATATCGTGCAAAAGTCCATTTATTTCAGTAATGCAAATTAAAAGGAATTGCATTAATGCAGCTTAAAATTAGAATTTTGTGAAAAGGTTCAATATTCTAGGCTCAAAGTGTCACACTCTAGTCAGCTAATTAATCCATACCCCCTGAGCAAAGAGTACCTGAGATTGTGACTTTGGGGTTTCACCTTTTAAGTTGCATTACTGAAATAAATGAACTTTGCACAATATTCTAATTTTTCGGGTTTCACCTGTATGCTAATACTTTTTCAAAGATCAAATAAGCCAACAGTCTTCACTCTTCACCCTTACAGAAAAAACATTTTGGATGGCACATACTGCAAACAGACTGCAGAAAAACCTCACTGCTTGCATGACTAGCTCTTCATGAATGTGTTAGTCGGTATTATAGTGTATGTATGAATATGTAATTTTTTCTTAAATCAACATCTCCATATGTATGGCAGCAATTCCATTCCATGTTTGTTGAATTTCATCACAGGCACACCTCATTCTACTTACTGAGGTGCTAACTGGGTGATCACCTAAACCAAATCTTATTTAATGAGCAATAGTATAAAAACCACTCAGGTGGTCATCACTATTCCATTGTTATAGTACCAGTTTTATGACAAAAGCAGTGCTAGTAGTACCCGAAAAGTAAGTGTAATAAAAAATAACTACAGACCATGCCAAATGATTTGAAGAGAAAGAGGATAAGAAGGGTTTAATTCTAGCTTTACTGGCAGAAGGATACGTGACAGTATGGATGATTCCATCCTTAAAATTTCTAAGACAGCGGTTCATAAGAAAAAGGTCAAGCAACAAGCATTGGGGACAACAAAGCTACAGACTGGTACAGGGTGGAAATGACTCTGCACTAAGCGTGATGACTGCCACCTCATTTTAATCTCACTTAACAATGGTATGATCACATCAAGTGACTTACAAAAAAATGGTAAGCAGAAGCTGTGGTGAAATGCACAGTGAGGAAAGTCAGAAACAGGCTTCGAGAGGCAGGGCTGAAGTTGTAAAAATATAGAAAAAGAAAGCCCTTCATCAATGAGAAGCAAAGAAGAGCCAGGCTGAAGTTTGCAAAAGACCATAAGGATTGGACCGTAGAGGACTGTAGTCATTTTCTCTGATGAATCCAATTTTTAGCTTTGCCCAACACCTGGTCATGTAATGGTTAGAAGGAGACCTGGAGAGGCCTACAAGCCACAGTGTCTCACACCTTCTGTGAAATTTAGTGCAGGATAGGTGATGGGTCACGTGGGGGTGTTCCAGCAAGGCTGGAATTGGGCATATTAGTCTTTGTGAAGGACATATGAATCAAGCCACATATCAGGTTTTCCTGGAAGAAAACTTGCTTCTTTCTGCCCTGACAGTGTTCCCAAACTCTGAAGATTTTTTTTTTTCCAGCAAGACAAATGCCCCATGTCACACAGCCAGGTTGATCAAGGTGTGGATGTAGAACCACCAGATGAAAATGCGGACTTGACCAGCCCAATTTCCAGACTTGAACCCCAATGACCCCTGGAATGTGATCAAGAGGAAGATGGATGGTCACAAGCCATCAAACAAAACCAGATTTGTATTTATGTACCAGGAGTGGCAAAAAGTTACTCAACAGCAATGTGAAAGGCTGGTGGAAAGCATGCCAAGACGTATAAAAGACATGATAAAAATCAAGGTTATTCCACAAAATATTGATTTCTGGACTCCATCTAAGGTGAAATATTAGTACTGTGTTTAAAAATTAATATGAACTTGCTTTCTAAGCTTTGAGGTCTAATATTACTGTAACTGTTTTGTTATTTTGACCAGTTGTCATTTAAAAAAAAAAAAAATGCTCTAAAATTCAATATTTCTATCTGGAATTTGGGAGAAATGTCATTAGTTTATAGAATAAAACAAAACTGCTTATTATAGTCAAACACATCAGCTGACATGTGCACTCGCTTAATTAGGTTGCACCTCTGGAAAAATTTTGCAAAGGTGAACAGCGTGTGCACAGATGACAGTACCCATAAATGTTCTAACCACAGCAATTTCTACACAAATGTGCCATAGTGCCCAAATTATGGTCATAATTGCCCTATAAAAGTATTACTGATGGTACCATCATACTAATGCCCGCACAAGTTTGCCATAGTCCCAGCCTTAACATGTATCTACAACATGTCTAGCACACATGTAAGCTCCCTCCTTTACTGTAATGTGCTGTTTCCTCCTCCACAGTAGCCTAATTATATCTGCTTGTACATAATTTCTGTTCTTGGAATGAGGAATATTTATGCTCTAATTGTGAGGGATCGGCACAGCATCAATGACGTCTACCATGTATTGCTTCTGCTCAGACAGAGATGTTGATCCCTTAAAGATCAGGATGGTAGCTCCATCCCTGGTCTACACCACTAATGTGTTTCAGAAGATTGCAGGGATTGCTAGTGATCATTTTTCAATCAACCTTTCTAGCCTACTGGAAAATTACCTCCTGACTTTGATAATCATTGTTACACAAGAAAATAATTTAGAACTAAAACACTCCACGATCAGGGATCCCAGCCAAAAAAATTAATTTACAGATGATTAGTATACAAATAACCACAATGAAGCAAAAGAGCTCTTAACATCCTCATATTATCCAATGTATAAACAGTAAGGAAATAAACCTACAGTAATAGGATATAAAAATTAGGAATTTTTTTTAAGGATATAATTTAAAAGGGTTTTCTGGGTTCAAGATATCAATGGCCCACAGGCTATCAGTATCAAATTAATAGGGTTACAAATTTAGGCACCCCCACCTGTTAGCTATTGGAAGGGACCATCAATGTGCATAGGCCGTCGATATCCTGAACCCAGAAAACCCCAATAATTTGCTACTCCAACATACCTCCCTGTGACTGAGAATGTAGACATCTACGGATGGAGTAGTTGCCAGTTAGTTAAAAAATACTCTGATTGCAGTTTTTAGACATGTTAATAAAATGCTTCATTCATACTATTATAGTAAGGATATATGTTGTAACTCCTTAAAGCCTGTCCAAATTTTTTTTAAAAATAGTTTTTAAAAGAAGCACAGCCATTATGCAATCAGAACTGTGAAGGAATAAGTCTTTTTAGGCTTCCCTAATGTCTCTTTCAGCCATATTATTCCCTGTTTCAGATGCACAGCTAGATGTATTTCACTCAGAAGCAGGGGACGTATCCCTTCTGTCAAATCTGCCAGCACTGTAGTGCTGTAACGTCCTATTCCTTACTTCACACTATGTTTATTTTTAACTCCAGAGCTCACAGATAGGTAGGGGAAATCACACCTACAGAAAGCTAGGAGGCTTCTGTGAAGCAGTTCTTATCAGGCTCAGGATCTCAGCTAGCTCTGATACTCCCTCACTTCCTCTCAGCCGTCTTCTGAGTCTCTGTTACCAGGGACGGATCTTGCCTGATAACAGGTATTGGAAGTGAGACCCCTAGTGGCCATGACTTTTTAAAATAAAGTTATTTAGAAATTTGCAGTTACACCATTCTCTATTAAATTAAATTGTGTGAAAGTACAGTGACTATTTAAGGCTACTTTCACTCTAGCGTTTTTGCTGGATTCGGCAGGGTTCAGCAAAAACACTTCCGTTACTGATAATACAACCATCTGCATCCGTTATGAACGGATCCGGTTGTATTATCTTTAACATATCCATTATGACGGATCCGTTATGAACCCTATTGAAAGTCAATGGGGGGGCGGATCAGTTTTCTATTGTGTCTACATCCCAGGACGGAAAGCAAATCACAGCATGCTGCAGTTTGCTCTCCAGTATGAGAACGGAATGCATTTTGGAGCATTCTGTTCTGTTCAGTTACGTTTTGTCCCCATTGACAATGAATGGGGACAAAACGGAAGCGCTAGTTAACGCTAATATTAACGATAGTGTGAAAGTAGCCTAAAGAGGACCTGGCACCATGCTTGACATTTCTTTTTTTAGTATATATATAATATTTTTTCCATTATAATATATACTGTATATATTATTTTTTTCTCCATGTAACTACAAACCCAGTGAATGTTTAATCAAAACTCCATGTTGTGCCATTCCTCTGTTATTCCTCCAACAAGTTCATGAAGAAATTGACAACTGGGCTTGGCCATTCCCTAATGAAAGGGGTGTGTTCCTACAGCCAACACCGATTGAACGGTGTCAGAGTGTGAAGGGACACACACAAAACTGGTAACACCCAGTTGTCAACGTATTCATAAATTCTGGGAAGAATAACATAGGAACAACACTATGATGCTCCAGCATTATTATTTTTAGGAAAATACAAATAGTTACTAAAAAAGACATGTTTGGGGAGCTGACAGGTCCTTTATAAATGTCTGTTTAAGTGAGTAATTGCATTCCCCATGTAATAATAATTCTGTAACATTTATTATTACACGGGGAATGCATGTAGCTATTAAAACAGATATGACCGGAGAGTGGACAGCTCCTCTTTAAATTGCACAACAAGGTGGCAGTGGCCAAGAATACGGCAGCATAATGTCTCAGATGATTCAACCCTATAATCTCTTCATAACCACTAACCATTGGAGCAGGAGCAGCCTTGTTGAATGTCCTGACTGTGTGTTCCTCTAGTCTTAAATTACAACCTCCCCAGGAAAAATAACATTATATATAGCTTGTCCTGTAAATATAGAAATCTCCGGTTTTGGTTTATTTTAAGAAAACAATGTTAGAGACCAGAAATATTTATCAACCCCTAAGATTATTCCGATTGGACTACAATTCAGCAATTTAAAGGATTAATATATATTTAATGCAACTGCAGCTGATGGGTTTTCATTTCGTCCTTATGTACACATTATTATATAGCAGTTGAGGCTGACGAGACCTGATCGAAATACTTACCAGAGATCTAATTATTCACGGTTTCTAGTACATCTCATGAATTAGTCTAAATAGAAATGGAAATCGGTGGGATCTCAACGTTCAGGTTGAACCGGCTAACCTTGGTTTAACGCAAAAGGCAAACAGTACAAATAATACAAAGCACATCATGTACTGTAATTGTAAAATGGGTGGGCCTGAGATGCAATACATAGTGCATGTATGATTGTGACACTTGAAAACAGACTATTTTCTAACATCATACAACCCTTTAAAGGGCATCTGTCATCAGATTTGTAACTATGTGCACTTGGCAGCTGAAGGCATCTGTGTTGGTCCCATGTTCATATGTGCCCGCATTGCTGAGAAAAATGATGCCTGCAGTACTTCTATCTGC
This sequence comes from Bufo bufo, assembly GCF_905171765.1. Taxonomy (NCBI): domain Eukaryota; kingdom Metazoa; phylum Chordata; class Amphibia; order Anura; family Bufonidae; genus Bufo; species Bufo bufo. Next base: position 162,269,134 of record NC_053396.1, read on the forward strand.
CAAAAAGCACATGCTCCCTCCGGCTCTTAAAGGGGCTGGTGCGCATTCTACTCTGCCCAACCTATGGCTAGTCTTAGCCTGCATGTGCAATAGTTATTGTAGCCTGCTAGTCCCTGCAAAGATGCACTATATTCTGTTCTGACTTCCCATTCTCGACTTTTGCCTGTTTACCGGATTTGACCCTGATGACAGGTTCCCCTGCAGTGGAGTCCATATTCCTATACAGGGGTTAAAGGGTACAGACTGGTGGGCCACTCAGATACTGCTCTTAGAAGTAGCCCCAAGTCAAATCTGTTAAGTGAAAGTTGACATGTACTCACTGTAGCCAATTACTGCAAACTGCAGTGATGCCAATAAGTATGGCACAAGACTGTTGCAGGCATTGCTAGTGTGATCTTAACAGATTGCTCTTTATTCAGTGTTGATAGGGTTAATGACACTTCCCTTTTCTCAGCTGTTGCTCAGTGGTCATCACTTCTACCCTTTATAATCTCACCCCACCCTTCTGACTATGAGGTTGATAGCTTCATTTGGGTTTGGCTGAGCTGGTGTGAGATCCGAGCTGGTGTTCCTGTTCTTCCATCTCTACAGAAGTTAAGTGTTGCGTTTGTTTGTATTTGTTATATTCCCTGTTGTTGTATCTGGGCCTGAGACAGAGACTTCCATTCGTCCATCTGGGGAGGAATGGGTTGTCTCTGGTCCTATACTTATTCCAGGGCATTATAGGGAAATCAGGGCCTAGGTATCCTGCTTATGAATATTCCTACCTTCAAGGTCTATTCATATTGATAGTCAGGGCCCAGATTAGGGTTGTCTAGGAGGTGACCTGTTTCTTTCCTAGTTTCCAGGCCCATTTACTGTTCCCCTTCCCGCCTGTGTTCAGTGTGGAGCTTCCCCCCCCTCCACACTAATCGGGACACAAGAGGGGACCAGAACCCTAGCATAGGGGTTTACAGGTTTTATATTGTCTTATTGTTGTCTTATTCAGCATATTCAGCAGCCACATTTATTTTCTTTAAACAGTTGAACAACCCCTTTTACAAACATGTATATGAAGATCACCTGTTTGATATAATTGGTTAATCATACATCAGACTATAATACTACAAAATCCCTGAATTTGTGCGGGAGCAGCAGGACATGCTAGCAGAATGCTTGGGTGTATAGGGAGAGGCATTACTAGTAGAAAGAGGGAGGTGCTCATGCCGCTCTACAGAGCACTAGTGAGACCTCATTTGGAGTATTGTGCTCAGTACTGGAGACCATATCTCCAGAAGGATATTGATACTTTGGAGAGAGTTCAGAGAAGAGCTAGTAAACTGGTACATGGATTGCAGAATAAAACTTACCAGGAAAGATTAAAGGACCTTAACATGTATAGCTTGGAAGAAAGAAGAGACAGAGGGGATATGATAGAAACTTTTAAATACATAAAGGGAATCAACAAGGTAAAAGAGGAGAGAATATTTAAAAGAAGAAAAACTGCTACAAGAGGACATAGTTTTAAATTAGAGGGGCAAAGGTTTAAAAGTAATATCAGGAAGTATTACTTTACTGAGAGAGTAGTGGATGCATGGAATAGCCTTCCTGCAGAAGTGGTAGCTGCAAATACAGTGAAGGAGTTTAAGCATGCATGGGATAGGCATAAGGCCATCCTTCATATAAGATAGGGCCAGGGGCTATCCATAGTACTCAGTATATTGGGCAGACTAGATGGGCCAAATGGTTCTTATCTGCCGACACATTCTATGTTTCTATGCCTCAAACCCAGGAGGAGTGAAAGATGAGAGTGGTGGTGGCTCTGGCTGTAACAGTTAATCACAGTAGCAAACCTCACAAGGATGCTCCCTAGGACCAGAGCAGTAGGAGGGCACACCCTTTCTTTCCTCAGGGCACACCTTGATGTAGGGGCTCCTGACTGATGGTATTTGGGATGCCCTTGATGGTATAGGTTTGGTGCAGGTGCAAGGCAGGAGGTGTAGACATATGGTGCAGGAGTCAGTAACCAGGCCAGATGTAGAAAATAAACATCTCTCTTTACTAAAGTTCAGAATGGGAGTTGTAGTACATACAAAAGTATCAAAACACTGTTCAAACAATTAACAGTGCAAATCTCCCCACATAATAGTGTATTGATTTGAGTAAGGATGGGGAACGTAGTACTCTTTCCTCTCCAAGTCGCTCGCTCTCTCTGTGTAAAATCTATGGCTGTTAATATTACTTTTGCCAGGGTTAAGATACGATTGTCCAGGTCGTGTCCAAGTGTGAAAGGTCAATGTCCCACTCACAGCATTACAGTCAGTAGCTTTGATTAGGAAGATACCTTATTGGCTGACTCCAATGCTCGGCCATGCTGTGCTGGACCTTCTTGGCTATTTGCTTTCCCTCTTTCTCTTTCTTGAGTACTGTAGAAATGGTGAAGTCTTTCTCTCAGTAGACAATTCTCATAGAAGGCGATTCTCTGAATCTTTGGTCCAGTCCTGTGAGGAGTGGAGCACATGAAGCAGCTTCCCCTCTCATCCTTTGCTAGACCACACACTAACCAGACTAGATGGAGACACCTATCTTTCTGCAGGGGCTGAGGCAGGGTAATTAACTCCTTCCTATCCATGGGTGGACTGGGAACTTAAAGTGGCCCTGGATAAATTCTTAAAAGTGGCCCCATGTTGTAGGAGTGGGGGGGGGGTACCAAATTGACAGAAGCTGGGCCAACACAAGTAGGTGGCATCAGCATCACCATAACGCAAAATACCATCCCATCACATATACGCCAGAACAGCAGCATATACTGCCCCAAAAGCTGTCCCTCTATGGTGGCCATCAATAGCTGCCGTTTTCTGTTCTCCTCCTCCAGTTGTCTCTGATTAAGATATGAAGCAGACAAAATCAGGAGGGCATGTGCGATCGCTGGCCAGGTACATTAGTACCTGATTCTCACAGCTTTAATTACCACTGAGAGCTCTTTATGTACCCAGCCAATGGTAGAGAGGAGGGCTTGCGCGCCCCCAGGGCATCAGCCCACTGGGAAATATCCCTGTAAGGTCTATGACCAATCCGCCCCTGATCTCATCCGTACAAAAGCTATGTTGGGTGGCACAATACATTACAAGGCATGGACATATAAAATAGCATTAACAAACTGCATAATATGATATAACAAGAATAGTTTGTAAGTACCCTGTTCTGGGCTAATGCATGCCTAGAACAACTGATGCCACTTTGAAGGCAAAGGATGGTCACACCAAATATGGATTTGATTTAGATTTCTCTATTGTGAAAATGCATCATTTCATTATCTTTATTTTATATGTTGTGTATTATTTTTTTCTTCCATAATGGTTAGTCACCACAGTTATAAGGCATTCTTGGCACAAAGGCAAATTCCTGAACACTGAGAAAAGCTTTACGTTACAAATGACTTGTCTGAGTAACACCAGGCTAATCCTTCTGATCACACTACATGAAGTAAAACTGGTTAGATTTCAAGGACTATCTGCCAGTTGAGACCCACACATATAAAAATGGTGTAGCTAATAACAAGCAATTAAATTGACTCGTCATGTCAGAGGCTACGAACAATAGCTGCATATTCAAAAACTTGATTTATAACACCACGCAACAAAAAATAACTTTTCCTCTACTACTGGGCAAAAAACATTTGTCCTATTACAAATCCGAAGTCAGAATAGTTGTAACATGTCACAAAATATTGCTATGCATAAGTATGCCTAAATGAATTAAGCAGTTGGAAAGTATTGAATAATTTTGAAAAGAAGGAGTTTTACTCCAACAATCACCTGATGTACATCAAAGTTTGCATAGTAAACAGTGTATGAAAATGTAATGGAATAACAAAATTTCTAAAAGTCTTGTTTTTCAGTTTAAAAGTCTTACTTGAGCAAGGCCCAGTACTGTTAAAAGTGCTTCAGGCATCTGCTTTTGCATTTGTGAACGTCATATTTTCCCGTTGCAAAAACCAGCAGTAGTCCCCCATCATGTCGGGATTCCAGCGGCCTTGATACCTGTTCTCTATTGTAGAAATATCTTAATCGAACCGCTCTCCATGTTCGTCACTTACATGTTCCAAATTGGGTGGGAAAAAGTGAAGATTGGAATGTAAGAAATGCAGCCAAGTTGTTCATATGCTGTAAGCATGTTGTCTACTAATTCGGCATAGTTTGCAGCTCGTCCGTTCCCAAGGAAGTTCTCCACTATTAGCACAAATGCATCCCAAGCTGCAAGTTCCAGAGGGTTGAATTTTGTTCTGAATGTGTCATCATGCATTAGTTTGTTGATTTCGGGGCCAATAAAAAGTCTGGCCTTTATTTTAGCATCAGTTTTCAGTGTGCTAAACTTCTCCTTCAAATACTGGAAACCATTTCCATCATGATCAAGTGCAATTACAACATTTTTCATTAAACCAAGTTTAATGTGAAGTGGTGGAAGATAAACTTGAAGTGGATCGACCAGTGATTTGTGTTGTACATTGTACTGACCAACTGTGTGCTCGACTCTGAGAGGCCACTGTCTCATTTTGTAATGATTGTTGTCATCACGACTGTTCCATAGGCACAAGAAACACATCTGCTTTGTGTACCCTAACTGTAGGCCAAGCAGCAGTGCTACCACTTTCAGGTCAGCACAAATTTTCCATTTATGTTTATGAGTATTTGATCATTTTCAAAATTAACTCCATAGAAGCCTGGGTCTCTTTCATTCCAACCGCATGAGCCAATGGAAGAGATGGTTTTTCGTTACCATTGTGCAACAAGACAGCTTTCAAGTTTGTTTTGCTAGAGTCTATGGATAGCCTCCATTCATCGGGAACATGTGTACCATCTAACTCCATCATAAGACCATTTACATCAGTACAGAAACAGACATCACTTTCCATTGCATAGTATGCAGCTAACTTGTCTGGATCGTTAACACATTTGCGTTTATCCATCTTAAGTTTCAAAACTGATAGCACTAAAATAGATAACTTTATCAAAATCTGTCCAGCTTGCCTTATATACTTACTGCTGATATCAGCCTAAGTGCGTCCGAACAGGTCTGGACATGTCCATTGGAATATCTCCAATATAATGCATTAATATTATAACTGAATAGAAATTTTATGTATAACTTAACACTATACATGTATGGCAGACGGCCAGTCCCCAAACATGGTGCCCGCTCGTACGTGCAGTGGGCACCATAGCTGCCGGGTTTCTGCTATTTTAAATAGCTGAGACCCGCGGCACATGTATGCGATCAGCCATAAGGCTTCACTTCAACTACCCAATAATTTTTTTTATAAAAAGTGATCAAAAAGTCGCACACACTTCAAATTGGTATCACTGAAAAGAACAGATGGTCCTGCAAAAAATGAGCCCTCACACAACCCCATACACATAGCAACAAAAAAGTTATAGGGGTCAGAATATAGTTATAAAAAAATTATGTTTTCCTCAAAGGTTTAAAAAACCATACTCCAGGTCAGTATGGTTTCAATGGTATCGTTATAACCATACTGACCTGGAGAACGAAGATAACAGGTTAATTTTACCGCATGGTGTACGGTGTAAAAAAATAATTTAAAAAATTGCATTTTTTCCGAATTCTACCCCATTTGGAATTTTTTTTGCGCTTCCCACTACATGGTATGCAACCATAAATGTCAAAGATATCAAAAGAAATGCTGAAAATTGTAAACAGTTGTCATATCAGAAGTATAGGAATGAGGATGTGCGATTTAGATTTTCTCTACATATCAATACAATTTATATGCTTTACTCTCCCCCCCCCCCCCCCCCCCCCTGAATCAGCACTCCTCCCCATTTGGCTCAGGTGCTTTTAATTAGCAGAAGTCTGCAAAGGGTCTATAAATTCCTACCACATCTCAGTTGGAGTTCCTGAGAGGCTGTGAACAGGTGAGCTCTTTGCACCAGTTCACATGCGGCGCTGGACGGTGGCCGTCACTGCTTCTGTGCTGTGCTGGTGGAGTGATGGGACCCGGGGCCTAGGTGGCTTTGCAGCACAGTGGGGCCGCTGTGTGGCTTCTGGATCCCAATGCCTGCTGGAGCGGTGTGGAGGCGCGGTGGTCGCCGCACGGCGCCGCGCCATAGTTAGAGTAGGTCCCCACTTAAAAGAGGCAACCTTGTCGTGGTAAGTGGGCCTATGCTCTTTGATCAAACTGTACACTAATGCCTCCTAATAGTGCACAGCAAATGATTGATAATAGTGCTGTATAGCCATGTTTTATCAAAAGAAATGCAGAAAATTGTAAACAGTTGTCATATCAGAAGTATAGGAATGAGGATGTGCGATTTAGATTTTCTCTACATATCAATATGCAACCATAAATGGCGCCATTAGAAACTACAACTTGTCCTGCAAAAAATAAGCTCTCATAAGGCTATGTGAATGGAAAAATAAAAAAGTTAGGACTATGGAAAGACGGGGAGTGAAAAAGGAAAATGGAAAATCCCAGGGTCCTTAAGGCATTAAAATATAGAAGTGTGAAGCAAATTCTGAGTTCATATTTGGAATCAGCGCGCTCATTTTAGTATAAATCACATGTTTTTCTCTCAGTAGCAAAATCATTGTTGCGCGGTGTAATCTACCGCCTTAACCAGTTTGCAGCCTCGTAGGCTTTCTGAGTATATAGATTGTAAGCCCTTATGAAAACAGAGCCACTGTTATTGCCATTAAAGCTAGCATGTTGCTGTACGTCCAATTCTATGTAGAATATAGATGTGTATTCTGTAGAGTTGAGAGTTGTGTTTATGTCAGCAGTTTTACCAGATCTAAAAAGCTAGAGTCTTAAAGGGGTTCCCCGGGGGCTACAGATATTGATGACCTATCCTCAGGTCATAATATCAGTGTAGGGAACAAAATGAAGACATCTCCATACACTGTAGTGGCTGTGCTGGGGTACTGCAGCTCAGCTCCTAAGTGAATGAGAGTTTAGGGCAGGTTCACACTTGCGTTAGGGTATTCAGTTTATAACGGAATTTGTAAGACAGAATGCAAAACAGAAGCCTTTAAGAGGCGGATCTAGACGGATCCGTTATGCTTTCCCATAGACTTCTATTATGACAGATCAAAACAGAATGAATCTTAAAGGCTTCCGTTTTGCATTCCATCTTACGAATTCCGTTATAGTCCGTTATAAACGGAACCTATAATGGAATACCCTAACGCAAGTGCGAACCCGCCCCAAGCTGGAGTATGTCAGCAACTGCACAGAGCAATGCGAAACAGCTAATTGGTGACGTTGTCAGGTATCAGAACCCCATCATTCTGATATGGAGGATCTATCCTGAGCATGGGTCATCAATGTCTGTAGCCAAGACAACCCCTTTATATCAATACTCAAGAAAATTTCAAGTTATGGACATGCTGAATATATTCCTTTTGCATTGTATTTCATGGCAACCAAAAAAGATCCTAGAAAGGTATAGAAAATTCAAAGAAGGACCACCTCATAAGAGGTATGGTAGTTCTTCTTGATAAACACAAGATGCAGGGCCACTGGTGTAAATGTGGGTTGCAGATCCAGCAATCTTGCTGATTTCACGTAAGGATCAGGAAGGAATTCTTCAACTATATGGCAAATAGGTCTGTTTTGGGTGTTTTTTGCGTCTTCTGGATCAACTATTGTTTTGTAAGGCTAAACGGTTTAACTTGATGGACTTATGTCCTCTTTCAGTTGACTAACTATAACTACTTCATATTCATGTTCACAGTGTAACCTGTTTCTGTAATGAATTTAGCAGAATCATTGAACAACTCTAATATGCAAAATATTAGCAATAAAATAAGATAAAATGAGCAAATATCCATAAGATTATAAGTGCAAATAGCAAGAGATCAACTGACAGCGTAGATTAAATTTGTAGAAATCCAGGGCTGTTTGGACAATCACTACTTGTTAGAAGAATCTCTTGGCAATAAGATGATCCCAAACCGGACACCCCACCGCAGCGGTTAGTTGTAATCTGCAGGTTTACCTGGCAGTAAATGTTCAATTAACCCTGCGGCGCCACCACAGGGGAATTTAAGAAATGCGCTATTCTCATTCAAATCAGTGGACAGGAACCTCCAGCGTGAGATATGCTGTTTTGTAGTCACTCACCACTTTGGCCAAAAGATGAGAATTATTTCCCAATAGGAAATTTCAAAATTGTTTTTGAAAAAATTTTTGGGCTATTTTGATTTAACGAAGACATGTCACCATTTTTCCTCTTTGACTTTGGCACCAGCGCAGTGAGGATTTCTTGCAGTCGTCCCTGCTCTGACATCTTCATAGCACATGTATCGATGTTACTGCTGCCAAAGCATGTGCCGGATTTCAGAGCCAGTCATCAGCGAAGTGAGGATGCCTGGCCCTGTCAATCTCAATGGGAAATGGCAAAGATGAAGAGGTGCTCCGAGGGGTTAGGCTCCGTGCTCTGAGCACCTCATTTGCATATAACAAAATAAAAATGATATTTTACGTTTTTGGCATTGATCATTGCTGTAAATTATCCGCCAACGTACAGATGATTTCCATGGACAATGGGACTTGTGCAAGCAGAATACTGTTTTAAATAATCTGGAAGTGTGCGTTATCGTGTTGTTTTCCTATTTATTCTTTTCTTATAATAATGTGCCAGTTACTTAGCTTTCCTGAATGAGTGGCCCCTTCCCCCCCTCCCCCATCATTGCTTCATTTAAAAAAAATGAAGAACATTAAAACCAGATTTCTTCTGAACAAGCTTTATTCCTGTCAGATCCAGTTTATTTCAATGACCAATTTACGTAAACAGATAACTTACCCTATGGCGCGGGCAATCTGATGGAAAACAATAATCAAATGCTCATGCTCGGAGACTTAACATTAAAAGAGTAGGATCATTTGTTATAACCCGATCCATATTCTAAGGCTTCTGTTGCTAATTAAAGTGTGTGTACGGAGCCAGCCAGTATACGCGAGCAAGCAATGCTTTTCCATACAGCAATGATGTCATGAAGATGACCAGGAGTACAGATAGATTGTATTTGTTTTTATTGGAGTGTAGCACGTTAATTGGTTCCTGGATGTTCCGGATACAAGAGAGCTGTCACGCTTTAGTGTGGGAGGGAAACCCCACACCGAACATAGGAGGGAAAGGGAAAAGAAAATAATGCCTGAAAACTTAGGGAAGGAAGATGGACACCTCTTAGTGAAATTCCTAATCAAAGCCCTGACTGACTACCAGTATGAACAGACCCCAGAGGTAGGTGAGTTCATACACAGGAATACATAAAGTCCTATATAACCCTAAAGGACCCTGTTACTAGTGACAGGAATGAGACATCCTGTTCCTCCAAAAGGAAGGATGAACGTGAGTCTCCCTAAGGCCTAATACAAAACAAGAAGCACTTAACTTCCAAGAAGCTATGGCAGCACCAGGAACTCAGCCAAGATCAAAACACCAGCTATCCACAGGTCCAATTGAACTATAAACCGCACAGCATTGTGGGAGAAACAACTATACATAGGAAAAGTTAAATGACCACAATAGCAACACCCGGAGGTTAAGGGTGTGGCCAGTACCAGAAACAACACAAACGCCTATTGATCCACAAGGTAAACATGTCAAATCAAACCACGTGTTGCCAGTCTCAAAGATCTCCTGCCACTCACTGTGGCGGGGACGTCCGTATGTCTCGGTACGTCCGTGACAAGAGCGCTATATAGCTCCATAGAAATTAGCCTTCCAGTCCACCTCACTTCCAATGGATTTTGTAAATTTTATCTTACTTTCTATGTCTTTTTTGGCATGTTGTAATTGTTATGCACTTTATCTCTGGAGGATGTCATCAGGAGGTGTGTCCTGTACCTGATTGTGATCACCTGTTCCTGGTGGTCTACTATTTAGTCTCGACTTCACCTCCTACTGATGCACATCATGACTAAGGATCCACATCTATAGTGATCCGAAACCGGTCGATTTTCTGCATTGCTGTATGTTGGTGTCACGGATGGTGTACAGGAAACAAGACATACCATATAAACAATGTCTCTCTGGATCCACAACTAAGGAACAAAGGGAGACCCCTGCAATAGAGCTGCCGCTCTCCCTCACTGCTCAGCCTATGCGAACACCCCAAAGGTGGATGGCCGCATATCCACGTTCCTCGGCTATCTATTACCTGAAGACCCTACAATAGTGAAGGGACACGACCACCGGCTCCCTACACTGACACGGAGGGAGTCAGGGTCACCTGGATCCAGAAAAGACAAAAACATAAATACATAAACAGCACTTATCTGCAGACGACTGACGACTGAGGACTGGGAACTGGGAACTGGGAACAGCATGCACACACACTCCAGGAAGTTGTATCAGCCGCACACTACTGCATTATGGGGAGGAAGTTAAAGGGTAGCGATCAGTCTGACTGCATGACAGCTGAGATAGACTAACGAGATGAGAAACTAAACCAAAACAAAGAAATTCAAGGAGGAGGATCTGAGAAGCTCCTGTGAGCGCTTCTCAGCTGTCTGGCTGTGACAGCACCCCTCCCTCTAGGAGTGGACTCCGGACACTCAGGGCCCACCTTCTCAGGATGGGACCTATGGAAAGCCCTGATGAGACGAGAGGCCTTAATGTCCGTCACTGGGACCCACATCCTCTCCTCAGGACCATAACCCTCCCAATGAATGAGGTACTGGAGGGAACCGTGGACAAGACGAGAATCCACAATCCTAGAGACCTGAAATTCAAGATTTCCATCAACCATAATCGGAGGAGGATGCAAAGGCGAGGGTACAATAGGTTGAACATAAGGTTTCAATAAGGACTTATGAAAAACATTATGGATCTTCCAAGTCTGAGGAAGATCAAGACGGTAGGCAACAGGATTGATGACAGACAGGATCTTGTAAGGCCCAATAAACCTAGGACCCAACTTCCAGGAGGGAACCTTCAATTTGATATTCTTGGTAGACAACCACACCAGATCACCAACATTCAGGTCCGGACCAGGCACACGTCTCTTATCTGCCACACGCTTATATCTCTCACTCATGCTCTTTAGATTATCCTGAATCTTTTGCCAAATAGATGACAAAGACGAGGAGAATCTGTCCTCATCAGGCAAACCAGAAGAGCCCTCTCCCGAGAAAGTCCCAAACTGCGGATGGAACCCATATGCACCAAAAAATGGTGACTTATCAGAGGACTCCTGACGACGGTTATTTAAAGCAAACTCAGCAAGGGACAAAAAAGAACACCAATCCTCCTGATTCTCCGCCACAAAACAGCGCAGATATGTCTCCAGATTCTGATTGACGCGCTCTGTCTGGCCATTCGACTGCGGATGGAAAGCAGAAGAGAATGACAACCGAACCCCCAAGCGAGAACAGAAAGCCTTCCAGAATCTGGAAACAAACTGCGTGCCCCTATCAGAGACTATGTCTGAAGGAATCCCATGCAATTTGACAATGTGGTCAATAAATGCCTGCGCCAGCGTCTTAGCATTGGGCAAACCAGAAAAAGGGATAAAATGCACCATTTTGCTAAAACGGTCCACCACGACCAGAATCACAGACTTCCCCGAGGAACGAGGCAAGTCCGTTATGAAGTCCATGGACAGATGTGTCTTAAGGACGGGAAGGAATGGGCAAAGGAAGGAGAGGACCTGATGGCCGTGAATGAGGGACCTTGGCACGAGCGCAAGTCTCGCAAGCTGCCACAAAACCCTCAACCGACTTACGAAGCGCAGGCCACCAGAATCTCCGAGCGATGAGATCCAGTGTGGCTCTTGCCCCCGGGTGCCCAGCAAGGACCGTGTCGTGGTGTTCTTTAAAAATCTTGTGTCTCAAAGCGAGAGGCACAAACAACCTCCCAGGAGGACAAAGATCAGGAGCTTCTGACTGGGCTGCCTGCACCTCTGCCTCCAATTCAGGAAAAAGAGCAGAGACCACCACACCTTCAGCCAAAATGGGACCCGGGTCTTCTAAAATTCCCACCTCTTGGAAAACAACGTGACAGGGCATCTGCCTTCACATTCTTAACCCCAGGGCGGAACGTAACAACAAAATTAAACCTTGAAAAGAACAAAGACCATCTGGCCTGTCTCGGGTTCAGACGCTTGGCTGACTCCAAATAGGCCAGATTTTTATGGTCAGTAAACACGGTAATAGGGTGTCTGGCTCCCTCTAGCCAATGGCGCCATTCCTCAAAAGCCAACTTGATGGCCAACAATTCCCTATCTCCCACATCATAATTTCTCTCTGCGGAGGAGAGTTTCTTTGAGAAAAAGGCACACGGTTGCCATTTGGCAGGAGAGGAACCCTGAGACAAGACCGCACCCACCCCTACCTCAGAAGCATCAACCTCAACTATGAAGGGTAACGAAATATCAGGTTGTACTAGGATGGGAGCGGAAGCAAAACTCTCCTTGATATTAGAAAAGGCCTTACGCGCCTCTACCGACCAGGAAGAAAAATCTACCCCCTTTCTGGTCATATCAGTGAGTGGTTTAACAACAGAGGAATAATTCAAAATAAATTTCCTGTGATAATTGGCAAAGCCCAAAAAACGCATCAGTGCCTTCTGGTTCTCAGGAAGCTCCCACTCAAGCACAGCGCGGACCTTCTCGGGGTCCATGCGAAAACCAGAAGCGGAGACAAGAAACCCCAGAAATTGGATTTCTGGAACCGCAAACACACATTTTTCCAGTTTCGCATATAATTTATTCTCCCGCAGAATGAGCAAGACCTGACGTAAGTGTTCCTTATGAGTCTTGAAATCAGGAGAAAAAATCAAAATGTCATCCAAATACACTAATACAAATTTTCCCATTAAATGATAAAAAATGCTGTTGACGAAATGCTGAAAAACGGCTGGGGCATTCATCAAACCAAAAGGCATAACCAAATTCTCAAAATGGCCCTCAGGGGTATTGAAAGCCGTCTTCCATTCGTCTCCTTCTCTGACCCTAACCAGGTTGTATGCCCCTCTTAGGTCTAATTTGGAAAAGACTTTAGCCCCAACAACCTGGTTAACCACCTCAGCCCCCAGTGCTTAAACACCCTGAAAGACCAGGCCACTTTTTACACTTCTGACCTACACTACTTTCACCGTTTATTGCTCGGTCATGCAACTTACCACCCAAATGAATTTTACCTCCTTTTCTTCTCACTAATAGAGCTTTCATTTGGTGGTATTTCATTGCTGCTGACATTTTTACTTTTTTTGTTATTAATCGAAATTTAACGATTTTTTTTGCAAAAAAATGACATTTTTCACTTTTAGTTGTAAAATTTTGCAAAAAAAACGACATCCATATAGAAATTTTGCTCTAAATTTATAGTTCTACATGTCTTTGATAAAAAAAAAATGTTTGGGTAAAAAAAAAATGGTTTGGGTAAAAGTTATAGCGTTTACAAACTATGGTACAAAAATGTGAATTTCCGCTTTTTGAAGCAGCTCTGACTTTCTGAGCACCTGTCATGTTTCCTGAGGTTCTACAATGCCCAGACAGTACAAACACCCCACAAATGACCCCATTTCTGAAAGTACACACCCTAAGGTATTCGCTGATGGGCATAGTGAGTTCATAGAACTTTTTATTTTTTGTCACAAGTTAGCGGAAAATGATGATTTTTTTTTTTTTTTTTTTTCCTTACAAAGTCTCATATTCCACTAACTTGTGACAAAAAATAAAAAGTTCTATGAACTCACTATGCCCATCAGCGAATACCTTGGGGTCTCTTCTTTCCAAAATGGGGTCACTTGTGGGGTAGTTATACTGCCCTGGCATTCTAGGGGCCCAAATGTGTGGTAAGGAGTTTGAAATCAAATTCTGTAAAAAATGACCTGTGAAATCCGAAAGGTGCTCTTTGGAATATGGGCCCCTTTGCCCACCTAGGCTGCAAAAAAGTGTCACACATCTGGTATCTCCGTACTCAGGAGAAGGTGGGGAATGTGTTTTGGGGTGTCATTTTATATATACCCATGCTGGGTGAGAGAAATATCTTGGCAAAAGACAACTTTTCCCATTTTTTTATACAAAGTTGTCATTTGACCAAGATATTTATCTCACCCAGCATGGGTATATGTAAAAAGACACCCCAAAACACATTCCTCAACTTCTCCTGAGTACGGGGATACTAGATGTGTGACACTTTTTTGCAGCTTAGGTGGGCAAAGGGGCCCATATTCCAAAGAGCACCTTTCGGATTTCACTCCTCATTTTTTCCTGAATTTGATTTCAAACTCCTTACCACACATTTGGGCCCCTAGAATACCAGGGCAGTATAACTACCCCACAAGTGACCCCATTTTGGAAAGAAGACACCCCAAGGTATTCCGTGAGGGGCATGGCGAGTTCCTAGAATTTTTTATTTTTTGTCACAAGTTAGTGGAAAATGATGATTTTTTTTTTTTTTTTTTTTTTTTTCATACAAAGTCTCATATTCCACAAACTTGTGACAAAAAATAAAAACTTCCATGAACTCACTATGCCCATCAGCGAATACCTTGGGGTCTCTTCTTTCCAAAATGGGGTCACTTGTGGGGTAGTTATACTGCCCTGGCATTCTAGGGGCCCAAATGTGTGGTAAGTAGGTAAATGACCTGTGAAATCCGAAAGGTGCTCTTTGGAATGTGGGCCCCTTTGCCCACCTAGGCTGCAAAAAAGTGTCACACATCTGGTATCTCTGTATTCAGGAGAAGTTGAGGAATGTGTTTTGGGGTGTCTTTTTACATATACCCATGCTGGGTGAGATAAATATCTTGGTCAAATGCCAACTTTGTATAAAAAAATGGGAAAAGTTGTCTTTTGCCAAGATATTTCTCTCACCCAGCATGGGTATATGTAAAATGACACCCCAAAACACATTCCCCAACTTCTCCCGATTACGGAGATACCAGATGTGTGACACTTTTTTGCAGCCGAGGTGGGCAAAGGGGCCCATATTCAAAAGAGCACCTTTCGGATTTCACAGGTCATTTTTTACAGAATTTGATTTCAAACTCCTTACCACACATTTGGGCCCCTAGAATGCCAGGGCAGTATAACTACCCCACAAGTGACCCCATTTTGGAAAGAAGAGACCCCAAGGTATTCGCTGATGGGCATAGTGAGTTCATGGAAGTTTTTATTTTTTGTCACAAGTTAGTGGAATATGAGACTTTGTATGAAAAATAAAAAATAAAAAAAAATAACCATTTTCCACTAACTTGTGACAAAAAATAAAAAATTCTAGGAACTCGCCATGCCCCTCACGGAATACCTTGGGGTGTCTTCTTTCCAAAATGGGGTCACTTGTGGGGTAGTTATACTGCCCTGGCATTTTCCAGGGGCCCTAATGTGTGGTAAGTAGGTAAATGACCTGTGAAATCCTAAAGGTGCTCTTTGGAATATGGGCCCCTTTGCCCACCTAGGCTGCAAAAAAGTGTCACACATGTGGTATCGCCGTATTCAGGAGAAGTTGGGGAATGTGTTTTGGGGTGTCATTTTACATATACCCATGCTGGGTGAGAGAAATATCTTGGCAAAAGACAACTTTTCCCATTTTTTTATACAAAGTTGGCATTTGACCAAGATATTTCTCTCACCCAGCATGGGTATATGTAAAATGACACCCCAAAACACATTCCCCAACTTCTCCTGAGTACGGCGATACCAGATGTGTGACACTTTTTTGCAGTCTAGATGCGCAAAGGTGCCCAAATTCCTTTTAGGAGGGCATTTTTAGACATTTGGATACCAGACTTCTTCTCACGCTTTGGGGCCCCTAGAATGCCAGGGCAGTATAAATACCCCACATGTGACCCCATTTTGGAAAGAAGACACCCCAAGGTATTCAATGAGGGGCATGGCGAGTTCATAGAAATTTTTTTTTTTTGGCACAAGTTAGCGGAAATTGATATTTTTAATTTTTTTCTCACAAAGTCTCCCGTTCCGCTAACTTGGGACAAAAATTTCAATCTTTCATGGACTCAATATGCCCCTCACGGAATACCTGGGGGTGTCTTCTTTCCGAAATGGGGTCACATGTGGGGTATTTATACTGCCCTGGCATTCTAGGGGCCCTAAAGCGTGAGAAGAAGTCTGGAATATAAATGTCTAAAAAATTTTACGCATTTGGTTTCCGTGAGGGGTATGGTGAGTTCATGTGAGATTTTATTTTTTGACACAAGTTAGTGGAATATGAGACTTTGTAAGAAAAAAAAAAATAAATTCCGCTAACTTGGGCCAAAAAAATATCTGAATGGAGCCTTACAGAGGGGTGATCAATGACAGGGGGGTGATCAATGACAGGGGGGTTGATCAATGACAGGGGGGGTGATCAATGACAGGGGGGTGATCAGGGAGTCTATATGGGGTGATAACCACAGTCATTGATCACGCCCGTGTAAGGCTTCATTCAGACGTCCGGATGCGTTTTGCGGATCCGATCCATCTATCAGTGCATCCGTAAAAATCATGCGGACATCTGAATGGAGCTTTACAGGGGGGTAATCAATGACAGGGGGGTAATCAATGACAGGGGGGTGATCAGGGAGTCTATATGGGGTGATCACCACAGTCATTGATCATGCCCCTGTAAGGCTTCATTCAGACGTCCGGATGCGTTTTGCGGATCCGATCCATCTATCAGTGCATCCGTAAAAATCATGCGGACATCTGAATGGAGCTTTACAGGGGGGTAATCAATGACAGGGGGGTAATCAATGACAGGGGGGTGATCAGGGAGTCTATATGGGGTGATCACCACAGTCATTGATCATGCCCCTGTAAGGCTTCATTCAGACGTCCGGATGCGTTTTGCGGATCCGATCCATCTATCAGTGCATCCGTAAAAATCATGCGGACATCTGAATGGAGCTTTACAGGGGGGTAATCAATGACAGGGGGGTGATCACCACAGTCATTGATCATGCCCCTGTAAGGCTTCATTCAGACGACCGGATGCGTTTTGCGGATCCAATCCATGTATCAGTGCATCCGTAAAAATCATGCGGACATCTGAATGGAGCTTTACAGGGGGGTGATCAGGGAGTCTATATGGGGTGATCACCACAGTCATTGATCATGCCCCTGTAAGGCTTCATTCAGACGTCCGGATGCGTTTTGCGGATCCGATCCATCTATCAGTGCATCCGTAAAAATCATGCGGACATCTGAATGGAGCTTTACAGGGGGGTAATCAATGACAGGGGGGTAATCAATGACAGGGGGGTGATCAGGGAGTCTATATGGGGTGATCACCACAGTCATTGATCATGCCCCTGTAAGGCTTCATTCAGACGTCCGGATGCGTTTTGCGGATCCGATCCATCTATCAGTGCATCCGTAAAAATCATGCGGACATCTGAATGGAGCTTTACAGGGGGGTAATCAATGACAGGGGGGTGATCACCACAGTCATTGATCATGCCCCTGTAAGGCTTCATTCAGACGACCGGATGCGTTTTGCGGATCCGATCCATGTATCAGTGCATCCGTAAAAATCATGCGGACATCTGAATGGAGCTTTACAGGGGGGTAATCAATGACAGGGGGGTAATCAATGACAGGGGGGTGATCAGAGAGTCTATATGGGGTGATCACCACAGTCATTGATCACGCCCCTGTAAGGCTTCATTCAGACGTCCGGATGCGTTTTGCGGATCCGATCCATCTATCAGTGGATCCGTAAAAATCATGCGGACGTCTGAATGGAGCTTTACAGGGGGTTGATCAATGACAGGGGGGTAATCAATGACAGGGGGGTGATCAGGGAGTCTATATGGGGTGATCAGGGGTGATTAGGGGTGATCAGGGGCTAATAAGGGGTTAATAAGTGACGGGGGGGGGGGGGGGTGTAGTGTAGTGTAGTGGTGCTTGGTGCTACTTTACTGAGCTACCTGTGTCCTCTGGTGGTCGATCCAGACAAAGGGGACCACCAGAGGACCAGGTAGCAGGTATATTAGACGCTGTTATCCAAACAGCGTCTAATATACCTGTTAGGGGTTAAAAAAAACACATCTCCAGCCTGCCAGCGAACGATCGCCGCTGGCAGGCTGGAGATCAACTCTCTTACCTTCCGTTCCTGTGAGCGCGCGCGCCTGTGTGCGCGCGTTCACAGGAAGTCTCGCGTCTCGCGAGATGACGCGTATATGCGTGACTGTGCGCAGCGCTGCCACCTCCGGAACGCGATCCTGCGTTAGGCGGTCCGGAGGTGGTTAAACAGGTCCGGGATTAGAGGAAGCGGATAAGGAACACGAATAGTGATACTGTTCAGCTCCCTGAAATCCAGACAAGGTCTTAAAGAACCATCTTTTTTCTTAACAAAGAAAAAACCAGCGGCAACAGGTGACTTCGAGGGTCGTATGTGTCCTTTTCTCAAACTCTCAGAGATATAAGCCCGCATAGCGACCCTCTCAGGTTGGGAGAGATTGTATAAACGAGATTTAGGCAGCTTGGCGCCTGGGATGAGATTAATAGGGCAATCATACTCCCTGTGCGGAGGCAAACCCTGAACTCCACTCTCAGAGAAGACATCCAAAAATTCAGAGAGGAAAGGTGGTACAGTCTTAGTAGAAACCTCAGAAACAGATGTTATGAGGCAATTCTCTCTGCAAAAGTTACTCCAACCATTTATTTGCCTCGCTTGCCAATCAATGGTGGGGTTATGTTTAGTGAGCCAGGGTAGCCCCAACACTAGAGGAGTAGGCAAACCGCAAAGGACGAAACATGACACATCCTCAACATGAGCATCACTCACAATTAAACGGATATTGTGAACTATGCCCTTTAATGATTTCTGAGAAAGTGGAGCTGAATCAATAGCAAAAACAGGAATATCCCTTCCCAAAGTGCATACCTGGAAACCATGAGTTATTGCAAATTGATTATCAATGAGGTTGACAGCTGCTCCACTATCCACAAAAATCTCACAAAAAATGCTCTTGCTCTCTAGCGCCACCCTAGCAGGCAGGACAAAACGGGAACTACAAGCAAACGGAAAACCTTCAATTTCCGCCAATTTCCAAACCCTGCCAATAGTAACAGACGGAACATTTTTAAAAGATTTTTTCCTTTTTGTCTCTTTATTACTCCCAGAAAACTGCCTGAATCTCCTTGAGGGACAAACATTTGCCAAATGATTTATACCTCCACAACAAAAACAAACCCTCCCATGCGGGCTGAATCTTCTATTGTCAGAGGCAATCAACCCCAGCTGCATGGGCTCCTGCTCAGAAGGGGCTGACAGCGACTGAGACTCCTGCGCACAGAATGAGACCGCTGCACTGTTCCGAGACTGAGTAGGACAGGAAGGAGAGATCTCTCGTCTCTCTCTAAGACGCCTGTCAATACGAACGGCCTGAGACATAGCAGAGTCCAAGGAGATAGGCCTCTCATGAAAGGAAAATGCATCTTTCAATCCCTCTGAAAGACCATGGCAAAATTGACTTCGGAGTGCAGCATCATTCCAACCAGTATCAGCTGCCCATCTCCGAAATTCGGAGCAGTATATCTCTGCGGATTGTTTACCCTGGCATAGCAGACATAGTCTAGACTCAGCCAGAGCAATACGATCCGGATCATCATATATCTGACCCAGGGCTAAAAAGAATTCATCCACTGAGCGGAGGGGCCGTGCCCCCTCCTGTAGCGAAAAGGCCCAAGACTGAGCGTTACCCCTGAGCAGCGATACAATGATCCCCACCCTCCGTTCTTCATCACCAGAAGAATGGGGAAGAAGGCGAAAATGGAGTTTGCAAGCCTCTTTAAAACACACAAAATTCTCACTACCCCCAGAGAACGTATCCGGGAGCGAGATCTTGGGCTCAGCACAAACTCCATGAACGCAAGCTGAACCGGTCACTTGAAACCGAGAAAAAATCCTACGGAGATCAGCTACCTCCAATGAAAGACCCTGGAGGCGTTCAGCCAAAAGTGAAACCGGATCCATGCTTGAGACGGTTTTGGCGGCTGATAATGTCACGGATGGTTTACAGGAAACAAGACATACCATATAAACAATGTCTCTCTGGATCCACAACTAAGGAACAAAGGGAGACCCCTGCAATAGAGCTGCCGCTCTCCCTCACTGCTCAGCCTATGCGAACACCCCAAAGGTGGATGGCCGCATATCCACGTTCCTCGGCTATCTATTACCTGAAGACCCTACAATAGTGAAGGGACACGACCACCGGCTCCCTACACTGACACGGAGGGAGTCAGGGTCACCTGGATCCAGAAAAGACAAAAACATAAATACATAAACAGCACTTATCTGCAGACGACTGAGGACTGAGGACTGGGGACTGGGAACTGGGAACTGGGAACTGGGAACTGGGAACTGGGAACAGCATGCACACACACTCCAGGAAGTTGTATCAGCCGCACACTACTGCATTATGGGGAGGAAGTTAAAGGGTAGCGATCAGTCTGACTGCATGACAGCTGAGATAGACTAACGAGATGAGAAACTAAACCAAAACAAAGAAATTCAAGGAGGAGGATCTGAGAAGCTCCTGTGAGCGCTTCTCAGCTGTCTGGCTGTGACAGTTGGTTTTTATCTGCACGGGATTAAATAAAGCCTCAAGTATTTTTCAGTGAAGCTGGACTGTCTTTCTTTTTATTAAGAGCGCTATATAGCTCCATAGAAATTAGCCTTCCAGTCCATCTCACTTCCAATGGTGACCTATGCTTTCAGTGCAACAAAACATTCTCTCAGGTCCTTCCGAATTTTACTAGCGCTCATAAAGGCCCATGCACACAGGCTGCTGATCGGACAAGCTATTGGACTCCTTCCCAACCATCTGCCTATGTCAACATGTACCATGGTCAGTCAAAAGGCTTGTTTGTCATTGATCAAATTTTTTATGGCTGCATAAAAATGATCACTTGTCACCAGAACATGGGCTTGTGTAAATAGGGTTGTGCTGTCGATCATACCAATGATCGGTCCATGTAAATGGAGCTAAGTGAGCGCCGATCAATTTACTATATTGTCAATCAGCGCTAATTACCAGCAGAAAATCTGCCACTGTGAGGCTACATTCACACAACGGTTTTAAGAAGAATGGTAGTTTATAGGGTTCTTCACATGTTTAGGACATGTCTTATTTCATCTGTTTTCATGGACCGACAGCCCCCATACAATTGAAGGGGACTGTTTTTAACCTCCGTTTCTGGAAAAGGGAATCGGAGAAAAAAGGCAGTTAAAATGTCATGAGAATGTAGCCTAAATGGGCCTTAACTCTTTTGGACTATACCTCCTGATTATAGTCATAGTTTTCTTTCTTCCTACCATTTTCTACCCTAAGCTTTCCATCTGGTGTAAATTGGCGTACGCGTGGTAAGAGACTTTCAATCTAATTACTCTTGTCTGGCTGTACACTATCACAATACATACTTCATACATACTATAGGGGATGTATACTTATATTCGGCTATGTTTAGAGTGACGTCACACATTTCCTCCTTTAGTGGTTTTGATTTAAGACAAAGAAAGCATAATGAATGCTAACATACCAGTTAAAATAAATCTAATAGACGTCTAATCACACCAAAAATTATAGTGAAAGACGAGACTGTTAAAATAAAGAGAGAAAGAAGAACAATCCCAGACAGACAGTAGTAGCCTTTACATAGTGAGGACTCCTAGTTTTTTTTTAATCTTCAACGTTTCACCCTGAAGAGTAGGCCTTTATAAATCTATAGGAGGAACACACAATACCACAAAAGTTTGTAACAGATTTTTTATAGCACTTTTTTAAAACTTGAGCAGGCATATCATAACTAGAGATGGCCTTGTGGTTCGCCCGGCGGTCATTTTGCTGTGAACTTTGTGCGTTCGCGATTCGCCGAACATGCGAACATATGGCAATGTCCGCCAGCGCCATATTATTTTGCATTGCGCTGAACTTTTACCCATGACACATCCATCAGGTGGGACAGGACAACCAATTGAGATGTTTCAGCACATGGAAGCACATGGCATAGTATATGCTCAGTACGGCTCTTACTGTAGTACCGTAAGTATAGCGCAGACCGGCATCTCCCTCGGTCATGCGCCGCTTGCCGCACCTCCTTCCTCATGCGCCGTCTGCTCCAGCTCCCTCTGTCATGCGCCGCCTGCCCCAGCTCCCTCTGTCATGCGCCGCCTGCCTGTTCATTCATAAAGTGAGATAAGCAGGCAGGCGGCGCATGAGGAGGGAGCTGGGGCAGGCGGCGCATGACAGAGGGAGCTGGAGCAGACGGCGCATGAGGAGGGAGGTGCGGTAAGCGGCGCATGACCGATGGAGATGCCGGTCTGCGCTATACTTACGGTACTACAGTAAGAGCCGTACAGAGCATATACTATTAGATATAGATCAGATTGAATGTTTAACAGTTGCGGGGCCCGGTGTATTAGAGTAGAGTCACTGCACCGGGCCCCGCCATGAGTGTCTCTGCCTCCTCCCTCCACACTGATGCATCTGATGGGGGATCTGTAGATGACACTTATGGGGATCTGTGGATGACATAAGTGTCATCCACAGAGCCCCATAAGTGTCATCCACAGATCCCCCATCAGTGTCATGCACAGATCCCCCCTCAGTGTAATGCACAGATCCCCCCTCAGTGTCATCCACAGATCCCCCATCAGTGTCATGCACAGATCCCCCCTCAGTGTCATGCACAGATCCCCCCTCAGTGTAATGCACAGATCCCCCCTCAGTGTCATTCACAGATCCCCCCTCAGTGTCATTCACAGATCCCCCCTCAGTGTCATTCACAGATCCCCCATCAGTGTCATCCACAGATCCCCCATCAGTGTCATCCACAGATCCCCCATAACAGTGCGTCATCCACAGAACCCCCATAACAGTGCGTCATCCACAGATCCCCCATAACAGTGCGTCATCCACAGATCCCCCCATAACAGTGCGTCATCCACAGATCCCCCCATAACAGTGCGTCATCCACAGATCCCCCCATAACAGTGCGTCATCCACAGATCCCCCCATAACAGTGCGTCATCCACAGATCCCCCATAACAGTGCGTCATCCACAGATCCCCCATAACAGTGCATCATCCACAGATCCCCCATAACAGTGCGTCATCCACAGATCCCCCATAACAGTGTCATCCACAGATCCCCATAACAGTGCGTCATCCCCAGATCCCCATAACAGTACATCATCCACAGACCACCATTAGTTCAAAAGCTACCAAAAGCACACCTTTTGGTTCAAAATATTTTTTTCTTATTTTCCTCCTCAAAAACCTAGGTGCGTCTTATCATCAGGTGCGTCTTATAAAGCGAAAAATACGGTATATTATAGTGCATGTGTATTGTGCAGCAGTTGTGTGCGGTTCTGCTGCGATACCGCAGCTATATAGAGGGACAAACACTATTGGAACAACTAATTGCAACGGGTGTGATATACCTGTTGCCCACAAAAAAACTAATTGAGGGGTGTGATATACCTTCTTCCACAAAATACTGATTGAGGGCTGCGATATATCTTATGCCCCAAATAAACAGGGTGGTGTGATATAACTGTTGTAGCAAAAATAATAATTGAGGGCTGCGATATACCTGCTTCCACAAAATACTGATTAGGGGTTTGATATGCCTGTTTCCACCAAATATTGATTGATGCCTGCAATATACATGCTTCCACAAAATACTGATTATGGGGTTTGATATACCTGCCTCCACCAAATATTGATTGACGCCTTTGATATACCTGCGTCCACAAAATACTGATTAAGGGGTTTGATATACCTACTTCCACCAGATATTGATTGAGGCCTGCGATATACCTGCTTCCACAAAATACAGATTAAGGGGTTCGATATGCCTGTTTCCACCAAATATTGATTGAGGGATGCGATATACCTGCTTCCACAAAATACTGATTAAGGGGTTTGATATACCTGCTTCCACCAAATATTGATTGAGGCCTGCGATATACCTGCTTCCACAAATACGGTTCTTCTTCTCTAGGGACTTAGGCACAGGGTCATTTTGAAAATGACAGGCAGAGGAAGAGGCAGGCCGTTCCACATGGGTGGTAGGGGTTGGGCAGGTGCACCAGGCCGGAGTCTAAGTGGGAAGTTGTCACGGCCTATGGTGTGCGCTGTGACACTGTTGCTACACTTGCGTTTGCCCGCGGCAACGTGTTGCTGTGTGAGCATGCGGTGGCAGTGTCTCGGCCTTCTGGGTGATTGCCGTGACATGGTTGCCACGCATGCTGTTGCCGGTGGTAACGTGGCTTAGTTTGCTTGTGTGTGCACTTCCCCTTTAAGTGGCTTCCTTCCTCTGTCTGGTGTTGGAGGGGTTAACTCCCTTCCTAGTGTTTTGTTAACACTGGGTTTATGTGTGTGTGGGTGTGGCTGCTTGGGCTATTTAGCCTCTGCTGGATTCCTGAAGCTGAGGGGTACTCCAGCCATGGTGTATGCTGGAGCTATCCTCCTGGTCTTCATATTCCATCTGTCCAGTGAGGGCCACCCTTGTGGTCATACTGTCACGGTTGGGGAGTGGGGGAAACCCCCCACCGTGTGGTATCAGGGGGTAAAGGGGATCAGCCTGGCCAAAAGGAGAAATAAGGGAGCAGGTCACCTTTTACCGCATCCCTAATCCTCTCCCTGACTCCTCACTGTATGAGCGGACCCCGATGGTAGGACGACTCACACTCAGGATTCCTAGAAACCCTAAGTCGCCCTGGTAATCCCTCACTTAGGAGCAGAGGAGAGACAACCTGTTCATCCCAGTCATGGAGGAACAGGAGTCTCTATCTGAGGCCAGGCTGCAAGGAGAGGGGAACACATACAGCTATAGAGATGGCAGGTAAGCGAGACCAGTAACACACTTACCTGCCACAGACACACTGACTGGAACCCGTGCACAAGTGCTGGTGTCCACACCAACATTAAAAGGACACACCACACACCACAAACCACACAGGGACCCAGGATACCCATAGCTGCAATAAACGTGAGACACCATTAGAACATCAATGACCACAAGGGTGGCCCTCACTGGACAGATGGAATATGACGACCAGGAGAATAGCTCCAGCATACACCATGGCTGGAGTACCCCTCAGCTTCAGGCATCCAGCAGAGGCTAAATAGCCCAAGCAGCCACACACACACACACACACACACACACATAAACCCAGTGTTAACAAAACACTAGGAAGGGAGTTAACCCCTCCAACACTAGACAGAGGAAGGAAGCCACTTAAAGGGGAAGTGCACACACAAGCAAACTAAGCCACACGTTACCACCGGCAACAGCATACGTGGCAACCATGTCACGGCAATCACCCAGAATGCTGAGACACTGCCACCGCATGCTCACACAGCAGTGTGTAGCAACAGTGTCACAGCGCACACCATAGGCCGTGACACATAGTTGGTTGAGTGGCTCACTCAGCCTTCCGCTTCTGAACCCTCCTCATCCTCTGTATCTGCACCCTCCTCACTCTCTGCTGTGTGCACCCTCAAATACACCACCACCATAGCCCCTCCACTCGAGTCAGAGAAATTATTTTCCCATCCATTCCCAGATCTTACCGATGCGCAGCCATTCTTGACATTGGATGAGGAAGAGGAGGTAGCAACGGTCGCCACCTGGTGGTCTGACGACAGTACCTAGAGCAGGTCCCCGCTGTTGCTGTCTACTCCGACATCTCAAATGTCAGTGGTGGTGAAGGTGACAATGATGACGTGTCGATGGACGTCACGAGGGTGCCCACAAGAGAGGAAGAGGAGGGGAGTTCAGAGGGAGAGACGGAGCAGCGGAGAAGGAGGAGCAGCAGGCAGAGCTCGCAGGGCATGGGAACAGTAGGCAAAAGCAGACTGCAAATGTATCTGGAGCGAGCCATCCACCATGCACAGTTACTTCTGGCGCTCCCAGAATGCCGGCACATGGCTCCGCAGTGTGGGCTTTTTTTAACGTGTCAGGTGCTGACAATAGTGTTGCCATCTGCAGCCTGTGCTGTCAACACATAAGTCGTGGTAAGCCCAACACTCACCTATCGACGACCACCTTAAGAAGGCACCTGGCCTTTCATCACCGAGCCCAGTGGGAGCAACGCCGTCAGAACCCACAAAGCCACACTCCCGGCGCTCCACGTTCTGCCTCTTCTCCTTCTTCTCTCTCCTCCCATTTGTCCTCCACTCCACCTTTCACCGTGCCGTCGTTGCATTCATCTGGCAGAAGGCAGGCTTCTGTGGCCCAAATGTTCGAGCGTAAAAAGTTGATGACGCCAGATAGCCCTCTTACCCAACGGCTGACCGCTGGCTTGTCGGAACTGCTAGCCCCCCAACTACTGCCATATAAACTGGTGGACTCTGATGCCTTTAGAAAATTTGTGGCCATTGGTGCACCGCAATGGAAGGTCCCCGGAAGGAAATATTTCTCCCAGAAGGGCACCCCAGAGCTATATGGCCATGTTCAGCAGCAAGGGAATATATCTCTGGCACACAGTGTCGGTGTCAAGATACATATGACCACAGACACATGGTCTAGCAAACACGGGCAGGGAAGGTACATAACTTTTACTGCCCACTGGGTGAACCTTCTGACGCCCGTCAAGTATGTAACCCATGGCACCCGTGTGGATTTGGTGTTACCACCATGGATTGCAAGCAGGCCTGCCTCTTCTTCTCTTCCTCCTACTTCATCCTCCGTCTCCTCCTCGGCTGACTCCTCCTTTTCCATTGCTACCGCCTCTTCCGCTGTGCCACCCAAGCTCCCCAGAACCTATTTGACGTGCCAGGTGAGATGTTACCATGCTGTGCTGCGGCTGTTGTGCCTGGAAGCCAAGAGCCACACCGGTCCTGCACTGCTTTCAGCTCTGCGGTCACAGGCCGATCGCTGGCTAACCCCGCTCAATTTGACAGTTGGTAAAGTGGTGGACAATCTGCTGAGCATGCTGAAACAGGGCAAAATGACACACGTGCCGTGCATGGCACATGTCCTGAGCTTGCAGCGATTCGTTGCCAAATACCCCGGGGTCCAGGGCATCTTTCAGCAGGCTAGGAAAATCTTTGGCCATTTTAGAAGATCTTACATGGCCATGGCTCGCCTTGCTGACGTTCAGTGGCAACACCACTTGCCTGTCAGACATCTGATTTGTGACAGCCCGACGCACTGGAACTCCACCTTGTATATGCTTGATAGGCTGCTCAAGCAGCAATGTGCCATTAATGACTACCTGTACAAACTCTTTGGCAGGACAGGTTCTGGGGAGCTTGGTTTATTTTCACCGCGCCAGTGGCTGCTCATGCGTAAAGCATGCAGACTTCTGCGGCCATTTGATGAGATCACCAAACTGGTCAGTCGCAGCCAGGGCGCCATCAGTGACATTGTACCGTACGCCTTCTTTCTGGAGTGTGCATTGCGTCGTGTCATTGATCAAGCCGTCGAGGAGCAGGAGCTAGAAGATGAGAAAGTCGCAATACTGAATGAATTCCCAGGGGAGCCTACTCCATCTGAGACAAGTCAGCAGGAGTCTGAAGAGGAGTCAGAGGAGGAGGGGGAGGAGGAGGAGGAACAAGAAGAGCAGGCTTTGAGGGGGACATTAAACTTTTCGGGGATCCCTGGTGTTGTCCGTGTCTGGGGGGAGGAGACCGAGGACGACATTCTCCTGGGCGATGAACAGGAGTCAGGGCACTTCACCGCTTCCAATTTAGTGCAAATGGGGGCCTTCATGCTCCAGTGTTTGAAGCATAAAGAGCAAGGACCAGTACTGGGTGGCAACGTACTTAGACCCCCAGTACAAACACAAAAACGCAGACATGTTACCAGCATCACAGAGGGCTGTCAGAATGCAGCATTTCCAGGCCTTGCTACAAGAGATGCTGCATTCTGCTGTTGCTGGCGCTGGCAGAGGAATTTCCACCAACAGCGAAACAGGTGCGGGTACAATCCTACCGCGCCTGCAAGAAGAGGGCGGCTTGAAGATGTGTTGGTCACTTCGGATATGAGATCATTCTTGCAGCCAACCCATCGACAGCCACCCTCCGGATCTAGCCTCAGGGAACGCCTAGACCGACAGGTGTCCGACTACATCGGGTTAACGGCCGATGTGGACGCTCTTAGAAGCGAGGAACCCCTGGACTACTGGGTGTGCAGGCTTGACCTGTGGCCAGAGCTGGCACAATTTGCCATGGAACTCTTGGCTTGCCCCTCGTCGAGTGTCCTGTCCGGAAGAAAGTGCGCCTAGCTCATGACAGTGTGGACTACCTCACATTTCTAAAAATGAATGAGGAATGGATCTTGAAGGAATTCAACACTTGTGACAACCACGTGTAATTGAATTTCCTCATACCAGCCCACACATTCGCCACCACCCAGAACAAAGAATGGTCCTTGTGTTATGTATATACAGCAGCATAAAATACCTTTTCTGTCAGGTGAATGCCTAATTTTTGGGGCCTGTACTGGCCTACAGTAAATTTTTTATCCAGTGACCGCCTAATGAACCTCTAGTCACATAATCCCAAATTATTTTCTGTCAGGTGAATGCCTAATTTTTGGGCCTATACTCCAGTGGCCTACAGTAAAAATTTTATCCAGTGACCGCCTAATGTACCTCCAGCCACATCATCACAAGTTCTTTTTTTGTCAGGTGAATGCCTAATTTTTGGGGCCTGTACTGGCCTACAGTAAAAAAAATTATCCAGCGACCGCCTAATGTACCTCCAGCCACATCATCACAAGTTCTTTTCTGTCAGGTGAATGCCTAATTTTTGGGGCCTGTACTGGCCTATAACTGAAATAAAGTGGCCTAAATGGGAGGAAATGCTCAAAACCCCCAAATACTGTGTTTATAACCGGGAGCAATTCCTCTGCATGTGATCCGTTGCTAACGGCAATCTCCAGCAAAAAATGCATACAATGGAGGATGTCGGCAGCGGACCACATGCACCACATGTGGTCTGCTGCCGACATCCTCCATTGTATGCATTTTTGCTGGGGATTGCCGTTAGCAACAGATCACATGCGGAGAAATTACTCCCCCAGTTATAAACACGCCACAGTGTTTGGGGTTTTTGAGCATTTCCTTCCATTTAGGCCAATTTATTTCAGTTATTTTTCTTGATATGTTTAGAATGTGCCATTGTGTACTGATGGTAGCATTGTGTTGCACCTGGTAGCCTGTGTCACATGGCCTGCTATAAGTGGGGCTTACAGCCTTATCATCTCTCCCACTACCTGAGTGATTTCACTGTGGAGGTATGTGGGAGCTTGGCTGTAAGTTGTATCTTAGCACCTCTCAGACCGTGTTCACACACCCTAGGTACTCCTGTGGCCTAAAATAAAAAATTTCTAGGATCCAGCAGGGCACATTTTTGCGAGTTACCCTCTAAGACGCATAAAAATGTCCCCTGATTAAAATACATATTTTTTGTAGGAATTTTTGCCAATGATCCCTCTCTGGTTTGTCACTGTCCATGTTGTGGGCCCGCCGCGAATGCACGGTTCGCGAACATTTGATCGCGAACGCGCGTTTGCATTCGCGAACCGTCGCGAACGATATTCGTCCATCACTAATCATAACTTCATAGTTTGGTTAAGTCCACCTTAAAGGGGTCATCCTGATGATGATGATTATGTATAGTCTTGTCTTACCCTTAGGGCCTCGATGCGCTTAGCTGGCTGATTCAACAAGGGAGGAAAAAGAAGAAGGCTTGACACTTTACCATGGGCGCAAAGGCCTAGAGGATAAGGCACCTATTCCAGAGACCAATTTCCTAGCACTTATCAAAATAGAGAATCAAGAAAAAGGGAGGGAAGGTAGAGGGATCTCAAGGTTCAGAGGGTTCGGGCGAGATATCAAATTATAGGTCATCAACATCAGATCAGTCCCGGATGTCATCTGTTAGAAGAGCTCTGGCACTCCAGCTGTGGTGAAACTACAACTCCCAGCATGCTCCATTCATTTTTGTGGAGTTCTGAGAACAGCCAAGCAAGTCTGCATCTTGGGAGTTGTAGTTTTACCACAGCTGGAGTGACGGAGGTTAGCCATCACTGTCCTAGGCCATGTGACATCACCGTACTTCAGTCACATGGCCTTGCTGCAGCTCAGCCCCATTGAAGTGAATGGGGCTGAGCTGCAATACTCAGCACTGCCACTATACAATGTACTGCGCTGTGCTTGGAAAGCTGCCGGGAGAACTCCCTGAAACTGTGATATTAATGACCTATCCTGAGGATAGGTCATCATTATATTTACCTGAATAACCCATTAAGTTTTGGCTTTTTGAGTTTTGCACACAAATTTTTTTACCTTAATGTTTTACCTTAGTCTTCTCTATACATAAAAATTGTTGTGTAACAAAAAAAGCATGAATTGCTGGAGTTTTTTCACTAGTGTTTATTGTAGTAAAAACACCAGCTCCAGATGTTAGCAGAAGGTCTCTGGGAAATATAAAATGCAGGACATATATTTTTTTGTTGTTGATGTTTTTGTTCATTAGGTGGCTTTTTTTTGTCTTTCTTGTTTCTTTTTAAAAACACAGCATGCTGGAGCTCGCGTTTTTTCAGGCATTTTGACATCACTATAGGGGAAAAATTAAATGTTAGTGGAAAAAAACACTATGTGCAAACAATTACCAGAAAAACATCACAAAAGCTACAGCAAAACAAACATAGGTGCCAAAAAATCTAAGCGCTTATTCTGCCGATTTCTCACAGGTGAACAAAAAAAAACACCAGATCCATATTTGTAAAGAGGCATACAAACATGCAATTTGGGGGAGATTTAGTATGACTAGTATAAACGAGTATAAAGGGAAATTGTCTTAGTTACTCATAGCAACAAATCAGATTCCACCTTTCATTTTTCAAAGATGCTCTAAAAAATGAAAGGTGGCATCTGATTGGTTACTGTGGGCAACTAAGCCAGTTTTCCTTACACCACTTTGATACGTCTTCTCACTTATTTGTAAGTATGTTGTACTGCCAAAATAAAAATTCTAAAGTCTCCTGAATTCATAGTTACTCATTATAGCCAAACTCAAACTGATAAGAATATGGCTTTATGAGATCAGGAGATCGGAGATCTGGTGAGAATTGATACTCTGCAAACAGACAGATTTTTAACCCCTGTATCTCAAAAACCGCAGAATTTTTTTTAGTGAAGACTAGAGATGAGCGAATTTCAAAAAAATTATATTCGGTCAGTTTGCCGAACTTTTCGAAAATATTAGATCCGAATTAATTTGTGGCTAATCGCATAAAAAAACAGCTATTTCCTGGTTGCAGAGAGCCTGTATAGTGGTGTAGAACATTGTGCCTTGCAGCAACACGCATAGTATGTCTGCTTTGGTAGTAAAAGAATACTGTGAGTCAGTATGACACTCGGATGACAGGCATCGCTCATAGAATCACTGCACACTTCACTTCTTTGGGCAGTTACGGGGGCAAAAACTGACCAAATAACTGAAGTGTGAACTCAGGCTTACAGGTCGATGTTTAGCGTCAGTATAAAGAACCGTGCAGAGGCCCAATATCCTACTATAGTGTGAAAGAGTGCACTTCTTTTACACCCAGTCGTCAGCTGATTTCACATAGATGTCTACAGAACCTGTTCTATTAATGCTTATACAAGTAGAGCCCCCCTGACAGAGTGGAGAGGGGTGTCAGCAGTAAATTTTTTGACGTCGCTGATTATTTTGCCCTTCCTCTGATCCGTTAAAACAATAACCCCCCCCCCAAAAATGGATCCTGACTGTTGAGCATCCGCCTTCTCTCAGTCAGCATTTGGTCAGTAATCGATCAATATTGCTAATGCAAAAAAAAAGAACAGGAGTGGATCCCAAACAGAGATAACACGTGAATGGAATATTTGCATGTCTTCTGTGTTTTGTACCCACCTCCTGCTTTTGACTACCAAATCATAAGCCAATTTCAGATGGGACCATACAGGCCTTACAGCTGCTACACAGACAGGATCCATTGTGCCTCTCATTTTTCCTTCCTTCTGACAGATCAAAAGAAGGGTCAAATAAAATGATGATGTCAACCAGGCCAAAAAGGCAAAATAGTGGCCCAGTCATGAAGTAGGGAGGGGCGGGAAGTCCACAGAGTGGCCCAATGATATAGCGTGGAGGTGGAAGCAGCATCAGGAGACCACAGAGTGGAAAGGTGACATAGTGTGGAGGTGGCAGAAGCATCAAGAGACCACAGAGTGGAAAGGTGACATAGTGTGGAGGTGGCAGCAGCAGCATGAGGCCACATAGTGGCAAGGTGACATAGTGTTGAGGTAGCAGCAGCATCAGGAGACCGCAGATTGGCAAGGAGACAGCGTGGAGGTGGCAGCAGCATCAGGAGACCACAGAATGGCAAGGTGACATTGTGTGGAGGTTGCAGCAGCATCAGGAGACCACGGAGTGACAACGTGACATAGTGTGGAGGTGGCAGCAGCAGCATGAGGCCACAGAGTGGCAAGGTGACATAGTGTTGAGGTAGCAGCAGTATCAGGAGACCACAGAGTGGCAAGGTGACAGCGTGGAGGTGGCAGCAGCATCAGGAGACCACAGAGTGGCAAGGTGACATAGTGTTGAGGTAGCAGCAGCATCAGAAGACCACAGAGTGGCAAGGTGACAGCGTGGAGGTGGCAGCAGCATCAGGAGACCACAGAGTGGCAAGGTGACATAGTGTGGAGGTGGCAGCAGCATCAGGAGACCACAGAGTGGCAAGGTGACATAGTGTGGAGGCAGCAGCATGATGAGGCCAGACAGTGGCGCAATGAAAGAGTGTGGAGGTGGCAGCAGCATCAGGAGACCACAGAGTGGAAAAGTGACATAGTGTGGAGGTGGCAGAAGCATCAAGAGACCACAGAGTGGAAAGGTGACATAGTGTGGAGGTGGCAGCAGCAGCATGAGGCCACATAGTGGCAAGGTGACATAGTGTTGAGATAGCAGCAGCATCAGGAGACCGCAGAGTGGCAAGGAGACAGCGTGGAGGTGGCAGCAGCATCAGGAGACCACAGAATGGCAAGGTGACATTGTGTGGAGGTTGCAGCAGCATCAGGAGACCACAGAGTGACAACGTGACATAGTGTGGAGGTGGCAGCAGCAGCATGAGGCCACAGAGTGGCAAGGTGACATAGTGTTGAGGTGGCAGCAGCATCAGGAGACCCACAGAGTGGCAAGGTGACATAGTGTTGAGGGTAGCAGCAGCATCAGAAGACCACAGAGTGGCAAAGGTGACAGCGTGGAGGTGGCAGCAGCATCAGGGGACCACAGAGTGGCAAGGTGTGACATAGTTGTGGAGGGTGGCAGCAGCATCAGGAGACCACAGAGTGGCAAGGTGACATAGCGTGGAGGGCGCAGCAGCAGCATGATGAGGCCAGACAGTGGCGCAATGAAAGAGTGTGGAGGTGGCAGCAGCAGCATCAGGAGGCCACAGAGTGGCAAGGTGACATAGTGTTGAGGTAGCAGCAGCATCAGGAGACCACAAAGTGGCACAATGACAGAGTGTGGAGATGGCAGCAGCAGCATGAGGAGGCCACAGAGTGGCAAGGCGACATAGTGTGGAGGTAGCAACAGCATGAGGAAACCACAGAGTGGCATGGTATCATAGTGTGGAGGTGACAGCAGCATCAGGAGACCACAGAGTGGCAAGGTGACATAGTGTGGAGGTGGCAGTAGCATCAGAAGACCACAGAGTAACCCGGTGACAGAGTGGGGAGGTGGGTGGCACTAAAAGTACCTGCTGACGATGGTGGGTGTAAGAAGGAGCACTTGGTATAAGATGTGTGGCATCAGGCGGGTGGCAGCATCAGAATAGTAGCTGAGGCAGGTAGCCAGGAGAAACCGGTCTCTTTGGTCAAGGTTTGGGTGAGGCAGCATGGATGATCTAATCTGATGCATCAGGCATTGGTGGGTGGAAATCCTGGCTGATCCGTGACTGATTCATCTTGACAAAGGTCATTCTCTCCACATTTTGGGTGGACAGGCGAGTTCTCCTTGGGGTAACTATGGCCTCCGCCTCACTAAACACCCACTCTGATGCCACACTACTGGCCGGGCAGGACAGCTTTTCCAGGGCAAACTCAGCCAGTTGCGGCCACAAATCCAGTTTAGCTGCCCAGTAGTCCAGTGGATCTTCAATGACGGCTGGCAGGGTGCACTCCAAGTATGCCACCGCCTGCTGGTTCAGGTTCTGCTCTATGTCTAGCTGCTGGTGAGTAGTTTATTCATTATGCGGGTGAAGAAAGCTGCTTATCAGCGACTGTAGACTCAGGCTGCTGCTGATGGAGCTGGTACTGCTCCTGCCACCCCCAGCCCCCTCAGCAGCCATGGCAGTGGGACTTGAGCGCAGAGGGCCCTCTGGTCAGACTTGCGAGAGGATGGACGATCGCGCATATAGGCAGCGTTCAACTGACTACATACAGTAGGATGTCTCTATAGTAGTTCAGTTTGTCCTTACTTTCAGCGGGTGTAAAAAAGGCCCTCATTTTGGACCGCGTAGCGAGGGTCTAACAAGGTGGAGAGCCAGTAGTCATCCCTCTGCCGAATGGTGACAATTCGGCTGTCACTACACAAGCAAGTGAACATGCATCGAGCCATTTGCGCAAGTGACTCAGAGAGACTCCTTGCCTCCATCTCCACTGCATACTGCCACGGCGTGTCTGGGTCATCTGCCTCGTCTTCCTCATCTCCCTCTTGCTCCTGCTCCTCCTCTCCGGTCACCTGTGTATAAAAACCCATTTCTCTACACATTGCTCCTGTTCAGCCCCCACAGGGCTTATGTGGCCGTGAGATGTAGGCGCCACGTCTCCAGTCCCCTGACCAACCATATTTACCAGCATCTTTTCCAGGATATGAATCAGTGGAATGACGTTGTTTATCCTGTAGTCCTTGCGACTGACAAATAAAGTGGCCTCCTCAAAGGGCACAAGCAAAAGGCAGGTGTCACACAAGAGCTGCCACTGGCTGACATCGAAGTTACACAGTGGAGTACTCCTGTCCGCTTGGATCATCAGGAAAGCGTTTATGGCCTTTCTCTGTTCGTATAGTATAGTCGGTCCAACATATGAAGGGGGAATTCCAACGGGTGGAAAAATTTGCATATCAGCCTATGTTGGGGGATGCCATTCTGCCGTGTGCTTTGCAGTGTACGAGTGGCTGAAGTGCATGCAGTTTCTTGGCCATTTTTAGGATGTCTTGCAGATGGGTGGAAGACTTCAGGAACTGCTTGACAACCAGATTGAACATGTGTGCCATGCAGGGCGCATGGCTCAGCCCTCCTTGATGCAGCGCTGACACTATGTTCTTCCCGTTGTCGGTCACCATGGTTCGATTTTGAGTTGTCGCGGAGAAAGCCAGGATTCGATTTCTTGATGGAGGACACGGAGCAGTTCCTCCTTGTGTGACTCCGTTCACTCAGGCAAACGAGGTGCAGAACAGCGTGACACCGCTGTGCCCTGCACATGTGGTATGCTGGAGAGGCACTGTGAATTGTCCCTGCAGTGGAGGCTGAGGACCAACGGCGTGACAGCGTGGAGGCGGAATTGGCGTCACCTGGCCAAGTTGCTGTATGGCTGTGAAGAAACCACAATACCCAGTGGGCCGTAAAGGACATGTATTGTCCCTGACCGTAGTTACAGCTCCACACGTCAGTGCTGCCTTGCACTTTGGCAGACACCGACAGGCTCAAGTACTGGCCCACCTTTTGTTCTACATACATGTGCAGGGCTGGTACTGCCTTTTTGGCAAAGAAATGACGGCTTGGGACTCTCCACCACTTGAAAAGGGAGGGACTCCAGTACCAGCAACTTGGCCAGGAGCACGTTCAGCTTCTGTGTCATTGGATAAGTGCAGGCATACTGTTGTCCCTTGGCAATTGCTTCGGTGATCGATTGCTGACAGAATGACTATGAGGAGGAGAAGCAGGAGCATCAGGGAGCATCAGGACCGGTAGATGATGGGAAGGACAGACAGCTTCCTTCGGCTGAGGTGGAGGAGCCTTGACTGCCTGAAATAGGATGAGTGCCACTGGGCAGTGGCGTCGCCAGGGGGGGGCCAGAGGGGGCCACAGCCCCCCCTACATCATGCTGTGGCCCCCCCATGTGCCCCCCCCAACTAAAATGACCCCCCCCCAAGTGAGCCGCCGCCGGGCACAGGGAGATGAGCGCTTCCATTGTGCTCATCTCAATTGTAAACTGCCTGCCTGTGCCAGCGGAGGTGCAGGGGAGGGAGAGGCGTGTCCCTTCTCCTTCCTCTGATAGGCTGCAGGCAGGCTCCTGTTTATCTTTCTAAAGCTAAAGGACCTTTGATGATGTCATCACAGGTCCTGTAAGGGAACTGCACAGTGTAAAGTGTAGTTCCCAGGTTAGAACAGTGCATCTGCCAGGGACCTGTGATGACATCATCTTCAACATCACAGGTCCTGCAGAATCTAGCAAAGGAACTGCACTAAAAATGGTGTAGTTCCTAGGTTTCAAAGGTATATCTGCCAGGACCTGTGATGACATCATCACAGGTCCTTCAACCTCTAACAGCAAGTATTAGAAGTTCACCAGCAGCTCTGCATTGATCCATACAGACTGGAATGGAGAGGTAAGAGGAGGTCCTCCACTTTTCATCATTTACCCCCCCCCCCCCTCCATGCCCTGTTTTTACTCATTGCTCACTCATGTATAATACTTCAGACAGTTACAGTGACCACAACCTCATGTACCTCACACACAGTGACCATAATGTATAACTGACCACATATTTCTATAAACACTGCATCTCAGTATTATACCTTGTATGTGTCACATCAATACACTGCTCTGTGTGTAATATATATATATATAGATACACACACATACATGCACACACACTGCATATATTACACAGTATTATACATGCAATATGTACAGATATATAGTATATACCGCAGTGCACTGATATGTGAGGTACAAGGTATAATAGATGCTGTGTGTACAGATATCAGTACACTTCTGTATATACTATATATGTGAGGTACGAGGTATAATAGATGCAGTGTGTACAGATATATAGTATATACAGCGGTGTACTGATATCTGAGGTACGAGGTGTCAATACACTGCTGTATTTACTATATACCTGTACACACTGCATCTATTATACCTCGTACCTCACATATTACACTACTGTATATACTGTATACCTGTATACACTGCATATATTATACCCCGTACCTCACATATCAGTATACTGCTGTATATACTATATACCTGTACACACTGCGTCTATTATACCCTGTACCTCACATATCAGAACACTAGGGAATATACTATATACCTGTACACACTGCATATATTATACCGCGTACCTCACATAACTGTACACTGCTGTATATAATACACATCTGCATCTATTATACCTCTTTTGTGTGCCAGGGCTGTTTTGTAATCCAGATCGGCCCTGATGGCATAAATTATAAAACGCAGCAGCAAGAATAGTTCATGGAACAAAGGGAGGGGCTATAAAAGGGGAATGGGGGCCCAATTTAGATTCCTGCTATGGGGCCCAGTGATTTTTATGTACGCCCCTGGCTGCAGGCACTAGGCCGGCAGCCTATCAGAGGCCGGCGCAATGAGGTCATCATGCCGCCTGAGCCTTACATTACAGCGTGGGACACAGGAAGAGGCTGCATCGCATCGCTGACACTTAGGTAAGTATAAGTGTTTTTTTTGTTTTTTTTTTACAATAGTGTTACTGGCACATTGGGAGGGCTTATTACAATACTGGCACATGATGATGGGGGGGACTTTATACTGGCACATGATGATGGAGGGACTTAATACTGGCACATGATGATGGGGGGGACTTAATACTGGCACATGATGGGGGACTTAATACTGGCACATGATGATGGGGGGGACTTAATACTGGCACATGATGATGGGGGACTTAATACTGGCACATGATGATGGGGGGACTTATTACTGGCACATGATGATGGGGGGACTTAATACTGGAACATGGGGGGCTTAATACTGGCACGTGATGGGGGGCTTATTACTGGCACGTGATGGGGGGGCTTATTACTGGAACGTGATGGGGGCTTATTACTGGAACGTGATGGGGGCTCTTGTTACTGGCACGTGATGGGGGCGTTATTACTGGCACATTGGGGGGCTCTTGTTACTGGCACGTATTGAGGGCACTTATTACTGGCACATTATTGGTGGGGTACTATAGGGGCATCTACTGAGGCCACAAAGAAGGGGTGTTTTATATGGGGGGCTCTGTACAGTAGCATTTTATACTGGGACACATTATGGTGGGTACTATGGAGAAGGGGAGAGAGGAGTACTATGGAGTACACCAGCTCCCCCACCGCATGCAACACCAGCTCCCCCACTGATAGCAAACACCGCAGGAGAAATGCTAGCACAGGCTTCCAGTATCCGTAGTTTCAGGTGCTGCACATCTCGTATCTTCAGAGCATAGACGATTGCCTTCAGATGATACGAGATGTGCAGCACCTGAAACTACGGATACTGTAAGCCTGTGCTAGCATTTCTCCTGCGGTGTTGCTATCAGTGTGTGAAGAGTGGGAGAAGAGGGTTGCATTGACAATCCAACACAATGGGCAGCACATTGAACACATTTTATAAGTGGTCAGAAACTTGTAAATAACTCATGAAAGAATAAAGTTACGTTAAAACCAAGCACACCATTGTTTTTCTTGTGAAATTCCCAATAAGTGTGATGTGTCACATGACCCTCTTCCTATTGAAAAAACAAAAGTTGGATTCAAAATGGCCAATTTCAAAATGGCCGCCATGGTCACCACCCATCTTGAAAAGTTTCCCCCCTCACATATACTAATGTGCCACAAACAGGAAGTTAATATCACCAACCATTCCCATTTTATTAAGGTGTATCCATATAAATGGCCCACCCTGGTCAGCATATACCACAGCATCTAAGGAGTTAAACTATCAGATTTGGAGGTGCCTCCAATCCCGACAGTGAGATCATGTTGCCTGCTGTATAACAAGTGATGGTGCAGGCACAGCTGATAAGCTAGCGCCATAATAGTTTGGTGGCTCGCATGGTATACTATTACAGGCCAGAGTAGGAGGGGGTTAAAAAAAAGTGGTCTATTTTCTTCCATTGTAAAGTACCCGTATATTTTGGTGCTTGTTAGCAACTTCTGTGAAATTTTTTAGATTTTTAACCCGAGACTTTGAAGTCTGCAGGACCAACATGGTGTCACACCTTAGTTTTTCTGTGCTCCAGACAGTAAGAAAAAGTTGCATCAAAATGAATCTTTACTAATTCAGTCATATAATAACTACATGAATAAATGTATAAATTCATAAAGCCGGAAACCAAGAGAAAGTTGCTGAATCATGTTCGATCCAATGAGATTATATCATTTATGCTCATGATTCAAGCACATGGGAAAGCAGATTTTACACAGTTATTATATGGCATTACACCATTTATGACAATAGCTTGGGTTTTAATTACATTATTGTTATTATTTAAGTGAAGTCAGGAATCAAGATGGATCATGAAGAAAATAAGGCTGTGGGGGATGGTCGGGTCACAAGCTAGGCAGTCAAAATAATACTCAGACTAGCTGACAGAAACGCATTACAACAAGTCTAAATCCAGCTGACATCAGCAGGTGTGTGGTTGCACGTTTTATCCGTGAGACAGAGGAGCTCTATTAAATTTCGAAAATGAAAGCCTAATGTTCAGCTCGGATGGTTGAAAATGCAATAGCAGGAGGACAAGTGTCACATGTTACAATGCCTAGAATATAAAGGCTATGTACAACTTTGCAAATAGTTTTCATTCATTCCTACAGTGCATCTAAAGTAACAAATAAACAAACATTGAAATAGATATGATAAATAATATTGTGCTACTGGTGTTTACATCACCTTTGCAGATCTGGGTGTCTCCATGGTTACAGACTACAAATAAAGCAGGTGTAGTCTGGTCCTCCAGTCATACTGTCTTGTACTTGTCCCCTTCTTCTTACTAATGTACTTTACCAAAACTTCTATAACTTTTAATATTATATTTAGAGATGAGCAAAGTTTGGAAAAACTTGATTCAGACGATTTGCTGAAGTTTGTCAAGAAATTCGCTCTGAATTAATGTGTCACGAATCGCAATAACTCTGTATACCCAGCTTGGAACTTAAACTGCACGGAGAGTGCATCGCTGTGTGCATTATGTGGGGATAGCGATGATAGCAGTGGCAGTAACGGTGACAAAATTGGCTCCATGACAGAGTGGAGAGGCAGCAGCATTGGCAGTAAGGCTTCGTTAACATCACTGTTTGTTTCTGTTCTTCTGATCCATCAGAACATTAGAAAAAATAAAAAACAATCCTGTATTTTGAGCATCCATAAAGCCTCTTTCAGGCTACTTTCACACTAGCGTTCGGGGTTCCGCTTGTGAGCTCCGTTTGAAGGCTCTCACAAGTGGACACGAACGGACCCGTACTGCCCCAATGCATTCTGAGTGGATGCGGATCCGCTCAGAATGCATCAGTCTGGCAGCGTTCAGCCTCCGTTCCGCTCAGCAGGCGGACACCAGAACGCAGCTTGCAGCGTTCAGGTGTCCGCCTGGCCGTGCGGAGCCAAACGGATCCGTCCAGACTTACAATGTAAGTCAATGGGGAAGGATCCGTTTGAAATTGACACAATATGGTGCAATTTCAAACGGATCCGCCCCCCATTGACTTTCAATGTAAAGTCTGGACGGATCCGTCTGACTTTCACACTTAGAATTTTTTCTGAACTATAATGCAGACGGATCCGTTCTGAACGGATCCCAAAGTTTGCATTATAGGAGCAGATCCGTCTGTGCAGACACCAGAGGACCCGCTCTGAACGCAAGTGTGATGGTAGCCTCAGACGGTTGGGTTTTTTCAGTGTTTTGCATCATTATTTGATCAGTAATTGTGAGCCAAAACAGGAGTGGGTCCAAAACAGAGATAAAATGTAATGGAATTTTTTGCATCTCATCTGTGTTTTGGATAGGAAGGGTTGGGTAAATGGGGAGGTAGGGATTAGGCCTTGGAGGAGTCGTCCTTGTAGAGCGGCAGTATCGTTATTTCCTTTGATTGTCATTGTTCACTATGTGAATCTACTTATGTACCAAATGTTTATCTTATTATCTTATGAAAATCAATAAAAAGACAATTGAAAAGAAAAAATTGCTCTGTGCCCCACACAGCGATTGATTCCACAGATTAATTCAATGGAATAAGTCTTAATAGCTCAGCAAGTGAACTAGATAAACACAGAACAGATTAAGCTATGAATGGCACAGCAGTTGAACAAGATGCACAGGGCGATTGCAGGGACAGTACAAGCTGAGTGTAGTTTCCCTATGCACTCCCTACAGTGTCTAAAAGTTCCCTATGATCTCCCTACACCGTCCCTATCCTATAATTCTACAATCAAAAGCTTTTTTTAAAACACTGTCCCTAGCGCTTATCACATCTCTCCCTATACTCAGCTCACAGTGAAATAGCGGAGACCTCGCGGGATGAGGCTTTTAAAGGGCTGTGACATAACTGGGGATGGCTATCAGCAGATTGGCTGGCTGCATGACATTATAGGTCATATGTGTTCCCGGGCTTCTTACTTTCATTTTGTAACACATGTAGCCACCATTTTAGGCAACAACAAAAAAAACAAGGAAATTTGGATTAGTTGCAAATCTAATTTTTCCTAAACTTCAGATCGAATTTCCCTTTGGATGCTTCAATTCGCTCATCTCTAATTAGTAAAACTCAGTGCCAAAGGTTTCACTTGCAGGTTTTGTTGGAGGACCCGTCACCTCTCCTGACATGCCTGTTTTAATAGCTACATTCATTCCTCATGTAAGAACAATTCTGGAGCATGAATTCTTATGACTCGCTGTTTTGCCATTCCTTTATTATGCCGGCTAAAAGTTATGGATTAAATACTACCAGTTTGCAGCAAATGCCCAGCTGGATGTTACCAGTTGGGAAGCGAGGGTTGTCCCTGCCCAGTCCTACATCCAATCAATGCTGTCATAGTCACTCTGTGCCAGGACACACCCCCAACCGGTAACACCCTGCTGAACCTTTATTGCAGCCTGCTAGCAATTCATTTATCACTTCCAGCAGGAAAAATAAGAATGAGAGTAGTTACTAAAAAGACATGCCGGGAATGGTTACAGGTCCTCTTTAAGTTCTCAGTTTGTAAAACACACTTAAAGAGATTTATATGAATTATCTGGTAGTTTAATATCATTATGTGTTGATAATATTTCCATGTAAAGTTTTCTTTAATTAATTCAGAACCCATCTGGCAGAACATTTGGGGAAGCTTAACCTCACTGTCAGCAGGTGTTTACTTCAGGCCTTGAAAAGTTTATCTGTTCTGTGTGAACGATACATCATGTCTAATCGGTCACCTGGTGCTGCCAGTAATCACAGGAGGGATTTATTTTGTACTTCTGTACACATTTATTCTAATACTTTCATCGATGAGAAGCTGATGAGATCATGCAGGGATCATTCCATTTAAATAACATAAACATGCTGACTCGAGGAATTCTCCTCCATTGTCCATGCTCTCCTGACAGCAGATTACCAGAGAACCATCCTTTAATGACTCAGTAGCAGAAGGGCTCCATTTATATTTTCCCCTTAATACTTTTGTTTAGCAAAAAAAGTTCCCCTTTTTTAGTATGAATGTGTCAAACCATATGTTTCTGATTTTACAAATATTTGGGAATTTTATAAACATTTTCAGAATACCAAGGGCTTTTCAGCTCTTTCAGCAGGTCCCTGAAATGTATGCTTTGTTATTATTTTAACAGTGTACTTTATTCTGTGTTTTCAGGAAGCAGTAAACATTTTGTAGCATTTTACCTGTGTATATTATAGTAGAGATACATGTGTAACATTAAGTGTGTATATTACAGTAGAGATACATGTGTAACATTATGTGTGTACATCATAGTAGAGATACATAGAAACATAGAATGTGTCGGCAGATAAGAACCATTTGGCCCATCTAGTCTGCCCAATATACTGAATACTATGGATAGCCCCTGGCCCTATCTTATATGAAGGATGGCCTTATGCCTATCCCATACATGCTTAAACCCCTTCACTGTATTTGCAGCTACCACTTCTGCAGGAAGGCTATTCCCTGCATCCACTACTCTCTCAGTAAAGTAATACTTCCTGATATTACT
The DNA here is from genome assembly GCF_905171765.1 of Bufo bufo. Taxonomy (NCBI): domain Eukaryota; kingdom Metazoa; phylum Chordata; class Amphibia; order Anura; family Bufonidae; genus Bufo; species Bufo bufo. Next base: position 162,312,296 of record NC_053396.1, read on the forward strand.
TTTAAACCTTTGCCCCTCTAATTAAAACTATGTCCTCTTGTAGCAGTTTTTCTTCTTTTAAATATTCTCTCCTCTTTTACCTTGTTGATTCCCTTTATGTATTTAAAAGTTTCTATCATATCCCCTCTGTCTCGTCTTTCTTCCAAGCTATACATGTTAAGGTCCTTTAATCTTTCCTGGTAAGTTCTATCCTGCAATCCATGTACCAGTTTAGTAGCTCTTCTCTGAACTCTCTCCAAAGTATCAATGTCCTTCTGGAGATATGGTCTCCAGTACTGCGCACAATTCTCCAAGTGAGGTCTCACTAGTGCTCTGTAGAGCGGCATGAGCACCTCCCTCTTTCTACTGGTAATGCCTCTCCCTATACACCCCAGCATTCTGCTAGCTTTTCCTGCTGCTCTATGACATTGTCTGGCTACCTTTAAGTCTTCTGAAATAATGACCCCTAAATCCCTTTCCTCAGATACTGAGGTTAGGACTGTATCACTGATTTTATATTCTGCTCTTGGGTTTTTACGCCCCAGGTGCATTATCTTGCACTTATCAACATTAAATTTTAGTTGCCGGATTTTTGACGATTCCTCTAGTTTTCCTAAATCCTTTTCCATTCGGTGTATCCATCCAGGAACATCAGCCCTGTTACAAATCTTTGTGTCATCAGCAAAAAAGACACACCTTACCATCGAGGCTTCTGCAATTTCGCTGATAAAGATATTAAACAATATGGGTCCCAGAAACAGATGCCTGAGATACATTTGTAACATTTTACCTGTGTATACAGTGAGGAACTGAAGTATTTGATCACCCTGCGATTTTGCAAGTTCTCTCACTTAGAAATCACGGAGGGGTCTGAAATTCACATTGTAGGTGCATTCCCACTCTGAGAGACAGAATAAAAAAATTTAAAAAATCAGGAAATCACATTGTATGATTTTTAAAGAATTTATTTGTCTTGCACTGCTGAACATAAGTATTTGAGCACCTGAGAAACAGCAAGAATTCTGGCTACAAAGGCTTGTTACTGTGCCTTTAACCTCTTCAGGACACATGACGTATCAGTACGGCAGTTGTCCTGGTACTTAAGGACACATGACGTACCGGTACGTCATGTATAGTTCCCATCACCGCCGACCCAGCTGAGCGGTGATCGAAACCCGGTGCCTGCTCAAATCATTGAGCAGGCACCTTCAGGGCCGATCCTAGGGTCACAGGCGCCTGGGTGCAGAAATATTTCTGGCGCCCCCACATGGGCGTGGTTATCTTACGAACTCCTCCCCTTTACAATGTTTCTATGGCAACAACTTCAGCCCCCAACTTCAGCCCCACCAATTTGCTTTGACAATAACTTAGTCAATGGCTTTGACAAGTCAAAATAAATGTCATGTGCCAGTAGCCAGAGCCCCCCATATCATGTGCCAGTAGCCAGAGCCCCCCATATCATGTGCCAGTAGCCCCCCTTATGTGCCAGTAGCCCCCCTATGTGCCAGTAGCCCCCCTTATCATGTGCCAGTAGACCCCCTTATCATGTGCCAGTAGCCCCCTTATCATGTGCCAGTAGCCCCCCTTATCATGTGCCAGTAGCCCCCCATATACATGTGCCAGTAGCCAGAGCCCCCCCCCTTATCATGTGCCAGTAGCCAGAGCCCCCCCCCCCATATCATGTGCCAATAGCCAGATCCCCCCATTATCATGTGCCAGTAGCCAGAGTGCCCCCATATCATGTGCCAGTAGCCAGAGTGCCCCCATATCATGTGCCAGTAGCCCCCATATCATGTGCCAGTAAGCCCCCCTTATCATGTGCCAGCCCAGTAGTCCCCCCTTATCATGTGCCAGCCCAGTAGTCCCCCCCTTATCATGTGCCAGCCCAGTAGTCCCCCCTTATCATGTGCCAGCCCAGTAGCCCCCCTTATCATGTGCCAGTAGCCCCCCATATCATGTGCCAGTAGCCAGAGCCCCCCCCCATATCATGTGCCAGTAGCCAGATCCCCCCCATTATCATGTGCCAGTAGCCAGAGTGCCCCCATATCATGTGCCAGTAGCCAGAGTGCCCCCATATCATGTGCCAGTAGCCAGAGTGCCCCCCATATCATGTGCCAGTAGCCCCCCATATCATGTGCCAGTAGGCCCCCCTTATCATGTGCCAGCCCGGTAGTCCCCCCTTATCATGTGCCACCCCAGTAGTCCCCCCTTATCATGTGCCAGCCCAGTAGTCCCCCCTTATCATGTGCCAGCCCAGTAGCCCCCCTTATCATGTGCCAGCCCAGTAGTCCCCCCTTATCATGTGCCAGCCCAGTAGTCCCCCCTTATCATGTGCAGCCCAGTAGCCCCCCTTATCATGTGCCAGCCCAGCCAGTAGTCCCCCCTTATGTGCCAGCCAGTAGCCCCCCCCTCTCATGTGCCAGCCCCAGTATTGTACCTATATAAAAAAATAAAAAAAGAATAACTTATACTTACCTCCAGCAATGCGATGCGATGCAGGCCGCCTCTTCCGTCTGTGTCCCTCGCTATACGGCTCAGGCGACGCGATGACGTCATCGCGCGCCTGCACGGCCTCTGATAGGCTGCCAAGCACTAAGCCGGCAGCCTATCAGAGGAACAGGAGGGGACACACCTCTCCCTCCTCTGCCGCAGCACAGGCATCTGTATTGCCGTCCTGAGGACGGCAATACAGATGACTATGGAGATGAGCGCTTCCGCCCATGGAGGCGCTCATCTCCTGCTCTGCCCTGCCGCCGGCCGCGGCCGCCCCCACTTGTCACCAGGGCTGCGGCCTTGCGGCACTCAGGCTTGCCGGCCCACCGGGAAATTTCCCGCTATCCCGGCAGGCCAGTCCGGCCCTGCGCTCGGCGCCTTTCGGGTGACAGCGCTGGGGTGCGGGGCACCCACTGCACCCCGTGTAGGATCGGCCCTGGGCACCTTGGCTAGATGCGCCGGGGGGTCCTGTGACCCCCCCATGTCGGCGATCGCAGCAAACCGCAGGTTCAATTCAGACCTGCGGTTTGCTGCGTTTCCGGCTTATTCGGGTCTCTGAGGACCCGATAACCCGGAACAGGATGATGATCGGTGGTGAGATTTTACCCACCAATCACCATCCTGCGATCCTGAGAGGTGATGTGACTCACCTCTCAGGATCGCCTCTGATTGGTAGGTGGGCGGGCGATTCAAATCTTGGCAGCGCTCCTCTCCTCCTCCTTTTGTGTCCCGGAGCGGAGGAGAAAGGAGCGCTGCAGTGCACATCTGGATCTGAGCCAGCATCACCCCATCTGTGCCCCAGCACCCATCCTTGCCCCCAGGATCGATCTGTGCCCCCAGCACCCCCCATCTGATCAGCAGGTAATTAGGAAAGGCTAGGGAAAGGTTGGGCTAGGCAGGGATATAAAAGGAAAGTTAGTGGGAAAAAAAGTTTTATTGCATCACCCTAAGTAGGGTGTCTGGGGTCCACAGCACAGCTGTGTGACCCTAGACCACCCAGGGGTGCTGCCGCTTGCCCCTCGCCTCCCCCCCCACAACTTTTTTGGGGCGCAGGCAGTTTTTTTTTTTTTTTCTGCGTACGCTGACTGTGGCCGGCACTCTTAGTGTCCGGCCACTGTTAGCGCATCGCACACCCCACCGCTGATCAACTTCGTACGGTTGATCAGCGGTTTAGAATTAAAAAAAATAAACATTTTCACATTTTTTGCCCTTTTTTTAGTTAGTCTTTTTTTTTCTGTTAGTTTTAGGGATAAGTCCACGAACACCCGTGCCCCCACACACATGCACACCTAAATAAAGATTTACACGCACGCACATACACACGCAGACACACACTCCCCTATGGCCCGCCGGATGTTCTCGGCCGAGGAGGCATACGCCCAGGTTGCTTCCGAGTCCGAGAGTCCCAGTGAGGACGAGGATGACCCCACTTTCCTGTTTTCATCCACGTCCTCCTCATCATCTAGCGATGATGATGAGCCCCCATCTCCGCCAGGCGGAGCAAGGGGACCGCCATGTTAGGGACCCTGTGGCCCGCCCTAGTACGAGCAGCTCTGGGGCTCGTACTAGTTTTCCGGCCCACTACTTAAATCCACCGGAGCACCCTGCCGGTGAACCTGTCTGGTATACCCCAGAGCGATTTGAGCCCGTGATTCCTGATTTTGTAGGCCAACCAGGAATCCAGATTTCCACAGTGGGCTTCACTGAATATGACTTTTTTAGTCATTTTTTCAGTGACCAACAGTTCGTTGCTCAACACCCGGGCTCCTTTTTGGCTGGACGCCGGTCAGTACAGCAGAGATGAGGACATTTTGGGGCCTCGTGCTTCATATGGGCCTAGTCAAGATACCTCTACCAGACCCCACTTTACAGTACGGCCATGACACGCTCCCGGTTTGAGGCCATCCGGAAATGCCTGCATTATTCAGTCAATGCAGCATGTCCCCCCCAAATTTGTACAGGCCTATGTACCTGGAAGGGAGGTCGCGGTTGATGAGTCTCTCATTGCGTTCAAGGGGAGACTCATTTTCCGCCAGTATGTTCCTTCAAAGCGGGCAAGGTATGGCGTGAAGCTGTACAAACTTTGTGAGAGTACCTCAGGGTACACTTCCAAGTTTCGTGTGTACGAGGGGCGAGATTCCCGTATTCAACCCCCAGAATGTCCCCCCACTCTGGGTGTTAGCGGGAAACTTGTGTGGGACCTTATGCACCCACTGCTAGATAAGGTTACCACATTTACGTGGATAACTTTTATACTAGTATCCCCTTGTTCCAGTCCCTCGCCGCCAGATCCACGTCCGCTTGTGGGACCGTGCGGAAAAATCAAAGCGGCCTCCCTGCCCACCCCCTCCAGGTACCTATCCCCAGGAGTGAGACCCGTGCCCTTACCACTGGAAACCTGTTGCTGGTCAGATATAACGACAAGAGGGATGTTCTTGTACTGTCCACAATTCATGGTAACGGCATCACCCCTGTCCCTGTGCGAGGTACCGCGGCAACGGTCCTCAAGCCCGATTGTATCGTCGACTACAATCGGTATATGGGCGGAGTTGATCTCTCTGATCAAGTCCTCAAGCCATATTATGCCATGCGCAAAACCCGGGCATGGTACAAAAAAGTTGCGGTCTACTTGGTACAGGTTGCCTTGTACAACTTTTTTGTGCTGTCCTGGAGCGCTGGCAACACAGGGACATTCCTTCAGTTCTATGAGGCAGCCCTCAAGGCCCTGATCTTTCCGGACCGGGAAAGAGCAGGCCGGAGTACCTCGGGAACTGGAGGCGCCCGGAATGTCCCTGGCCAACACTTTCCAGGTGTGGTCCCCCATATTGGAAAGGATGGACGGACCCAAAAAAAGGTGCAGAGTGTGTCACAGGAGGGGGATACGGAAGTACACCACTACTCAATGTGACACGTGCCTCGATCATCCGGGCCTCTGCATTATTGGTTGCTTCAGGGAGTACCACACTTCCATGGAGTACTAAATTTATATCCCAATGTAGCCACTGACAATCGGATAAAAAAAACTATGGTTCTCAGACTTGAGACACCAAAAAAAATGTAAAAACTAAAATAATTAAGAAAAAGTATACAAATTAGGTATCCCCCCAGATTAACACGGTCCATGGTAATTTTTTTTGTTACCTTACATAACAAAAAGTTTAATAGCAAGCAATTAAAAAGTCATAAAGCCCCCAAAATAGTGCCAATAAAACAGTCCTCTCATCCCGCAAAAAATAAGGCCCCTACATAAGATAATCGGCTAAAAAACAAAAAAAAAATTACTCTTAGACTTTAGAGATACAACAATTTTTTTTTGTATCAAAAAGGATAATATAGTCTAAAACCTAAATAATTGTAAAAAAGTACACTTATTAGGTATCGCCGCGTCCGTAAGAATCTCCTCTATAAAAATACCCCATGACCTATTCCCCCAGATTAACACGGTCCAAAAAAATAAAATAAAAATAACGGTGCAAAAAAAAGAAAATGTTTTTGTCACCTTACATAACAAAAAGTTTAATAGCAAGCGATCAAAAAGTCATATAGCCCCCAAAATAGTGCCAATAAAACCGTCCTCTCATCCCGCAAAAAATGAGCCTCTACATAAGATAATTGGCTAAAGAACAAACAAAAAATGACTCAGACTTTAGAGAAACAAAAAAAAATTTTGTATCAAAAAGGGTAATATAGTCTAAAACCTAATAATTGTAAAAGTACAGTCGTGGCCAAAAGTTTTGAGAATTACATAAATATGGAAATTGGAAAAGTTGCTGCTTAAGTTTTTATAATAGCAATTTGCATATACTCCAGAATGTTATGAAGAGTATCAGATGAATTGCATAGTCCTTCTTTGCCATGAAAATTAACTTAATCCCAAAAAACCCTTTCCACTGCATTCTTCATTGCTGTCATTAAAGGAACCTGCTGAGATCATTTCAGTAATGTCATTGTTAATCAGGTGAGAATGTTGACGAGCACAAGGCTGAGAGAATCATTATGTCAGGCTGATTGGTTAAAATGCAGACTTGACATGTTAAAAGGAGGGTGATGCTTGAAATCATTGTTCTTCCATTGTTAACCATGGTGACCTGCAAAGAACGCGTGCAGCCATCATTGCGTTGCATAAAGATGGCTTCACAGGCAAGGATATTGTGGCTACTAAGATTTCACCTCAATCAAACAATTTATAGGATCATCAAGAACTTCAAGGGAAAGAGGTTAAATTTTTGTTAAGAAGGCTTCAGGGCGTCCAAGAAAGTCCAGCAAGCGCCAGGATCGTCTCCTAAAGAGGATTTCAGCTGCGGGATCGGAGTGCCACCGTGCAGAGCTTGTCAGGAATGGCAGCAGGCAGGTGTGAGCGCATCTGCACGCACAGTGAGGCCAAGACTTTTGGAAGATGGCCTGGTGTCAAGAAGGGCAGCAAAGAAGCCACTTCTCTCCAAAAAAAACATCAGGGATAGATTGATCTTCTGCAGAAAGTATGGTGATGGACTGCTGAGGACTGGGGCAAAGTCAAATTATCGATGAAGCCTCTTTCCGATTGTTTGGGGCATCTGGAAAAGGCTTGTCTGGAGAAGAAAAGGTGAGCACTACCATCAGTCCTGTGTCATGCCAACAGTAAAGCATCGAGACATTCATGTGTGGGGTTGCTTCTCATCCAAGGGAGTAGGCTCACTCACAATTTTGCCCAAAAACACAGCCATGAATAAAGAATGGTACCAAAAGACCCTCCAACAGCAACTTCTTCCAACAATCCAAACAACAGTTTTGGTGAAGAACAATGCATTTTCCAGCACGATGGAGCACCGTGCCATAAGGCAAAAGTGATAACTAAGTGCTCGGGGACCAAAACGTTGATATTTTGGGTCCATGGCCTGGAAACTCCCCAGATCTTAAGCTCCCAATGCGAACTTGAGGTCAATCCTCAAGAGGCGGGTGGACAAACAAAAACCCACTAATTCTGACAAACTCCAAGAAGTGATTATGAAAGAATGGGTTGCTAATCAGTCAGGAATTGGCCCAGAAGTTGATTGAGAGCATGCCCAGTCAAATTGCGAGAGGTCCTGAAAAGAAGGGCCAACCAGTGCAAATACTAAACTCTTTGCCTAAATTCATGTAATTGTCGATAAAAGCCTTTGAAACGTATGAAGTGCGTGTAATTATATTTCACTACATCACAGAAACACCTGAAACAAAGATCTAAAGCAGTTTAGCAGCAAACTTTGTGAAACTAATATTTGTGTCATTCTCAAAACTTTTGGCCACGACTGTAGATTAATTAGGTATAGGCTGCGTCCGTAAGAATCTCCTCTATAAAAAATACCCCATGACCTAACCCCCCAGATTAACACAGTCAAAAAAACAAAAACAAAAATAAAACGCTGCCAAAACAGCTATTTTTGTCAGTCAGCTACATAACAGAAATTCTGATGGTAGAAACTCTTTAAAAAAGTCCACCTCTACTCCACTCAATAATCTAACTTAGTAGCACCTGTCTGAGCTCTTTAAAGACCCCTGTCCACCCCACCGTCCAGTCAGATGCCAACCTTCTACCATGGGCAAGACCAAAGAGCTGTCAAAAGACACCAGAGACAAAATTGTTGACCTCCAAAAGGCTGGAAAGGATACGGGGCAATTGCCAAGCAGCTTGGTGAAAATAGATCAACTGTTGGAGCACTTGTTAGAAAATGGAAGAGGCTAAAGAGACTGTCAGTCTCCCTCAGACTGGGGCTCCATGCAAGATCTCACCTCGTGGGGTATCACTGATGATAAGAAAGGTGAGGAATCAGCCCAGAACTACAAGGAAGGAGCTGGTCAATGACATGAAGAGAGCTGGACCACAGTTTCAAAAGTCACTGTAGGTAGAACACTACGCCGTCATGGTTTCAAATCATGCATTGCACTAAAGGTTCCCCTGCTCAAGTCATCACATGTCCAGGCCCGTTTGAGGTTTGCCTATGACCATCTGGATGATCCAAAGGAGGCATGGGAGAAAGTCATGTGGTTAAGATGAGACCAAAGTAGAACTTTTTTGGTCTAAACTTCACTTGTCGTGTTTGGAGGAAAAAGAAGGATGAGTTTCATCCCAAGAACAGCATCCCTACTGTGAAGCATGGGGGTGGTACATCATGCTTTGGAGTGCTTTTCTGCAAAGGGACAGGACGACTGCACTGTATTAAATAGAGGATGAATCAGGCAATTTATTGTGAGATTTTAAGCAACAACCTCCTTCCCTCAGTCAGAGCATTGAAGATGGGTCCTGGCTGGGTCTTCCAACATGACAATGACCGAAGCACACAGCCAGGATAACCTGGAGTGGCTCCGTAAGAATCATATCAAGGTTCTGGAGTGGCCTAGCCAGTCTCAGACCTAGATCCAATAGAACATCTTTGGAGGGAGCTGAAACTCTGTGTTGCTCAGCGACAGCCCCAAACCTGACAGATCTAGAGGAGATCTGTGTGGAGGAGTGGGTCAAAATCCTGTATGCAGTGTGTGCAAACCTGGTCATGAACTACAGGAAACGTTTGACCTACTGTAATTGCAAACAAAGGCTTCTGTACCAAATATTAACACAGATTTTCTCAGGTGTTTAAATACTTATGTCAGCAGTGCAAGACAAATACATTCTTTAAAAATCATACAATGTGATTTCCTGAATTTTTTAAATTTTATTCTGTCTCTTTAGAGTGGGAATGTACCTACATGATTTCTAAGTGGAGAACTTGCAAAATCGCAGGGTGTTTAAATACTTCTGTTCCTCACTGTATATCATAGTACAGGATGGGCCATTTATATGGATACACCTTAATAAAATGGGAATGGTTGGTGATATTGACTTCCTGTTTGTGGCACATTAGTATATGTGAGGGGGGAAACTTTTCAAGATGGGTGGTTACCACGGCGGCCATTTTGAAGTTGGCCATTTTGAATCCAGCTTTTGTTTTTTCAATAGGAAGAGGGTCATGTGACACATCAAACTTATTGGGAATTTCACAATAAATACAATGGTGTCCTTGGTTTTAACGTAACTTTATTCTTTCATGAGTTATTTACAAGTTTCTGACCACTTATAAAATGTGTTCAATCTGTGCCCATTGTGTTGGATTGTCCAATGCAACCCCTCTTCTCCACTCTTCACACACTGATAGCAACACCGCAGGAGAAATGCTATAGACGATTGCCTTCAGATGATACGAGATGTGCAGCACTGAACTACGGATACTGGAAGCCTGTGCTAGCATTTCTCCTGCGGTGTTGCTAACAGTGTGTGAGAGTGGGAGAAGAGGGTTGCATTAACAATCCAACACAATGGGCAGCACATTGAGCACATTTTATAAGTGGTCAGAAACTTGTAAATAACTCATAAAAGATAAAGTTACATTAAAACCAAGCACACTATTGTTTTTCTTGTGAAATTCCCAATAAGTTTGATGTGTCCCTTGACCCTCTTCCTATTGAAAAAACTAAAGTTGGATTCAAAATGGCTGACTTAAAAATGGCCGCCATGGTCACCACCCTCTTGAAAAGTTTCCCCCCTCACATATTATTAATGTGCCACAACAGGAAGTCAATATCACCAACCCATCCCTATTTTATTAGGTGTATCCATATAAATGGCCCACCCTGTAGAGATACATTTGTAACATTTTACCTGTGTATATATCATAGTAGAGATACATTTGTAACCATTTTACCTGTGTACATCATAGTAGAGATACATTTGTAACATTTTATGTGTATATATCATAAAAGAAGAAAAATCCATCATTTAGTTAAAATTTTTAATGTGCTTTATTTTGTTTCGTAGCAAATTATCTCACAGAGACAAAACCTCCACCCGGACAGCAGTTGACGCATTTCAAACACAGGTGTGTTCTTAGTCGTAACTAAGAACACACCTGTGTTCAGAAGTTTTAATATATTCTTTTTAAACATTTTATAAAATTAGGTTTGGTCTTTCTGCAATTGCTAAAGATTTTTGAAGGGGCCACCATTCGTACCACTAATACTTTTAAACTGTTCAGATATCTGTTAAATAGGCTGAATTGAATATGAAATTTACCGACTCTACCTTAGTTTCAACTGTATCAAGTTGTGTGGTAGAACATTCTGGCCTATTTTGGTGTATACCTTGGTGCATACTTGATCCCAAATCAGATCTTCCATCTGTAAGAGCCTATCTTGTGGAGACTCACACGTCAGTCAATATTATACTAATAAAAGCACTAGACTAAATAAATCTGTCTTTGATGTAACTCAACTGAGCTCTGAAAACTTTCCTCATTGAACCTTTATAAATCAGCTGGGTAGAGCGAGCCTGAAATAAACAAACTGTTCCCAAAGTTCACATTGGGCTCTTAATGTATTATAATTGAATGTTCCTCTTATAAAGAAGTGTAACTTGGCAAATTCTACTGGCAACTAATAATCCTTTTCAATGTCCCTCCATTAAATTGAGCTGTGCTAAATTAGATGTAGAACCTTGAGATTAGCGGATGTAGCAAAATCAACACAGAGATCAGACCTAAGTTTCACCATCTCATTGATGGATCCATACATTTAAAAGAACTATGTCAGACAACCATTTTAAATGAACACCAATAAATGCACCAAGCATGCTGCATACAATGTTATATATAGAAAAATAGATATTTTATTAAATATAAATTAAAAGGACAAATATGATATCGACAAATCAGCCACATGGAGGTGCCACAAATCTGGTAATTTTACACAATAGTATTACAATATAATTGCAGTAGATGTGAGTACAAACCAAAATGTGGTACCCTCGTAATATATAACAACTAGAAAAGCTACAATTTCTATGGAAATTGTGTGAAGTGTTCTGCCTCCACCAGTAGTCTACAACTGGAGTGGGCAGAGTAACTGGGTGGAGTGGCTTAATAACTGTTGTGTGGTTGGAGTGGCTTGAGAAACTGTGGAAAGGTTGGACTGGGCATAATAACTTTATGGAATGGGCAGAGTAAGGCCTCATGCACACGGCTGTTGTTTTGGTCCGCATCCGAGCCGCCGTTTTGGCGGCTCAGATGCGGACCCATTCACTGCAATTGGGCCTCAAAAGATGCGGACAGCACTCTGTGTGCCGTCCGCATCCGTTGCTCCCGTTCCGTGGCCCCGCTAAAAAAATTTAACATGTCCAAATCTTGTCCGCGCTTTGCGGACAAGAATAGACATTTATATTAAAGGCTGTCCATGCCGTTCCGCAAATTGCAAGCTTGATGGAGTGAGAAATGCATTTCTCAACTTTATTTATTTATATAGCACATTTAATTGCAATGTTGTTGCCCAAAGTGCTTCACAGTTACATTAAAACATACATTTATAAAACATTAGCAGCCGATTTGTGTAGGTGGGCTTGAAAAAGAGGGAGTGGTGGCAGTTTAGAAATCATGTCCTGATTTTTCATCTCACACTCTAGCTTTTGTCACTCTGCTGGCTGCTCACACACCTGGGTTCCTATGGTAACTCACTCTACAGCAAGGCAGAGAAGAGCGGTTAAAAACAAACTGCTCAAACTTGCTCACTTCACTGGCGGTTGCCATCTTCAATGGTTGTAGTTTAAAAGATATAAATCCTACAGCGAAGAGATTTATATTGTAAGAATCACAAGACCCAGACCTACATTTTGATGCATAGTCTCTGAAATATTAAAAATGAAGGCACAGTCGCAGTTTAGAAATTGCCCTCAAATTTGAGGTGTCTAGAGTGGAGTTTCAATGAATGTCTTAGGGGGCGTGAGTTGCAAACAAATGGTCATATTGTGAAAGCTATAAGATTTGTGTAGGTGGGCTTGAAAAAGTGAGTGGTGGCAGTTTAGAAATCATGTCCTGGTTTTTCAGCTCCCACTCTAGTTTTGAGCATTCCGCCATTCATTCCTATGGGACCAATTTCGCCACAAAAACGGCTGATTTTTTTATGAACCATTCGGCGAAACGTTCCACAAAGTAATAGCACACCAATCGGGAACAATCCACACGTTTCGGTATATTACTGTCAATGTTGTGTAAAACTGTGGGAGGTGTTAGGGTGGTAAATTTGGCTATAATAATAAGAATATATCTATGAGATAACAGTAAGTGGTCTTGCCATGCAAGAACACTTAATTATACAGACCAAGGAAGTAAGCAACTCCCAAACACCCCCAACACGTGTTTTGCGGCAGCTTCCTTTTTTTTGAACACTAAACTTTATTAACAACATGACAACATTGCCTAGGAGACAGGCAGCCATTTTACAGTATCACCTAGAGGCAGGCAGCCATGTAAATACACGCAGTAATGTAGTTACTGTATAACCACATCAAATCATGATTCCTCCACCTCTAGTCCTTTTAGTTATCACATGAATGAGTCCTGTGTGCTGACCCAGTACATGTATGTCATGTAACACTGCTGCTTACTGAAAGTCATGGACTATATGATGTGTAGGGTGTCACATGACTGATGCCATGATTCAGTTAAGCCATGGATACATTACACAGGACTGATACATGGGTAATATAGGGGTCAAGTGACTGAAGAAAGGTATGTGTGGAGAATTTTAAGTATGCGTATATTAGAAAATAGTGGTCTTTTATCATATAAACAAAAACAAAAATGGAATACCTCTATAACCCCTTCAGGACCCTGCCATTTTCACCTTAAAGACCATTTTTTGAAAATCTGACATGTGTCACTTTGTGGTGATAACTTTAAAACGCTTTTACTTATCCAAGCCATTCTGAGATTGTTTTCTCGTCACATATTGTACTTCATGACAGTGGTAAATTTGAGTCCAATTATTTCATTTTTATTATAAAAAATACCAAATTTACTGAAAAATTTTGAAAAATTTCAATATCTCTGCTTTTAAAACAGATAGTGATACCTCCTAAAATAGCTATTACTTTACATTTCCCATATGTCTAATTATGTTTGGATCATTTTGTAAATTAGATTTTCTTTTTTTGGATGTAAAATATTGCAAATTTCCAAGTTTCAATTTCTCTACTTCTATAATACATAGTAATACCTCCAAAAATTGTTATTACTTTACATTCCCCATATGTCTACTTCATGTTTGGATCATTTTGGGAATGATATTTTATTTTATTTTTTGGGGATGTTACAAGGCTTAGAAGTTTAGAAGCAAATCTTGCTTTTCAGAAATTTTCAAAAACCCAATTTTTAGGGATCAGTTCAGGTCTGAAGTCACTTTGCGAGGCTTACCATAATAGAAACCACCCAAAAATGACCCCATTCTATAAACTACACCCCCTCAAGGTATTCAAAACTGATTTTACAAACTTTGTTAACCCTTTAGGTGTTCAACAAGAATTAATGGAAAATAGAGATACACTTTCAAAATTTCACTTTTTTGGCAGAATTCCATTTTAATAATTTTTTTTCCAGTTACAAAGCAAGGGTTAACAGCCAAACCAAACTCAATAATTTATGGCCCTGATTCTGTAGTTTACAGAAACACCCCATATGTGGTCGTAAACCGCTGTACGGGCACACGGCAAGACGCATAAGGAAAGGAAATGCCATACGGTTTTTGGAAGGCAGGTTTTGCTGGACTGGTTTTTTTGACACCCATGTCCCATTTGAAGCCCCTGATGCACCCCTAGAGTAGAAACTCCATAAAAGTGACCCCATCTAAGAAACTACAACCCTCAAGGTATTCAAAACGGATTTTACAAACGTCATTAACCCTTTAGGTGTTCCACAAGAAATAATGGAAAATAGAGATACAATTTCAAAATTTCACTTTTTTGGCAGATTTTCCATTTTAATAATATTTTTCCGGTTACAAAGCAAGGGTTAACAGCCAAACCAAACTCAATATTTATGGCCCTGATTCTGTAGTTTACAGAAACACCCCATATGTGGTCGTAAACCGCTGTACGGGCACACGGCAGGGCGCAGAAGGAAAGGAATGCCATACGGTTTTTGGAAGGCAGGTTTTGCTGGACAGTTATTTTTGACACCATGTCCCATTTGAAGCCCTCCGGATGCAACTCTAGAGTAGAAACTCCATAAAAGTGACCCCATCTAAGAAACTACACCCTCAAGGTATTCAAAACGGATTTTACAAACGTCATTAACCCTTTAGGTGTTCCACAAGAAATAATGGAAAATAGAGATACAAATTAAAAATTTCACTTTTTTGGCAGATTTTCCATTTTAATAATATTTTTCCGGTTACAAAGCAAGGGTTAACAGCCAAACCAAACTCAATATTTATGGCCCTGATTCTGTAGTTTACAGAAACACCCCATATGTGGTCGTAAACCGCTGTACGGGCACACGGCAGGGCGCAGAAGGAAAGGAATGCCATACGGTTTTTGGAAGGCAGGTTTTGCTGGACAGTTATTTTTTGACACCATGTCCCATTTGAAGCCCTCCGGATGCAACCCTAGAGTAGAAACTCCATAAAAGTGACCCCATCTAAGAAACTACACCCCTCAAGGTATTCAAAACAGATTTTACAAATGTCGTTAACCCTTTAGGTGTTCCACAAGAGTTATTGGCAAATAGAGATGAAATTTCAGAATTTAAATTTTTGGGCAAATTTTCCATTTTAATCCATTTTTCCCAGTAACAAAGCAAGGGTTAACAGCCAAACAATACTCAATATTTATAGCCCTGATTCTGTAGTTTACAGAAACACCCCATATGTGGTCGTAAACAGCTGTACGGGCACACGGCAGGGCGCAGAAGGAAAAGAATGCCATACGGTTTTTGGAAGGCAGATTTTGCTGGACTGTTTTTTTTGACACCATGTCCCATTTGAAGCCCCCCTGATGCACCTCTAGAGTAGAAACTCCAAAAAAGTGGCCCCATTTTAGAAACTACGGGATAGGGTGGCAGTATTGTTGGTACTATTTTAGGGTACATATGATTTTTGGTTGCTCTATATTACACTTTTTGTGAGGCAAGATAACAAGAAATAGCGGTTTTGGCACCGTTTTTATTTTTTCTTATTTACAACATTCATCTGACAGGTTAGATCATGTGATATTTTTATAGACCAGGTTGTCACGGATGCGGCGATACCTAATATGTATACTTTTTTTTTATTTATGTAAGTTTTACACAATGATTTCATTTTTTAAGCAAAAAAAATCATGTTTTAGTGTTTCCATAGTCTGAGAGCCATAATTTTTTCAGTTTTTGGCCGATTACCTTGGGTAGGGTGTGATTTTTCCGGGATGAGATGACGGTTTTATTGGCACTATTTTGGGGTGCGTGTGACTTTTTGATCGCTTGCTATTACACTTTTTGTGATGTAAGGTGACAAAAAATGGTTTATTTAGCACAGTTTTTATTTTAAAATTTTTTACGGTGTTCATCTGAGGGGTTAGGTCATGTGATATTTTTATAGAGCCGGTCGATACGGACGCGCCAATATTTAATATGTGTACTTTTTTTTTATTTATGTAAGTTTTTACACAATAATATAATTTTTGAAACCAAAAAAAATCATGTTTTAGTGTCTCCATATCCTGAGAGCCATAGTTTTTTCAGTTTTTGGGCGATTATCTTAGGTAGGGTCTCATTTTTGGCGGGATGAGATGACGGTTTGATTGGCACTATTTTGGGGTGCATATGACTTTTTGATCGCTTGCTATTACACTTTTTGTGATGTAAGGTGACAAAAAATGGATTATTTAACACAGTTTTTATTTTTCATTTTTTACGGTGTTCATCTGAGGGGTTAGATCATGTGATATTTTTATAGAGCCGGTCGATACGGAGGCGCCGATATTTAATATGTGTACTTTTTTTTATTTATGTAAGTTTTACACAATAATATAATTTTTGAAACCAAAAAAAAATCATGTTTTAGTGTCTCCATATCCTGAGAGCCATAGTTTTTTCAGTTTTTGGGCGATTATCTTAGGTAGGGTCTCATTTTGGCGGGATGAGATGACGGTTTGATTGGCACTATTTTGGGGTGCATATGACTTTTTGATCGCTTGTTATTACACTTTTTGTGATGTAAGGTGACAAAAAATGGATTATTTAACACAGTTTTTATTTTTTATTTTTTACGGTGTTCATCTGAGAGGTTAGGTCATGTGATATTTTTATAGAGCCGGTTGATACGGACGCGGCGATACCTAATATGTATACTCCCCCCCCCCCTATTTTTTACCAATTTTTTTAGCTTTATTTGGGGAAAATTTTTGTTTATTTTTACTTGAAACTGTTAATTTTTGGGGGGGAAAACTTAATTTTTTCAACTTTTTTTTCACTTTATCTTTTGTTCCACTTTGGGACTTGAACTTTGGGGGGTATATTCCTTTACAATGCATTCCAATACTTCTGTATTTGAATGCATTGGCTGTATGAGTAATACTGTGTGTATTACTCATACAGCTTCCGGGGCCTGTGAGATCCAGGGGGCTGGATCTGACAGGCTCTTCACCGGAAGGCAGCGCGATGCCTTCCTTAGACATCGCGCTGCCTTCCATGCCATCGGGTCCCCCCCCACAGCCGCATGGGGACCCGATGGCACCGCCGCACAGCCGCCGCAACCGCAGGTAAAGCCGCAAATTGCAGGTCTGAATTGACCTGCGGTTTGCGGCGATCACCGATACGGGGGGGTCACATGACCCCCCCCCGGCGTTGTGACAGGATGCCCGCTGAATGATTTCAGCGGGCATCCTGTTCCGATTAACCCCCGCCGCAATCGCGGTACGTCATGGGTCCTTAAGGACTCGGGAAACATGCCGTACCGGTACGTCATGCATCCCTAAGGGGTTAAAGGGAACCTGTCATCTGGATTTTGGATATAGAGCTGAGGACATGGGTTGCTAGATGGCCGCTAGCACATCTGCAATACCCAGTCCCCATAGCTCTGAGTGATTTTATTGTGTAAAAAAAACGATTTGATACATATGCAAATTAACCTGAGATGAGTCCTGTCCCTGACAGGACAGGACTCATCTCAGGTTAATTTGCATATGTATCAAATAGTTTTTTTTACACAATAAAAGCACACAGAGCTATGGGGACTGGGTATTGCGGATGTGCTAGTGGCCATCTAGCAACCCATGTCCTCAGCTCTATACACAAAATCCCAGTGACAGGTTCCCTTTAATCCATTTTTCCAGTAACAAAGCAAGGGTTAACAGCCAAACAATATTTATTGCCCTGATTCTGTAGTTTACAGAAACACACCATATGTTGTCATAAACTGCTGTACGGGCACACGGCAGGGCGCAGAAGGAAAGGAACGCCATATGGTTTTTGGAAGGCAGATTTCACTGGGATAATTTTAAGTTTCCATGTCACATTTGAAGCCACCCTGATGCACCCCTAGAGTAGAAACTCCAAAAAAGTTACCCCATTTTTCAAAATACACCCCTAAAGGAATTCAAAACTGATTTTACAAACTTTGGTAACCCTTTAGGTGTTCCACAAGAATTAAATGAAAATGTAGATGAATTTTTTGAATTTTACTTTTTGGCAGATTTTCCATTTTAATCCATTTTTTCCAGTAACAAAGCCAAACAAAACTTAATATTTATTGCCCTGATTCTGTAGTTTACAGAAACACCCCATATGTGGTTGTAAACTGCTGTACAGGCACATGGCAGGGTGCAATAGGAAAGGACGCCATATGGTTTTTGGAAGGCAGATTTCACTGGGATAATTTTAAGTTGCCATGTCAGATTTGAAGACCCCCTGATGCACCCCTAGAGTAGAAGCTCCAAAAAAGTGACCCCATTTTGGAAACTACGGAATAAGGTGGCAGTTTTGTTGGTACTATTTTAAGGTACATATGATTTGGTTGCTCTATATTACACTTTTTGTGAGGCAAGGTAACAAAAAATAGCTGTTTTGGCATCATTTTTATTTTTTGTTATTTACAATGTTCACCTGACAGGTTATATAATGTGGTATTTTTATAGAGCAGGTTGTTACGGACCCGACAATACCAAATATGACTTTTTTTGGTTGTTTCAGTTTTACATAATAAAGCATTTTTGAAAAAAAATATTTTTTAGTGTCTCTATATTCTGAAAACCATAGTTTTTCTTTGGGGCGACTGTCTTATGTAGGGGTTCATTTTTTTGGTATGAGATGATGGTTTGATTGGCATTATTTTGGGGTGCATATGACTTTTTGATTGCTTGCTATTATACCTTTTGTGATGTAAGGTGACAAAAAATGACTTTTTTGACACAGTTTTTATTTTTATTTTTTTACGGTGTTCATCTGAGGGGTTAGGTCATGTGATATTTTTACAGAGCAGGTCCTTACAGACGTGGCAATATCTAATATGTATACCTTTTTACATTTATTTAAGTTTTACACAATAATACAATTTTTGAAACAAAAAATATCATGTTTTAGTGTCTCCATAGTCTGTGAACCATAGTTTTTTATATTTTTTGGGCGATTGTCTTAGGTAGGGTATAATTTTTGAGGGGTGCGATGACTGTTTGGCACTATTTTGGGGTTCATATGACTTTTTGATCGCTTGCTATTACAATTTTTGTGATGTAAGGTGACAAAAATAGCTTTTTTGATTGTTTTTATTTTTTATTTTTCACAGTGTTCATCTGAGGGGTTACGTCATGTGGTATTTTTATAGAGCAGGTTGTTACGGACGTGATACCTAATATGTCAACTTTTTTTATTTATTTTTTACATTTAACACAATAAAAGCATTTCTGAAACAAAACAAAAAAAAATCATGTTTTAGTGTCTCCATAGTTTGAGAGCCATAGTTTTTAAATTTTTTGGGTGACTGTCTTAGGTAGGGGCTCATTTTTTGCAGAATGAGTTGACGGTTAGATTGGTACTATTTTGGGGGACATACACCTTTTTGATCGCTTGGTGTTGCACTTTTAGTGATGTAAGGTGGCAAAAAAATGTTTTTTTGCACCGTTTTTATTTCACTTTTTTGACGGTGTCCATCTGAGGGGTTAGGTCATGTGATATTTTTATAGAGCCGGTCGATATGGATGTGGCGATACCTTATATGTCTACTTTTCTTTTTTTCCTTATTTTTTACAATTTTATTTTACTTTCTATTGCGAAAAGGACGCTTTTTTTACTTGAAACTTAATTTTTTTGTAAAACTTAATTTTTTTAACTTCTTTTTTCACTTTATTTTTTACTTCTTTATTTTTATATTTCTTTGTTGTAATGCATTGGCTGTGAGTGTATTACACACTGTAATACACTTACAGCCTGCTTCCTGTGAGATCCAGGGGGCTGGATCTCATAGGCTGTCACGGAAGGCAGCGACGATGCCTAAGGAAGGCATCAGGCTGCCTTCTCTGCCATCGGGCTGCCTTCTCTGCCATCGGGTCCCAGTCACAGCAGCGACCAGTGGCCACCTCACACCCGGCAGGATCCCGCACGTGTCGTGGTCAACGCTGACCGCGGCATTGCAAGGGTTAAAGTGTCGGCATCAGTGTTTTCACTCATGCAGGCGCATACAGCAAGGGTCCGGCTATCAGTGACTGCCGGACCCCTGCCACTGATTGGGCGGGGACAGCTCCTGCATACATGTACGGCGCGG
This sequence comes from Bufo bufo, assembly GCF_905171765.1. Taxonomy (NCBI): domain Eukaryota; kingdom Metazoa; phylum Chordata; class Amphibia; order Anura; family Bufonidae; genus Bufo; species Bufo bufo. The sequence goes on from NC_053396.1 coordinate 162,332,315, forward strand.
GTCCTTGTGGGGTTAACCATAACCACTCACATTCCATAAAACAACTATGCATATGCAAATGTATAGTGGTCAACAACTTTCAGGGGTAAAATCAGCTGTTTGACGTTTGTGAGAATTTAGACTCACAGTTACCAGCTCGCAGCTTCAATTTCAAAAGAGGTTGTCTTGGTAGGCAGCCTACTTAAAAGTGATTTCGGATCCACTGGCACCATGTAAATAGCATTTCTCTTGAATGTCTTGTCTTCTCTTTGCGTCTGCTGACTCCTCTCTTTGATGCCCGTAATTTATTTTATTTTACGCACTTATATAGCGCTGACATATTACGCAGGGTTTTACAGACATGATCATTGCCAGGGCATTTATCGGCAGCATTACGGCTGTAAGACTCAGGCCCCATGTTGTTCAAATAAAACATAGTCAAATCATGGACATCAAAGCTTTTCTTTCCCTCTTCTTTCTTGTCCAACTTTCACATGGCTCAGCTTTCATTCTTCTGAAGTAGGACTATTTTTTCATGCTTTCTCTAAGGACAGTTACCCTAGACCAATGGCATCTCCCACAGTGGAAAAGAACCCTACTTTGCAATAATGAGGAGCCTCCTTAACAGGTACCTCTAGTATGGCTGGTAACCCGAGCCATGGTGGGTAGGACATTGGCTAAGATGGTGGACATCATAAAACCTTAAAGACAGTATTCTTGATTCTGGAGTAGCCCTACTCCGCATCCATAAAAAAAACGTAGAAAATACCAGGGATTGCTGCATCCTCTGAGTTGGTAGAAATCCTGATATTTTAGTACTTTTTTAATAGTGCTTCAACTGTCAACAGAGCAAAATTTGAGCCAACCAAAATAAATTGCCCAGTGAATGAAATATATATCCTTCTGTCTACCTTTCTTCAGACATACCAAAAAAATGGTAAGGTGTAGTAGTTTGAGCCTAGACATGTCAGGAGTACTGAGAGCCCAACACGTTTACCTAAAGCAGGCTTACGGCTAGACGAACGTGTCCTGAACATGTATCACCGTGTAGAGTTGGCTTTTTCCCTAGTAACTACGAATGGTGAAAGGCATTTTTATGGAGGAAAAATAGACATTTCAACTGCTTCCACCTGGTGAAAAATAACCAGGTGTAATACCATTCATTTCTATGGTGACTAAGAAATATATGTAAATGCGTATAAAACGTGGAATATCAAAAGTCCTATTATAGGCACATGATTTTGTTTTTACACCTGCTTCACATCATATCGAAGCCAAATATTTTGCCAAGCTCTCCTAAATGGCTGCGAGACGTCATATTTCTAGGGCATCCTTGAACTGCCTTCACTCTTACACCAAGTGTCTCTCTGTCTTTTCCAGCAGTTAAATGGTAAACATCAGTCGAGCTCGCCTGGTTTGTGTTAGGTACTTCTCCTCATCTTGTATTTTTTAATATCGGGAAAATACGGGTGTGTTTACATCGATTGAGTATGTGCACGGCTCACAGAAGTGGCTTATGTGTCAGGACGTTCTGGATGGAAACAAAAAGGTGTTAGTCACTTTAAACAAGGTGCCTATTGAGGCCGAGAGCGCTATGCAGACTTGTGCTGGGCTAATAGCTCCAGGGACCTTATGAAAGGAAATGGATAGCAAAGTAAACCAAACCACCACAAAATTAAAAAGAAACCATTAAAGCTTGTTATTTCAGAAATGTTCTATGCGTCTTGGTTATGAAACCTGGTGTATGCTTACCATAGCACCGATAAAGCGAGAGGGAGACTTGCTAAGAACTTAAAAAATCTATTTAAAAGGCAGCTAAATGCAAATCTTATATTAATCCGTGTAGTACCTTAGTACCTCTTAAGAATACATTTTGGGCTGTGTGTACTTATAATACTCTGCTGTGGTTGTAGCTTTACCTATAGGGGCTCTGAAGACAGGAATAGATTAGAGAATTGCATGAATAGCATTTTGTTTAATGACTACAGAACAGTCTGAGTAATTTGATGTGAGGGCCAGGTTTCGGTTTGTGGCCCTGGATGCTGAAATTCTACTCCACTCGAGGAAGGTGCAATAATAGAGGCGGACACAACACAGTGTAAGGGAACAGAGCTTCACCCCCACTGGGGCAAAAAGTTTAAAGGGGTTGTGAAGGAATTTAATATTGATGACCTATCCTCAGGATAGATCATCAATATCTGATCGGTGGGGGTCTGACACCCGGCAACCCCACCGATCACCTGTTTGAAGAGGAGGCGGCGCTGCATGCGAGCACGGCTTCCTCTTCATTACACCGCGTGTCATCTCCCTTGCAGTTCAAGTGAACAATGGGCATTGTAATGAAGAGGAAGCAGCGCTCTCACGGAATGCCGCCTCCTCTTCAAACAGCTGATCAGCGGAGGTGCCAGATGTCGGACCCCCACTGATCAGATATTGATGACCTATCCTGAGGATAGCTCATCAATATAAAACTCCTGCATAACCACTTTAATGGTTACTGTGTTACATTCTCAACTGGGCACACCGCTTGGAGATTACAAATAGTGGCACAAAACTTGCAGGTTAGAAATAAAGGCACACAACCTGGCAGCTAGGGTCTCTATTAGGCACACAGCTTAATGGTTCCAGTCTTTATTGGACATACCATGAATTGATCTGTGAGCAACTAAGCTGTACTTATTTAATGCAGGGCCACTGGGGGCTTGGCACTGTCTTAGTCACAGCCACAGGCAGGGGTAACTCAGTTTCCTCTCCTCCTCGGTGCAAGAACACACTGGAGGTAGTCCCAAACCACTTTCAGCACCTTCTGTGGTCACGAAGCACTCTCCTTGGCAGACCCAAAGGACTACAGCAGTCTGCCAAGGAGAGTGCTTCATTACAACAGCTCCTAGAGGTGAGCAGTGTCTGTAAAAATAAAAGTACACTCCTCAAGAAAAATAATAATAATGCACTAAGAAAGAGTTGTTGGAATCGAATACAACTTTATATGTGTGAATGTAATGATGATATATGTAAGTGATTATAATATTACAGCAAAAGGGTAAGTCTATTGAAGAAAATAAAAAAATGGAAGGGAGGATCTAGTACCCTGGATGAGATACAGTTGGGCATGGAGGCATACAGGTTCTATATAGTATCATGTGGCACATTTGCCCACAAATGTAGCAGCTCGGCCTGTAGATCCTGCACACTGGTAGGTTGTTGGAGCTGTTCCTATAAATGCTCGATTAACAATAAATCTGGAAAACGGGCAGGCCAAGGAAGTGTTGCAATCTAGCAGAGACATTCCTGGGAAACCCTTGCTGTATATGAAGAGCATTAATCTGCTGAAAAACCACCAATAGAGAGCCCTGCTATGAGAGGCAACACATCTGGCCTAATTATGTCTTGCACATATCACTGAGCTGTTAGTGTCCCTTCAATCATACTAGGGTGACCAATTGTCAAATGCGATGGCTCTCCAGATCGTCACACCATGGCATGTCTAGTAGTCAATCATCTCTCCCAAGAGGTACACTACTCAAAAGTAGCCTCTGAGAGCCTTTTTATAGGGCAGCAGGGGAAGCACTTTTATGCCCTCTCGTGGCAAGATCCAGTGTCTATTCAGACCACACCTGTAATCATTTACATATCTGCCTGATAACTGCATGCCGAGTTTTGCAGTAACCCAAAATTTCTATCTGGGCAGGAGCGTAACTACCATAGCGGCAGAACATGCGACAGCTATGGGGCCCAGGGCAAGAGGGGGCCCAGTCTTAGTTAGGATTATCTCCTCTTCTACTGGAGGTGAAAACTTGGTCAGGACTCTACCCTCTAAAGAAACAACTTTTAGCAAATGTTGCAGTGGGAAATGGCCCAAGGGTCATTGAAAGGGGTTTAGGCGAAAACACTTCTGTCCTGTGTGGGGGGCCTGGTTTGATCGTTGCTATGGGGCCCTTACTTCTCTATGTACGCCACTGTATCTGGGTGCCTTATTTTTTTGATGAGTATGAGGATATGTTAAAAAGACAGGAGCATAATGTAGTGGGGTCAGTTGATGTGCATTATTGGGTAAGAGTTGCTGGGCAATGCCTTCAATCAGCCTATGCAGGACACACCCCCCCCCCCCCCCCCACCCCCCGGCCTCATTTGCAGACTGCTAATAAAAGTAGAGTCAAAGTCCAAGACAAGAATACCATAATCTATCCTCACAGGCCCAGACAGGTACTAAGTACTGATTGGCATGTTATACTTGGTACCAGATTTGAATATTACATTTGATATCAGGTTTTGGCATATGTATTAGACTGGAAACCAAATTGTTACAGGCAAAGGATGTGGAACCACTGTGCCAACCAAGTGGTTCTAACTTGGGCTAGACCTAAGGGAATTATACTGGCAGTCCCCTGGTATTCACCCTTTAACCCCCATACAGGGATCTGGACTTCACTACAGGGGAGCTTACAGGCCGCTACCTCTTGGAATAGTCCCAGTGTAGTTGACAGCTGACTTACTGGGGCCAGAGACATTGGTGTGAAGTCTGAGGGATCAGGCAGTACTCATAGTCGGTAAACAGTCAGAGGTCAGGGTGGGCAGAGTTTGTGTAGTGTAAATTCAAGAAATTTAGGCAGGCAGTAAAGGGGCAATACGGTTAACAGGCTATGGTCAGGATGGGCCACAGAAGATAAACAGGAAAAGGGCAGACATAAAAAGGCAAAAAGAATAGTACACCTTCCCTGGTATCTAGGAAGCTATGAATCTTAAGCTTAGGCAACCTCCCATAGGGTAAGGTGCCTTAAATACCCTAAAGTCACCAGCCATTGGCTGGAGGAAACTAGGGTGCGTGTATCCTAGAGACAGGCTAGGTGGCCTTCAAAGAGAAGCGCAGGTTACAACCTGCAGAAGACATGTGGGGCACCTGCGGCTGGACCCACTGCTGGTGGGCAGTGGTGGGCAAGTGGGTCTGGGCTGTCACGACAGAAGAAAAAACAGTGTAAGTCATGAGGTCCCAGTATCCACCCAGAGAAGTGGGACAGCGGCAAGCATAGGCCACCATTGCAATACAAATAATAATTCTTAGGCTCTGGACTGAAAAAAAATCTACAATCCAGTCTCCTGCTTATGTTTTGGATGTTTGAATACTAACTACATTTTTGTTATTTGTTTTGCCAAAGACATTTTTGTATATTTTCAAACAAATCTGATCATTTTACTTGGAAAGATGGTCACTTCTCCAATAAGGAATATATAAAGTAGCCAATGACTAAGCCTAACAAATTTTTGGCTGGGATCTGATGTTCACTTATTCCTCCTTATTCTCAAGGTCGATGTTCCTCCGGACTATAAGCAGGTGACAGAAAATAGGACTGTTAAACTTCAGCGTAGGTTTTTGTTACCACCTGCACTTATGGCATCGGCTCCACACTCCATGACTGTATGGCGGCACATGTAGTACAGAGACATAGGCTGTGTGCCGCCACACAATGCTTCCATGTGGCACTGCTTTTTGGTGAGAATCTCTCTGCAATACAGCACCAGATGGAACAGGACACAATTTCTTTTCTGCCACAAATTATAATTTGACCTTGAGAATAATCGATAATCTAGACTTTCACGTTGGAAGGCTTGTAAGATCATTCAAAAACACAAGCAAGACCCAGGACCTTAGTGCCTCAGTAGAATAATCTACCGAATATTTCTATCACTGGCTTTCAGGCTGACATAGGTTGTCAGAGGGTACTGCCAGGGCTATAATGCTTTAGTTTTACAAACCACTTTTTATGTGAGTCACATGAGAGATGTAAGCTGGATGAATTGTGGGAACAACATTATTTTGGCATTTTCCGTAATGTTTAATAGGACACAGGTGCATGGAGGAATTTGGGGACATTTTTCTACAGAATGATGGTATCACAATGTGCACATTATATACTCAGCATTGCTAACAAAAGGGATTTTCACGGCCAGCCACCTGTACCTGCAAATCAATGAATCGACCAGTCTCCCAGGCTACTGTGCTGTTTTTAAGATGGCATCAGTGCATGAAATAAAACTCATGGCCTTCTATTAACCATAGCGTTATAAACCAAGATCGGCTTAGTTTATTTTTACTATGCATGATAAAAGTTTCCCACTTTCCTGAGTATATTTTGTTAAGTGCAGGCGCTGTATCCACCCTGCCCGTGTGACATCATGTTCACCTCTCCCGAGTTCTGGAAAGAATTATGAGACCGTATCAATTCCAGCACTTAAAGACGACGTGATGTTAAAACGAATTGCTAATTGCTACTTATTATTGTCACAAAGAACAGTTATTTTTATGCAGTAGATATTCATACTTGGCTTCTGTCATTAAGAACAGCTCAGGCAAGATGGCCGCCCCATAATAATCTTCAGGAAATAGAATAAATAAATTTGCAATCAGACAAAAACTCATTAGCAAAAAGGAGATGTGTTGGCATTTGATTTTAACTGACAGAAGAAAAATGTTGGTAATGCATTTCCTTTAAGTCAAGTACAACGAGTGCTTTAAAAAAGTATTCATACCCCTTGAACATTTCCACGTTACAACCACAAACTTAAATGTATTTGATTGGGATTTTATGTGATAGACCAACACAAAGTAGCAAGTATGTGCGAAGTAAAAAGAAAATGATACATGGTTTTCAAAATTTTCAATAAATAAAGCTTCATCACTGTATAAAGGAAAAAATTCCTCGCCATTAGAAGATATCTGTTTACTGTCAGTGATTGAGAACACTTGTTTCTATTCAGAGGCTGCCAGTCCTGCGCTCAGCTGGAAAGTGGATACAACTGTCTCCAGTCTAGGCAATGCTGTTTGAGTTAGGGCTCATGCACATCCAGACCCCTAGGCCACATCCAGACCCATTCAAGTTGAATGCGGATTCCGCATGGATTTTGCCCGTACATTGGGGACCGCAAATTGTGGTCCCCAATGCATGGAATGGTCGTGTGCAAGAGGCCTTACACACATCAGCAGCAGATGTGCAAATCTCTCTGCCAGTTTTCCTACTCCACCCTCTGTAAAAGGAAATATGAATTATTAATATTTTGGAATAATATTAATAATGAATATTAATAAATAGTCGTAGACCATCTATTGCTGACTCGGACTATTTATTCTTTATTCTACCAATTGCTCTCCCTCTGAATTACGGTGGCGACAAAAGACTATAAGCTGTAGTTGAATAATAAAGTATTTATTAAACCAATAACACATTTACAGTCAATTATTTCTGCTATATCTATATATATTTATATTAATGATTATATATATAATATATATATATAAACTGCTCAAAAAAATAAAGGGAACACAAAAATAACACATCCTAGATCTGAGTTAATTAAATATTCTTCTGAAATACTTTGTTCTTTACATAGTTGAATGTGCTGACAACAAAATCACACAAAAATAAAAAAATGGAAATCAAATTTTTCAACCCATGGAGGTCTGGATTTGGAGTCACACTCAAAATTAAAGTGGAAAAACACACTACAGGCTGATCCAACTTTGATGTAATGTCCTTAAAACAAGTCAAAATGAGGCTCAGTAGTGTGTGTGGCCTCCACGTGCCTGTATGACCTCCCTACAACGCCTGTGCATGCTCCTGATGAGGTGGCGGACAGTCTCCTGAGAGATCTCCTCCCAGACCTGGACTAAAGCATATGCCAACTCCTGGACAGTCTGTGGTGCAACGTGACGTTGGTGGATAGAGCGAGACATGATGTCCCAGATGTTCTCAATTGGATTCAGGTCTGGGGAACGGGCAGGCCAGTCCATAACATCAATGCCTTCGTCTTGCAGGAACTGCTGACACACTCCAGCCACATGAGGTCTAGCATTGTCTTGCATTAGGAGGAACCCAGGGCCAACCGCACCAGCATATGGTCTCACAAGGGGTCTGAGGATCTCATCTCGGTACCTAATGGCAGTCAGGCTACCTCTGGCGAGCACATGGAGGGCTGTGCGGCCCTCCAAAGAAATGCCACCCCACACCATTACTGACCCAATGCCAGACCGGTCATGCTGGAGGATGTTGCAGGCAGCAGAACATTCTCCACGGCGTCTCAAGACTCTGTCACGTCTGTCACATGTGCTCAGTGTGAACCTGCTTTCATCTGTGAAGAGCACAGGGTGCCAGTGGCGAATTTGCCAATCTTGGTGTTCTCTGGCAAATGCCAAACGTCCTGCACGGTGTTGGGCTGTAAGCACAACCCCCACCTGTGGACGTCGGGCCCTCATATCACCCTCATGGAGTCTGTTTCTGACCGTTTGAGCAGACACATGCACATTTGTGGCCTGCTGGAGGTCATTTTGCAGGGCTCTGGCAGTGCTCCTCCTGTTCCTCCTTGCACAAAGGCGGAGGTAGCGGTCCTGCTGCTGGGTTGTTGCCCTCCTACGGCCTCCTCCACGTCTTCTGATGTACTGGCCTGTCTCCTGGTAGCACCTCCATGCTCTGGACACTACGCTGACAGACACAGCAAACCTTCTTGCCACAGCTCGCATTGATGTGCCATCCTGGATAAGCTGCACTACCTGAGCCACTTGTGTGGGTTGTAGACTCCGTCTCATGCTACCACTAGAGTGAAAGAACCGCCAGCATTCAAAAGTGACCAAAACATCAGCCAGGAAGCATAGGAACTGAGAAGTGATCTGTGGTCACCACCTGCAGAACCACTCCTTTATTGGGGGTGTCTTGCTAATTGCCTATAATTTCCACCTGTTGTCTATCCCATTTGCACAACAGCATGTGAAATTGATTGTCACTCAGTGTTGCTTCCTAAGTGGACAGTTTGATTTCACAGAAGTGTGATTGACTTGGAGTTACATTGTGTTGTTTAAGTGTTCCCTTTATTTTTTTGAGCAGTGTATATATATATATATAGACGCACACAGTAATACACTAACAGCACTATAATAAACCTAATTACACTCCCAAACCAAACTATGAGCTGTCCCTACAGGAAAAAAAGGGTAAAATACAATAATGCAGTAGAGAGTTAGGCCTCATTCACACGAACAATACGGATTGGCTCCGGATGCGTTCAGGGTGCGTTCAGGGTGTGTTCAGTGAAACTCGCAACATTATGCAAGCAAGTTCAGTCACTTTTGTCTGCGATTGCGTTCAGTTGTTCAGTTTTTTCTGCGTGGGTGCAATGCGTTTTGATGCGCTTTTCACGCACGTGATAAAAACGGAAGGTTTACAAACAACATCTCCTAGCAACCATCAGTGAAAAAAGCATTGCATCCGCACTTGCTTCTGGATGCAATGCGTTTTTCACTGAAGCCCCATTCACTGCGTGAAAAACGTAGAATATAGAACATACTGCATTTTTCACGCAACACAGAACTGATGCGTGAAAAAAGCGCTCATGTACACAGAGGTATTTACACTGCCGGAGGTATTTAGCAAAAGGAACAGGATCTCTTTGATCCTCTGTATTTTGATGTGCCCGCAACTGGACACATTTGTCCAGTTATCCGGGCGGCATCTCTTCCCCTGGCATGTGCCTACAGGAGGACTCAGCACCTGGGGGGGGGGGCACCCGTGATTGGGGGGCATAAAATATAAGTATATGTGTGTGTATATATATACAGTACAGACCAAAAGTTTGGACACACCTTCTCATTCAAAGAGTTTTCTTTATTTTCATGAATATGAAAATTGTAGATTCACACTGAAGGCATCAAAACTATGAATTAACACATGTGGAATTATATTCATAACAAACAAGTGTGAAACAACTGAAAATATGTCATATTCTAGGTTCTTCAAAGTAGCCACCTTTTGCTTTGATTACTGCTTTGTACACTCTTGGCATTCTCTTGATGAGCTTCAAGAGGTAGTCCCCTGAAATGGTTTTCACTTCACAGGTGTGCCCTGTCAGGTTTAATAAGTGGGGTTTCTTGCCTTATAAATGGGGTTGGGACCATCAGTTGCGTTGAGGAGAAGTCAGGTGGATACACAGCTGATAGTCCTACTGAATAGACTGTTAGAATTTGTATTATGGCAAGAAAAAAGCAGCTAAGTAAAGAAAAACGAGTGGCCATCATTACTTTAAGAAATGAAGGTCAGTCAGTCAGCCGAAAAATTGGGAAAACTTTGAAAGTAAGGGCTATTTGACCATGAAGGAGAGTGATGGGGTGCTGCGCCAGATGACCTGGCCTCCACAGTCACCGGACCTGAACCCAATCGAGATGGTTTGGGGTGAGCTGGACCGCAGAGTGAAGGCAAAAGGGCCAACAAGTGCTAAGCATCTCTGGGAACTCCTTCAAGACTGTTGGAAGACCATTTCAGGGGACTACCTCTTGAAGCTCATCAAGAGAATGCCAAGAGTGTGCAAAGCAGTAATCAAAGCAAAAGGTGGCTACTTTGAAGAACCTAGAATATGACATATTTTCAGTTGCTTCACACTTGTTTGTTATGTATATAATTCCACATGTGTTAATTCATATTTTTTGATGCCTTCATAGTCATGAAAATAAAGAAAACTCTTTGAATGAGAAGGTGTGTCCAAACTTTTGGTCTGTACTGTATATTTATATACATATACAGGGGCATACATACATATCTATATATACACACATACAACCTGGGGGCATATATAAGTATATATACAGACATATATGTAAATTACAGGGGCCCACATGCATATCTATATATATACCTCCATATACTGGACACATTGGGGAAAATTATATATATATATATATATATATATATATATATAGTTAGGTCCTTATATATTTGGACACTGACACAAATTTAGTTTGTATTACCGGTTTACTAAAACATATTCAAGTTATAGTTTTATAATGGACATAAAGTCCAGACTTTTAGCTTTCATTTGAGGATATCCACATTAAAATTGGATGAATGGTTTAGGAGTTTCAGATCCTTTACATGTGGCCCCCTTTTTAAAGGGACCAAAAGTAATTAGACAATTGACTCAAATGATGTTTCATGGGCAGGTGTGGGCATTTCCTTCATTATTTTATTCTCAATTAAGCACATAAAAGGCCTGGAGTTGATATGAGGTGTGGTGCTTGCATTTTGAAGATCTTGCTGAGAAGTAAACATGCGGTCAAAGGAGCTCTTCATGCAGGTGAAACAAGCCATCCTTCATCTGCGAAAACAGAAAAAACCCATCTGAGAAATTCTACACTATTAGGAGTGGCAAAATCTACAGTTTGGTGCATCCTGAGAAAAAAATAAAGCAATGGTGACCTCAACAATACAAAAAGACCTGGACGCCCAACAGTGGTGGATGTTTGCAGAATAATTACCATGGTGAAGAGAAACCCCTTCACAACAGCCAACCAAGTGAACCACACTCTCCAGGATATAGACGTATCAACATCCAAATCTACCATAAAGAGAAGACTGCATGAAAGAAAATACAGAGGGTTCACTGCACCGTGCAAGTCAATCATAAGCCTCAAGAATAAGAAGGCTAGATTGGCTAAAAAACCATCTTAAAAAAACAGCACACTTCTGAAAGAACATTCTTTGCACAGATGAAACCAAGATCAACCTCTACCTGAATGACGCAAAGAAAAAAGTAAGGCGAAGGCATGGTACAGCTCATGATCCAAAGCATACCATATCATCTGTAAAACACAGCGGGGGCAGTGTGATGGCTTGGGCATGCATGGCTGCCAGTGGCACTGGCTCCCTAGTGTTTATTGATGATGTGACAAAGGACAGAAGCAGCCGGATGAATTCTGTGCTCAAATCCAGCCAAATGCAGCCAAACTGATTGCTGGTCGGCGTTTCATAATACAGATGGACAATGACCCAAAACATGAAGCCAAAGCAACCCAGGATTTTATTAAAGCAAAGAAGTGGAATATTCTTGAATGGCCAAGTCAGTCACCTGATCTGAACCCAATAGAGCATTTCACTTATTAAAGACTAAACTTCAGACAGAAAGGCCACAAACAGACAGCAACTGAAAACCGCTGCAGTAAAGGCCTGGTCGAGCATTAAATAGGAGGAAACACAGCGTCTGGTGATGTCCATGAGTTCAAGACTTCAGGCAGTCATTGCCAACAAAGGGTTTTCAACAGTGATGGTTAGTTCACAGTGTTTGCCAGTGAACACATGTGCTGGAGCCGGTCTGAATTCAAATGCAGTCACCGGGAGCAGGCAGTTCCTAGAACAGCCGCCGGGGGCCTTCATCGGGCTGTTCTCGGAACTGCCTGCTCCCGGTGACCGCATTTGATTTCAGACCGGCTCCTGGCACAGGCACAGGTAAGGGCTTACCTGTGCATCGCCAGACGGGTGAGTCTACCTTACTAAAGATGGCAGCCCGCATGTGTTCGCTGGCGAACACTGCGAACTGACCATCACTGGTTTTCAACCAAGTATTATAAATTAACATTTTATTTACAATTATTTAATTTGTCCAATTACTTTTTAGCCCCTGAAATTAAGGGATTGAGTTTAAAAAATGCTTTAGTTCCTCACATTTTTATGCTATCATTTTGTTCAACCCACTGAATTAAAGCTGAAAGTCTGAACTTCAACTGCATCTGAATAGTTTTGTTCAAAATCCATTGTGGTAATGTTATATATATATATATATATATATATATATATATATATACATACATATACACACACCTGCCACTTCCCTCTACACCCTCCCTCTGGAGTGAGATTGCAACTTTTTTGCGACAGACTTTTTTTTTTAAAAACAGTCTCTGGAGTGAAAATCATTAACATAGCTAACCACACCCACTTTCCCACCCACATTACAAAACTGGAGTGAGTGGTCTAAAAGTAAAAAAGTCACAAAATTTTGCACGAGTGCAAAAAAGTTGCTTAAATTTTGCTCAATCATGTGCAAAACTTTTTGACACTAGAATTCTGGAGTGAAGGCATGATAAATCAGGGCCTATGTCTTGATCTAGTTTTTATAGTAAGCTGTTAAGGGTACTTTCACACTAGCGTTTTTCTTTTCCGGCATAGGGCTCTTTCACACTTGCGTTATTGTCTTCCGGCATAGAGTTCCGTCGTCGGGACTCTATGCCGGAAGAATACTGATCAGGATTATCCTAATGCATTCTGAATGGAGAGTAATCCGTTCAGGATGCATCAGGATGTCTTCAGTTCCGGTACGGAACGTTTTTTGGCCGGAGAAAATACCGCAGCATGCTGCGCTTTTTGCTCCGGCCAAAAATCCTGAAGACTTGCCGCAAGGCCGGATCCGGGATCAATGCCCATTGAAAGGCATTGATCCGGATCCGGCCTTAAGCTAAACGTCGTTTCGGCGCATTGCCGGACCCGACGTTTAGCTTTTTCTGAATAGTTACCATGGCTGCCGGGACGCTAAAGTCCTGACAGCCATGGTAAGTGTAGCGGGGAGCGGGGGAGCAGTATACTTACCGTCCGTGCGGCTCCCCGGGCGCTCCAGAGTGACGTCAGGGCGCCCCAAGCGCATGGATCACGTGATCACATGGATCACGTCATCCATGCGCATGGGGCGCTCTGACGTCATTCTGGAGCGCCCGGGGAGCCGCACGGACTGTAAGTATACCGCTCCCCCGCTCCCTGCTCCTACTATGGCAACCAGGACTTTAATAGCGTCCTGGGTGCCATAGTAACACTGAAAGCATTTGGAAGACGGTTCCGTCTTCAAATGCTTTCAGTACACTTGCGTTGTTACGGATCCGGCAGGCACCTCCGGCAACGGAAGTGCATGCCGGATCCCAACAACGCAAGTGTGAAAGAGGCCATAGAGTTCCGTCACAGGGGCTCTATACCGGAAAAGAACTGATCAGGCATATCCCCATGCATTCTGAATGGAGAGTAATCCGTTCAGGATGCATCAGGATGTCTTCAGTTCAGTCATTTTGACTGATCAGGCAAAACAGAAAACCGTAGCATGCTACGGTTTTATCTCCGGCCCAAAAAAATGAAGACTTGCCTGAATGTCGGATCCGGATTTCTTTTCCATAGGAATGTATTAGTGCCGGATCCAGCATTCAAAATACCGGAATGCTGGATCCGTCCTTCCGGTCTGCGCATGTGCAGACCTTCAAAAATGAGGAAAAAAAAATACCGGATCCGTTTTGCCTGATGACACCGGAAAAACGGATCCGGTATTGCAATGCATTTTTCTGACTGATCAGGCATTTTTTAGACTGATCAGGATCCTGATCAGTCTGAAAAATGCCTGATCAGTCAGAAAAATTACATGCGTTTGCATACAGTTTGCCTGATCAGGCAGGCAATTCAGGCAACGGAACTGCCTGCCGGAATCAAACAACGCAAGTGTGAAAGTACCCTAAAAAAGGTTTGATTCCCCCCCCCCATGTAACTTTACTTTCAAAACGTTCTTAAATCCAGGACAGGATGATATTCACAATAGGTAATAAGGCCAGTGCAGTGATTTCTGCATGTTACAGAGCATGCCCACAACACACCAGGTCACTTCCTAGATACCTGTGGTGAAATCAGTTTCTGGAATTGTTCTTGCAGCAATGCAGGCTAGATGGCCGCCCCCATAATAAAAGAATACAAAATATATAATCAGAAAATAAAAAATAAAAATGTTCAGTATATAGTTTTCATTATTAAAAAAAATAAAAATAGGTGCTACTTTCCTTTCAAAAAGAGAATATTGTTTTAGAGTGCCTTGCCTAAGGGTGGGTTCACACTAGCGTTATGGATTCTGTTATGGCTTTCTGTTATAACATGGTTATGATGGAAAATAACGTAATGCCCAGACAGAATGCAAAACGGAAGCCTTTAAAAGGCATTACATTTGCTTTCCGTCCTAATAGAAGTCTATGGGAAAGCATAACGGATCCGTCTGGGTCCCGTTATGCAAAACAGGACTTTGTTTTCCGTCTTGCATAACGGGACCCAGACGGATCCGTTTTGATTCCCATAGACTTAATAATGAAAACTATATACTGAACATTTTTATTTTTTATTTTCTGATTATATATTTTGTATTCTTTTATTATGGGGGCGGCCATCTAGCCTGCATTGCTGCAAGAACAATTCCAGAAACTGATTTCACCACAGGTATCTAGGAAGTGACCTGGTGTGTTGTGGGCATGCTCTGTAACATGCAGAAATCACTGCACTGGCCTTATTACCTATTGTGAATATCATCCTGTCCTGGATTTAAGAACGTTTTGAAAGTAAAGTTACATGGGGGGGGGGAATCAAACCTTTTTTAGGGTACTTTTAAAGGCTTCCGTTTTCCATTCTGTCTGGGCCTTCCGTTATTTTCCGTTATAACCATGTTATAACGGAAAGCCATAACAGAATCCCTAACGCTGGTGTGAACCCACCCTTAGGCAAGGCACTGTTTTGCATTCCGTCATAATACAAGTCTATGGGCAGAAGAACGGATCCGTCCTTCCGTCCTATGGATTCCGTTATTTTCCGTTATAACCATGTTATAACGGAAAGCCATAACAGAATCCCTAACGCTAGTGTGAACCCACCCTTAGGCAAGGCACTGTTTTGCATTCCGTCATAATACAAGTCTATGGGCAGAAGAACGGATCCGTCCTTCCGTCCTATGGATTCCGTTATTTTCCATTATAAACCATGTTATAACGGAAAGCCATAACGGAATCCCTATCGCTAGTGTGAACCCACCATAAACTACATGGAAGACAGATAATCAAAACATTTTTTTTTACATTTTTCATGTATTAAGACATACTGTAGCGGGCGTTTCATAAACAACTCAAAGGATAACTGTGACAAATTGCTTTCTTCTTAGGAGGTTTCCGTAATTCTTTGTAAGACAGAATATATATATATATGCATTGTCTGGGGGGGGCATATTCTCTCTCATTATGGAGAGTGCCTAGTATGTGGACTACAGGTGTGCAGTATTGTAGCCCAGGCAATGCTCCTCTGGGTTTCTTGGAAAGATATTAAAATTAGCTTTCCCAAACCTATCTGATTCCAGCAGATATTAGTGATAATTTGCATATATTTTCCCAGAAATCAAGAATATTGTCTAGCCTACAATAGTCATCACATATATTAACTGAGTAGCTAATATGAGACGCACAGGAGTGAGTGAAACCACAGAGGGAGGTGCTCTCAGTAATAAAGGATTCGCCCTTCCTTTAACAAATGAACAATACAAAACAATATACTGGGCACTCGCACTAAACGTGGAAACATACGACAATATAGTAGTTTAAACAGTTTATTAATAAGCTTGATGTGAATAATATAAAATAAAATAAAATAATACACAATATACTACACTGGGCTTATTTAAAAGTCAAAAAATGAATACATTAGGTATAAAAACCGTGAAGTAACGTTAGACTAAAATTGATACAATAAATACAAGGAATTAATAGTACAGTTGAAATAAAAGATAGCAGCGATGATGTTTCATAAGTAATGTCTCATTCCAATTTGGGAATAGATAGTAGGTTGGGAAAAAGTCTCCGATTATTTCAAAGGACAAAGAAAGCAGTAATCTGTTGTAGTGAGTATTTGGTTGCGGCGTCCCGCTTTTACTCACTGTTCAGTAGTTACTGATGTTAAAGTCACTGCTGGGGTTCTGGTTCTCTGTGTCTCCGACTGCTCGCCTTCTGGTTATCTCTGCCTCCGGTCTATGTGGCTCTAGGCACCGCTCCGTGCGTTTTCAAGAGCCGATGTCCTCCAAGCCTCTATTTGCCTGCTTCCACACTGGTATGACTCTGCAGAAAAAAGAGCTTGTTCTCTGGATATGAGAACTACAGGCTCCTCGTGAGTCAGCGTGCCAGGTCCTCTTTGCTTGAGAAGCGTGCCGGATTTATAGCGCCAACCTAGAATGGCTGCGGCAATGGGTACACAGGAGTTCGTTTGTAGGTAAGCTGGGGGTCTTGCATCAAACGCGTTTCGGGGCTTCACGTTGCCCCTTCCTCAGTGCCTAGAGCCACATAGACCGGAGGCAGAGATAACCAGAAGGCGAGCAGTCGGAGACACAGAGAACCAGAACCCCAGCAGTGACTTTAACATCAGTAACTACTGAACAGTGAGTAAAAGCGGGACGCCGCAACCAAATACTCACTACAACAGATTACTGCTTTCTTTGTCCTTTGAAATAATCGGAGACTTTTTCCCAACCTACTATCTATTCCCAAATTGGAATGAGACATTACTTATGAAACATCATCGCTGCTATCTTTTATTTCAACTGTACTATTAATTCCTTGTATTTATTGTATCAATTTTAGTCTAACGTTACTTCACGGTTTTTATACCTAATGTATTCATTTTTTGACTTTTAAATAAGCCCAGTGTAGTATATTGTGTATTATTTTATTTTATTTTATATTATTCACATCAAGCTTATTAATAAACTGTTTAAACTACTATATTGTCGTATGTTTCCACGTTTAGTGCGAGTGCCCAGTATATTGTTTTACATATATTAACTGGTCTTCATAATAGAAATAGTACCCACCAAGAGGTCCCCCCAAGGCCTTGCAACTAGAAAAACTGTTTCCATATGCCTCCATTTGATAAAGATCTTTTGTCCTGAAAAAGCTTGTTGCAGATGTGAGGTTGGCTTAGCTTCCTAGAAGTGAAGAGTAGTGTCTGCTATCTCGGCAACTGCCGTGCCTTCTGCACTTTGACAGGGCCAGGCAGTGAAAATGTAATCACACCTGGCTCTGTCTATTAGAGTCCAGAGGGCACGGCTGTTGCAGAGAAAGGGGAGCCTCTAGATGTAACGGCAATGCCCTCTTGCTCCTAGAGGCTGATTTGCATATATTACCAGATAAACTGTGATAAACCAGAATACCACACTTATGCTGCTTGAAAACAACCTTGTTCTCCATACATGAGCCCAAAGAAAGATGAGAGAATCATAGATTTGATTTAGATGTAGGCTGGGTTCACATGTAACTGAATATACAGCAGAAGGAAAAAGAAAAGCACAACAATAAAAATGCAACAAAACTGCATATATTACATGCAGTTTTTGCAGCAGAAAAGCCAGTGGACTTCTCCCCCTCCATTTCAAAGGGTGAATTCCACAGGAGAGAACCGCAACATAAATTTGACATGCCGCAGATCTCAAATCCGCCCCGCAGGTCAATTTACACTGCAGTTTATGTATCCAGGGTGTGGATGAAAATTCTGAAATTTTCATCCATTTTGCTGGTACTGTGCAACGCTGGAGATTTGCCTCATGGAAATCCGCAGCTTATCAGTCACATGTGAACCCGTCCTTAACCTTAAGATGGTTTTAAATTCTGTAATAGAATCTGCATGACCTTATCCTGCGTCTATAATACCATCTGCCCGGTCAGCAGCACATTGCACTCTGTAACAGTTTTTCTTTGTTATTCGCCCAACACTAATTTCCATGTTTTATGCACATTTAACATTTTATTGTGCAACATTATTAAAGACCTTTGTTCTTTCCGTTGCTTGATTTTCAGCCATTCACAAGGTAGTAGGAAGGCTTTGTAAACTCTTTCCTTACACACTTTGTATAGCGCAGGGACTTGTATTGTACCGACTGCTTTTATGCCTTTTTGTCAGAAGTGAAGGGAAGAAACATGAGAGAAATGTACATAGAATGGGAGTCTTTGCTCTGTCTCATCAAAACATCCAGGAATTCTGTTTTAAGTTCCCCTTTATCCTTTTAATAAGTCCATTACTAGCATTCTGGCATATTTTAAGAGCCTTTCATGCTGAACCAAGAGAGGGACTTGGACATGCTTTGCATTTCAAACTTTCTTTGTCTATGAATCTGCAGAAGGCAAAGTTATTTCTGCTTTAAAATAACAGGCGCGGCGAACAGCTAATCTCCCTTCATTCCTAGTTTCTTACATTATTTTTCTGCACAGAGTTTGTGTTGGCTACAAAACACTGCATTCACCGAAGAAAAGAAAAACCCAGGAGCGGGACTTAGAAAGGAACAGAGAGAGAGAGAGAGCGCTAGAGTAGGCACAAAGGTCCGCTTTCCAAGACCATTAAGAAATTCCAAATCTGCCCAATTTTCAATAGTGACAGTAAATTAGCCTTGCTAATTTCAGTAATTCAAACCGATGAGTTTGAAAATGTATCAGATGAGGCCTTCCCACAATTACAATTTCAATGTGCTTTTCAGCTGTTACATAGGTCGGCGACACAAGGGGTTAAATAAGCTGTGCTGCTTAATCTTGGCAAAAGAAGAAAAAAAAAACTTTTTCTGCGAAAGTAGAATCTAACCAACGTAGGTCTCTCTGCTCACATTCTTCAGAGACATGGCAGAGGCGGGTGCTCTCAAGAGCACATTTCTTTTATGGTGTTTAGTAAGCACCCGAATAGACCACAAGCTCCTCCTGCAGGTTCAAAAGACTTTATTGGAGCATCTGTCCCACCTTGGTTGCAAATGTTCTCAAGAGCCTGGCTCTGGCATTCAAAGCTGCTTTTATTAAGGTTCATTAAGCAAATTGCTCTTATGAGGAATACCTCGACTGGAGAACCTGCTTGAAGAAGCAACCATTGACACAATGGACTGCAGAGTCAACAAGTTAGAAAACATGGATGCAACCTTAGATTGGCAGTGTATGAGTCGGGACCCTGGTTGGACCTAAGGGTCAAGGATAATTTACTTCAGCTACTAAGGAAGGTAATGGCCAGAAAAAGAATCTCAATAATAGACACAATGGCCACAATGAAGCTCAAGTATCAGAGCTGCTCACATGGGCCTCTATCATGAAGGTCTAGGCTCCTAAACGTTTTGAAAAGCAAGACCCCAATACCTAGTAAGACAGTCACAGCAGGGGCATAGCTATAGGGGGTGCAGAGGTAGCAAACGCTACCGGGCCCAGGAGCCTGAGGGGCCCAAAGACCCTTGTGCCACATAAGAAGACACTGGTATTATAGAAAGTGTATGAAAGTTACACCTCTGGCTGGACAGAAGGGGTTAGGTTAAGAATTTGGTGTGGAGGACGGGGGGGGGGGGGGGTGCAGTTTCAATTTTTGCCTCATGCAGCACGAAGGTTTGAGGGAAGGGGGGCCCAAGCTGAACTATTGCACCAGGGCCCATGAGACTTTAGCTACGCCCTTGAGTCACAGATTCCTGGCACTGTGAAAAATGTGTGGGTGATGTTAGGGAGGCTCTTCCCCATCTGCCATGGGCTGCTCCCCCCGACACCGGATGTTTTATTCCGTGTGCAGGGAAAAGCAGCAGCGGGGACCAGGAGCGGTGCCGGCAGCGGCGTAAGTATATTGCCGGTGAGGAGCCCAGCACATGTGGGGGGGTTTTGAGAAATTGGATAACCCCTTTAACAGTTACAAATAGTGGTCAGTAGTATTACAAGGAGAATAAAGAAGGAGGTAAATAGTTAAAGGAGTTGTTTCAATGACAATCCCTATTCACATGACCTGTTAGACATAATAGAGGTGTGTCCCCTGCCTGGGATCCCAGAGTAGAAACCCACAAAGAACCAGAAAGGGTGACTTTCGCTCTGGTTGAACCAGACCCATCTATGTTTTATTTGGTGAAATGAATGGCTACCATGTCATACTTTGTTTCACCTGCAGGGGCTGCTGCAGTGAAAATGTACAGCGGGAAGCTTCTTCCCCTGTCCTAAGCATCTGATTGACATGGGTTCCTGAAGCTAGACCAATGGTGATCAGCTGCTTACCTTTCCATTTTCAATTTCTGAGACAGCCTGCTTTTCACGAAACATGCCACATTGACCTTATTAAATGGGGCTTAATCTGCTTGCAGATATGCAGCACGTACAGTTGCAAATCTGCTGCAGAAGTCCAAGCAGTAGTATCGGATTTCTGCCACGAATTCTGGAGTTGATTTTTCCAACAGAAATACTTCCCATGTGAACATATCCATATTATTACCAGTAGGACATATGAATACATAGATTTGTAAAGTACTCTCTTTTTTTTTTTGTATAAAGGCCATTTGTGAATGATCAGATACATTTTTTAAGAGCACAGCTGCTCACAGCATGAGGCTCTGAAACTCACTTTGGGTCTTTAGATGGATCGTGTGACAGATGCTTTGGGAGCAAATGAGGAAATTACTTTCCAGACCAGGAAGAAGGGAAAGTGTGGAAGTAAAGAGTGATGGGGATTTCAGCCCAAGGGGACATTTGGAATGGATTTAATATGTATTTGTCAAGAGCCATGTGAGCAGAGGGATTCCTATTTGCCATCTGATCTTGACTAGATATGACCTCACAAGGCATCAGAAGAATTACCCTACTGTAATCGGGCTGTGCCTACACACACCCAGGAAAGTTTACAGTACTCTTATGCACCCAGGAGATCACTGCAGTTTCTGGTTGAATATTTTTTGGTTCAATTAATCTGATTTTAAAATTGTTTTAGAGCAGCACTCTGAAGCTGTCTGAAGATGAAAAGTAGGCTGAGGGATGGATGTAATGCATAATGCTCCCCCAAATTAGAAATTGTGCAAAATGTTTTTTTTTTTAGAATGTTGCTACTTTATCGCATGTCCTGTATGGTCCATCTGTATATCCTCAATAGAAAGTGAGTTCCCTATATTATGTTATTAGTTATGGACAAGGTAGTCTATATGTAATACATTGAGATACTGAGCTCCTCTCTGCATAGCAATAAAAAAAATCTAATTCTGCCACCACTAGGGGGCGCTCACTGCATACTTTTAAGCAATGAATTAAGTTTGAGAGTGCAATAAGCTTTTTATGACTTGTAATAGTCATACCCTAAATACATTTTGTGCGCTCCTTTTTTGGTTAATGTGTTAGTCTCTCAATTTTGTTTCTGAGTACTCTTGCTGTTCAGGGCAGGTTCACACCAGCATCATGAATTCCGTTATAACATGGTAATAACGGAATTCGTAAGACGAAATTCCAAAAATGCAGACGGGACTTTCTTTTCCGTCCTGCGTAACGGAAACCAGGCGGATCCGTTCTGCTTGTCCATAGACCTCTATTATGACGGATCAAAACGGAATGCTTGAAGGTTTCCGTCTTACAAATTCCGTTATTTTCCGTTATAACAACGGAAAGCAGTAATGGAATTCATAACACTGATGTGAAGCCGCCCTGACTCGATGATCATAACATAAAAAGGACCATTATATAACGTGATAAAAGAAATACATATCACCTTATAATAAGGTGGATAATGTTTGAAATAAACACAGAAGTTACTAATAAACAGCGAGGCAAAATGATCCATAATTACATAATTCTAACACTCATTTCAGCCTGTTCTTCTGCTCTGTTCGTCTTTGTATTTCTTGCTGGCGCCTGCTGTGTGTCAGACATGTTCTGCACCATGCAGCTGTGTGGCATTGCTGGAAACGGAGATGCTAAGCTGGAGCTGGTGGTTGGGTGGTACTGAGTGTAGAGTTCATTTCAAGCTAATCAGTGTCCATGTCATTTCACATGGCAGAAACAGGATGTGTCTGAGCCAAAGTTGGACTTTGCCTAGGAGAAGAATATGTGCTTTGTTGAGGGCGTTGCTCGCAATCTTCAGCGTCTTCTATATTGTCCCCTGCTTAATGGCATGCTAGATCATTTCCGTATAATAAAAAATGTAACTATAAGCCAGTGATTTGTTAGCTCCCTACAGTATATCTCTCACCAGGTGGTAATTTCAGACACCTAACAGGCATGTAAATGCTTTACTAGGTGGATTTGACATTCGGGTGTCCAGAAAAGCTGGGTAATAACCTGTGAAGTTGCTGTAATATCAACGATATCAGTTGATATTACATAAAGCAACTTGACAAAAAAGAACAACTTATGTGTTTTTGTTTTATTTAAAAAAACAACTAGAGATGAGCGAATTTCCGCTTATGAAATTCGTTCACACTTCGTTTGTCGGTAAAAGGTGAATTGCGTTATGGATTCCGTTACCACGGAGTCCTCCCCTGCATAACAGAAATGGGACGGATCCGTTTTGCAGCCCTCTCAAGGCATTCCGTCATAGAATTGCGTTATGGTCCGTGGTAACGGAATCCATGACGCAATTCACCTTTTACTGACAAACGAAGTGTGAACGAATTTCAAAATATGAAATTCGCTCATCTCTAAAAATAACCTTCAATTCATCTTAAAAGAAAATTTACCATATTATTGCATTAAAATATTATTCCTGCTTCTGTGGATTATGAAGATGCTAATGATAACCTTGCAGAGCTGGGGTCCTGGTTTCGAATCCGACCAAGGACATCATCTGCATGAGGTTTGTATGTTGTTTGCGCGGGTTTCCTCCAGATACTCCGGTTTCCTCTCACACTCCAAAGTCATACTGATAGAGAACTTAGATTGTGAGCTCCATTGGGGACAGCTTGATGATAATGTCCGTAAAGTGCTGCTGAATATGTCAGCGCTATATAAGTATGTAAGTGCTGATTCTGTAACAAATGTGTTATACTATCACTTCCCCACTAGAGGGCGATGCTGTACCTTTCCGCTGTTTTTTTGTGTTGGCTGAAAGAGGCAAAAACTTCATTATAATGATATTTTCCAGTCTCTGGACATTGTCTATCCGGTATGTGTGTTAATCATATGCTATCGAGTAGGTTTGTCTATTAAATTTTAAAATAAAATGCAATTCTCTGTTTACAGAATAATCAGAAACACTCTCGTCATATACAGGAGAAATATATTAATTGCATACTGTAGTGTAAGGAATCCAAATTGTGGTGACTGCCATTTATGGAAGCCTGTATTCTGCCTACCAATAGTGTAAATAGCGAAGGGGGGGGGAGAGGGCTATAACAATCAATATGGTTAAAGGAGGACTGTTGTGACACAGCTATAAAAATTCAACTTTTAATAATTAAATGGGTTGTCTGAGCGGTTTTATAAATTTTTAATTTGGCAGGGACAGTGTTCTAATAATAAAATACATTTATACTTACTGGCCCGAGTCCCCTCCATTCTGGCACCCCGCGCCTCTCCTCCCCACAGCTGCGATGTTTGGTTTTGGCTCTTGCAGTGACGTGCTCTTTACCACAAATGACCACCACACTCGCTGTACTCAGCGGTATGCACTTTGAAACTGCTGAGACCAGTCATTGGCTGCAGCAGGGGTCCTGTGTGGTATATGGACACATCATCACTGCAGTCAGAATGGCAAAGGAGGAAGAAGGCAATGCTGGAACGAAGGGGGTTTGGGATGGTAAGTATAAGCATTAACAAAAAAAACAAAAAAACAACCACACACCTCTCTGATAACCCCTTTAATGGGTGCTGAAAATCTGCAAGGTTTATTTAGTATTTTTTATTTTTTATTTGCCTTGTGTTATTAAGCGTAAGCAGTACCATTAATAACCCCAGTACTGGCCCTTTAGGCCGCAGACCCTGCTGACATTTCTGAGCAGGCTTCGATAGAAAGGGGGTGTTATGGGAGTGCGCAGTAGAAAGTATAGTATATCGGGTAATGTTTGTATTGTGAATGATTTCCTCCTGTATACAAGTGCATACTGTTCTCGCAGCCCATAAACCCAGCTCTCTGCCTCGGTGCCATTACACTCCTCAGAATAATGTTTTATAACCTCAAACTAATGCAATAAAATCTTTCAATTCCTCCATTTATAGGAGCTTTTCAACTCTGTTTGCCTTTTAAGCCTATATGCTTTGCTGGGAGAGAAAAAGCAGAATTATTTTTGCGATACACTTGCCGGTGGTGCAGGCCAGCTGAAGCTATTTATTAAGAGGAATGTGTTTGGGGCCTATATACCTCACCCACCCACTAATCCTCTCACCATGGGGCCCCGGTGTATGGCTGGTGCTGAAGCTGCAAGAGGTTTGCCCTCAGTTCGAACGCTGACCGTAATGGTACCTTTATATTACATTATCATGTCATAGGAACATTAATGGCGTTGCCAATTGCATCTCAAAGGCTATGTACACTTTCGGGGGCACCTTTTTTTTTTTTACGATTGCAATGTTACTCATTTTTGGCTAAAAATAAATTGTTCCATTGGCCTTTATAAAAAATATTGAGCTGTTCTGTCACAAAGGGTTAATTGTTTTTCTAGCTGTGTGACTGGTACTTTCACTTTGTGCTGATCATCTAATAAACCCTATCTGTAAACTACCGAGATGTCATAAACACTTATTTAAGCCACATTCTTATCAGTAAGATAGGAACTGATTGTCACGATGCAGTGTTCTGGGAAGCAGGGACGGCCGGGGCGTGCTCGCGTCATCGCCCGTTCCCATGACAACCGCAATGGGGCTGAGCGCCGAGCTGATCACTCGGCGCTAGGCTGCATCAGAACTCAGGAGTCATGTGACGCTGGCCACATCACATGACTCCACCCGCGCTCTATTTAAACAGGCAATCTGCTGGCCACAGATTGCCTGTTATTGAGGTCCTTCCTGCATGACGTCTCATCCTCTGGTCTTGGCGTGCTCTCCTGGTTTGACTTCGGCTTGTCCTGACGATTCTCTGCTTGCTCCTCCGGTACCTTTTCTGCTCTCTTGGGTTTTGACTTGGCTTGTTTGACCTTTCTGTTTATGTGTTGTTTGTCTTCCCTGCACTATCCTAGCTAAGGGTTTGTCGACCAGTTGTCCCTTGTCGTTAGGACTTGCGAGGCAAGTAGGCAGGGACATGGGTGCTGGTGGATCTCAGTGGTCACTACCCCACCCCCTGTGTGTGTGACACTGAGCTATAATAAGTGTTTAGGAGGTTAGAGAGTAGATATAAGTCGTCCATCAGTTCCTGGTCTGACGGAAAAGACAGAAAATCCAAAGGGTGCTACTAGATCATGTCCAGGATGCCATATTTTTAATAAAGACCAATAAAATTTATTTTTAGCTCAAAATGCAATAATAAAAAAATGACCACAAAAAGGTGTACATAGCCTTTAAGGTGTCCAATTCTGCATATCCTTCTGGGGAGGGGGCGGGGATTTAATACATAATAACCGAGCATAGCTTTAGTTTGTTTCTCACACTCATAAATGTGTAATATTTTCAGTGGTAATGACTAGTGTTGAGCGAATCGAGCTTCGGATCATAGGTCCGAAGTTGATTCACTCCAAACTTCGTTTGAATGTTGTACGGAGATTCGTCCAGCAAGGGAAATTTGTTATGTCGGAAGTTTTGCGGGACTTCAGTGAATAACTTCAGACATCAA
This sequence comes from Bufo bufo, assembly GCF_905171765.1. Classification (NCBI taxonomy): domain Eukaryota; kingdom Metazoa; phylum Chordata; class Amphibia; order Anura; family Bufonidae; genus Bufo; species Bufo bufo. The sequence goes on from NC_053396.1 coordinate 162,358,381, forward strand.
TTTTTTAACTTGAAAACCAAGTCGACTTCGGTACCAGCCGATACCGAAGCTTCAAATTCCTGTTTTAAAATGGTTTTCAAGTTTAAAAACTAAGTTTCTCTGTACAGCATTAAAACTCAGTTTGGAGCGATTCGACTACGGATCTTGGATCCAAACCTCGATTCACTTAACACTAGTAGTAATTCCTTGTAGACGAGCGTGAGCGGATTAGGTCCGGATGCGTTGCGAATGCGTTCAGTGAAAAATGCGCGATTTCGCAAGCAAGGGCATTCAGTTTTGTATACGATCGCGTTCCGTTGTTCAGTTTTTATCGTGCAATGCGATTTAATGCGTTTTGCACGCGCGTGATCAAAAACTGAAGGTATAAAAACAACATCTCTTAGCAAACATCCGTGAAAAACTCATCGCATCCGCACTTGCTTGCGGATGCGATTTTCATGCAGCCCCATGCACTTCTATGGGGCCAGCGTTGCGTGAAAATCACAGAATATAGAACGTGCTGCGATTTTCACGCAACGCACAAGTGATGCGTGAAAACCAACGCTCATGTACACAGCCCCATTGAAATGAATGGGTCCGGATTCCATCACTCATTGCAGAATACTCGCTCGTGTGAAAGGGGCCTAACTGTTTACTAGTGACTTGGTTTTGGCGGGGTCTTTTAGAAAAATGTATGTGGGCTATGGCCTCGTATACAGATGTAGCTCACCAACAAACCTAAATATAGTAAACTATGCAATACAATTTTTTGAGAATTCGTTTTTCAGTATTTACAGAGATCTGGACATATACATATAAGGGAAATAAAAAAGAGTGGTATATTCCATCAGACGTCATGTTAAAAGGTTATTCTCCCTCAGAAGCACTGGGCCAGATTTACTTAAAGAATTTTTCAAAAATTCGGTTCGTGGAATTTTCTGAAAAAATTTGTGGCGAATCGCGTAAAAAAACTGCCATTTCCTGGCTGCAGAGAGCCTTTATAGTGGTGTACACTGCGTGCAGAATTATTAGGCAAATGAGTATTTTGACCACATCATCCTCTTTATGCATGTTGTCTTACTCCAAGCTTTATAGGCTTGAAAGCCTACTACCAATTAAGCATATTTGGTGATGTGCATCTCTGTAATGAGAAGGGGTGTGGTCTAATGACATCAACACCCTATATTAGGTGTGCATAATTATTAGGCAACTTCCTTTCCTTTGGCAAAATGGGTCAAAAGAAGGACTTGACAGGCTCAGAAAAGTCAAAAATAGTGAGATATCTTGCAGAGGGATGCAGCACTCTTAAAATTGCAAAGCTTCTGAAGCGTGATCATCGAACAATCAAGCGTTTCATTCAAAATAGTCAACAGGGTCGCAAGAAGCGTGTGGAAAAACCAAGGCGCAAAATAACTGCCCATGAACTGAGAAAAGTCAAGCGTGCAGCTGCCAAGATGCCACTTGCCACCAGTTTGGCCATATTTCAGAGCTGCAACATCACTGGAGTGCCCAAAAGCACAAGGTGTGCAATACTCAGAGACATGGCCAAGGTAAGAAAGGCTAAAAGACGACCACCACTGAACAAGACACACAAGCTGAAACGTCAAGACTGGGCCAAGAAATATCTCAAGACTGATTTTTCTAAGGTTTTATGGACTGATGAAATGAGAGTGAGTCTTGATGGGCCAGATGGATGGGCCCGTGGCTGGATTGGTAAAGGGCAGAGAGCTCCAGTCCGACTCAGACGCCAGCAAGGTGGAGGTGGAGTACTGGTTTGGGCTGGTATCATCAAAGATGAGCTTGTGGGGCCTTTTCGGGTTGAGGATGGAGTCAAGCTCAACTCCCAGTCCTACTGCCAGTTTCTGGAAGACACCTTCTTCAAGCAGTGGTACAGGAAGAAGTCTGCATCCTTCAAGAAAAACATGATTTTCATGCAGGACAATGCTCCATCACACGCGTCCAAGTACTCCACAGCGTGGCTGGCAAGAAAGGGTATAAAAGAAGAAAATCTAATGACATGGCCTCCTTGTTCACCTGATCTGAACCCTATTGAGAACCTGTGGTCCATCATCAAATGTGAGATTTACAAGGAGGGAAAACAGTACACCTCTCTGAACAGTGTCTGGGAGGCTGTGGTTGCTGCTGCACGCAATGTTGATGGTGAACAGATCAAAACACTGACAGAATCCATGGATGGCAGGCTTTTGAGTGTCCTTGCAAAGAAAGGTGGCTATATTGGTCACTGATTTATTTTTGTTTTGTTTTTGAATGTCAGAAATGTATATTTGTGAATGTTGAGATGTTATATTGGTTTCACTGGTAAAAATAAATAATTGAAATGGGTATATATTTGTTTTTTGTTAAGTTGCCTGATAATTATGCACAGTAATAGTCACCTGCACACACAGATATCCCCCTAAAATAGCTAAAACTAAAAACAAACTAAAAACTACTTCCAAAAATATTCAGCTTTGATATTAATGAGTTTTTTGGGTTCATTGAGAACATGGTTGTTGTTCAATAATAAAATTAATCCTCAAAAATACAACTTGCCTAATAATTCTGCACTCCCTGTAGAACACTGTGCCTTGTAGTAACACGCATAGGGAGTCTGCTGTGGTAGTGAAAGACATGTAGATGACAGGCGTCTCTCTTAGAATCACTGCACACTTCACTTATTTGGGCAGTTACGGGGCTAAAACTGACCAAATAACTCAAGTATCAACTCAACCTTACAGGTCAATGTTAGCGCCAAGAAGAAGCGCGCTCCTTTTACACCATCGTCAGCTGATTCCACATAGATGTCTACAGAACCTGTTCTATATTAAATGCTTATACAAGAAGAGCCCCCCGACAGAGTGGAGAGGGTGTCAGCAGTAAGTGTGTTGATGTCACTGATTATTTTGCCCTTCCTCTGATCCATCAGAACAATAACCCACAAAAAATGGATCCTGTCTGTGGAGCATCTGCCTTCACTCGGTCAGCATTTGGTCAGTAGTCCATCAGTATTGCTAATGCCCAAAAAAACTGAAGTGTATCCAAAACAGAGATGTCCAAGTCAACCATTCAAGAACCGTTGGGTTGCTGGTCAAGACCGATGACACCGGGAGCTCAGGCCTCTTGCTGCGACTCCTGCTGTCATGCCCCCTTACTCTGCTGCGACCTGTACCTGCGCCAGAAACATTTAGGCTTCTCCCACTCCCCTGTGCAGGGCCTGGCACTTCTCTGTCTCACATACTGTTAGATCAGATAAATAAATAAAAAAGAAATTGAAACACCCCAAAAAAGTCTGAAAGTTTCTCACTTCACCACACAACGGCTAATAAGCCCTTTTTTCCCCACTAATACACACCAAAAAGGGCTTTAGAACATATAACTGCACTGCTGAACGACAAATATCTGTTTGTGAAAACGCCTGTACTTTTAAAATATAACATAAAACTGTCAGAATTGCGTTTCTTTTCTAACCGTAAATGGGGTCATTAGAAAGTACAACTTGTCCTGCAAAAAATAAGCCCTCATAAGGCTATGTGAAATGAAAAATAAAAACTTTATGACTTTAGAACGGCAGGGAGTGAAAAACAAAAACGCAAAAACGTTAAATTGCAAGGTACTCTATGGAAGGAGACATCACAAGGTGGTGATTCGCCTGGTTGCATGACCGTCCATCTGCAGCAATCTTACATCCTCTATGGGGACAGCACAGAAGATTTACCCAACATGGGGGCATGGCTTATGAAATATAGAAAACGGCATAGATCATCAACAAAGTCTATATTAGTATGTCTTTGTTGACATCTCCATTTGAAGATCCGGCAGGCTGTTCCAGCATAAATGCCGGGTTTTGGCCAGACAAAAGGCGTTGCATACAACAGTTTGCCGTCCATATAGCATTTGCGCTGGATCTCTGAAATGGAGATGTGAACTCAGCTTAAGTGTCATATAGTTATTTTATATACACATTGGTCACAAGTAGCCAGAGAATGGTCAACCCCTTTATGTATCTGCATCAGAAATCTCTCTAAAATGTGGCAGAAATTGGCATAAGTTGGGTTTTGCTCACTTGCCAGAAAAAAAGGGTGCGACTTAGGGGTAAGATGCGCTGTTTTGCACCACAATTCTTACATTATATTCTGTCTCAAAGTAATCCAACCAACAGTTGCAATAAAATTAGACAAAAGTGTCCCTCCCTACACCACATTGATCCTCCAACCTAAGCCCCTGTGATACATCTGGTGCAGGTCTAGACAGTGTAACAAAGTTTATTTCATCTAGAACAGTGTTCCTCAAGTCCAGTCCTCGGGGCCCATCTACCGGTCATGATTTGAGAATATCCCACAGAATGAACACCACCAGAAGATGTTTAGTGTCAGGAGGAGCTGTTGCAGTGCAGGGGCATAGAGACTTGCTGTCATCATTCCAGTCCAGCAGAGGGAGATCCAAAGCAGGGTCCGTTACCAGAGCTCAGAGGTGGTGTGATGTGGCCACCAAAATAAAGTAGTGCAGCCCAGACAGGTACAGAATTGTGTGGCACTGAAGGATGAGTGCAACACGGACCAGTGCAAGGGAGCAGAGTGTGGACCACACGAGTCAGACAAGCAAGGGAGTGTGGAGCACAGGTGTCAGACAAGCAAGGGAGTGTGGAGCACAGGTGTCAGACAAGCAAGGGAGTGTGGAGCACAGGTGTCAGACAAGCAAAATCTCTGAAGTGCCCGGCCAGATTCTCCACTGCAGCAAAGAGAAAGTTCCTGCTTTGGAGAGATAGAGATCAACCACCAGGAGGGCCCCTCGCCTGCTAGCAGGAACAGTAAGTGCCCCTGAGAGACTGTATAGAGTTAAACCAATTCCACAGAGACTGTAGTTACACCCTCCCTGCTATCATTGATATTGATGGGTCTGTATCCGGCGGATAGGATGCGGTCCCAACATATGGTCGTGTGCATGAGCCCTAACAGTGAGTGGACAGTAAAATTGCTAGGAGAGAGACCCCTAATGCCAGAGATTTCAGAAGTGTTTAGTGTGGATATAATTAACATTCTTATTCAAAGTGATTTACAGAATTGTTCAGGTTCGCCTAAAGTTGAGAAGTTGGAAAAGTTAATGTCCATTTAAGGTGATTGCTGAAAGCCAAACATTTTGTAACCAAGAATGCAATGTCAACAGTTTTTATGCCCACCTCAACAATGTCTATAAAAAGACAAAATGTATTAAATGTACCAAATTTATTATACAGTATCTCACAAATCGCTCTCACACTCTCATACTGGTCACTGGAAGTTCAACATGGCTCCTCCTGGCAAAGAACTCTCTGATGATCTGAAAAAAAAAGAATTGTTACACTACATAAAGATGGCCTATAGGAAACTGAGCTGTAGCACGGTGGCCAAGACCATACTGCGGTTTAACAAGATAGGTTCCACACAGAACAGGCCTAGCCATGGTCGACCAAAGAAGTTGAGTGCACGTGCTCAGCGTCATATCCAGAGGTTGTCTTTTCAAAATAGATGTATGAGTGCTGCCAGCATTGCTGCAAAGGATAAAGGGGTGGGGGGTCAGTCTGTCAGTGTTCAGACCACACGCCGCACAATGCATCAAATTGGCCTGCATGGCTGTCATCCCAGAAGGAAGCCTCCTCTAAAGATGATGCACAAGAAATCCCTCCGTTTCCTGAAGGCAAGCAGACTCAGGGCATGGATTACTGGAACCATGTCCTGTGGTCTGATGAGACCAAGATACACTTATTTGGTTCAGATGGTGTCAAGCGTGTGTGGCTGCAACCAGGTGAGGAGCACAAGGACAGGTGTGTCTTGCCTACAGTCAAGCATAGTGGTAGGATTGTCATGGATTGGGGCTGCATGAGTGCTGTCGGCTTTGGGGAGCTACAGTTCATTAAGGGAACCATGAATGCCAACATGTACTGTGACATACTGAAGCAGAGCATGATCCCCTCCTTTCAGCAACTGGGCCATAGGGCAGTATTCCAACATTAGAACGAATCCAAACACACCTCCAAGACGACCACTGCCTTGCTAAAGAAACTGAGTGTAAAGGTGCTGGACTGGAATAAGCATGTCTCCAGACCTAAACCCTGATAATCTGTGGGGCATCCTCAAATGGAAGGCGGAGGAGTGCAAGGTCTCTAACATCCATCAGCTCTGTGATGTTGTCATGGAGGAGTGGAAGATGATTCCAGTTGTAACCTGTGTGGCTCTAGTGAACTCCATGCCCAAAAGAGTTAACGCAGTGCTGGAAAATAATAGTGGGCACACAAAATATTGACACTTTGGGCACAATTTGGCAATTTTCACTTAGGGGTGTACTCACTTTTGTTGCCAGTGGTTTAGACTAGAGATGAGCAAATTTCATATTTTGAAATTCGTTCACGCTTCGTTTACTGGTAAAAGGTGAATTGCGTTATGGATTCCGTTACCACGGACCATAACGCAATTCTATGATGGAATGCCTTTAGAAGCATTCCGTTATTCATTTCATCATAATAGAAGTCTATGGGCTGCAAAACGGATCCGTCCCGTTTCCGTTATGCAGGGGAGTCCTCTCCTGCATAACGGGACTGATCCGTTTTGCAGCCCATAGACTTCTATTATGACGGAATGCCTCTAAAGGCATTCCGTCATAGAATTGCATTATGGTCCGTGGTAACGGAATCCATAACGCAATTCACCTTTTACCAGTAAACGAAGCGTGAACGAATTTCATAACCTGAAATTCGCTAATCTCTAGTTTAGACATTAATGGCCGTGTGTTGAGTTATTTTGAGGGCACACCAAATGTACACTGTTGTACAAGCTGTACACTGACTACTATACATTGTATCAAAGTCTCATAAATTATAAAATATTTACAAAAATAAGAGGGGTGTACTCACTTTTGTGAGATACTGTAAATGTATTATATTTATTACAAATATTCTGCATATATATGCCAGCCACATGCTCAGTTTTCATCATTTGAAGCCTTTTGTGCAATTTAATAACTTTTACAGTAAATTCATGCATCTTTAAGACACTATTGATTTATTGCCATTTTTTTTATTTTATGCACTCATATTTCGCAGTGCTTTACAGACCTTATGATCGGATTCGAACCTAGGACACTAGCGCTGCAAGGCATCATGCTGCCCACCTTAGGGCTCTTTCACACTTGCGTTCTTGTGTTCCGGCATAGAGTTCCGTCGTCGGGGCTCTATGCCGGAAGAATCCTGATCAGGATTATCCCCATGCATTCTGAATGGAGAGAAATCCGTTCAGGATGCATCAGGATGTCTTCAGTTCTGGACCGGAACGTTTTTTGGCCAGAGAAAATACCGCAGGCCGGATACACTTGCCGCAAGGCCGGATCCGGAATTAATGCCCATTGAAAGGCATTAATCCAGATCCGGCCTTAAGCTAAACGTCGTTTCGGCGCATTACCGGATCCGACGTTTAGCTTTTTCTGAATGGTTACCATGGCTGCCAGGACGCTAAAGTCCTGGCAGCCATGGTAAAGTGTGGTGGGGAGCGGGGGAGCAGTATACTTACCGTCCGTGCGGCTCCCACGGCGCTTCTGAGTGACGTCAGGGCGCCCCACGTGCATGGATGACGTGATCGCATGGACACGTCATCCATGCGCATGGGGCGCTCTAACGTCATTCTGGAGCGCCCCGGGAGCCGCACGGACTGTAAGTATACTGCTCCCCCGCTCCCCACTACTACTATGGCAGCCAGGACTTTAATAGCGTCCTGGGTGCCATAGTAACACTGAACGCATTTTGAAGACGGATCCGTCTTCAAATGCTTTCAGTTCACTTGCGGTGTTACGGATCCGGCGGGCACCTCCGGCAGATGGAGTACACAACGGATCCGGACAACGCAAGTGTGAAAGAGCCCTTAAAGGGAATAAGCCAGAAAGGGAAGATTACATACCTGCTTCCCCCCCCCCCCCCCCTCCTCCTTCTCCTCCTGGTCTGCGATGCCCTGCTGGGCTCCCTTGCTGTAAATATCCAGTTTGATATCGCAGCAGCCAATTACTGTTTGTGGTGGTGATTGGCCACCCTTACATCATGACAAATAGTCCCACAATACAAGGGGAAGCGGTCTTTGCAGCAGCCAGTAATTGGCTGCGGCGATGTCAGATTGGATGTTTACAGAAAGGGAGCCCAGCGGAGCATCACAGGCCAGGAGGAGAAGGAGCGGGGCGCAGGAAAGTAATCTTCTCTTTACAGGACTGGCCAATTGGGGGTACCAAACAGTGCGGGGATTCTTGCACAACTCCTTTAAAGAGGGCCTGTCACTATTCCTGACATGTCTGTTTTAGTACATTATTCTATATGAAATGACCATTCTGGAGCATCTTTTCATTTATTTATTTTATTTAACTCATTTATATAGCACTACTATATTCCGCAGCACTGTACATACATTAGCATTGGACTGTCCCCAATGGGGCTCACAATCTAAGTTCCCAATCAGTATGGTTGGAGTGTGGGAGGAAACCGAAGAACCCGGAGGAAACCCACGCAAACACGGGGAAAACATACAAACTCCATGCAGATGTTGTCCTTGGTCGAATTCGAACCTAGAACTCCAGCTCTGCAAGGCACCAGTGCTAACCACTGAGCCACCGTGCTACTCTATATAACTGTTGTGCCATCCCTTTGATATTCCTGCTGAGAGTATATGAATTACCGACTGCGTGTTACCAGTTGAGGGTAAGTACTTGCACAGTCGGCTACTAGATACATTCATTGGACAGTGTCACATCGTTTAGGGACATACTCCCAAATGGTAACTCCCAGTTGGCAATTCATTATATACTTCCAGCAGGAATATCAGAACAATGGAACAACATACAGTTCTTAGAAATGATGCTGCAGACCTGTTATAGTATGGGGAACCTAAGTATTTAGACATGGGAGAGGTGTCAGGTCCTTCTCAATGTGCTCAAAATTCCCCTTAAAGAGCAATGCAGACAAAACAAAATTCAGTTCTACAACTGAAATAATTTCACCTTTACTGCACAGTTCATCCATAATCCAGTGGCAATTATAAAGTATATTCAGATTATATTACCTCCCAGGAGCCAATTGAAAAGGTCCAGGCAGTGGAGTGAGACCGAGTAACAATCCAAGCTGCATCAAAAACTTTCCTAAGAATCTTTTAATGAGGTCGACTAAATCTCTGAATTCTTCATTCCTCTTTTTTTAAATTGTGGAATGTCTGAGACAATGAGGGGAGCGAAGCGTCCTGCCACTGCTTCCATTAACTACAGTATTGGCTTTTGCTAATGACACAAGGAACAAGGACAGAGCTAAATCCACAGCAGCTGACTGTTTGACTGATGACTCCCTGTGGTTCTGTGACCTTGCCCAGGATCCTTTCCTGCAGCCCCCCCTCCACCCATCCTTTGTCTACTTCAGATACTGTAGTGTGGAGTGAATGGTGCCGATTATGTACTAAACAGTTACACGGGGGTCGCACATTTCTTTTAACCAGGGTTCAGCATTGTTACAATGGTTTCTTTTACACCCCCAAGGCACTCATCTTGTAAACAGCTAAATATGAATGATTGTGTCATTACCACCTCTTTCGTGTGTTTTGTTGAAACAGATTCTGACAAGTTACCTATTTATTAAGACAAATGCTTTTCATTCCCATTGACTTTGGTGGTGCCTTCTGCAAGTACAATAAGAATATTTTTTAGGGGGTGATTCTGTGCTTTCCTGAAGGCAGTCATTGTACTCCCCCCCCCCCCTCTCCATATTCTCTTTTCCCCGGTCTATCCTGAATGGCCAGGTTCATCTTTCTGTCCAGCCAGTGCCTCAACCCATCACTGCACTGGTTGCCCATTAACTCTAGAATTCAATTCAAACTCTTTACTCTCACTCACAAATCTCTCCCCATTGCTGCACCCTCTTGATTTCCTCCCTCATTTCTGATACCACTCCAACTCATGTTCTACCAACAATCTAAGACCAACATTCTCCACAGTCTGAACCTCCCCCCTCCAAAACTTCTCTCATGCTGCACCAATTTTTTCCATGTCAATATCTATATTTAAGCAAAACCCATAACATTCTGCAGTTTTTGCACTGACCACTAAAAGTCCCTTTACACAGGACGCCAGAGCAGCAGGATTGTCGGGAAGGAATTCTTCCTTCCCGACAATCACCTGCTGGTCAGCAGAGGAGACAGCTACATTTACATGCAGCGATCTTCTCCACAGTATGGGGAGGAGTGATCACTAATGCCATCGCTCATCTCCATACTGACTAGTTGTTTGCTGCCAGTAAACAATCATTTTTGTGTGCGCACAAACAATTGAATTACCCAATAGATTCATTAGTTAATCAGCTGTACATTTACACCGCCAGATAATCGTTAATGAGAATTCCTATGGGTGCTCGTTAGTGATTATCTTTGGCATTCTCGGCCCGTGAAAAGGGCCCTTCAGCCTAATAATAGGCGCCACTTCTTGGTTTGTACAGATCACTTTAATGCAGTTATCTGCTTATCTGTCATTCTAATCCTGCCTGTGATGATATCACCTCTGTGTATAGATAAGACAGGATCCCTCATTCACAATAGACGATTGTCAAAAAGTATCTATTCTTTCTCTGTACAATGACCTCTGCACAGGTCCTAGAAAACTCTGTTCCTATGGCCCATGTGGCTGCTGTAAAAGAGGTTGTCTGCGCTTTTTCATATTGATGACCTATCCTCAGGATCGGTAATCAAAATCAAATCGGGTCCGACACCTGTCGATCAGCTGTATGGGGAGATGGCGCATGCTGTGTGCACATGGCGTCTCCCTTCTCTCTTTCTGTCCACTGCTGCAGTCCCATAGAACTACAGCAGCAAGCAGGAAGAGAAACAGCATGTGCGCACGGTGCGTGCCGTCTACTCAAACAGCTGATCGGAGGGGGTGCCGGACCCCCGCTGATCTGATCTTGATGATCTATCCTGAGGATAGGTCATCAATATGAAAAAGCCCGGAGAACCCCTTTAAACAATTCTCTTAATACTTTCTAAATGCTGTTAAGAACAGCTCAGGCATAATAATGTTCAGGAAATAGAATAAAGAAATCTGCAATAAAATAAAAACAGCTTAAAAATATAATATACAGTATATACACTGCTCAAAAAAATAAAGGGAACCCTTAAACAACACAATGTAACACCAAGTCAATCACACTTCTGTGAATTCAAACTGTCCACTTAGGAAGCAACACTGAGTGGCAATCAATTTCACATGCTGTTGTGCAAATGGGATAGACAACAGGTGGAAATTATAGGCAATTAGCAAGACACCCCCAATAAAGGAGTGGTTCTGCAGGTGGTGAGCACAGACCACTTCTCAGTTCCTATGCTTCCTGGCTGATGTTTTGGTCACTTTTGAATGCTGGCGGTGCTTTCACTCTAGTGGTAGCATGAGACGGAGTCTACAACCCACACAAGTGGCTCAGGTAGTGCAGCTTATCCAGGATGGCACATCAATGCGAGCTGTGGCAAGAAGGTTTGCTGTGTCTGTCAGCGTAGTGTCCAGAGCATGGAGGCGCTACCAGGAGACAGGCCAGTACATCAGGAGACGTGGAGGAGGCCGTATGAGGGCAACAACCCAGCAGCAGGACCGCTACCTCCGCCTTTGTGCAAGGAGGAACAGGAGGAGCACTGCCAGAGCCCTGCAAAATGACCTCCAGCAGGCCACAAATGTGCATGTGTCTGCTCAAACGGTCAGAAACAGACTCCATGAGGGTGATATGAGGGCCCGACGTCCACAGCCCAACACCGTGCAGGAGGTTTGGCATTTGCCAGAGAACACCAAGATTGGCAAATTCGCCACTGGCGCCCTGTGCTCCTCACAGATGAAAGCAGGTTCACACTGAGCACATGTGACAGAAGTGACAGAGTCTGGAGACGCCGTGGAGAACGTTCTGCTGCCTGCAACATCCTCCAGCATGACCGGTTTGGCATTGGGTCAGTAATGGTGTGGGGTGGCATTTCTTTGGAGGGCCACACAGCCCTCCATGTGCTCGCCAGATGTAGCCTGACTGCCATTAGGTACCGAGATAAGATCCTCAGACCCCTTTGTGAGACCATATGCTGGTGCAGTTGGCCCTGGGTTCCTCCTAATGCAAGACAATGCTAGACCTCATGTGGCTGGAGTGTTTCAGCAGTTCCTGCAAGACGAAGGCATTGATGCTATGGACTGGCCCGCCCGCTCCCCAGACCTGAATCCAATTGAGCACATCTGGGACATCATGTCTCGCTCTATCCACCAACGTCACGTTGCACCACAGACTGTCCAGGAGTTGGCAGATTCTTTAGTCCAGGTCTGGGAGGAGATCCCTCAGGAGACCGTCCGCCACCTCATCAGGAGCATGCACAGGCGTTGTAGGGAGGTCATACAGGCACGTGGAGGCCACACACACTACTGAGCCTCATTTTGACTTGTTTTAAGGACATTACATCAAAGTTGGATCAGCCTGTAATGTGTTTTTCCACTTTAATTTTGAGTGTGACTCCAAATCCAGACCTCCATGGGTGGAAAAATTTGATTTCCATTTTTTTATTTTTGTGTGATTTTGTTGTCAGCACATTCAACTATGTAAAGAACAAAGTATTTCAGAAGAATATTTAATTAACTCAGATCTAGGATGTGTTATTTTTGTGTTCCCTTTATTTTTTTGAGCAGTGTATGTCACTATCTGGTTTTAACTGGCAGAAAAAAGATTCTGGTGACATGTCCGTTAAACTAAAATTCCAGTATGCTTCACGTGCGAGCAGTAACTTCATCCAGTCACCTCCTCGCCAAAGAGTCTCTGAACATATTACAGATGCCCATTCAGATCCTACAAATTCTTATTGCAGTCTTTCATAGAGAGTCCCAAATGTATCACTGCAACGTGCACATTACGATATTAACTTTTTCATGTTAATAAAGCTTACGTGATTTCATTCATTCCAGTGGTGGCTGGACTTATTTTGTATTTTGGTTATTTTATGCTCTTTGTAGCCACTCTCTGTTATGCCATAGATTCATTTTGCAGTCAGCCTGAACTTCCATCAACTGCATGGTCAGCTGGGATTGCGTCAGTCACTTGGCCCTTGGACCAATTAGTCATGTCACTGCAAACTATTATGGCCTTTTTATAAAGTTGGAGGATGGTAGGGACTGAGTTCACTTTATAACTTACTTATATATCTTGACCAGTATGAAACTAGCTCAGCGATTAGTGAAGATTAGCCTTGTACTGAACTCATACATCATGTGACCGCTCCAGGTGGCCAATGTCAACTGGGATATCTCAGTGTTCGTGGAGACTCTTTTGTGGTTTAATATAACTTGTTCTGATTGTTATATTTGCGAGAAAAAAATAATCTTTTTGGGTTCCACAAATTTATAGAAACTTAAAATTTTTTTATGCAAGCAAACCTGGCTTAAAGGGGTTGTCCAATTTCTGAAACAGCCCCCCCCCCCCCCATGTGGCGGGCCCCTTACAGGTAATATACTTACCCTGCTCTCCATGCCACTCCTGGTCCCCGCACCGCCACTGCTGCTTCTCCCTGTACAGTGATAAAGACATCTGGTGTCGGGGGGGCAGCCAATGGCAGGCCCGTGTACAGGGAGAAGCAGCAGTGGCGGTGCGGGGACCAGGAGCGGCGCCGGGAGCGGGGTAAGTATATTACCTGTGAGGGGCCCAGCACATGGGGGGGGCTGTTTCAGAAATTGGATAACCCCTTTAACAAGAAGTGTTCTCCTGAGCTACTGTATGTTCTTACCAGAGATGTTCTGTCAATGGATATAGAATACTTGTTTAATGATCTGCGGTATAAGACTGTGCCACCATCTGAAATTGGTGAAAATGTCATCTTGTCAAATTGCCATTGAGGGGGCATTCTACAGACATTATACCATCTAAAATGTGACCTCAAGGGAGCTATAAGGAGAACAAGTCAAATCAGACCACTCTGCTTGTTAAAAAAATTGACAATGGAATAAAAAACAAAGACATATGACCTCTTACCCCTGCAGATGAGGATGAGACAAGGCCAGTCCGTGATCTTAGTGTGATATTTCTTTTCTCTGGAGGTTACTACTCCTTCCCATCATCACAGCTGTCATGGTCTGCACATAAGGTCATCCTTTGGAGTTGTGATCTGTACAGGGGTTTTTTTTTTCCAGGGAGATGGATCCTGTGAAATAAAACAGAATTACAAAAAAAAGTTCATGATAATTTTTTATAAGTATACCAGAGAAGACGGAGTGGAGTACATGGTGAAGCCTGCTGCATATAAAAGGGCATCTGTCAGCAGATTTGGGTACCTATGAAAATGGCTGACCCGTTAAAATGCTCTTGGCAGCTGAAGGCGTCTGTGTTGGTCCCATTCATATGTTTATATGTGCTTGTACTGCTGAGGAAAATTATGATTTAATATATGCAAAAGTCCCAAAGTATTCAAATCCCAGTATCCACCCAGTCAAAACTGAACACCATCATCAGTAAAACATAATGGGCTACTCCAAAACCTCTCGTATAAAAGATACCTTTCTTGAAGGGCATCTGTCAGCAGACTTGTACCTATGAACCTGACCTGTTACATGTGCGCTTGGCAGCTGAAGGCATCTGTGTTGGTCCCATGTTCATATGTTGAGAAAAATGATGTTCTAAAAGGTATCTTTTCTACGAGAGGTTTTGGAGTAGCCCATTATGTTTTACTGATGATGGTGTTCAGTTTCGACTGGGTGGATACTGGGATTTGAATACTTTGGGACTTTTGCTAGAGATCCCTGAGGTAGCAGGATAGCTTTGGCGCTATGTCAGACAGGGAATGGTTGGTGAATCCCTGTGTTGGACTTTCTACGTTGTGGCTCGTTGTTGGTAATGCTTGTTTGTTTTTCCAGCATTTGCGTAGCAACTGGGGGATTGTAGTCTGTCCCCTATATTACATTTTTGTGGCATTCCTGACACTTTTGCAATCCTATCATGGTTTGTCTTTTTTCTGTGTGCATGTTTGTTTATCTTTTAACCAAAAAAGTGTCTATTTTTTTAAGTCTACTTTTCTGGATGTGCCCTGCTAGTTTTTTTTTTTTTTTTTACTTGTTCTTGGTTTAGAGCATAGGGTTGGCAGAGATCCAAAGTCTTAGTGTGCCCCAAGATCCTTTGGTTATCGTTGAAGGGAACCTGTCATGTTGAACATGGTGGTTGATCTTCAGGTAGCAGGTTACAGAGCAGGAGGAGCGGAGCAGATTGATATGTAGTTTTGGTGGAGAAGATTCAGTATAACTTCTTAACATTCTTTTAGGTCCCTGCTTTTTCTATGAGTAGGGTCCAGTGGGTGATTGACAGCGATCCATGTACGCACACTTGGAATGAAACATATATTCCAAGCAGGGGCATAAC
The DNA here is from genome assembly GCF_905171765.1 of Bufo bufo. Lineage (NCBI taxonomy): Eukaryota > Metazoa > Chordata > Amphibia > Anura > Bufonidae > Bufo > Bufo bufo. The sequence continues at coordinate 162,373,760 of NC_053396.1, forward strand.
TATAATTAAGAGAGTCCCATATTAAAAGAAGATGGGGCCCTTACCACCTAGTGTAAGAACATTAAAAACAGCAGCATTAGTAGCAATAATAAAATGTATGTATGTATAATAGCACCATATCTCAGAAAAAAAACACCATATTTATATTCCCCACCAAAGGGAAACTGGCGCAAATTCAGAAAAGTGTCATGCCCGCTTGCCCCACCCCTCGTTTTCAGAAAGTGGCAAAGGAGTCGTAAAAATGCTACTTGTGAAAACATTTTAAAAAAAATTTTTACCCCAGAAAAGTGGTGCAGGGGGGTAATAACCCTCCCACTTTGTTTATAAGCAGCAGCGGTGATTACTGCAGCCAGTCAGTGTCCTCAGTGGTCTACAGCTCAACCACCAGATTTCTTAGCAGTGCAGTCAGAAGAAGGGAGCAACCACCCTAACAACCGTCCACTCCCAGTAATAAATGGTAGTGATAGTGCAGCGTACTCAAGTTGTGTGTAGAAATGTGTTCCTGGGTGTAGTAGTGCAATAAACACTAACCTGAGACGGCTGACTCTCTGCATAGGCAGGTGATGGTAGGAAAATGTTCATGACGCCAGTGCCAATTAAACGGTGGCACGCCGTTTGCTGATAGCAGGAATAACTGAGGAACCATGTGATGTTAAAACAAAACTCCAACTTAAGTAGTTTCCATATAAAGACATTAACGGAAGCACAGTTCCTTTGCATACAGTTGATTTTTCAATACGGTCGATGCAGGCAATGCAGATTAAGCAAGGTGACTTCAGAGTGTAAAACACAGGACTTGCAGTACAGGAGCTTGCACTCTATTCCTGACTGATCCTGGGACATAGAAAATCTTCTCCAAGGCCCAATACCTTAACTCTGGCGTATATCCTTGGTTCTCTCTTTATAAAGTACCTCCTCTGTTATCTTGAGTACCTCTTGCTTTCCTTGACATGCCTCTGTCTCTCCCTCAGCTTCCTCAGCCTCTAGAAACTTCTGAACTCTCTCTGGAAGCTTCTGAACTCCCAGGCTGTTTAACAGTGGTCTTCCTGCTTCTGCATATATAAGTTCAGGAGGGGAACCTTCTCCTTGGATCTGGAACCCGGTTACAGGGACTGCAATCCCCTCTCCTGGTCCGCAGGCTTCAGGCCTGGACTTGTCTCTCACATAGTCTGATCTCTAACACAGACTAAATCCCCTTTTTCTCTCCCTGACTGGGCCTTATATAAACTAGGGCTCCCTAGCTCCCTCTAGTGACTAAGAGCTGGAATGACACCCCTAGCAGGCCTGTACATGCAAGTTTCACAGTAACAGGGAAATACATAGCATTACATTACATGACAATTTATAAAGATGACATATACCAACTTCCCCATAACTAAGGAGGGACGACAGCACACCAAGTGACACTTTTGTAGTGACGGGAATTACAGTCCCCGTACACTACATACCCCACTGCTTTAAGCTGAGTACGACCTCGTACTCCATCAGGGCTCGCCCAACTGGAATCTCTACCTGAAACAGAAAAAAGAGACATGCAGGCATACATACATGTAATTCATCTGCATTTACATTCATATCAGGTCCAATTGGCAAAGGTGAAGGGTGGTGACAAGGGGCGTCGTTCTCTCCTCCTCAGGATAGTGAATGGAACTGGGGCGCTGACCTGGCACAGCGTAACATTATAACCAGGATAGTCCATGACAATGAATAAGTCCATAATAGAACAGCAAAATGGATAAAACAGTATAAAAGTTCTTGGAGGCTCAAAGAACAAACATGAGTCCGTACCCAGGTTATTTTCCTAATAAATCACAGAGGCTCTCGTGCGGTGGAGTCCATCTCTGGGCACATTTCCTTTTAAAAGAGCAAAAATCTCAGAGGCTCAGGTTCTTTTGAGTCTGTCTCCGGGCACGGTTCTTTAGTATCAAGTTGCACAATAAAATGGCAGCAAAGACAAGTGCTGTAATACCCCTGATCAACCTGAAAAGGGGGTTAAGGGTAAAAGGTGCAACTCAGGAACAGGCACAACTTGGCGTGGGATAGCAAAAGCAGGCAGGAGGTCCTGGAAACAAACTTGGCTTTGTTGACTTTAATACTTCAGTGGTCAACACCCACCACTGAGCCGTGGATAAACTGGCAGCAGCAACAAACGACCAGGAAACATAGGACTCCTGTCCTGGAAGGGTTAACAGCATTTTTCGTTGGTGCAATAAATCAAAGGCCTAGCAGGCAGATTCACAGGGGTATGTCATCATTACCCGGCTCTGCTGGCAAGTACGGCTTGTAGTAGTCCTCTACAGGAGGATGTGCCCACATAACAGTGTTAGGGGGAAGCTGCAACGTGAAGGGACCCCTAATAGGTATTGGCCCCATGGGCCTAGGGGTAAACCCTTGGGTGGACCGTACCGGTCCCGGCATGATAATTGTGGGATGAAGTGGAGTGGATACCGCCGCCGCAAGCGGTCCGGTGGGCTCTGTGTAGCAATTCACAGCAACAGGGGGTCTTCTTTGGGGCACTGGCGGAGCGGTGGCAGCAGAAGGTAGTCTACGGGTGGTGACAGGCACCCTTACCTCGTCCTTCTTCGGCGGCGTCTGGATCCTGGCGGTCGCGATCTTGCGCAGCTCCCGCAACTTCTCCTCCAGCCGGACAATCTGCTCACCGATGCTCTCCGTGTCAGAGTCGCGGTCATCTGCTGGCGCCGCCGGCGCAGGTACTGTCACCGATGGCACGGACTCGGCCTCTGCAGGTTCTGGTGATGCATCGGGTCTCCGACCCCTCCGGATGTTCTCAAAGGTATTTCGAAGTCCCTTTAGATTTTCCATCTCTTGCATGGTCTTCTCCCGACAAGGCAGCTCGGGGGAAGGGTAAGGGCTCACCCATTTTTCCAACACGGTTGGCTGCCAGAAGACGTTAGGCCCAATGAAGGAGCTCCGCTACTGGAAGGCGTGATGGGCCGGCTCTGGAGAGCGTTCCGGTTCCCGCTCGCAGCCAGAGTAGTCTTCTTCTTCTGCCTCCCAGTCCTCAGGTTCTCGCTTGGGACGGGTCACGGCAGTGGCATAAGGGCCTCTCAGGCTCTCGGCAGGGGTGAACTCCACTTCCTCTCCCTCGCGGAGGCTGTGTTGATAGGAAGGGAGGTAGTCTCTCTTGACAGACCTTCTATTAACATATAAGTCTCTGCCAGTCAGGTAATCTTGTATGAACCCGTAGCCACGGGTTTTGTCAAAGGACACCACCACTCCCTTTCTGCTTTCCAGGCGGGGTTGGGTGTTGGTGTGTCTTTCATGGATTGTCTTGGTCAACTCTTCATAATAGATCTTGGTCTTTGTATTCCGCTTTATAGCGGCCTCCCGGATCTCTGCCATAAGTGACGACCACTTGAAAGAGGGCTGAAAGAAGTCTCTCCAGGAGCCATAGCAGGGCTCCGGTTCTTTCTCCCGTGGCGGGCAGGCGGGTTTCTCCGGTCCCGGAGAGTAGGCCGGTGGAGCCTCCTCTGGCTCTACACCAATAGCACTCATTTTTGAAATCTCAGGTGCGGACGTTGCAGCAACGCTCTGTTCACTTTCCAACATGCTCGATCCTTCTCTGGAGAGCGATAGGGTCGCGTCAATTAAATCAGCCAGCTCCTCCCATTGCACTGGGAGGCCGCCCCCCAGGTATTCCAGTATATGGAAGGCGGTGTCCATGCTGGCAGACATGCAAATGTCCAGATAAGCAGTGGCACCTGACCTTGAACTCCTTCCCGCTATTTCCTCAGAAAGGCGCCAATTTTTCCCGCCTTTTCGGGATGAAGATGACGCAGCAGTTATTTCAGTAGCCTCAGCGGCCATCTTTAGCAAGAAACGCTGTCTATTCACTGACAGCAAGCAGGATGATGAAAAGTCCACAAAACCACACTCCGATGTGGCGATTTCCTTCCTCTTGATAGCGCAACACTGCACAGCGCTTTTTAGAGGTTTTAGGAACACTTTTGGTATGATTTTCAGTTCACAAAGTCCACTTTAAATAAACAGGCAATTTGTCACTTTGGTCACAGGGCAACTGTATAAGGCACAAAGTTCACGCTTCTTGCACTAGAAAGCGTGCGTATCCTGTTCGTGACGCCAAAAGAGAAATTGCAGCGTACTCAAGTTGTGTGTAGAAATGTGTTCCTGGGTGTAGTAGTGCAATAAACACTAACCTGAGACGGCTGACTCTCTGCATAGGCAGGTGATGGTAGGAAAATGTTCGTGACGCCAGTGCCAATTAAACGGTGGCACGCCGTTTGCTGATAGCAGGAATAACTGAGGAACCACGTGATGTTAAAACAAAACTCCAACTTTAGTAGTTTCCATATAAAGACATTAACGGAAGCACAGTTCCTTTGCATACAGTTGATTTTTCAATACCGTCGATGCAGGCAATACAGATTAAGCAAGGTGACTTCAGAGTGTGAAACACAGGACTTGCAGTACAGGAGCTTGCACTCTATTCCTGACTGATCCTGGGACATAGAAAATCTTCTCCAAGGCCCAATACCTTAACTCTGGCGTATATCCTTGGTTCTCTCTTTATAAAGTACCTCCTCTGTTATCTTGAGTACCTCTTGCTTTCCTTGACATGCCTCTGTCTCTCCCTCAGCTTCCTCAGCCTCTAGAAACTTCTGAACTCTCTCTGGAAGCTTCTGAACTCCCAGGCTGTTTAACAGTGGTCTTCCTGCTTCTGCATATATAAGTTCAGGAGGGGAACCTTCTCCTTGGATCTGGAACCCGGTTACAGGGACTGCAATCCCCTCTCCTGGTCCGCAGGCTTCAGGCCTGGACTTGTCTCTCACATAGTCTGATCTCTAACACAGACTAAATCCCCTTTTTCTCTCCCTGACTGGGCCTTATATAAACTAGGGCTCCCTAGCTCCCTCTAGTGACTAAGAGCTGGAATGACACCCCTAGCAGGCCTGTACATGCAAGTTTCACAGTAACAGGGAAATACATAGCATTACATTACATGACAATTTATAAAGATGACATATACCAACTTCCCCATAATTAAGGAGGGACGACAGCACACCAAGTGACACTTTTGTAGTGACGGGAATTACAGTCCCCGTACACTACAATAGCTGCAGAACAATAACAGGAGGATGAAAAATAGACAGGTCCATTAAGTCCAACCTATTGGACCTGTGTTGACCCAGGGAAGGCAAAAAAACAAAAACCATGAGGTGGATCAGAATGAATCCCTGGATTGACTTCTCATCTCTAGAAATCTAGTGCTTATAACAGGGATCCAGACCATTTTTGGATTAGTGAATGATGAACTGGCAATCACCTCTGTTCTGTGCTCTCCGGTCCATTTTCTGAATTTTGCGGATCACCTCTATAATCAGTTTTGTGAAAATTAGCAGTAAAATAAAAACTGCATAATATATAATAGAAACTTAAATACTTTATTGGAAACCACAGACATAAATAAAGCCATCTGCTGTAACAAGCCTCAGGAAGAGCTTTTTGGAATCGGAGCCAGTGCTTCTTTGTTTCTTTTGGACATTGTAGACCTTAAAACTCAAATACCTGTCTTGTGTCCAGGAAGCACAACCCTTTGGTAATACATACATCATTTCTGTCATGTTGCATGTCCTGTGTGTACAAAAACAATGCTTTATCATGAGCCTTTTTCTGTTGCTCCAAACAGTATGTTTCACAGATTCGTCCAGAGAGCAGCTCATGTGTCTTCTTAACATTCTTTTCCATTTCTCGAGACTCCAACATCCTTCCGAAGGGAACGTAAAATTAACCAAGAAGTGCTATCTAGGGGCTGAAAAATGTGGAGCAGGCAGGATGAACCGAGACACACATCCATCAGATGTGTCACCATGCACCCTGCGATGAGTTCTGTCAACCTCATTACATATCATTAGCAAGTCTCATGTTAAGAATAATGTCTTTGTTGCGGGGTGTGCACATTTCTATTAATATATGTGTATGGAATGTTACGCTCAATTTAAATATTGATCCTGGTCCAAGAAGATCATATTTCAGTTGCATATGATATTCAAGAAGTTCATCCTAGAGGAGAAACAAATGCCCACTGTTCATGGCCTGCTTATCTTTTCTCGTAGTTATTAGAAAACACTGCATGCTTTATTATATCATGTATATATAATTATAACAGAAAACTGGTGAGTTATATGTGTCCTATATTTTACAAAAGCAGTCGTCTGTATTTGTGCAGCCCCAGTACAAATGCCCTCTTGGGTAAGCGTAAAAAAAAAACACATTCGAGTATTCACGTCTCAGAACATCCCATGAAAGCTGGACGATATTGCAATATTTTCTTTGTTTCATCCATCGAACCTTACTTCATACTGGAATATTAGTTGGATATTTATAAAACTGTCATGAGAGTGTATTTGTGGACTCCTCCTAACCGTACTGCAAAGCATCACTTATAATATCCAGGAGTAAATTTATAATAAAAATTTTCGTAAAATTTCAGCTTCATCAATGTGGCAAAGCAGAGCATCTGATGGAACATGGAAGTACCCATAGAACCCCACAGAGAACATATAGACTCAATACCGTGGTCTGATTTACAGTCAGAACCCTTTCACTTGAAAACCGTTCTAATCACTGGTCCACCATGCTGCCCTTGGGAATATTTTCTATATAAATTGTGAAATGTAAAGGACAGTGTAATCATTCATACTTGCCAACTGTCACCATTTTGCCAGGACAATCCTGTATACTTGATTGAAAACCAGGTTGGTTATGCAAACCGCACCCCATAGGGATTTTTGGGTAATTGAAAACCACTGAATTAGGCCTCTTGCACACAAACATTGTGCATCCATTCCGTGCATTGGGGACCGCAATATGCGGTCCCCGATGCATGGGCAACATCCGTCCGGCGGCGTGGACGGATCGAGACCCATTCAACTTGAATGGGTCGGTGACCCCTCCGCACCGCAATAAATAGAACAAGTTCTATTTTTTTGCGGTGCGGAGGCATGGAAAGAAACACCACGGAAGCACTCCGTAGGGGTTCCATTGGGTTCCGATTTGTGCTCCCGTTCCGCATCTCCGTGATTGCGGACCCATTCAAGTGAATGGGTCCGCATCCGCGATGCGGAGTGCACGTGGGCCGGTGCCTGTGTATTTTGGACCCGCCGTTCATGTGCAAGAGGCCTTACCCAAATGAAAGGAGTTTTCCTGATACTGATTAACTATCCTCAAGATATCTAATCAGTGAGAGTCCGACGCCACACACCCCTTTTATTAGCTATTCCCTACCGCCTCCGGTACCGGAACTAGCATTTTGAATGGAACAGAAGAAAAGCTCCAATGTGTAGGTGCAGTCCCGGGTTACTACAGCTCAGCTCCCATTCACTTCAACGGGAGCTGAGCTGCAGTAACCCAGCACAGCCACCACACTTTGAACACAGCTGTGCTTCCTGCTCCATTCAAAGTGCCAGAGGCTGCAGAAAACAGCTGAGTGGCGGTGTGCAGGGTGTTGAACCCTCACCGATCGGATATCAATGATCTCTCCTGAGGATAGTTCATCAATATCAGAAGTCTGGAAAACCCCTTTAAACTCTGAATGTATACATATGAGAATTTCTATTCTAAGGGTTCCTGCACACGCTGCAGAACAATTAAATCCGTACCAAAAAAAGGCACTATTTATTGCAGTTTTGATGAGTTTTTTGTGTGGTTTTTAGTTTTTTTTTTTGTTGTGGATTGTCATGCAAATTTTCAGTTTTTTAACAACCTCCACCACTCTACAGAAGGTGGGGACTTGCACACACAGGGTGACTTGCTGCGGATTTTAAAATCTGCACAGCAGGTCAATTTCCACATGGAAGAAAAAAGCAAAGTGAACATGAGATTTGACAAAGTTCATGCACTTTGGTACTGTATTAAGCTATGTTTTTTCTGCAGGAAAAAAAAAAACTTACTTAATCCACATTCTTTTTTCAAGGACACTATTAACACTCTCTTCCCATGTTACCTAAACTTTTTGTAATTACCTAATACATATCGTATGCAGGTACCCTAAAAATTAAACTTTTTTTATAAAGCAATAAATAAAATGAGTAAAAAAGTGAACATTGTATTGCTCAAATGTTGGTTAAAAACCATTGAGCCAGAAGAAAGCTGGTGGCATAAAAGGTTTCTCTCCAATTGTGCTTTTCAAAGAAATCTTCATTGCCGCCTCCTAAATAATGCTCCCTCGGGCAAATATATGCACACTTTTCAGATGCAATTAGCATTACCAATAAAATCAACATTTTTTACTGTTGCCTAAAACACTCTGCAAATATTAAAAGGCAAAATGATTTATAAAGTGATGTTTTATATGAAAGTTTTTTTTCTTTACTTGACAGAAGATAGTACTTAAACCTCTCCAGGGAACATAAACCATAATAGAAACTGAACTGACATCCTAACGATGCAGAGTTACAATGAAAAGAACTGTAAATTGTGTGAATATATAATAATCTACTGTGCTGAATGGGTCGGCTAAATGGCTCGAAACTTCCTGCTTGGGATTCAGTTTCTGTTGATGGTTTCTGGGGTCTTGCTCGCAGATAGTGACATTTATATCTAATTTCCTGATTGATCCTCCTTGACAGTTTCAATTGCACTTAATAGACCCATCTACCGTTCCTTAAATTAGGCTTTTTATTTACTCTTTGGCTGCTATAATGGGTCACATTATGTTTTAAGAAAAAATGTAAATGAAAAAAAAAAAATGTAATAATTCAGGATTAGGGATAGTAAAAATGTTATTTTGGTGCAAGTTTAAGTTCATGTCAGACCCTCACTCTGATATTGGGGTCCAGAAATGATAGGGTTAGCAGCGCATTGACTGTTACTATATTTGGTTGAGTGTTGGACCATCTGGTGGTAGAAGCTTGGCATCTAAAAAGCCCAAATGCCTGGCTGTAGACCGACATTCCCAAGCCTTAGCAGACTGATCTTTTTGGCCTCTTTCCTTGCTTTCTGGGTAGTCCAGCCTACGATGAGACTACTGTAGTAACACAAAGAGCTCTTTGATCTTCTTTTTTCACCCCTTTAAATGGTCTGGAATCTTTTCCCTCGTGCATTCCCAGGGTTACATTGTGCTTTCATGGTACACGAGGGTAAATGTTTTATACTGGAATGTACATGCCAGCTTTACAACAGCCAACATCCTCCTTATCTGATTTGTGCCAGCTGGAAGTTAAACGCCGACCATGGAAGAATTCACCTTTGGCTAAAATGACTCTTTACATAATTCTTTTGTGTGGAAAAAGTTAGTTATTGCAAATGAAGGGATTAAGAAACGACTGCACCATCTGATGTAACGTTTACAGCTGGTATCAGAATTGGGAAATTTAGCGTGGAGTCTCAGCATTGTAATGAGCTAAAAATCTATGTTGAGCAATAAGTCATTCGTCAACATTGCCAAGAGGACAGGGGGTTGACAGCTATAATCAATATGTTTCCCTAAATACAAAGACCACACTCTCACTTGAGGGACCCTTGCCGTGAGGAACATGCTGTAGGGCAGTCTGGAACTCAGCTCAGCCGGTCAATGGTCAGTTATGCAAAGATTGAGGTGAGGGTGATATTTTCAGCTTCTCTGTCTTGCTTCAGGTTACTAGTTTGCGAAACCTTTTTTTTCTTTCGTCTCTTGGCCCCAATGGTCATACAAGAGATGCCTTAAAACAGACAACAGACTGAATAGAGAGTGAGAAAAACCCTACAGCGACTACAGCTGTTGACCTTTCTTGCCCCCTGTGCTCCGCAAGTGCCAGTGTACAAATTACTGCTACTGAGCTGACTACTCTGGTAGGCTATTATTGGCACACTGGTGGGCAGCTTGCATATGGGTGGCACAGAATATCACAGACATGCAGAGTAAAGTGCATCCCGAAAAGAATTCAATGTTAAAAAGCAGTTTTTATGCTTTCTCAGCTGCGTGTAATTCAAACCTACCTACATGAAAGGAAAATCTTGCTATGTGGTCTTCTGCAGTGGGTGTTGTACAGAGTGGATAGTGAAGATACCAGCATTTCATAAGCTTCTACAGTGATTAAAATTATCGTAACATTGACTATTTTCAAGTTTTAATTTTTTGCTAATCTTTTCGTAATATGTTTGTTGCTTTTTTATAGATTCTCATCTATTTATTATCTTTGGGGGTTTTCATCTTGCTTGTACTACAGTATAAGCCTCATTCTGCCAGTACATGTGGGGCATAAGTTCTGCCACTGCATATGGGGGATAGATGCTTCCCTTTTCTATGAGAAAACTGGAAGATCAGTTAATTGTGCATAGATTTTCTAGAACGTTGGAAAACCGAGAAGATGAAGCCCATCTGATTGTTGTAAAGGATTAGTATGTTTTTGGCAAGCAGTGCACAGGTCAAAATAATGTTGCATGTAACATATGGGAAAAAGTGAACAGAACCATTAAACTGGCTGCCCAAGATAGGACATCAGTATCTGACTGTCCCCACCCCTGCCGATCAGATGTTCTTCACTAGCTCTGGTGCCAGAAGCTGGAACTATACAGCACCATCCACTATGTAGTGGACAGAGCTGGTGACTGTAGTGCTGTCCTCATTGAAGTGAATGGGTGTAGCACTACAGTCACCAGCTCTGTCCTCTACACAATGCATGGAGCAACATAGCTCTGGTGCTACTCTGAAACAGCTCATCGGTGGGGTTGCGGGCTGTTGTACTCCCACGGATCAGACTTGTAAACCCCTAGACTATCCCTTTAAAGGCACGTTCAAATGAGAAAAATAAAGCATTTATTGGTTTTCAACCTCAAGGTTAGGACGGTATTTTATAAAATTCAACATGGAACCAGAGAGCACGAGGCGAGAACAGGCCAATAAAGTAAAATGTACAGAAATGCTATATATTAGTTTTTTGTTTTTTTTGATAATTAAAGCATTTATTGGGTTTTTACAAAGGACAAAAGTATGATGATGGAATCACATAGGTAATTGAAAGTATAATGCTGTAAAATGACATAACATTAAAATTCGAAAAGAAAAGAATCATGTAGTAACTAACATGTATATTTAGCACTTCAAGTATAGTCTAGACTCTGCATAACAAAATGTTAACATAAGCATTCTTAGGAACTGTTTGGAATACCATTCTAATAAAATTTGTTTTATTTTGTAAAAGATCCAGATATACATTCCCAATCAACCATGTTCATGTATCCTAACTGTTACGTTTTCAAGGGCACTGAATCCATTTGTTGAGAACAGGTGCTTGGATTAGACAAGGCACATTAACGTGTTCAGCTAGTAATAGGGCAAAGGACACACTGTGATAAGTTGGCAATATGAGGTGATCTTATTGCTATCAATTAGGGATGAGCGAATCGACTTCGAGCATGGATGGGCAACGTTTCCCGAACTTGGGTTCGGTTCCAAATGGTACCTTCGGGAAATGTTTTTTTACAGTACAAAATAATTGATGAAGTTATTACGTGAAGTCTCGCTAGACTTCGCGAAGCAATAACTTCGGCTCATCTGAGTCAATACATTCTAATACTGTACAGAGCTTCTGCTCCGTACAGTATTAGAAGGAAGTTTTATGCAAATCGACTTTGTATGTTTCATCCAAAGTCGATTCACTCATCCCTACTATCAATGTGTGTGGGCTTAGCACCCTTTATTCTGAGCTGCCATGTAAAGAACATTTTTATGAGCTACAGAGAATCTAGCCATCTGGTGGAGTTGATGTGTTGTTATCACAGACTAAAATATTTATATACAGTTTCAAGAAAAAGTATGTGAACCCTTTGGAATGATATGGATTTCTGCACAAATTGGTCATAAAATGTGATCTGATCTTCATCTAAGTCACAACAATAAACAATCACAGTCTGCTTAAACTAATAACACACAAAGAAATAAATGTTACCATGTTTTTATTGAACACACCATGTAAACATTCACAGTGCAGGTGGAAAAAGTATGTGGACACCTAGACTAATGAAATCTCCAAGAGATAATTGGAGTGAGGTGTCAGCCAACTGGAGTCCAATCAATGAGATGAGATTGTAGTTGTGGGTTACAGCTGCCCTGCCCTATAAAAAACACACACAAGAAGCATTGCATGATATGAATGATGCCTCGCACAAAAGAGCTCTCAGAAGACCTACGATTAAGAATTGTTGACTTGCATAAAGCTGGAAAGGGTTATAAAAGTATCTCCAAAAGCCTTGCTGTTCATCAGTCCACGGTAAGACAAATTGTCTATAAATGGAGAAAGTTCAGCACTGCTGCTACTCTCCCTAGGAGTGGCCATCCTGTAAAGATGACTGCAAGAGCACAGCACAGACTGCTCAATGAGGTGACGAAGAATCCTAAAGTGTCAGCTAAAGACTTACAAAAGTCTCTGGCATATGCTAACATCCCTGTTAGTGAATCTACAATACGTAAAACACTAAACAAGAATGGATTACATGGGAGGATACCACAGAGGAAGCCACTGCTGTCCAAAAAAAAACATTGCTGCACGTTTACAGCTTGCACAAGAGCACCTGGATGTTCCACAGCAGTACTGGCAAAATATTCTGTGGACAGATGAAACCAAAGTTGAGTTGTTTGGAAGAAACACACAACACTATGTGTGGAGAAAAAGAGGCACAGCACACCAACATCAAAACCTCATCCCAACTGTGAAGTATGGTGGTGGGGGCATCATGGTTTGGGGCTGCTTTGCTGCATCAGGGCCTGGACGGATTGCGATCATCGAAGGAAAAATTAATTCCCAAGTTTATCAAGACATTTTGCAGGAGAACTTAAGACCATCTGTCCACCAGCTGAAGCTTAACAGAAGATGGGTGTTGCAACAGGACACCCAAAGCATAGAAGTAAATCAACAACAGAATGGCTTAAACAGAAAAAAATATGCCTTCTGGAGTTGCCCAGTCAGACTCCTGACCTCAACCCGATTGAGATGCTGTGGCATGACCTCAAGAAAGCGATTCACACCAGACATCCCAAGAATATTGCTGAACTGAAACAGTTCTGTAAAGAGGAATGGTCAAGAATAGACTCCTAACCATTGTGCACGTCTGATCTGCAACTACAGGAAACGTTTGGGTGAAGTTATTGCTGCAAAAGGAGGTTCAACCAGTTATTAAATCCAAGGGTTCACATACTTTTTCCGCCTGCACTGTGAATGTTTACATGGTGTGTTCAATAAAAATATGGTAACATTTAATTCTTTGTGTGTTATTAGTTTAAGCAGACTGTGATTGTCTATTGTTGTGACTTAGATGAAGATCAGATCACATTTTATGACCAATTGGTGCAGAAATCCATATCATTCCAAAGGGTTCACATACTTTTTCTTGCAAATGTATATATATAAAGCTATTTTGTACAAAACTTTTCCAACAGTTTGAGAATGGGCAAGATTTCCAATCATGGATGACTGCCATTAAGATAACACTACATGGCCAAAATTATGTGGATACCCACTCTTATTTTTGGGTTTGGCAATACAGGATATGAGGGGGAGCTGGACATCACCATGCACAGTGCTATGTGTTGGATGGAGTGGTGAAAAGACCATTGCTGGACCTCAGCTTTAGGCCTCATACACACGAACGTTGCCCGGCCGCGCCTGTATTGCAGCCCGCAAACAGCTTGATTGGGTCAGCAATCTGGAAGGAGCAGTGCGGAACGGAGATACGGCCGTCAGGTTTTTTCTCCGTGCCTTCGCACCACAAAAAAAATAGAACATTCAATTGTTTTACAGTGCGGACGGATCACAGACTCATTCAAGTTGCGGTCCCCAATGTATGGAACGGCCGGCACACGGCCTTATCCATCATGTTTGTAATAAATTGGGTTACAAGCTGTACAGGACAATATCCATGTCTACAGCCTTCTAACAAAATCTGTGAGACCAACTTTACATTAAAAAGGTTGTACAAAGATTAGATAAGAATGTCACAGTGCCAGGGCCTGGTATATGTAGATTTGCTCTATTCAAGTGTCTAGTGATGAACTGCACTGCCATGTACATCCTGTAGACACTTGTGGCACGGTTTTTGAAACAAAGCAGCCATGTTTTTCTAAGCCTATTCAGTTCCTAACTTTTGAAATTTGTTATTCAACAAGCACATGGATATAATAGTGAAGTACTAAATATTAATAGTATACTGTATGGGGAAAAATTATCATTGTTATAACTTATTTAAAGGGAACCCGTCATGTTCAAATTGTAAAGTAACTGAAATATTGCTTTTCCCCTTTCACGGTATTCTAAAAGCATGCCCTAGACCTTTGATAATTGCAGTTCATTTTTCACTGTGCCACATGTAACTTAGGGCCTAGGAGTCAACTACGCATTCCAGAAGCAGGTAGAGTCCAGTGTATTCATGAGTTCAGGAGGCATCTCCACCTACGTGATTGACACCATCAGCACCAGGGTGTGCTCCTTGAAATTCTATGCTTGCTTGCAAGTTTGTACAGGGTTTAACCTACTTTACGCCTACTAAGGCCTCACACACACGACTGTATGTTCGGTACGCATCCCATCAGCATTTTTTGTGGATCCATTCATTTCAGTAGGGCCACAAAAGATATGGGCAGCACACAGGAGAAAGAAGAGATGGTGGCAGAAAAAAAATGAACTAATTTACTGTTTTCAAAAGTGATTAGAGGTATAGGGCACTATTTTTTTTGTAAGATTAAGGGCTCATTCACACGACTGTAGCTCGGCCGTTCCGTGCATTGGGGACGGCACGGAGAGAAACCCCATAGAAGCACTCCATAGTGCCTCAGTTCCACCGCATCAGTGATGTGGTGAGCACACATCCGGTACCTGCATAGTGCCGACATGCTGTTTGCAGGTCGCAATGCGGGCACACCCGGGAAACGCCCATGTGCATGAGGCCTAATGTACATGACTTTGATAGCAGATTAGGTTAAGAAAATTATGGGGCAGATTCCCTTTAAGCCTCAGCTTGGCTCAACTAGTTCTACTCAAATCCATAAAACTCGTTATCTGTTAGAATGATGAGGAAAGAGCTGTAAATACTATAATACAATTAATGTGCATTGTTTGCTATGCCCCCCAGACACTGGCTTATTTTAACAGGAAACAGATTTTTTGAGAAATTCTTAACATTATTTCTGAGGGCCAAGAGGTTCTCATTGTGAACTCAATTTTGGTTTTGTGAGCACATATTCCAGAGAGAGTGGTGAGTTCAGCCATGGTTTCTGTTAAAGACTGGAAAATTGTCATTAGTTAAAGTTATGGTGTAAAAAATTTGTACATGAAACCCTTTGCTCCCGGAGAGATTAAGTATTGTGAAGCAATTTGTTGCAGGTGTATTAAGAAGGATCTGTCACGCACATCTGTAACGTATAAGATTAGCTGTTATGGGGGGTTAAAGGGGTTGTCTTACTTCAGTAAATGGCATTTATCATTAGAGAAAGTTAATACAAGGCACTTCCTAATGTATTGTGATCGTCAATATTGCCTCCTTTGCTGGCTGGATTCATTTTTCCATCACATTATACACTGCTTGTTTCCAGGGGTTACGACCACCCTGCAATCCAGCAGTGGTGGTCGTGGTGCTTGCAGACTATAGACCAGGCATCCTCAAACTGCGGCCCTGCAGATGTTGCAAAACTACAATTCCCAGCAGGACCAAACAGCCTACAGGTATCAGCCTACAGCAGGGCATTGTGGGAGTTGTAGTTTTAAAACAGCTGGAGGGCCGCAGTTTGAGGATGCCTGCTATAGACTATAGAACTACAGTGCAAAAGAACTACACCGATAGGGCAAAGTCTCATTCGCATGGCAGAGCCATGAGCAAGAAGATGTACAGAAACATGTAAAGTTCCAGCAGCCACTGTATGGCACTGCATATGGCTGTTATATTTCTAGAAGCAAGACAGGAATAGCTTTGTAGTATTGTGTCCAATGGGGCATGATTTTTTTCTGCTGAATTCCATATAATGCTCAATGCCTCTATACAAAAATAGAGGCATATGGCGGTAGAGATGGGCCTAGCTGAATCCTATGCACACTATTACAAGTCAGAGATTGTCTGGAGCCCCAGTTTGGCCATGTGCATAAGCCCTAAGTCTGGACTCACATACAGTATTTAGGTGAGGATTTCATGGCGATTTTAGTGTTTTTTGGTAACTGGTTGCTGAAAATACTGTGGCCAGATTTTTTTCAGGTTTCCATAGTAAATTTATTAAGCAAAATGCATAAAAAAATGCTGCATACGTGGCGTGCACAAAAATATATTATGTATTTTAGACACGGTTTAAGAGGAGTCATAAATGCGCCAGATTTTTTATGTATGTATGTGCCTCTTTTTGTCTGAAATATTGGCATAAAGTACCCTAGCCATTAGGTGGATTAAGGAAAAGAAAGAAAATCTCTGATTTGTATACTCTCTAACTTTATGACAGTATGAATCTGCACCAATTATTTTTGGCTTCTGTCTTTTCTTTTGGCTTTTTTAGCCTTTTCCATGTGCAGCATGGTCTGCTATCTATGCGGTTTTTCAACCATAGAAATCAATTTTAAAGGTGTTTTCTGGGAGTAGAATATTAATGAGCTATCCACAGGATAATTCATCAATATCTGAGCACTGAGAGAATTTTCCCAGTGGGTCGGTGCTCAGGAGCCACCAAAGCCCCCCTCATGGCCAGGTTCATATCAGTATGATGCTCTAAGCATTAATTAATACTAGGGCATCAAGTACTTATGCAGCTGACCATCCTCAGGACAGAGATACAGTTGAATACTATGGCTGGGGCAGGACTATTTTATGCTGCACTGTGGTATTTGGTTCTCCTGGGACCGTATTTTGTGCTGCACTACAGTACTGTTGGCCACGCGTACTTGTGTTGTCCCACCTTCTATCAATCAGGACCCGCCTACAACATGGGGCCATTTTTATTTTATTTTTTCTTACAGGGCCACTTTAAAGTTCCCAGTTTACTCCTGACCACAGATCAGCTGCTTGAAGAGTCGGCGGTGCACCAGTGAGCCTCCTCACAGTATACCAAGCACAGAACCATACACTGTATAATGGCTATGCTTGGTATTGCAGCCTAGCCCCATTCACTTGAATGAGACCGAGCTGTGCCTAGGTCATGTGACCAATAAACATGACATAATTGGCCTAGAAAGAGGCTGCAATGGTCACTGGAGCACCATGGCCTCTTCAAATAGTTGATCGGCAGGGATACTGGCAGTCGGACCCCCACAGATCAGGTATTGATGATGACCTATCCCTCTCTCCAGCAACGCATGTTCCAAATATACCACTACAGATGACACTTGACAAAAGTAATTTTGACCGAAATGTCGTCACTTTATTCATCTGGGAAAGAACGCATCATTTCAAAAGTGCTGGGGTAATGTAGAAATATATGTAAATACTGGACGAAATAGTAAATCTGAAAAATTATATTCCGCATGTGCACTGGACCTCTTCTTGAATATTGATTGGATTGCAGAACCCTTCTAGCTGCACCGCAGCCTTAATTTGGTGTGCTATTCCAATGTATATACACTATTCTAAAGATAGGTCATAAATATCCTGCTCCTAGAAAACCCCTTTAATGAGAACTGCACCAAAAAAAGAAAAGTGCCTGTATAAATTGTATTCCGATGCTTATAGAAGTTTATATAACTTTAGCTTTTTTTTTTTTATGAACATGTGACTCATGCCTATAGGCTATTTATATTTTTTTTTTATCAGAATTTTCTGACTTGCTTTCCAGAACTCGCATTCATTTCAGTCAATGTACAGTTAACTCTCCTTTGGAAATGAATAGGAAATAGTACTTTAGCTCAAGATTGGTGGGTGTCCCAGCTGCAGGACCTCCATCCATCTGACCTTTATGACATGACCAAAAAGTAAAGCAGTCTAATTAATGGAGATATATACAATGTAGCATTAGTAACCTAGATATAAAAAGTAGATACTGCAGGTATCATCTAAGACTACTTTTAACTTACTTGCATTGTTAATTCTGGTTTTGAAATCCGGCAGAGGATCTCAATATCGGAATTAAACTGATCCTTTTTGATTTTGCACATTAGGATGCATCTGTTAGGATGCAGCTGTGTGAAGTAAAAATGGCACAAACTGGATCCATCATTAAATATATTGAAAGTCAATGGGTTACAGATCTGTTTTTTTAGGATCCTAAACATAAAAAATGATCCATCACCATTGACTTACAGCGGTTTTGTGAATAGATCTCTTTTCAAATCAGAACGCATTAGTACTAAACAGAACAATTTTTTCCGGTTTTGAGATCCTCTGCCAGATCTTAATACCAGAAAACAACAACGCAATTGTGAAACCGGCCTAAGCACAATCATTGTCATTATTACTCTCAGGGTCTCAACCATGCATGGTGTAAAGATTTAGAATACTTATAGGAAATGTGTTTGAAATGATTCTAATAGGATACATAGTGGGGGCCTACTTTTAAGGTGGCCATACACATTAGATATAACTTGGTTGATGGTTGAACAGCAGTGAATCTTCTGGTGAACATTTATTTCGCTGACAGAACCATGCACACTAGTCCATATTGGCTATTACAGTTGTTCTAACTGGTCATACATGTTCAATGAAACTGGTCGATGGACCAAAGATCTTATTGGGAATGCACTCTCAAAGAAAGCTCTTTTGTTCACGATCTTTCTTTCGATGAAAGATCCTTCATCCGACTATTGGACAACAATATTAAACACAGCCGACTTCTTTTCAAACAATAATGGTCCATCAGCTGAAATGATCGTTCGTTGGTAAATCTCAACAGACGAATACTGTCTTGGTTGAAATCTTTTTTTTTTTATCAACTTTAGGCTAATGTGTATGGCCACCATCTTTCATTGTCTAGGGCCCCATTTTCTATAAACTGGCTGTTAATACAACTCTTCAAAAAGATAATTCAAGAAAAAAAAAAAAATACTATGCATAATATGGTCCAGTACTTTTCTACCTGTAGACATTGGGGAGCAGACACCCCCTATTAGTGGGCATTCTCAACCATTCGACAGTTTTTCCCTCTTCGGATTGTTAGAAGAAGGAACTGTTTTTTTGGGGTCTGTCATGAGTAATCTTGGTCCTGTCAATTGGTGGAGACTTGCTGTTCTTTTAAGACAAATAATGATGGGTTCAAAATTTTGGTAATTGAACATTTTACAGATGCTATAGTTTTGGGGATTCTGTCCATTCTAGGTAGACTCCAACCAAAATATTAGTATAAATAGGCATTAAAAAAAAAAAAAAATCTACACAATTTTTTATTTTATACACACCCCGAATAATATGTTAGTCTATATTATTTTCTTTTAACTACTATAAGCAAGATTTGGAGCCATAAAAAGGGTAATTGTCAGTGAGAAGGACCTAATAATAATAAACATATGATTCATAATTTTTATTTTCTTCTCAATAAATCACCCACACGTCTAGTAAACCTGTATGAACAATCTCTGAGGAATGATCTGTGTATATCTCAAAGTGACTCAGTTCACTGATGATGGGAAACGCCTTAAACATGTACTTCCATGAAATCTGCAGGCACTTTTTAGGTGGGATCGCTGCATGTAGCATGTCAAGCTCTACAAAAACTAAAGATAAATATTGTTCTATTGCTTTTGTCTAGCTGAAGCAGGAGGTATTTGAGTGTTTATTTCTTTATCTTTATTTCTATAGAGTAAAGGTGGATTTACATGGCCCGATTGTCGGGAATGAACATTCCTGCAAACACTCGTTCCTGACAATCTGCCCATCTAAATGTGCTGCAGTGCCAATCACCCGATGAATGAGCAAAACGCTCGTTCATCAGGTGATCCTGTTGTTCGTGCAGACACATCAATTATCGTTTCTGGGCAGCAGATCAAGCTGTCTTAAACAGCAATCTGGTAGCCAGAAACAGTTCAGCTGTATGGGGACGAGCGATTGCAATACCGATCCTTTGTCCTCATACAGTGAAGAAGATCACTGCATGTAAGTCTCCTTCACGTAACAAGCAGACGACTGTCAGGAAGGTATGCTTACTAGCCAACAGTCAACTTTGTGGTCAGCGCATGAAAACCCACCTTACACCAATAGATCATTCGAAAGAATTTTCTGACCAACCATTGGTCAGATGGCCGTTTACACACACAGATCTTTTGTTATACACACCAACTATTGGTCTGATTGGACAGAAATTAGTCAGATTATCTGTTGGTGTAATAAGCTTATATTAGATGGACAGATCATGCTAACAAGCGTTTGTATGAACGCTCATTAGAGATCTGGCTGTGTAATACTGCCACTGATTACCCGATGAACAAGCAAACAGCCATTCATCGGGTAATTGGAATCTTTCAGCAGGTTTAAAAAGCGTTTGCAGGTGGCAGATCTGCTGCCGGAAAACAATCATTTAGTATGGGGATGAGCGATGGCATTAGCGATCACTCCTCCCCATACTTTGGAGGAGATCACTGCATGTAATAGAAGCCGTCTCCCCCACTGACGAGCAGGCGATTGCCGGGAAGGAACGCTCCCTTCCGGAAAATCGCCTAGATCATCTAGGCGATCATCTAGGCGATTTTCCGGAAGGGAGCGTTCCTTCCCGGCAATCGCCTGCTCGTCAGTGGGGGAGACGGCTTCTATTACATGCAGTGATCTCCTCCAAAGTATGGGGAGGAGTGATCGCTAATGAGCAAAACGCTCGTTCATCAGGTGATCCTGTTGTTCGTGCAGACACATTGCCGGGCAGGAACGCTCCCTTCCGGAAAATCGCCTAGATGATCTGCATTCAGATGGAAGCCAACCCAACTCACCACCTTATTTAGATTTATGTTCTAGTACAGAGATGCTCAACCTGCGGCCCTCCAGCTGTTGTAAAACTACAACTCCCACCATGCCTTGCTGTAGGCTGATAGCTGTAGACTGTCCAGGCACGCTGGGAGTTGTAGTTTTGCACCAGCTGGAGGGCCGCAGGTTTAGCATCCCTGTCCTAGAAGAAGACTCTTCTAGATAATCTGGCATTACAAAAGTGAACAGAATTAACATTAAAACCTGGTGCTGAGCTACCAAGGTTTCTCGAATATTGGATGGTCATGAAAAGATATGTAAAACTTTTCTGTAATGGTGCCCATCAGGGGAGGGCTGGCAGCCGTAGTCCTGGGGGGAAAATCCAGTCAAGTGGCCCATTTTAGCCCCACCCATTATTAAAAGCCCCTCCTTTATATAATAGGCCACTCCCAACAAACACTGTACAGCTGACATTCTATTGTTGAGGCCTGTCTCTACACATCATACGGAGAGGGGGAGGCCTGTCCTGGCTGCACTGCCTGCTTCACATTATACAATAGACAGCAGGCTACAGCCAGGAAGCTCCTCCGCTCTCCTCCCTACCCAGATCCTGCTCATTGCCTGTGGTTCCCCCCACCATCTGCCACCCGCCCGTGGCCTGCTGTCCCTCTTTGCCGTCCTCACCTGGCTCTGAATCCTCCTTCTGCAAATAGCAGGGGGAGGAGCCGGAGCATCTCCTCTCCTACATAGCGCCCCATACCTCTTACATCCAGTGATGTCACCTTTGTTGTAGACGGTCTCTTTCCTCATCTTCTGCATTCAGACCAGACCGCCATAATGATTTTTCTGCCATCTCCCATCTCTGCAGAGATTGAGAAACAGACATTAGTTTCCCACATTTCCATCATCTTCACATCTTCTGAACACCCTTTCCTGCCACCCCCAATACTATACTGCAGAAACAGTCCCCCTGGAAATACTACTGCCACACAGATAGTACCCGCTTCAACAATTATTGGCACACAGTGCTCTAAAAAATAACTGTGCCCAGACACTAATAGTTTAAAGATAATGTCCCCCAAAAATAATGTGCTAAGCTGAAACTATGCCAGGGTGCCCCCAAAGTAACAGTGCTCCCCAAAATCCCACCAATAGAAATAGTTCTCTGCCAAAGCACACTTAGTAGTAATAATGCCTCTGTAGTGCCCATACTAGTAATCATGTTCCTCATAGCCCCCCAGTAGTAGTAAAGCTCCCCATAATACCCCCTAGTAGTAATAATTCTCCCTATAATATGACAGTACATGAAATACCCCCGCTTAGTGCCCGCAGTTAAGCTAATGTCCCCATAATGTATGCCAGTATAAAATACCCCTATATAGTGCCCCAGTAAATGCCCTCATAGTGCTCCTCTCCTCCTTCCCCATAGTGTCCCCCATAATATGCCAGTAAAAAAAATGCCCCTTCTTAGTGCCCCCAGCAGATGCCCCTATAGTGCTCCTCTCCCCCACAATGTGCCAGTAAAAAATGCCCCTTCTTTGTGCCACCATATGCCCCAATAGTGCTCCACTCCCCCATAGTGCCCCTAAATAATGCCCCATAGTGCCACTCTCCCTATAGTGCCTCCCAAAATGTGCCAGTAAAAAATGCCCCCTTAGTGCCACCAAATGCCATAGTGCCCCCCATAATGTGTCAATAAAAAAGGCCCCTTTAGAGCCCCCACTTCCCCATCGTGCCCCCAAATAATGCCCTATAGTGACACCAGATGCCCCATAGTGCCACTCTCCCCTATAGTGCCCCCATAATGTGCCAATAATTACAAAAAGCCCCTTTAATGCCCCCAGATACCCCCATAGTGCTCCTCTCCCCCATGGTGCCCCCCCCATAATGTGCCAGTAAGAAATCCCCGCCATAGTGCCAGCTCCTCCCATAGTGCCAGCTCCCCCCCATAGTGCCAGCTTCCCCCATAGTGCCAGCCCCCCCATAGTGCCAGCTCCCCCCATAGTGCCAGCTCCCCCATAGTGCCAGCCCCCCCATAGTGCCAGCTCCCACCATAGTGCCAGCACCCCCATAGTGCCAGCTCCCCCCCATAGTGCTAGCCCCCCCAATAGTGCCAGTTCTCCCCCCCAATAGTGCCAGCTCCCCCATAGTGCCAGTTCCCCCCCCCCATAGTGCCAGCTCCCCCATAGTGCCAGCCCCCCGTATTGTGGCAGCCCCCCATAGTGCCAGCTCCCCCATAGTGCCAGTTCTCCCCCCCATAGTGCCAGCTCCCCCATAGTGCCAGCCCCCCCTATTGTGGCAGCCCCCCCATAGTGCCAGCTCCCCCCCCATAGCAATAGTGACAGCTCCCCCCCATAGTGCCAGCTCCCCCCCATAGTGCCAGCCCCCCCAATAGTGCCAGCTCCCCCATAGTGCCAGTTCTCCCCCCCCATAGTGCCAGCTCCCTCATAGTGCCAGTTCTCCCCCCCATAGTGCCAGCTCCCCCATAGTGCCAGCCCCCCCTATTGTGGCAGCCCCCCCATAGTGCCAGCTCCCCCCCATAGCCATAGTGACAGCTCCCCCCCATAGTGACAGCTCCCCCCGCAAAGAAAAAAAAAAAAAACACTAATACTTACCTCCATCAGCAGTGATGCGATGCAGGCCTCTTCCGGCCTGTGTCCCTGCTGTGTGCTGCCCGGCTCAGGCGGCGCGATGATAATGACGTCATCGCGCTGCCTGAGCCGGCCTCTGATAGGCTGCAGGCATTAGTGCCTGCGGCCTATCAGAAGAACAGGGGAGGGACACGCCTCTCCCTCCCCTGCCCCACAGCACAGCCATCTGTATCGCTGTCCTGAGGACGGCGATACAGATGAATATGGAGATGAGCGCTTCCACAATGGAAGCGCTCATCTCCTACTGCCCGCCGCCACCACCGCCGCCGCAATTACATCCAGGGCTGCGCTGCCTGTGGTGATCGGCGGTGTGGCCCTGAGGAATAAAATAAATAAATAAATAAAAAATTATTTGTTAAAGACGGCCTAGCGGCCGTTTTTTTTAGGGCGGCCTGGGGGGCAATTGCCTCCCTGCCCCCCGGCCCAGCCTGCCCCTGGTGCCCATACACAAATTATTATCGGGTGTACCCACACTTTAAAGGGGTTGTGCAGCTTCGGGGGGGGGGGCAGACCTGTGAAGGGAAGCATACTTATCTGCTTCCCACCGCTGGCTCCCCGCTCCTTCTGTCCACGGCCTCAGCTGCTCCTGTGCGCTTCCAGGATTTCATGTCAAATGGCACTTTATGCAAGAAGAGCAGGTCACCAATAGTATATGCAGTGTACAGATGCTATGTTCTACAGTATGCACTGCAGCGGGCACAGGACAGGCAGGAGCGCACAAGCATGGCATAGCATAATGATCAGGGGTGGATTGACCAGAGACCTTACAGGGAAATTTCCCGGTGGGCCGATGACCAGGGGGCTGCCTGAGTCTTCCTTACGGCCAGCCAATGGAAGTTTTTGGGGATATATTTTTTTGTTTTGGGGGTAGTAATACTGTGGTATTTGGCTCTGTTGAGGTAGTATAATGTGCCGCAATATGGTTTTGTTGGCCCCGCCTACTTGTGTTGGCCCTGCCTTCCATTAATTCGGACCAGACTACAAATCTTGGCCACTTTTAGTATTTTTTCCATGGCCACTTTAAGTTCCCAGTCGGCCCCTGATAAGGATGGCGGGTCTCCTGCAGGGATGTACTATGCAGTGCTTTTAGTGGAGTGGGCACTAGCAGGAGCAGTGATGTGCTATGCAGAGCTCCTGCCTGTGCCCATTCAAGCCTAGCATAGCACATCTGTACAGGGTCTCCTGCACAGAGCGGACACGAGAAGAATCAGCGATGTGTGCTCAGACCAGTCCTGTGCTTACTGCAGTGTCTATTGTAGAACACAGAATCCGTGCATACATGGCTACAGTGTACGGATTCTGTACGCGCTGCAGTGAAAAGTGCGCAGACAGGCTCAAATTTTAGGCGCCTGTTTTGATAGGAACACAGTAAAATCAGTTAATAAAATATATAACAAAAATGATTTTTAGGGGATTTGTAATGGGGTTAAAGAAACATTTTTGAAGGTTCAGGTACAATCATTCTTTCTATGGTCACTATTGAAATAATTTTTAACATTATCTGTTTTCTAGGAAAATTGGGGGACAGCTGAACCGTTTCTTTTAGGGTACCTCCAGGGGCGTAGCTATAGGGGGTGCAGAGGTAGCAGTCGCTACCGGGCCCAGAAGCCGGAGGGGGCCCAAAAACCCTTGTGCCACATAAGACACTGGCATTATAGAAAGTGCATGCTGGTCAATTTACACCTCTGGCTGGAGAGAAGGGTTTAGGTCAAGAATTTGGCATGAGGGGGTGCCCTTTCAATGTTTGCCTCTGGCAGCAGGAAAGCTATGTGCTACCCTGCCCCTTGCCAACAAGCACTGAGGGACGGGGGCCCAAGCGGAACTCTTGCACCAGGGCCCGTGAGCCTTTAGCTATACCCCTGGGTACCTCCACATGTGACTGAAAATACTGTGGAAAAGTCTGCTGCAGATAATGCCACACATCCGTATTACACACATATTTGCCATGGAAAGTGACAGGCTGCAGATTTGAAGTCCATACTGAAGGTCAATTTATGCTGCGTGGGGTTTGGATAGGAAAATTATAATATTATAATTATTATAACTATTATATTATTTTAATATATTATTTTATATTATATATTTTTTTTATTATTATTAATAATCCAACATTCCCATGTGAATTTGCTCCCTAACGTCCGACAAACAAGCAAATGCTCTTTGTCCGCTGATTTCATCCTGTATGCGCCATTAAAAATTATTATTTGTCGGCACCACATCTCCCCATGTATGTAGGGGATGTGCTGCCAACAAATGCAAACTGTTTGAAAATGAAATATATTAACAATCACTCATCCACATAGAAACTATAAATGCTGCTTGTATATATGGCACTTAACAAGTCGATCGGGGCTTGTTAACAATCAGATAATCTGCCCGGGTAAAGGTACCATTAGCCCTGTATGTAAATATCTTGGACAGAGCAGAGTGGTTTGTTGGTACCCCCCCCCCCTTCCCCCAGAACATAAGCATCGCCATTCCACCCAGCCACACCACTAACATGTGGTAGGATATGCCACGGCACCCAAATTTTCCAAAAAACTGTTGTAACCGAGCAATAGCTGATTAGAATTTTAAACAGCCTGGCAGAAGAGAGACCCAAAGACTTATAATTACTTGGAATATTTTTACATTGGGGGGAAATGGTCTTTAACAGTAAATGGCTGTTTGCGCTGATATGCATAGTCTCAAGCTTTGAAGAAACCCTAAGGATTCCTGGGGTAATTAGCATAGCATGTGATAAGGTGATAACGTGTCTTTAACAACCATAAGGCCGAGGGTACACACCAGGGTGTTGAGTGGTATTGTACAGTAAAGCTGAAGGCGGTATTCTCTGGGGGCTCCTATGGTATAGCTGTGCAGAGCACTGCAGGGGATGTGTTTATCCTCAACAGATAAGACCGAATACAGCATTTTTCCATGGAGGTCATTCAGAGTTTATTCAGGCATTTTGTTTTAAATTTGTAAATCTGGCCAGTAATCAGGTTTTCCTAGACTAAAAGGAATGGTTAATCGGCCTATCATCAGCACGTCTAAACACATTTGTTGGCCGATCGGATCCCCTAAAAATGCAGTCCGTGTAAACAAGGGATGTGTGCTGACAAAATGTGAATGTATGGGCGATGAATGATCATAGTTACGATTATTCATCCCCTGTGTAGTTTCCATTAGCTCAGTGGTTTTCTTCCAGCCGATTGTTGGCATCTTTGCTGGGTTGCGGCCAGATCTCCACCGGTCCCCATTATAGTTAAAGGGGTTGTCTCATCACAGACAATGGGGGCATATCGCTAGGATATGCCCCTATTGTCTTATAGGTGCGGGTCCCATCTATATAGAGAACGGAGAACTCCGGTCCGGCCACCACCAAGCTGGCTCCCCATAAAAGTGAATTGGAGCGTACCGCGCATGCGCGGCCCCCGCTCCCATTAATTTCTATGGGGCTGACGGAAATAGCCGAGACAGAACTCAGGAAATGAATGGAGGGCGGCTGCGCATGCACAGTTCGCCCTCCTTCACTTGCAGCGCTCCGTTCTCAATATAGGTGCGGGTCCCAGCGATATGCCCCCATTGTCCATGATGAGACAACCCCTTTAATGGGGCCGGACGGAGACTTTCAAGCTTCCAGCAATGCTGGAATGCAGAGAGATCCGAGTGCTAGTGTGAAACCACTAGCCTAAGAAAACCTTTAGTCACATGTTACAGATTTAGTCAGTATTTTGAAAACAAATCATTATTGGATCCTAAATACAGAGGAGATAGAATGAAAACATTTATACTTCTTTGCATCCAATCCTGATTTTGGTTTCAAATACTGTTGCAAAGTACTGATCAAATACTGATCAGATCAGTAATATTTGAATAAGACCTTCAAGGGGTTGTCCAGCACTTGAAGAAAGGATATGGTTTTATTAGAAATGGTGCCACGCCTTTTCATGGACTGTATCTGGCATTGCAGCATATCTGGATTAAAGTGAATGGGATTTAGATGCAACCCCATTAAAGGGGTTTTCAGAGACTTTACTACTGATGAGTAGTGTTGATCACGAATATTCGAATTTCGAATTTTTATCGCGAATATAGGTACTTCGAAAATTCGCGAAAATTTCGAATATAGTTATATATATTCGAAATTTCGAATATTCGATTTTTTTTTTTTAGATTTTTATTTTATTTTTTTATCAGTACACATGATCCCTCACTGCTTCTAGCTTGTGGGCCAAAAAGAAGGCTGCAATATACTTGACTTTAGGAGTAGTAGTGTTTGCGAATTTTGCTCTATATTCGTTTTTTTTAAATATTCGCTATATTGCTATATATTCTTGTTTTAGAATATTACGAAATAATCGAAAAAAACGAAGTTATAGCAATATAGAGAATATTCAAAAAAAATCGAATAGAGCAATTTAGCTAATATAGTGATATAATCTTCTTTGTCTAATAGTTGTAAGTTGAAAATTTCGCAATAAAAAATTCTAATCTGAAAATTCGCATATTACACAATCATTACCTTTCCGATTTTTTGAGTAAAAAAAAAATCGCGAATTTGCGAATTTTCAACGAATATTCTACAAAATATTCGCAAAATATCGCGAATTCGAATATGACCCCTGCCGCTCATCACTACTGATGAGCTATCCTCTGGATAGGTCATCAGTATCGGATCAATGGGGGTCCAACATCCATGGCCACAGTCGATAAGCTGTTTGAGAAGGCACCAGCACTTGCAGTAGCACTGCGGCCTTCTCTCAGCTTCCCTTAGTCCATGTGACGGACGACACGTTCAGTGGTCACATGGCCTAGACACAACACAGTCCCATTGAAGTGAAAGGAGCTGAGCTGTGATACCAAACACAGTTGCTATCAAATGTACGGTGCTGTGCTTGATGAGCTGAGAGAAGTCCGTTTTGCTACCAAGCCGGTGCCTTCTCAAACAGCTGATCGGCGGGGGTCCTAGGTGTCGGACCCCCAGTGATAAGGTACCAGAGGATAGGTCATCAGTTGTAAAGTCTCAGAAAACCTTTTTAAGAAGATCACCCGTAATGACCAATTTTCCACAAATATCATTATTTAGTGAAAGGTACAATTGCCCAGTTCGTCTTTTTTGTCTTTATTTTTCATGCTACCTGCAGATTTTGCCAATTTTTTTTATGTATAGTATATTAATGGTTGAACTGACCTGGTCCATCTGCACTTTAAACTTTATGTCTATGGCCGGCTTTAAAGTGACATGCATTGCAAGATCTGTAATGGTGGAAATCATTTTATATGTGGAAAATCTTTCCCATTGTTGAAATT
This sequence comes from Bufo bufo, assembly GCF_905171765.1. Lineage (NCBI taxonomy): Eukaryota > Metazoa > Chordata > Amphibia > Anura > Bufonidae > Bufo > Bufo bufo. Next base: position 162,402,511 of record NC_053396.1, read on the forward strand.
GTAAATCTTGTTCGCATGCCCATACATTTGCTTTTATGAACATAGCGTTTAATCATTAAGAACCGAGAAAAATTTACAGCAATTCTCAATTTGTTATGTTCTATAGAACAAATTTCTAGCATTTGGGACTGATTATTTAAGGAACATAAACATAACCATTTTGGCATATAGTGATTTTCCATATTGCTGACTGACATTTGCTGGCCAGTCATTCCTGTGCCTAAAACTGAGAAATAAACCCCTTCTGAAGCAGGATATTTCCCTTTGTTGAGCTTTTTTTTTTACTGCATATGTTTCATACCTGGTACACGAGTCGTTACTTTTGTACCATTGTCTATATATTTTTTGTCATAGGCGAAATATACAAAAAGCATTATGGGGTACACTTTTTGGTGTATTTTGTTGCAGATTTTGTCACAGAGGGATTTTGCGGCAAAATCGGTGACTTTTCCACGCTCACACCACTTTTCCAAGGTTGGCGAAAAAGGGGCCTTGGCATTGGTGGGGAAGAGAATGCGGGCCGGCTTCAGTTTATGGCGTGGAAAATGGTCTTAAAGGGAACCTGTCATCAACTTTATGCTGCCCATACTAACTGCAGAATAAAGTACAGACAGGCGAGTAGATTTCAGCGGTCTGTCATTTATAAGTTAAAAATAAGTGGTTGCCGAGAACCAACATCACGATCATTGTAGACTGGGCCTGGAAAAGAGTCCCGGCCACCTGAGAAGAGTCCTGGTTTTGATGGGTGGGAGAGCAGGAGATTATGAATAACTCTGACTCTTCTCATGTAGATTTGACTCTATTCAAGGCCTGGGCTGCAATGATTATGATGCTGGTTCTGAGCAACCACTTACTTTTAGCCCATGAGTGACACACCGCTGAAATCAGCATTTCTGTCAGTGAGGTCAGCATAAAGTTGATGACAGGTTCCCTTCAAACTATGTTAGCAAGGGAGCTGGCATAGTTTAAAGCGTGTTGCATGGCCAGGGGCACCAAGTGCCAAAGTTATGTAGAAGCCTGCACCTCTACAAAACTTTGGCACATCTACCACCAGTGCAAGGGGATTAAGACTGGCATATAAATCACCGGTCTTAATAAATGACCCCCTATGTATTTATTTTAATAGCATAAAGTTGCGTTAAAGTTTTCAAATAATTTTTAGCTTCCATCATGGCCCTTTTGATATTAAAGTTTATTTTTTCCAGGATTTCTATGATTTTTTTTACAGACATGCTTACGTAATTGCTTACTTGTACGTCTCTCTTTCCAATTTGCACTCTCCTGACCCAAATTCCCCTAGTTTTATATCCTGTATGTAGCACTTACTATTGCTCAATCCAACCAAACCCATGATGCACTTCTCCTTTCTCTGCCACAGCTACAGCACCGCCCTTAACAGCGCCCAGCTAGTGTATAGCTCCTCCCACCCAGCTAGTTACATAGACACTTCCCTATCACTGCCCCGCCCATGGACAGATCACAGGAAATAAAAGCTGCATGGACATGGTCATGTGACCACAGCCCAGAACGGGAGCAATAAAAGGTAAAACATTACAAAATTACAACTCCCTTCATAAATGAATATTTTAAAGGATGTTGATGAAAACACATATAAGGACATAATTTAGGTCATGAGGGTGTGGTGCTTTGGCTGGCTGAAACAGACCGTGGAGGGCATTTTAAATTTAGGTTGAGGTTTTCTTTTACTTTAGGGTCTCCCCTGTAACTGCCTTCTCCATGGGAAATATCTGATGGCAGACTCCCAATGCAGCAGCAGATGATCAACCCACCATATATCATAGTTGAACCATTGGGCATTGTTTAAAAGATTCTGTTTTTGAATTCCATAGGTTTATCCCTTGGGCTTATTCACAATGATGTATTTGGGAAGTGTAATACTCAAAAACGGCCTATTATTTTAGTTGCTATTGTATTTTTCCACAAAGGCACATCGTGGTCTAGAGATAGTCACTAGAGATGAGCAAATTTACGCTTATGAAATTACGTTATGCTGGAGTCCTCTCGTGCATAACGGAAACCGGATGGATCCGTTATGCAGGCCATAGACTTCTATTATGGCAGAAGGAATAACGGTATGCCTCTAAAGGCATTCCGTTATGCATTCTGTCATAGAATTGCGTTATGGTCCGTAGTAACAGAATCCATAACGCAATTCACCTTTTACCACTAAACGAAGTGTCAACGAATTTCATAAGTGGAATCTCTAATAGTCACCTTTCTTGGGAAGATAACTCTTTGCATACACCCTTCTTGGTGAAAATTATATGTATAGTCATAGAGGCCATGGAAGTGCTACAAATTGGTGCTTCTGTACAGTTGTATTTGGGAAAACCAAGAACCATTGCCCTGACCTTTGCGGGGGGGAAAAAATTGGATGTTAGGGCAGGGTGAAGATACTAGTTGGAATAAGCTAACACATGATGAATACAAAGCAATTAATACAATTAAAGGCCCTAAATGAGGTGTTAATAAGACTGATTCCCGTTGCTTTGTTTACAGCAGATTATTCGAGCCCTGGTTTCTCTTAATTGAGATGTCACGAGAACATTTGCACAGGGTAATTTTGTTTTCTATGCTTTTTAAACAGGTGTTACTGTGTAACATGGAAAATAATCTTATCAGCGAGTGGCCAGAGCTTGAGCTAATGCAATTGTGTGATGTTCATGCAAAGCATCCACTCCAGCACAGTGGTCCCAGGTCAACATATAGTGGCCTCACTGTTCACAGCTGAACGTAGGCAGATGTAACTAATGTGCTTCCTTACAGTTAGGGAAAATACTGGTCAAAATCCGTAGCATGGCCCTTATAACCCTACATCATTTGGCATTGATAGCTTTGCTGCCTTGAGTGGTGGTGGGGGCCATTGGGCATCTGCAGTTTTTGCAGCCACTGTAGTTACGTATGCTCCTGGACTATCAAACCCCCATGTGATACTAGCAGAATTTACATATTCATTTTGACTATGGAAACGTGACTTTGAAACAACAATGTAAACCTGCAATGTCATTAGTTTCCAATAATTCACATTCTTGATGGATGCTTATGGCATCTTGCAGTTTCTGTTAGCAAGGTTCCACCAACAGTAAGCTGATCTTAGAGTGCCTGCCTGCTGGGACCACCAGGGATCAGCTTTAATCTGGGTGGGATTACTGAAGAAAGTGTTCAGTTTCCTTACAGTGCCTCCACAGGCAAAGTGGAGCATTACACAGTTGATGGACTATGTAATGTGTGGAGGAGAATTATCAATGGGAGAATTCTTCTATTGACTCCCTATGCCAGGGATCAGCAACCTTCTGAAACGACAACAGTTTCACAACAGCTGGAGTGCCAAAGGTTGCTGATCCCTGCCCTATGCCTTAGTAGAGAGTTTTTAAACTAGACAGCCCCTTTAAGGCAGTTTAAAGATGGAGCTTTTCTTAAAAACTTCCCATCCATAGACCACAGAACTATTGTAAAAACATTTTTATCAGCAATTTTCCATGTGTCATGTGATAACACAGCGGCAGAACTCTGCTCAGACCCCTGACTGTTCTGTCATTTATCGGACTGCAGGAGATGACCTTTTAGTTAGACTAATCCATAGAAATAGCAAAACTGGACATGTCTGAACTAGACCCTTTTGGGGGGGTCACAGGACATTCCAAGGAATTTAGAAGTTCCCATTCTAACTAGATCAGCTTGACTTAAATTAACCCACAACAGTTTCAAGTGTAAAATAAATCTTGCAGATTTATTTCTTTTATGTCATTGAATGGAATTTGTAAAGTTTCTTCTAAACTAGCATTTCCAAGCCTGGAGAGATTAAATTAATGCAATTATTGTTACAATAAATGAGTCATTTATCATAGTTATCTAAACTTTGCATGCAAGCTTTTGAGCTGGCAAGATAAGTGATATGATTCAGTTGTACTGAGTATTGATAGCACAGATACACAACTATACGGGGCATTAAGACGACAAAAATAACAAGTCTTGCTAATTAAATAGTTCACATTATAATCTAGTGGTGTTCACATTCCATTAGAGGTCCCCCTGATGGAAAGTATTGGTGGGGGATCTTGCCCAAGAGCCATGTTGATCACATTTTTACGCTGGAGGAACTTTATTGTCAGGGGCTTCACAAGTAACCATTAGTCCTCATAGCAAACCTTGGAATTGGGCCCAACTCAAACACGACCATTTTTAGCAGAAAGTTTAATGATTATTTTGGTCTCCCAAATGCACAGAGTTAATGCACACGGTGATGTCACACTGTGGGGATAATGCCCTCAGTGATGTCACAGTACTGAAGTAATGCTCAGAATTATGTTACAATAGTGTCATAAAGTGCACAGTAGCACAATAATGCTCATAGTGATGTTGTACTACATGATATCAGAATAGTGAGGTTATGCGCACAGTGATCAACTCAATGATGTTACAACACAAGATTTATACAAACCTACAAGAATAATGCACAACATGATTCTTGTATAATGAGATATAGGATCCCCCAAATCCTGACCTAGGTTTCTCAGCAATTACAAGATGACCCTACAAGATGCTAAACGGGTGGTGGAATTTTCACAATTTACAGTTGGTCTGCTGACCACAAATCACCACTTCTTGCATTTGCCTAATTTGTACTTTTAAAACTTCACTTTTAATTTCTCTCTTAAAAGCAATTGGAGAGTGCTTTAAGACTGTTGCAGAGGCGCTCTGTATGTTTACCAAGTTACTGACACATTTGTTGCCATGTTTATAACAATGTTTCAGTTTGCAGGCTGCCTGGCCAGGACCCAGTTGTTGCGCACTCACTGGAGCCCCATCCTTTTTCTGACAGACTGCTGATCCTACTCACAATTACTACAGAGCATCTTCTGCTAAGCTTAAAAACTGATCATAGTCTGCCCCCCAACATGTTTCGCTACCAGACATGGCGTCTTCAGGGTTTCCTTGCCCGAACAGGAATATATTTTTAAAATTTTAATAGTTGACATTTTTGGACATGCAATACCAGATATTTTTTTATTGCTAATATATTTTTATATGTAAAATTGAGAAATGGGGGATTGATTTAAACTTTTAATACTTTTAACTTTTTATTTTTACAGTCATAACTTTTAACCCCCTTGGGGGGCTACAACCTGGGATCTTTTGATCCCTTCTACTATTTACCCTAATAGAGATCTATTAGGGTGAATAGGATTTTCACACACTCCCTGCTGAGCTGTGCTTCCTCCTGAGAATGGTGATACAGTTGCGTTCAGAAGGGCACCTGCAGCCATTGGCCAGGTGCATAAGTACCTGATGCTCCTAGTATTAAATGAATTAATGCTGAGAGCATCAAATCATTATGTACCTAGCCAGCAGCCATGAAGGGGGCTCGGGTGACCCCCTGGGCATTGGCCCACAGGAAAATTTCTCTGTAGGGTCTATGGCCAGTCCGACAATGCCTTTCACTGTTTATATGGGCTCAGTGGTTTGTTCCTATGAGTGGCTGTACCTAGTACTGAATTTCCGCCTCTCCGATTGATCAAATATGAATGGCCTATCACATGGATGTTGAAGTCCTGCAGGAACTCCTTAATGTGTTTTCCCTACAGTGTCATTGCAATAAAACATAACCATAACAGGGGAATCCATTAAAATGGATAGGCGCCCATGGTATACATTGCTTTTATTGGCCAACTCTGTAGTCCTCTAGTGTTCAGAGCTTTACTAGGCTTGTCTCTTGGCTTTTACCAAATAAGTGGGGGGAAGAAAGGGTTAAATGAACTAAATAAGAACTAATTTTGCATTTTGAAGAGCTCTTTTGATCCCAGTTGTATAATCATGGTGGAGATAGCAGTCTAGAATAGATGAAAACTGGCTTTCTTACCCATAGCAACCAATCACAGTGTAGCTTTAAACTTTTATTCTTCTCTTGAAAAATGAAAGCTGCTTTGATATTGGTTATTATGGGCAATAGAGACAGTTTTTTTCTTGTAGTCAGTTTCATAAATTGCACCCCGGTCCACATTCTGGTAACCTTTATGCTTTAGTTTACACCTTGTCACCCTTCAGAAGTATGTACACATCCATGAACTTGTGTTGACTACTTGGAGCCCTCATGATCAGTTTTTAGCAATGGAAGATCATGATGTAAATGGTCAAATACTTATGTTCTGACTTAAAAGCTGAGTTCTCAATGGTAATTATATTACATTGTTTAAAAGGGATTTTTCAACGTAAATGCGTTTCTAAATTATCCCCAACCCATACCCAGGGGGCCCTGTCTAGGGAAGCATACTTACCTGCTCCCTGATACTCAGCTCTGTGGGCCCACCATCATTGTTTTCACTTTGCTTTAGGCCCCACATCTAAACTACTAGTACATAAAAGGGTCTTGTTGTGCTTCTGCAACCAATGACTGGCCACAATGGTAACTTGTCGACCAAGGCACGTAACTATACTTCCCTTGAAAGGTCCCTCTTGGTGGGTGGGTAGTTGAAGTAACTTAAAAAACACATTGAAGTTTGAGAATTCCTTTAAAGGGGTTGTGCAAGAATGAAGTGTGTTGGCAAACCCCCTCATTCTGCCATACCTACAGAGGGAAGACGTCTTACCCGCTTCTCAGCGCTGGCTCCCTGTCCCTCCCATGACAGAGGTGAGAAGATCTGAGAGACTGGCGCCACGTGAGCGTATCTGACAGTCTCTCTGTTTTCATCTTGCAGTGCTGTTGTTTGGTAATAACCACAACTCTTGTCATGTGCAGCTTGTGGTAATTACTGAGGCTCTATTTAGTTCTGACTCACACTGCTTACCATGCAGTTGATATTTCCTGCTGGAGTTGGTTGAGCTGGTGTGTTGATCCTTTGGATCTCCTGCTCCTCCATTCTTCTTTAAGCTAAGTGCATTTTGTTTTACATTTTGTTGTTCGCTTGTGTGTGTATGCAAACCATCTAATAAAGGTTGGCAATATTGTGATAATGGATCATCCCACATATCACAATATGTGACTTAAATTATTGGATGACAGGACATGCTACTCCATTCTTCCATCAAATCCGACAGCTGGGTTCTCTGACCACTTAGAGTCTATACTTATACAAGCCCTTGAGAAGGGTTTGATTTCTAAGCATGAGATGAAATTCTTGGTACCATCACACCCACAGATTCCCACTTTCTACTCACTTCCCAAAATCCATAAGGGGTACCCCCCCTTCTGGGCCATCCTATTGTATCAGGGGTAGGATCAATCACCCATAGTCTCAGCACATATGTTGATAACATCTTGCGTCCCTTTGTGTCATCCTTGCCCTCTTATATTTGAGATATGACGGATCTACTACTTAAGATCGACAATATCCAAGTAGATGATAATGTTTTGTTGGCGTTTATTGATGTAGAGGCTTTGTATACCAGCATCCCTCATAAATGGGGGATTACAGCTGTAGAATATTTCCTCAGTACAAGAGGGACTCAATACAAGTGTCATTCTGATTTTGTTATCCAGTCACTTGAATTTATATTGACGCACAACTACTTTATATTTGGGACGCGTTTCCTCCACCAGCTCAGGGGTACGGCAATGGGTAGCCCCTGTGCGCCCAGTTATGCCAATCTATTCCTGGGCTGGTGGGAGGACACCATTGTGTTTAATGAGCCATGTCGTCAATGGGCCCCGAATATATTATTTTGGGGTAGATACATTGACGACGTGTTTATCATATGGGATGGCACCAGTGACTCTGTCTCTGAATTTGTTACTCACCTTAATATCAACAATATAGGTCTCAATTTCACATATGAGAGTAACAGAGATAGCATTGCCTTTTTGGATATACGCATCACTAAGCGTCAGGGTAAGCTGCATACCGAAACTTACAGAAAACCAACGGCTACCAATAGCCTGTTGCGGTGGGACAGCTATCACCCTGAGGAGTTTAAAGAGGGATCTCCCTGCACTTACTATTATCCCTGGGCACAGCTCCGTTCTCCCGGTATAGGCTCCGGTATCTTCATATGTTCGGCTCAACTGGGTGGAGCCTGCCAGCGTCTCCTTCTCCCAGGCTGTAGCGCTGGCCCAACGCAGCGCTCAGCTCATAGCCTGAGAGAAAAAAAAAACTCTCAGACTATGAGCTGAGCGCTGCGATTGGCCAGCGCTACAGCCTGGGAGAAGGAGACGCCGGCAGGCTCCACCCAGTTGAGCCGAACATATGAAGATACCGGAGCCTATACCGGGAGAACGGAGCGGCGCCCAGGGATAATAGTAAGTGCAGGGAGATCACTGGGTGCCGCTCTCCATGTCTGTATGCTTAGTTTAGATTTTTTATTCTCGTGAAAGGTCCTCTTTAAAACACGGTATCCCAAAGGGACAATATCTTAGAGTTAGAAGAAACTGTTCCTCATATGAATCATTCCATCACCAGGCAGCCGATATGTGTAATAGATTCCAACAATGGGGATATCCCAATCAAGTTCTGAGGGATGCTTTTCAACACTCTAGCAAAATTGAACGCCAAGCCTTGTTAGTTAAGAGTGCTAAAAAAGGGGATAATGTCATCAGAATTATCGGCACATTTGATCATCAGAATCAGAAAGTTAGGGGTATCCTAAGTAGATTTTGGGATGTTCTCCTGACTGATCTAGACATAAAAGATGTGCTCCCCCCTAGACCTGCGATCACATATAGACGTGGACGATCCTTAAAGGACAGATTGGTACACAGTCATTACCAAAAACCAGTAGGAACCACTACATGGCTTAATCCCAAACCAACGGGAACATACAAATGTGGTGGAGACTATGTTTGTTGCCCCTTTATTCTAATATCTAAAGTGTTTACTAGTGTTAGCACAGGGATAACATATACTATACGGGATTTTGCTAACTGTCGTACCCAAGGGGTGATTTATCTATGCACCTGTAGCTGTCCCCTAAGTTATGTTGGAAAAACTAAACATGAACTTAGGAGACGGGTTGGGGAACATCTGGGTGATGTAAGGAATCGCAGAGACAAACCGATCGCACGTCATGTACTTGAGGTACATGAAGTACCCTCAAATTCCAGGTCATCGAGGTCATACGGCAGTCACCAAGGGGAGGCGACTGGGATAACAGAATTCTCCGCAAAAAAGCCCAGTAGATATACCGCCTCAAAACAGTGTTTCCCATGGGACTAAATGAACAGATTTCCTTCGGTTGTTTTATTTAGTCTCCCTCTTTTTCATATAATAACCATACTCTATGGTGATCTTCTCAAATGAGTGTGTGAGTTTAGAATAACCTGCTTATTATCGAACCGAAATTGGTTCATTCTGATATATATCGCAATGGGGGGCCTGTCTTTTACATTAATATATGTCATCACAGTTTATTTATCCAGTCCCTTTCTTTATACACCCCTTCTATAAGTATGTGCGACGTTCTGTTTACAAAGATGCACTATTTTTATAAAATCATGGATCTAGAACTTATATATGTATTATTCCTCCCCTCCCCCTTTTATTCATGTGGGCAGCATCGCTATCTACTTCCTTGATCTCCTCTCACACCCCTGCCTGCGTTCCATAGGCAGGAAGTGATGAGGAGAATGACGCCCGCTCACTTCCGTTTTTTGGGATCACATGTGCGTTCCACCAGCGCCGCGTGCATTCTAAATACCGGAAGTAGCGCTTTCTTCAATACTAAGGCAGTCATTGGGTTATCCAGGAGGTGGGTCAGTTTTCTAGGTGCCAAAAACAGGTATTTAGATCACCTATTTAGCAATACTAGTGCACCTTACTACATCAGGAGGTCTGCTATATAACTACCATAATTTTTTTGCCCCAGAATGTCAGATGGGCAATTACCATTAGTGAAACCTGCAACAACTTATTTTTTATTCAACAACTACTAGAATTGAAGTTTGTGAAGATCTTATCACTTATCCTCAGTCCCCTGATGAACCAGTTTTTACGAATACTGGGGAAACGCGTCGGGACAAGCTGCTAAGAAGGGACGAACATCTTCAATCCTCACAGGCAGGGTAACCTAAAATTATATCTAGATGGGGTAATATTTTAACCAATGATAGTAAAAGTTATGTCTTAGATGAAAAGTCATTTCTCTCTGTGATACAATGTGTTGTTGTCTAGGCCTCAGGGAGACGCTGGTTCCTTCATCTGGGGAAGAAGCAGTAGTCTAATTTCATGCTACCACTCCTAGGGACTTCGATGGTCTCCAGGGCTAAGGTTCCGGTGTATAAGTATTTCCACCTTCAGGGTCTACTCATACTGGCAGGAGTCAGGGAGAGGTCTAGAGATTCCTAGGAGGTCACTATCCCTCTCCCTTAGCTTTGAGTCCTAGACTCCAGTCTATTCCTTCTGTGTGTTATCTGGTGTTATCCCCTCCCCATTATCCGCGATGCTCCCTGCTCCTTCTCTTGTAGGCCTGGACTCCAGCAATGTCAACATCGGGTTTGACATGGCCACAGCCAATCACTTGTCGCAGCCGTATCCATCTTCCCTTGTGTCATGTGACTATTTGTCATGACACAAGAGGAGGTGGACACTGCTGCAGCCATGTCAAATCAAATGTTGACATCGCTGGAGCCCGGCATGCAGGAGAAGGAGCAGGGAGCCAGCGCTGAGAAGCAGGCAAGTCATCTTCCCTCTGTAAATCTGGCAGAATAGGGGGATTTACTAACACCCCCCCCCCCCCCCATTCTTGCACAACCCCTTTAAGGCTCTGGTTTTTACTTTATTAAATATCGAAAATGCTTAAATGGTTTAAAAGGAGTACATTTGACAAAAATGAGCTTTTGTAAACTTCCTGGATGTTTATTAGGTTTGCAACGCAAGTAATTCTCATGTCTTCTTGTTTTTAGAACTGAACTATGATTTGGATATCGACGACGTTCCATTTAACAAGCAGATGCGAAACCAGCAGGATCAGAATGGCAGAGAAACAACCCCCCTCCAGCCTAGAAGTGACAGCATAAAGACTGTCCCTGCCACACCACTTCTTTCCCTCACAATCACCTTGTTAGGACTTGTCTCAGTGAACTGATCCTCCAAGTCTTAATCCTTCCCTGTTCTGGTAGCTACATAATGTTCCTAGCTGAATTTTACAATTTATAACATTTCTCGGGCCATTGTAAAGTCTTCTTGGAGAACAACAAAAAAAGAATTTTATATAGTAATATTATTAATGTATTAATAAAGAACATTTCTTTGTTCACAGATTTTATTCACAGATGTTTGGTGTTGTTTTTAAGTCGCTCCATGAATGCGTTGGTCCAGATTTACTAATGTGTCTGCCAAAATTCTGTCTAAAAAATAGCTCAAATTGGGGCAGTCTGGCCCATCTTGGGTTTCTACACTTTCCCCCAACATGCTAAGTCTACTTTCACACCCGCGTTTTGGGTGGATCTGTCATGGATCTGCAAAAACGGATCCGTTACAATAATACAACCGCATGCATTCGTCATGAACGGATCCGTTTGTATTATCTGTAACATAGCCAAGACGGATCCGTCATGGACTCTATTGAAAGTCAATGGGGGATGGATCAGTTTTCTATTGTGCCAGATTGTGTCAGAGAAAACGGATCCGTCCCCATTGACTTACATTGTTTGCCGGGTGGGATCCATTTGGCTCAGTTTCATCAAGCGGACACCAAAATGCTGCAAGCAGCGTTTTGGTATCGGCCTCCAGGACGGAATGGAGACTGATCCGAGGCAAACTGATGCATTCTGAGCGGATCATTTTCCATTCAGAATGCATTAGCGCAAAACTGATCAGTTTGGGACCGCTTGTGCGAGCCCATGACGGATCTCACAAATAGAAGGCCAAAACGCGAGTGTGAAAGTAACATAAACAAAGGGTGGGGCTTAGAAAGGGGAGGAGCTTAGTTGCAAAGGGACAGGGTCTGAGATGCACCATAAATGTGCCACAATTCTGGCATAAAAATCTGTCTCAACGTAAGCCAACCTATAGTTAAGGGCTCTTTTTTTTTTTTGCGTACCGTATACGGAACCAATTATTTCAATGGGTCCGCAAAAAATGGAAGTAACTCCGTGTGCATTCCGTTTCTGTATGTCTGTTCCGCACAAAAATAGAACGTCCTATTATTGTCCGCAGCCAGCTGTTCCATTCCGCAAAATACGGAATGCACACCGACGTCATCTGTATTTTTTCCAGATCCGTTTTTTGCAGACCGCAAAATAAATACGGTCGTGTGCATGAGGCCTAAGGCTGTATTATACTGGCAGACTTTCCGCTAGAAGATTGCTAATGGGTGTTCGTAGTAATTCTCATCAGCAATCATCTGACAGTGTAATACTGCCGCTGATTACCTGATGAACTAGCAAACGCATACTGAAACATGACGATTTGCTGGCGGCAAACAACTAGACAGAATGGAGATGAGCGATAGCATAGCGATCGCTCCTCCCCATGCTGTGGAGGAGATTGCTGCATGTCATAGCAGTGGTCCCCTCCACTAGCGAGCAGGTGATTGCTGGGAAGGAACGCTTCCCTTCTGACAATCCCCTGTATGATCGCTAGGTCTAATATACAGTATAATTGTTTTTTTTACTGATGAACTATCCTCAGGGACCCCCACCGATCAGCTGCTCGCAGCTCACCAAGCACAGCGTTGTACATTGTATAGTGGGTGTGCTTGGTACTGAAGCTCAGCCCTATTCACTTCAACGGGGATGAACTTCTCCAAGGCCACGTAAACAATGAACGTGACGTCACTGACCTAGGAAAAGCATCGAGAATGCTGCAGTGCCGCTGGCTTCTCAGAAAGCTGATCGGCGGGGTCCCAGGTGTCAGACCCCCACCGATCGGATACCAATGACCTATCCTGAGGATAGGTCATCAGTATAAAAAGGTTGGAAAACCCCTTTACGTATCAAGTGAGAGAAAAGTGTCTATCCCTGCACCAGATTTGTCATCCAGACTGATCCCCTTTGATAATTGTGGTGCACGTCCAGGCAGCCGGTCTAAGCTTCTGCCATCTTTAGTTTTAGTAAATCTGGACCATTAACATTTAGTTAATCATTTTATGGGAGGGCCATAGAGGGAAAGGGAATGTAAGGACTGATTGTACTGTAACCTCTCTTAAACATGTCTGTTTGCAATTATCAGCTGGAGGGTGGGGGGTGTCCCTGCAGAGTGACATTGGCAGCACTGGATAATGTCAGACGGTACAGGGACACACCCCAACTAGGAATACCCCTCTGAATCTTCATTGCAGACTGCTAGTAATTTATTCATGACTTCTAGCACAAATAGTAAAGGAAAGTCACAACTAGAGATGAGCGAATTTCATGTTATGAAATTCGTCCACGCTTCGTTTGGTGGTAAAAGCAGAATTGGTTATGGATTCCGTTACCACGGACCATAACGCAATTCTGTGACTGAATGCAAAACGGAATGCCTTTAGAGGCATTCCGTTAATCATTCCATCATAATAGAAGGCTATAGCCTGCATAACGGATCCGTCCCGTTTCCGTTAAACAGGAGAGGACTTCCCTGCATAACGGAAACGGGACGGATCCGTTTTGAAGCCCATAGACTTCTATTATGACACAATGGCATTCCGTTATGCATTCCGTCATAGAATTGCGTTATGGTCCGTGGTAACGGAATCCATAACGCAATTCTGCTTTTACTACCAAACGAAGCGTGAACGAATTTCAAAATATGAAATTCCCTCATCTCTAGTCACAACACAAAGTCATAAGAATTGATGCTCCAGAATAGTTAGTACATGGGGGGGGGTGGAATTAGTTATGAAAACGGTCCTCTTTAAAGGGAACCTGTCACCAGTTTTATGGTGTCCTAACTAAGGGCAACATAAATAAGTGACTGATTCTCTTAGCAAAATGCTGGGTCCCTTTCTTTAATTGACCCGGTCAATCTACCAACATCTTGTATTGAAAAGCTCCAGCTGATAATGATGAGTCCTGAATATTCATGAGCTCCTGACTCTTCCCGCCCATCTGCTGCTGATTGACAGTTTGTTTCCATATGAATCAGCAGCAGGTGGGCAGGGGAGTGGCTATATCTCTGAATTAAAAAAACACTGGACTCACTGACATCACTGGACTCAAATCAGCTCATTAGCATGCGGCATCTTTGTGTGTATATTATGAGGTAACCACCTGTCACACCAGTAAGTGAATACATCTAAGGCACTTTTTAGTAGTTAATGATTGTATATAATTAGTTAGATTATAATCAAATATCCACATGACAGGTTCCCTTAAATGGTTAAATCCAAGGGCCTCAAAGTTGTGAAGATATATTCTACTCAAAAAATGGAGGATATATATTAAAGAGGAAAGGTGTGAATAATTTAACATTACCCATGTCGATAGGATGGGTCCCTACATACACTGACCAATAATATAAACGCAACACTTTCGGTTTTGCTCCCATATTGCAAGGATCCGTGCACAATTCCTAGAAGCTGAAAACATCCCAGTTCTTGCATGGCCAGCATACTCACCGGACATGTCACCCATTGAGCATGTTTGGGATGCTCTGGATCGGCGTATGCGACAGTTCCTGCCAATATTCTGCAACTTCGCACAGAGGAGTGGACCAACATTCCACAGGTCACAATCAACAACCTGATCAACTCTATGCGATGGAGATGTGTTGCACTGCGCACAATCAACTTAGGTTGGGGGAGAGAAGAATGGGGGGAAGCATGGGCGTCCGCAGAAATTTTTCCAGGGGGGGGCATAATTTTATTGACATCCATGATCTGCTTGTTTCTGAGAATGTAATGAAAGGGAGGGGCATATTCATTATCACAAAGTATAATAACGCATGAGCTGTGCAGTGGCGGATCCAGAGCCTGGTCTCGGGAGGGGCACTTCCAGATTATTTTCTGTCCGCCGCCACAAAACAATGGTGGAACAGACTACACAGTGTAGAGGTATACTGTATATTGTGTGGCACAGTGTAGAGGTATACTGTATATTGTGGGGCACAGTGTAGAGGTATACTGTATATTGTGTGGCACAGTGTAGGCTATATGTGTATAACATAAACATATTTCACATGAAAACTTACAATTACTTGGCTTGGCCCTTGGGGATCTCGGACACCACTTCAACACTTTGGTCGGGGGCTCGTCGGAGCTGATGTTGTGTTTTATCCTAATGAGAAAGATTTCATAATAAGGATTTGGAGAAGGGGCAGAGGAATAGCAGAGCAGGGAGAGGCTGGTGCTGCTACTAGGGGGTCATACCATGGGGGAGTAATAAAGCCCACCATAATGCCCCCCCCAGTAGTAATAATTCTCCTTATAATGTGACAGTGCAAAAAATACCCCCTTGTAATGCCCCCAGTTGAGCTAATATCCCCATAGTGCCCCCATAATGTGCCAGTATAAAATACCCCTATATAGTGCCCCCAGTAAATGCCTCTATAGTGCTCCTCTCCCCCCTTCCTCCTAGTGCCCCCCATAATGTACCAGTATAAAATGCCCTAGTAGATGCCCTCAGTGTCCCCCATAATTTGCAAGTATAAAATACCCCTTCTCAGTGCCCCCGTAGATGACCCCATAGTACTCCTCTCCCCCCTTCCCCAAAGTACCCAACATAATATGTCCCAGTATAAAATGCTACTGTACAGAGACCCCCATATAAAACACCCCTTCTTTGTGGCCTCAGTAGATGCCCCTATAGTGCCCCCAATAATGTGCCAGTAATAACAGCCCCCATCATGTGCCAGTAATAACAGCCCCCTCATCATGTGCCAGTAATAACAGCCCCCCCATCATGTTCCAGTAATGACAGTCCCCATTATGTGCCAGTAATTACAGCCCCCCATTATGTGCCAGTAATGACAGTCCCCCCCCCTTGTGCCAGTAATGACAGCCCCCCCCTTGTGCCAGTAATGACAGCCCCCATTATGTGCCAGTAATGACAGCCCCCCATTATGTGCCAGTAATGACAGCCCCCCCTTGTGCCGGTAATGACAGCCCCCATTATGTGCTAGTAATGACACCTCCCCCCATTATGTGCCAGTAGCCACCAGTATTGTACACAAAAAAAATAAACACTTATACTTACCTCCTTGGCAGTGATGCGATGCAGGCCTCTTCCGGCCTGTGTCCCGTGCTGTACGGCTCAGGCGGCGCAATAGGCGGTGCAATGACGTCATTGCGCCGTCTGCGCCGGCCTCTGATAGGCTGCCGGCCTAGTGCCTGCAGCCTATCAGAGGAAGGGAAAGGGACACGCCTCTCCCTCACCTGCCTCAGCACAGTCATCTGTATCGCTGTCCTGAGGACGGCGATACAGATGACTATGGAGATGAACGCTTCCACAATGGAAGCGTTCATCTCCCTGTGCCCCGCCGCCGCCCCCCCCCCACTTCTGCTGGCCCCAGGGGGGGGCACTTGCCCCCCCTTGCCCCTCCCTGCGGACGCCCATGGGGGGAAGTGATTATTTTGTTCGCCCGGGAGATAAGCTGCTGCCAGAGGTGTCGGGCGGTGGCTTTGGTTTCTCTCCCCATAAAATTCTCTTACCCGAACGTGTATGGAGGAGTTGTGAGGGCCTCAGGAGAGATCGCTCTTGACAGAATGATTGTTCGTTTGGCGCAAATTTAATGTGCATGCCCAACTCTAGGCCAACTGCCACCTAATTGTATGGTCAGCTAAATGGAAGGAGCAACAGATGCAATATGTTGAAGGTGGAGTCTACAGAAAACTCATTATTATTCACTTTTCTAATTAATCCTGATCAGTATAGCCAGGTGTATTGGTAGACCTTGCATGTATCTAGGGCACCATGGGACACTGAATTATGTAGGCTTTCTCTCCTCCACCAAACGAAGAAGAGAAGATGCCCCCGATGCCCAGTCTTAGGACTGCCACTGATCAGAGCCTTCCTAATGTCACTTGTTGCTGAGGCACTACTAAAAAGGATTACTATGGGCCCCTTGAATACCGGTTACACCCCTGCTAGTGCTCATCTACAAACATTTCTATTAGAGCTTGTATATTTGTTTTGCAGAAGATGATAACAGAAGAGAGGATCCCTGCTGCTTTTATCATCTAGATTCAAAACAACCCCTTCTGGGTTTTCTCCCTACAAACATTAATTTCTCTAAACTGTGCCATATGAGAAAATATCTATTTCTGTTGCTTCCAGCAATCGTCTGACACAGCAGCGCAATGAGGTCAGCTCCGAATCTAATGTTTATGGCTCACTGGGGAAGTGAAAATTCCTTCTCTATGTGAGGCCATGCCACCCTGCATTCATGGCAGAACTGTGTGTTACCGTTATGTTACTGGAAAAGATTGCACAAGAAAATTAATTAGATGTTGGCTAGGATTTTTCCAAGTGCATCCATCTAGGATTCTGTACAATCATACAGCCATAGTCATAAGACAATCTCTATTTTACTTGGTGCACCAATAAATACTACTGCTACTTTGTCCTATTTATTATATCATTATTAATATAGATAATATAGTGTTTCATATCTTTTAGGCTAGTTTCACACTAGCAGCAGGGGAGTCCGGCAGGCTGTTCTGGTGGGTGAACAGGCGGTACTTTTAGTCCGGCTGCCTTTCACCGTGCGTTGCCGTGCTGCCGCCGGATCTCCGTCCCCGCCCCCATTATAGTCAATGGGGACCGAGCAGCAGTTCGGGGGCACACGTGAACTAGCGGCAGGACGGATCCGACAGTCTGTTCACCCGCCGAAACAGCCGACCGGACTCCTCTGCCACTAGTGTGAAACTAGCCTAAAACTCTACAAAGAATGATGCATTACTGTATTTTTTTTTATATTGAGTAATTTATTTAAACGGGTTTAAACAGGTTTTCCAGGCTGGTCTGGGTTGGAAACATGTCCATACAATGCAATGTGTATGTTCCTTAAAGGGGTTATGCCATTATTCTATGTAGCAAATGAAAATCGGACATC
The DNA here is from genome assembly GCF_905171765.1 of Bufo bufo. NCBI lineage: Eukaryota > Metazoa > Chordata > Amphibia > Anura > Bufonidae > Bufo > Bufo bufo. The sequence goes on from NC_053396.1 coordinate 162,420,432, forward strand.
ATATACAGTCCTGATCAAAAGTTTAAGACCACTTGAAAAATGGCAAAAAATCCTATTTAGCATGGCTGGATCTTAACAAGGTTCCAAGTAGAGCTTCAACATGCAACAAGAAGAAATGGGAGTGAGACAAAACATTTTTTGAGCATTTAATTTAATGAAAACAACGAATAAGCTAAAACAGGCTGTTTTTCAGCTGATCAAAAGTTTAGGACCACACCTCCAAAAAAAAAAGAAACCCCCCTCAAAACAGAAATCCAACTTCCAAACATGAACTCAGTAATGAGTAGCTCTGCCGTTATTGTTGATTACTTCCAAAATTCGTTTCGGCATGCTTGATGCAAGCGTTTCCATGAGGTAAGTGGGAACATTTCTCCAAGTGGTAAAGACGGATGCACGAAGGCCATCTACTGTCTGGAACTGTTGTCCATTTTTGTAAACTTGTAATCCCCAAAGGTTCTCAATTGGATTTAGATCAGGGGAACACGCAGGATGGGCCAAAATAGTGATGTTATTCTCCTAGAAGAAGTCCCTTGTCCGGCGGGCATTGTGTACTGTAGCGTTGTCCAGTTGATAAACCCAGTCGTTACCACACAGACGAGGGCCCTCAGTCATGAGGAATGCTCTCTGCAACATCTGGACATAGCCAGCGGCCGTTTGACGCCCCTGTACTTCCTAAAGCTCCATTGTTCCACTGAAGGAAAAAGCACCCCAGACCACTATGGCGCCCCGTCCACTGTGGCGCGTTGAAAACATCTCAGGTGGGATCTGCTTGTCATGCCAGTAACGTTGGAAATCATCAGAACCATCATGGTTAAATTTTTTCTCATCAGAGAATAAAACTTTCTTCCACCTTTGAATGTCCCATGTTTGGTGCTCTCTTGCAAAGTCCAAACGAGCAGTTCTGTGGCGTTCAAGGAGACGAGGTCTTCAAAGATGTTTTTTTGTTTTTGAAGCCCTTCAGTCTCAGATGCCGTCTGATGGTTATGGGGCTGCAGTCAGCACCAGTAAGGGCCTTAATTTAGGTTGAGGATCGTCCAGTGTCTTGACGGACAGCCAATTGGATCCTCCGGCTCAGTGCTGATGACATTTTTTTGGGTCTTCCTGCATGGCGCGCTGTGAGAGACCCTGCTTATGCAGTTCAACAACCCGACCACGTTCAAAAAGGGAGAGTTTTTTTGCCTTTGCCATCACAACGTGTGACTACCTGACAGAAAATGACAATGAATCCACATCTTTGCACAGATTTGGCTTTTTTCGCTGAAAAACAGCCTGTTTCAGTTTATTCGTTGTTTTTATTAAATTTAAAGGGCTTCTGTCACCCCACTAAGGTGATTTTTTTTTTTTTGGGGCTAGTTAAATTTGTTATATAGCGATATATGAAAATATAATTGTGTTACTTACATTGATCCAGCAGTTTATTCAAAAAACGAAGTTTTATCATATGCAAATTCGGTCTCTACCAGCAAGTAGGGCGTCTACTTGCTGGTAGCTGCTGCAGAAATCCGCCCCCTCCTCTTGTTGATTGACAGGGCCAGCCGGGAGCTACTCCTCCGGCCAGCCCTGTCGGCATTTCAAAAATCGCGCGCCTGTGTTGATTCGGCGCAGGCGCTCTGAGATGAGGAGGCTCGTCTCCTCAGAACTCCCTCAGTGCGCCTGCGCCGATGACATCACCGAAATAGAAGACGTCATCGGCGCAGGCGCACTGAGGGAGTTCTGAGGAGACGAGCCTCCTCATCTCAGAGCGCCTGCGCCGATTCAACACAGGCGCGCGATTTTTGAAACGCCGACAGGGCTGGCCAGAGGAGGAGATCCCGGCTGGCCCTGTCAATCAACACGACGAGGGGGCGGTTTTCTGCAGCAGCTACCAGCAAGTAGACGCCCTACTTGCTGGTAGAGACCGAATTTGCATATGATAAAACTTCGTTTTTTGAATAAACTGCTGGATCAATGTAAGTAACACAATTATATTTTCATATATCGCTATATAACAAATTTAACTAGCCCCCAAAAAAAAATCACTTTAGTGGGGTGACAGAAGCCCTTTAATGCTCAAAAAATGTTTTATCTCACTCTCATTTCTTCTTGTTGCATGTTGAAGCTCTACTTGGAACCTTGTTAAGATCCAACAATGTAAAATATGATTTTTTGCCCTTTTTCATGTGGTCTTAAACTTTTGATCAGGACTGTAGTACATTATTATTATTTATTATTAAAGCGCCATTCATTCTATAGTGCTGTACATATGATAAGGGGCGCACATACATAATACAGACAATTGCACTAAGCATAAACAAGGCGAGTTACACACTGGTACTGAAGGAGAGAGGGCCCTGCCTGTGAGGACTTACAATCTACATAATATGGGAGAAGGACACAGTAGGTGAGGGTAAAGTTGGTCATGGCGGTATAGAGGCAGCAGGGCCACTGGTTGTAGGCTTGTCTGAAGAGGTGGATTTTCATGTTTCCTATGAAGGATTCCACTGTAGGTGAGTCTTATGTGTTGGGGTAGCAAGTTCCAGAGTGTGGGGGATGCACATGAGAAATCTTGGAGGTGATTGTGGGAAGAGGTGATAAGAGGAGAGGAGAGAAGGAGGCCTTGTGAGGATCAGAGATTAAGTGTGGGGATGTATTGGGTAAGTAGCTCAGAGATGTAGGGAGGGGACAGGTTGTGGACAGCCTTGTATGTATTTGTTAGTATTTTGAACTGAATTCGCTTGTTTTATTCATGTTAAGTTTTAGAAAGTGAGAGGAGAAGAATGATATGGAAGGTGGTTATGTCTGGACCAGAGAGGTAGATTTGTGTGTCGTCAGCATAAAAGTGATACTGAAAGCCATGGGACTCTATAGCTGTCCCAGGCAGAAAGTGTAGATAGAGAAGAGCAGGGGTTCTAAGACAGAGCCTTGCCGGACACCAACAGAGAGGGAGTGAGACGAGGAGGTGGTGTGAGAGTTGGAGACGCTAAATATCTGGTCTGTGAGGTATGTGATCCAGGAGAGGGCCAGGTCAGTGAGTTGAGAGAGTTTGTAACATAAGAGAGTGGTCGACAGTGTCAAAGGCAGAGGACAGGTCAAGGAGAAGGAGAGAGTAATGTTTTTTGGGTTTGGTTGTTAGTAGGTCATTGGTGACTTTGGTAAGGGCAATCTTAGGCTACTTTCACACTAGCGTTCGGGTGTCCGCTCGTGCGCACCGTTTGAAGGGGCTCACGAGCGGTCCCGAACGCATCCGTCTGGCCCCAATGCATTCTCAGTGGAGGCGGATCCACTGAGAATGCATCCGCCTGCCAGCGTTCAGCCTCCGCTCCGCTCAGTGAGCGGACACCCGAACGCTGCTTGCAGCGTTCGGGTGTCCGCCTGGCCGTGCGGAGGCGAGCGGATCCGTCCAGACTTATAATGGAAGTCAATGGGGACGGATCCGCTTGAAGATGACACAATATGGCTCAATCTTCAAGCGGATCCGTTCCCCATTGACTTTCAATGTAAAGTCTGAACGGATCCGCTCAGACAACTTTCAAATTTAGAAAATTTTCTAAGTTTTAATGCAGACGCATCCATTCTGAACGGATGCGAACGTCTGCATTATCGGAGCGGATCCGTCTGATGAAACATCAGACGGATCCGCTCCGAACGCTAGTGTGAAAGTAGCCTTAGTTGAGAGGTGGGGTCGGAAGTAGGGATGAGCGAACCCGAACTGTATAGTTCGGGTTCGTACCGAATTTTGGGGTGTCCGTGACACGGACCCGAACCCGAACATTTTCGTAAAAGTCCGGGTTCGGGTTCGGTGTTCGGCGCTTTTTGGCGCTTTTTGAAAGGCTGCAAAGCAGCCAATCAACAAGCATCATACTACTTGCCCCAAGAGGCCATCACAGCCTTGCCTACTATTGGCATGGCTGTGATTGGCCAGTGCAGCATGTGACCCAGCCTCTATATAAGCTTGGGTCACGTTGCGCTGCACGTCACTCTGCTGATTGAAGCATAGGGAGAGGTTGCAGCTGCGACGTAAGGGCGAGATTAGGCAGATTAACTCCTCCAAAAGACTTCATTCTGTGATCGATCTGCAGCTGTGGATCATTGAAGTGCTAATATTGACTTGCTCACTTTTTTGAGGCTGCCCAGAGCGTTTTTAGATCACTTTTTTTCTGGGGTGATCGGCGGCCATTTTGTGACTTGTGGTGCGCCAGCACAAGCTATCACCAAGTGTATTTAACCATCAATAGTGTGGTTATTTTGTGCTATATCCTACATCAGCTGCAGGCTGAGCCTGTGTCACCGAAGTGCATTTAACCATCAACAGTCTGGTTATTTTTTGGCCATATACTACATCAGCTGCAGGCTGAGCCTGTGTCACCGAAGTGCATTTAACCATCAACAGTCTGATTATTTTTTGGCCATATACTACATCTGGTGCAGGCTGAGCCTGTGTCACCCAAGTGCATTTAACCATCAACAGTGTGGTTATTTTTTGGCCATATACTACATCAGGGGCAAGTTGAGCCTGTCACCCAGCGCCTAAAAAATAGACCTGACATTTCTATTCAACCAAATCTGTACTGTTTTAGCTGGTCAAGTTATTTGTAGTGACTGTAAAAGCACACTTTTTGTTCTGGGTTGAAAAACTATTCCCAAATTTGCCATTCTCAAAATAACTAGTTTCTGGTATATAAGGCCTACTTGAAATATATCCCAAAAAGGATATCTTACATTGAAGGTGCTGATAGTGTCATTCAGAAAAACCTAAGACACACGCTACCGTGCAGATAGAAGTCTGATTCTGTGATTAAACCTATACCTGTCACACAGCGCAAAAAAAAACAGGCCTCACATCTCTATTCAACCAAATCTGTACTGTTTTAGCTGGTCAAGTTATTTGTAGTGACCGTAAAAGCACATTTTTTTTTCTGGGTTGAAAAACTATTCCCAAATTTGCCATTCTCAAAATAACTAGTTTCTGGTATTTGAGGCCTACTTGAAATCTATCCCAAAAAGGATATCTTACATTGAAGGTGCTGATAGTGTCATTCAGAAAAACCTAAGACACACGCTACCGTGCTGATAGAAGTCTGATTCTGTGATTAAACCTATACCTGTCACACAGCGCAAAAAAAAACAGGCCTCACATCTCTATTCAACCAAATATGTACTGTTTTAGCTGGTCAAGTTATTTGTAGTGACCGTAAAAGCACATTTTCTTTTCTGGGTTAAAAAACTATTCCCAAATTTGCCATTCTCAAAATAACTAGTTTCTGGTATTTGAGGCCTACTTGAAATCTATCCCAAAAAGGATATCTTACATTGAAGGTGCTGATAGTGTCATTCAGAAAAACCTAAGACACACGCTACCGTGCAGATAGAAGTCTGATTCTGTGATTAAACCTATACCTGTCACACAGCGCAAAAAAAAACAGGCCTCACATTTCTATTCAACCAAATCTGTACTGTTTTAGCTGGTCAAGTTATTTGTAGTGACCGTAAAAGCACTTTTTTTTTTCTGGGTTGAAAAACTATTCCCAAATTTGCCATTCTCAAAATAACTAGTTTCTGGTATTTGAGGCCTACTTGAAATCTATCCCAAAAAGGATATCTTACATTGAAGGTGCTGATAGTGTCATTCAGAAAAACCTAAGACACACGCTACCGTGCAGATAGAAGTCTGATTCTGTGATTAAACCTATACCTGTCACACAGCGCAAAAAAAAACAGGCCTCACATTTCTATTCAACCAAATCTGTACTGTTTTAGCTGGTCAAGTTATTTGTAGTGACCGTAAAAGCACATTTTTTTTTCTGGGTTGAAAAACTATTCCCAAATTTGCCATTCTCAAAATAACTAGTTTCTGGTATTTGAGGCCTACTTGAAATCTATCCCAAAAAGGATATCTTACATTGAAGGTGCTGAATAGTGTCATTCAGAAAAACCTAAGACACACGCTACCGTGCTGATAGAAGTCTGATTCTGTGATTAAACCTATACCTGTCACACAGCGCAAAAAAAAACAGGCCTCACATCTCTATTCAACCAAATCTGTACTGTTTTAGCTGGTCAAGTTATTTGTAGTGACTGTAAAAGCACATTTTTTTTTCTGTGTTGAAAAACTATTCCCAAATTTGCCATTCTCAAAATAACTAGTTTCTGATATTTGAGGCCTACTTGAAATCTATCCCAAAAAGGATATCTTACATTGAAGGTGCTGATAGTTCCATTCAGAAAAACCTAAGACACACGCTACCGTGCAGATAGAAGTCTGATTCTGTGATTAAACCTATACCTGTCACTCAGCGCAAAAAAAAACAGGCCTCACATTTCTATTCAACCAAATCTGAACTGTTTTAGCTGGTCAAGTTATTTGTAGTGACCGTAAAAGCACACTTTTTGTTCTGGGTTGAAAAACTATTCCCAAATTTGCCATTCTCAAAATAACTAGTTTCTGGTATATGAGGCGTACTTGAAATCTATCCCAAAAAGGATATCTTACATTGAAGGTGCTGATAGTGTCATTCAGAAAAACCTAAGACACACGCTACCGTGCAGATAGAAGTCTGATTCTGTGATTAAACCTATACCTGTCACACAGCGCAAAAAAAAAACAGGCCTCACATTTCTATTCAACCAAATCTGTACTGTTTTAGCTGGTCAAGTTATTTGTAGTGACCGTAAAAGCAGACTTTTTGTTCTGGGTTGAAAAACTATTCCCAAATTTGCCATTCTCAAAATAACTAGTTTCTGGTATATGAGGCCTACTTGAAATCTATCCCAAAAAGGATATCTTACATTGAAGGTGCTGATAGTGTCATTCAGAAAAACCTAAGACACACGCTACCGTGCAGATAGAAGTCTAATTCTGTGATTAAACCTACACCTGTCACACAGCGCAAAAAAAAAACAGGCCTCACATTTCTATTCAACCAAATCTGTACTGTTTTAGCTGGTCAAGTTATTTGTAGTGACCGTAAAAGCACACTTTTTGTTCTGGGTTGAAAAACTATTCCCAAATTTGCCATTCTCAAAATTGTGGTGAACGGGAACAATGAGGAAAACATCTAATAAGGGACGCAGACGTGGACATGGTCGTGGTGGTGTTAGTGGACCCTCTGGTGCTGGGAGAGGACGTGGCCGTTCTGCCACAGCCACACGTCCTAGTGTACCAACTACCTCAGGTCCCAGTAGCCGCCAGAATTTACAGGGATATTTGGTGGGGCCCAATGCCGTTCTAAGGATGGTAAGGCCTGAGCAGGTACAGGCATTAGTCAATTGGGTGGCCGACAGTGCATCCAGCACGTTCACATTATCTCCCACCCAGTCTTCTGCAGAAAGCGCACAGATGGCGCATGAAAACCAAGCCCATCAGTCTGTCACATCACCCCCATGCATATCAGGGAAACTGTCTGAGCCTCAAGTTATGCAGCAGTCTCTTATGCTGTTTGAAGACTCTGCTGCCAGGGTTTCCCAAGGGCATCCACCTAGCTCTTCACCAGGGGTGGAAGAGATAGAATGCACTAACGCACAACCACTTATGTTTCCTGATGATGAGGACATGGGAATACCACCTCAGCAAGTCTCTGATGATGACGAAACACAGGTGCCAACTGCTGCGTCTTTCTGCAGTGTGCAGACTGAACAGGAGGTCAGGGATTAAGACTGGGTGGAAGACGATGCAGGGGACGATGAGGTCCTAGACCCCACATGGAATGAAGGTCGTGCCACTGACTTTCAGAGTTCGGAGGAAGAGGCTGGTGGACATACACAGCTTCAAACAGCTCATGTCACTTGCTGTCCCACAGTATGTTGTTCCCAGCCGCCACTACTTCTCCAAGAGAGCCGTGCCTTCCCTGCACAAACAAGTGTCCGATAAAATCAAGTGTGCACTGCGCAACGCCATCTGTGGCAAGGTCCACCTAACCACAGATGCGTGGACCAGTAAGCACGGCCAGGGACGCTATATCTCCCTAACTGCACACTGGGTAAATGTAGTGGCGGCTGGGCCCCAGGCGGAGAGCTGTTTGGCGCACGTCCTTCCGCCGCCAAGGATCGCAGGGCAACATTCTTTGCCTCCTGTCTCCTCCTCCTCCTACTCAGCTTCCTCCTCCTCTTCTTCCACCTGCTCATCCAGTCAGCCACACACCTTTACCACCAACTTCAGCACAGCCCGGGGTAAACGTCAGCAGGCCATTCTGAAACTCATATGTTTGGGGGACAGGCCCCACACCGCACAGGAGTTGTGACGGGGTATAGAACAACAGACCGACGAGTGGTTGCTGCCGGTGAGCCTCAAGCCCGGCCTGGTGGTGTGCGATAATGGGCGAAATCTCGTTGCAGCTCTGGGACTAGCCGGTTTGACGCACATCCCTTGCCTGGCGCATGTGCTGAATTTGGTGGTGCAGAAGTTCATTCGCAACTACCCCGACATGTCAGAGCTGCTGCATAAAGTGCGGGCCGTCTGTTCGTGCTTCCGGCGTTCACACCCTGCCGCTGCTCGCCTGTCTGCGCTACAGCGTAACTTCGGCCTTCCCACTCACCGCCTCATATGCGACGTACCCACCAGGTGGAACTCCACCTTGCATATGCTGGACAGACTGTGCGAGCAGCAGCAGGCCATAGTGGAGTTTCAGCTGCAGCATGCACGGGTCAGTCGCACTGTGGATCAGACACACTTCACCACCAATGACTGGGCCTCCATGCGAGACCTGTGTGCCCTGTTGCGTTGTTTCGAGTACTCCACCAACATGGCCAGTGGCGATGACGCCGTTATCAGCGTTACAATACCACTTCTATGTCTCCTTGAGAAAACACTTAGGGTGATGATGGAAGTGGAGGTGGCCCAGTCTCTTCGAAGTGACTCAGAGGGGCCAGTCTCTTCGAAGTGACTCAGAGGGAGGTTTTTTGCAACACCAGAGGCCAGGTACAAATGTGGCCAGACAGGGCCCACTACTAGAGGACGAGGAGGACGAGGATGAGGAGGAGGTGGAGGAGGATGAGGATGAAGCATGTTCACAGCGGGGTGGCACCCAAAGCAGCTCGGGCCCATCACTGGTGCGTGGCTGGGGGGAAACACAGGACGATGACGATACGCCTCCCACAGAGGACAGCTTGTCCTTACCTCTGGGCAGCCTGGCACACATGAGCGACTACATGCTGCAGTGCCTGCGCAACGACAGCAGAGTTGCCCACATTTTAACGTGTGCGGACTACTGGGTTGCCACCCTGCTGGATCCCCGGTACAAAGACAATGTGCACACCTTACTTCCTACACTGGAGCGTGATAGGAAGATGCGCGAGTACAAGCGCACGTTGGTAGACGCGCTACTGAGAGCATTCCCAAATGTCACAGGGGAACCAGTGGAAGCCCAAGGCGAAGGCAGAGGAGGAGCAAGAGGTCGCCAACGCAGCTGTGTCACGCCCAGCTCCTCTGAGGGCAGGGTTAGCATGGCAGAGATGTGGAAAAGTTTTGTCACCACGCCACAGCTAACTGCACCACCACCTGATATGGAACGTGTTAGCAGGAGGCAACATTTCACTAACATGGTGGAACAGTACCTGTGCACACCCCTCCACGTACTGACTGATGGTTCGGCCCCATTCAACTTCTGGGTCTCCAAATTGTCCACGTGGCCAGAGCTAGCCTTTTATGCCTTGGAGGTGCTGGCCTGCCCGGCGGCCAGCGTTTTGTCTGAACGTGTATTCAGCATGGCAGGGGGCGTCATTACAGACAAACGCAGCCGCCTGTCTACAGCCAATGTGGACAAGCTGACGTTCATAAAAATAAACCAGGCATGGATCCCACAGGACCTGTCCATCCCTTGTGCAGATTAGATATTAACTACCTCCCCTTAACAATATATTATTCTACTCCAGGGCACTTCCTCATTCAATACTATTTTTAATTTCATTTTAACATTATATTGCGGGGCAACCCAAAGTTGAATGAACCTCTCCTCTGTCTGGGTGCCGGGGCCTAAATGTGTGACAGTGGCCTGTTCCAGTGGTGGGTGACGTGAAGCCTGATTCTCTGCTATGACATGAAGACAGATTCTGCGCTGACATAAGGCCAGATTCTCTGTTACGGGACCTCTCTCCTCTGCCTGGGTGCCTGGGCCTAAATGTGTGACAGTGGCCTGTTCCAGTGGTGGGTGACGTGAAGCCTGATTCTCTGCTATGACATGAAGACAGATTCTGCGCTGACATAAGGCCAGATTCTCTTTTACGGGACCTCTCTCCTCTGCCTGGGTGCCTGGGCCTAAATGTGTGACAGTGGCCTGTTCTAGTGGTGGGTGACGTGAAGCCTGATTCTCTGCTATGACATGAAGACAGATTCTGCGCTGACATAAGGTCAGATTCTCTGTTACGGGACCTCTCTCCTCTGCCTGGGTGCCTGGGCCTAAATGTGTGACAGTGGCCTGTTCCAGTGGTGGGTGACGTGAAGCCTGATTCTCTGCTATGACATGAAGACAGATTCTGCGCTGACATAAGGCCAGATTCTCTGTTACGGGACCTCTCTCCTCTGCCTGGGTGCCTGGGCCTAAATGTGTGACAGTGGCCTGTTCCAGTGGTGGGTGACGTGAAGCCTGATTCTCTGCTATGACATGAAGACAGATTCTGAGCTGACATAAGGCCAGATTCTCTGTTACAGGACCTCTCTCCTCTGCCTGGGTGCCTGGGCCTAAATGTGTGACAGTGGCCTGTTCCAGTGGTGGGTGACGTGAAGCCTGATTCTCTGCTATGACATGAAGACAGATTCTGCGCTGACATAAGGCCAGATTCTCTGTTACGGGACCTCTCTCCTCTGCCTGGGTGCCTGGGCCTAAATATGTGACAGTGGCCTGTTCCAGTGGTGGGTGACGTGAAGCCTGATTCTCTGTTATGACATGAAGACAGATTCTGCGCTGACATAAGGCCAGATTCTCTGTTACAGGACCTCTCTCCTCTGCCTGGGTGCCTGGGCCTAAATGTGTGACAGTGGCCTGTTCTAGTGGTGGGTGACGTGAAGCCTGATTCTCTGCTATGACATGAAGACAGATTCTGCGCTGACATAAGGCCAGATTCTCTGTTACGGGACCTCTCTCCTCTGCCTGGGTGCCTGGGCCTAAATATGTGACAGTGGCCTGTTCCAGTGGTGGGTGACGTGAAGCCTGATTCTCTGCTATGACATGAAGACAGATTCTGCGCTGACATAAGGCCAGATTCTCTGTTACGGGACCTCTCTCCTCTGCCTGGGTGCCTGGGCCTAAATATGTGACAGTGGCCTGTTCCAGTGGTGGGTGACGTGAAGCCTGATTCTCTGCTATGACATGAAGACAGATTCTGCGCTGACATAAGGCCAGATTCTCTGTTACGGGACCTCTCTCCTCTGCCTGGGTGCCTGGGCCTAAATATGTGACAGTGGCCTGTTCCAGTGGTGGGTGACGTGAAGCCTGATTCTCTGCTATGACATGAAGACAGATTCTGCGCTGACATAAGGCCAGATTCTCTGTTACAGGACCTCTCTCCTCTGCTTGGGTGCCTGGGCCTAAATGTGTGACAGTGGCCTGTTCCAGTGGTGGGTGACGTGAAGCCTGATTCTCTGCTATGACATGAAGACAGATTCTGAGCTGACATAAGGCCAGATTCTCTGTTACGGGACCGCTCTCCTCTGTCTGGGTGCCGGGGCCTAAATATGTGACAGTGGCCTCTTCCAGTGGTGGGTGACATGAAGCCAGATTCTCTGCTATGGCATGAAGAGACTGATTCTCTGCTGACATGAAGCCAGATTCTTTGCTATTGCATGAAGAGACTGATTCTCTGCTGACGTGAAGCCAGATTCTCTGCTATGGGACCTCTGTCCAATTGATATTGGGTCATTTTAATTTTTTTAATTTTTATTTTAATTCATTTCCCTATCCACATTTGTTTGCAGGGGATTTACCAACATGTTGCTGCCTTTTGCAGCCCTCTAGCTCTTTCCTGGGCTGTTTTACAGCCTTTTTAGTGCCGAAAAGTTCGGTTCCCCATTGACTTCAATGGGGTTCGGGTTCGGGACGAAGTTCGGTTCGGGTTCGGATCCCGAACCCGAACATTTCCGGGAAGTTCGGCCGAACTTCTCGAACCCGAACATCCAGGTGTTCGCTCAACTCTAGTCGGAAGCCATATTGTAGCCAGTCAAAGAGGAAGCAGGAGGAGAGGTGAGAGGACAGTTCAGAATGGACATGTTGCTCAAGTAACCTTCGAGGCATATGGAAGAAGTGATATGGGTCGATAACTGGACAAAGAAGATAGGTCAAGTGAAGGCTTTTAGTACATGACAATACCTTTCTAACAAAGCTAGAACTCTGCTTTGAATGCTTTGTTCAACACTAACAGAGGATGGGCCCTCAGAATAATTTCCTCTGGTGGGCCCAAGGGACCTCAGTCTGACGATGTCTATTCTCATTTTCATTAGTGACTTGTAATTAAATGCTCCCATACACGATTATTCCAAACTCTTATTAACATAAGTAGGGCTCAGAAGTGTTCTAGGAAACTAAAAGTACAGGTAGAACATGAAAATCACATAACCCACATGGAAGAACACAAACTATGGAAATGCTGCATTGGTTGAATAGGAAGGAATGAACTTGGTGCAGGGCTTACCACTAAGTTACCATGTTGTACTTATCTAATGGATCATCTGCATGAAGAAAACATGTTCCTGGGGAAGCGCATCAGCTAGCGGGACATGTTGATCAAAGTAAGGATGTTCTCACTTGGTAAGAACCAAGGTTTAGCTAACTGTCCACTCAGTTGTACATGGCATTGAAAAGGTTTGATATTGAGATATATGAGGTTAGGAGGGTTAAATATTCCCACATTTCGAAATTATTTTTATCAAATGATATACTGTATATTATATCCTTATTAGAGATGGCCTTGCGGTTCGCCTGGCGGGCGTTTCACAGTGAACTTTGCTCGTTCGCGAAAATGCGAACATATGGCGATATTCAAAGTGCCGTATTTTTTTGCATAGCGCCGAACTTTGACCCATGACACATCCATCAGGTGGGACAGGATAGCCAATTTAGACTTTTCAGCACATGGACTCACTCCCACCCTATAGCAGAACCCGATCTTGCAGCCATGTTACATTCTGTGTTTTGCCAGTGTAGGGAGAGGTTGCTTTGTGGAGCAGGGACAGACTGTTAAGGACACCAAACGCTAGCTAATAGGGCCACAAAAGTCCTTTTAAGGACTCGTATAGGTGTGCTATTGATAGGTGTAGTATAGAGGTGTGTGATATACTTATAATATACTTTCTAACATAGAAATTATATTATAGTGCATTTGTATTGTGCAGCAGTTGTGTGCGGTGCAGCTAGATAGAGGGACAAACGCTATTGGAGTAACCAATTGCAACGGGTGTGATTTACCTGTTGCCCCCAAAAAAACTGCTTGAGAACTGCGATATACCTTTTTCCACAAAATCCTGATTGAGGGGTGCTATATACCTGTTTCTGACAAATACTGATTGAGGGGTGCTATATTCCTGTTTCCGCCAAATACTGATTGAGGGGTGCCATATACCTTCTTCCACAAAATACTGATTGAGGGGTGCTATTGCTATATACCTTCTTCCACCAAATACTGATGAGGGCTGCGATACACCTGCTTCCACAAAATACTGATTGAGGGGTTCCATATACCTGTTTCAGCAAATACTGATTGAGGGGTGCCATATACCTTCTTCCAAAAAATACTGATTGAGGGGTGCTATTGCTATATACCTTCTTCCAGCAAATACTTATTGAGGGCTGCGATACACCTGCTTCCACAAAATACTGATTGAGGGGTGCTATATACCTGTTTCCGGCAAATACTGATTGAGGGGTGCTATGTACCTGTTTCCGCAAAATACTGATTGAGGGGTGCCATATACCTTCTTCCACAAAATACTGATTGAGGGGTGCCATATACCTTCTTTCACCAAATACTGATCGAGGGCTGCGATACACCTGCTTCCACAAAATACTGATTAAGGGGTGCCATATACCTGTTTCCGCCAAATACTGATTGAGGGGTGCCATATACCTTCTTCCACAAAATACTGATTGAGTGGTGCCATATACCTTCTTCCACAAAATACTGATTGAGGAGTGCGATACACCTGCTTCCACAAAATACTGATTGAGGGGTGCTATTGCTATATACCTTTTTCCACCATATACGGATTGTGGGCTGCGATATACCTTCTTTCACTGCTCTTCTCTACAGACTTAGGCAGAGGGTCATTTAGAAAATGACAGGCAGAGGAAGAGGCAGACCGTTCCGCAGGGATGATAGGGGTCGGGCAGGTGCACCAGACCAGGGCCTAAGTGGGAAGTTGGAGAAGGCACGTGCGATAACTTCAAAGGGCGCACCAGAGTTGGTTGAATGGCTCACTCAGCCTTCCGCTTCTGCACCCTCCTCATCCTCTGTATCAGCACCCTCCTCACTCTCTGCTGTGTGCACCCCCAAAGACACCACCACCACCACCATAGCCCTTCCACTCGAGTCAGAGGAATTATTTTCCCATCCATTCCCAGACCTTACCGATGCACAGCCATTCTTGGCATCGGATCAGGAAGAGGAGGTAGCAACGGCCTCCACCCAGCGGTCGACAACAGTGTCCAGATCAGCCCAAAGATGGAACTGCGTACTCCGAGATCTCTAATGTCAGTGGTGGTAAATGTGTCGATGATGACGTGTCGATGGATGTCACGTGGGTGCCCACGTGAGAGGAAGAGGAGGGGAGTTCAGAGGGAGAGACAGAGCAGCAGATAGGGGGTAGAAGGAGGAGAAGCAGGCAGAAATCGCAGTGCACAGGAGGCAAAAAGCAGAATGCAAATGTATCTGGAGCGAGCCATCTACCATGCACGGTCGCATCTGGCGCTCCCAGGACGCCGGCACATGGCTCCGCAGTGTGAGCTTTTTAACATGTCAGCTGCTGACAATAGCGCTGCCATCTGCAGCCTGTGCTGTCAATGCAAAAGTTGCAGTAAGCCCACACTCACCTAGGGATGACCGCCTTAAGAAGCACCTGGCCTCCCATCACCAAGCCCAGTGGGAGCAACGCCGTCAGAACCCACAAAGTCACACTCCTGGCGCTCCACGTCCTGCCTCTTCTCCTTTTCCTCCCATTTGTCCTCTACCTTCCACCATGCCATCGTCGCGTTCATCTAGCAAAAAGCAAGCTTCCATGGCCCAAATGGCCGAACGTAAAAAGTTAATGACGCCGGATAACCCTCCTGCCCAACGGCTGACCGATGGCTTTTTGGAACTGCTAGCCCGCAAACTTCTGCCATATAAACTGGTGGACTCGGAGGCCTTTCGAAAATTTGTGGCCATTGGCACACCCCAATAGAAGGTCCCCAGAAGGAAATATTTCTCCCAGAAGGGCATACCAGAGCTATATGGCCATGTTCAGCGACAAGTTAATGTATCTCTGGCACACAGTGTCGGAGCCAAGATACATCTGACCACAGACACGTGGTCTAGCAAACACGGGCAGGGAAGGTACATAACTTTTACTGCCCGCTGGGTGAACCTTCTGACGGCTGTCAAGCATGCAACCCGTGGCACCCGTGTGGATTTGGTGTTACCGCCACAGATTGCATGCAGGCCTGCCTCTTCTTCTCCTCCTCCTACTCCATCCTCCATCTCCTCCTCGGCTGAGTCCTCCTTTTCCACTGCTACCGCCTCTTCCGCTGCACCCCCCAATTTCCCCAGAACCTATTCGACGTGCCAGGTGAGACGTTGGAGTGCTGTGCTGTGGCTGTTGTGCCTGGAAGCCAAGAGCCACACTGGTCCTGCACTGCTTTCAGCTGTGCGGTCAGCAGGACAGGTTCTGGGGAGCTTGGTTTATTTTCACCGTGCCAGTGGCTGCTCATGCACGACGCATGCAGACTTCTGCGCCCATTTGATGAGATCACCAAACTGGTCAGTCGCAGCCAGGGTGCCATCAGTGAAATCGTACCTTATGCCTTCTTTCTGGAGCGTGCATTGCGTCGTGTCATTGATCAAGCCGTCGAGGAGCAGGAGCTGGAAGATGAGGAAGTCGCAATTCCCAGGGCGTGCTACTGCATCTGAGACAAGTCAGCAGGAGTCTGAAGAGGAGTCAGAGGAGGATGGTGCCTGGGAGGAGGAGGAGGAGGAGTAAGAAGAGCAGGCTTTAAACTTTTCGGGGATCCCTGGTGTTGTCCGTGGATGGGGGAGGAGACCGAGGACGACCTTCTCCTGGGCGATGAGCAGGAGCCAGGCTGCTCCACTGCTTCCAATTTAGTGCAAATAGGGGCCTTCATGCTCCAGTGTTTGAAGAGGGACCCTTGTATAAAAATCATAAAGGGCAAGGACCAGTACTTGGTGGCAACGTACTTAGACCCCCGGTACAAACACAAAATGGCGGACATGTTACCAGCATCACAGAGGGCTGGCAGAATGCAGCATTTCCAGGCCTTGCTGCGAGAGATGCTGCATTCTGCTTTTGCGGGAGCTGGCAGAGGAATTTCCACCCACAGAGAAACTGTTCCGGGTACCAATCCTACCGCGCAAGCAAGAAGAGGGCGGTTTGAAGATGTGTTGGTCACTTCGGATATGGATCATTCTTGCAACCAACCCATCGACAGCCACCCTCCGGATCCAGCCTTAGGGAACGCCTAGACCGACGGCCGATGTGGACGCTCTAAGAAGCGAGGAACCCCTGGACTACTGGGTGTGCAGGCTTGACCTGTGGCCAGAGCTGGCACAATTTGCGATGTAACTCTTGGCTTTCCCCTCGTCGATTGTCCTGTCCGAAAGGGGATCATGACCGATAAGCGCTCACCTAGCTCACAACAGTGTGGACTACCTAATTTCTAAAAATGAATGAGGCATGTATCTCAGAGGAATTCAACACCTGTGATGACCTCGTTTAATTGAATTTCCTCATTCCAGCCCACACATATCCACCACCACCCACAACAAAGAATGGTCCCTGTCTTATTTTAATACAGCAGCATAAAAGGCCTTTTCTGTCCGGTGAATGCCTAATGTTTGGGGCCTGTACTCCACTGGCCTGCAGTCAAATTGGTATCAAATGACCGTCTAATATACCTCCAGCCACATAATCACTTGATCTTTTCTGTACGGTGAATGCCTAATTGTTGGGGCCTCGGAGGAATTCAACACCTGTGATGACCACGTGTTATCGAATTTCACCTATTATCATTTGGGGTTTATTCAAGAGGGGGGATTTCGTTAGCCATCATTTTAATCTAATTTTATATTTTTAGTTATTTTAAACATATGTATTTGACATGTATTTGTACTGGCCTGCAGCAAAATTGATATCCAATGACCGTCTAATATACCTCCAGCCACATAATCACTTGATCTTTTCTGTACGGTGAATGCCTAATGTTTGGGGTCTGTATTACAGTGGGTTTGAGCCACATAATCACAATTTCTTTTATGTCAGGTGAATGCCTAATTTTTAGGGCCAGTACTCCCGTGGCCTAAAATAAAATATTTCTAGGCTCCAGCAGGGCACATTTTTGAGAATTTCCCTTTAAGACGCATAAAATTGGGCCATTATTAAAATACATTTTTTTGTGGGAATTTTTGTCATTGATCCCCCTCACGAATGTTACTGTCCATATTGTGGGACTATTTGGTGGCTGCAAATATGACCTGAAGGTTTTTCAGGTTCGCGTGCCATTAAAGTGAATGGGCTTCGCCGTGAACTTGCGGTTCGCGGACATTTGATCGCATTCGCGCCGGCCGATGTTCGTCCATCACTAATCCTTATGACAGGGGTTTTGAGAGATTATGATATTGATGACCTATCCTTAGCTGTTTAAAGAGGCCCATGACCACCATGCTCTCTCCCTAGTCCAGTGATGTCATGTTCATCAGTCACATAGCCTAGGCGTAGCAGAGTCCCTTTCAAATGGAGCTAAGCTGCAATACCAGGCATGGCTGCTATCCAAAAGATGGTGCTAGGCCTCCTGAAACAGCTGATCAGTGTAGATAGATCATCTTGAAGATCATCATCAATATGAGAATCTCGGGAAACCCCTTTAAACTATATAATACCCGTTCATTTCATGGTGTCAAATTCAGGCCCAAATATAGCTCCCATTGCAGTACCCTGAACATTCGGAGGCCAGCAATTAATATTCAATCAAGTTTGATGGTTACTTTACTGGGAAACAAAAAAATAAAAAATGTTCTGCGCAGTATGTCAAGAAATCTACGTGCAATAAATAATATCGAAAATGTTATCCAAAAATTAGTCATCTAAAACTCTCTAAGCCCTTTTTGTAAACAGGACAAAACCCCATGACAAGCTACAAAGTCCAAGTCTTATCTACAAGAAGTTCACACAAAATTGTGTCACCTCCAGATGTTGTGCATCCAAATAAATAACACCATTAAGTGCTGGGAACCAACAAACAAAAACAATGACACTTTTTAATGTAAATCTATAAAACACGGCCCAGATGCTCACTCTAAAGTGAAACGCATGATAATATTTTAGCTAGAAGAACTGAAGTGGATGGAAGCCTGCCTCTGTTTGAAGCATAAACATTGGGTCACTTAAGGGTCGTAAAGTGCTCACTGGAAAGCCCAAAGTATGGCTTTCACACCAAGTTAAAGGTCAGGTCTGTAATCCAGTTTTCTGTGGAATGTATACAAAGGCCTCTCTCTTGCTCAAATGTAATGAATCAGTTCCTCTGGTGGAGTCCTTTTGTTTATTTCTGCATTTATATGTACACCAAGAACAGTCCTAACTGACAATGAAAAAATCCACATCCACTTTGTTATGATCACACATATGTAACAAGACACACAGGACATATCAGAGAGACACTTGACTTCTCTGGCTGCCAAAAATTATTGATATCAAATCACATACGCTGAAAGTTCTCAAGAAGCTGCTGGACATATTTCTGTCTAGGTTTGGCTTATGTTATCAATATCTATATAGCTGTGTAATTATATCTGTCCACTTTGTAGAGCTGGATGACGATTTAGTTGGGCTCCAGGCAATGCATCCATTTAGACTCCTTCAGCCAAAGTGTTGAAGGGTACAATGACTAAAATGAAATGATGGTAAAAATGTATTAAACTGTTTGCCGTTACTATTTTAATGCTATTACAAGGTTGAGAAGAACCAAACTAAGCCAGATGTGACCAAAACAATGCCTATGATGGCTGCAGGAGACATTAAGTGTGGAATGGGGTTGTTCCAGTGTTTAAAACGAATGACCTATCTTCAGGATAGGTCATCAATATCAGATCCGCCTCCTGGCACCCTCACTGATCAACTGTTTGAAGAGGCCATAGCTTCTTCCTAAGCCAGCTCGGTCCAATTCAAGTAAATGTGGCTGAGCTACAATATCATGCACAGCCACTATCCAATGGACAGCGCTGTGACTTGGAAGTTCAGAACATGACGTGGTCCTTTGGTGATCGCCATAGCCTCTTTAAACATCTAATTGGCTGGGGGTGCCTAGTGTCAGACCTCCACCAATCCAGATACAGGTTACCTATCCTGAGGATAGGTCAGTGTTAAATACTCAGAAAAACCCTTTAACTTAACTTCAGGGCCATTAATGTAAGTTTAAATGGGTAATCCAGGAGAAGATATCGATGACCTATCCTGAGGATAGATAATCAATATCAGATCTGCAGGGAACCTACACCTGGGACCCCGGCAAATCAGATGCTAGAAGAGGTCAGGTGCTTTGTGAGTGCTGTAGGCTCTTTCTAGGTCAGTGACGTCACCGTACATCGGTTGCAGCTCAGCCCCATTCAAGTCAATGGGGCTGGGTTGCAATGCCAAGCACAGCTGCTGTACGGCACTGTGCTTGGAATGCTGCCGGGAGTTGGCTGTGCTCACCAGAGCTCCAGTGAGTGCAGCAGCTCCCTGAAACAGCTGATCGGCATGGGTGCTGGGACTCAGACCCCCACTGATGTGGTAATGATGATGTATGATGATAGGTCATCATTATCTTTTCCAGGATAACCCTTTTAAAGATATTGATTTGCTCAACACAAGTTTTAATGATATTTGCTGGATAATATCTGAGCATGACTAATGAGCAGAGGACCACAACTTCTCCTTTTTCTTGTTAGTTGCAGACATCGAAACTAGAGAGAAAGTCATGAAAAATCATAAGATTTACTGTCTTTAGTCATGAGCGGATGTTTAAATTTTAGTACTCATCTTTGGTTGACCAAGGTTTCCAAAGGGGTCCGATTCCCCGATGTGATTGGATTCCGATGCAATTCTACAGTATTCCTGGTATAATAAAATCGGCTGTAAGTAGAGTTGAGCGGACACCTGGATGTTCGGGTTCGACGAGTTCGGCCGAACTTGAAAAAAAAGTTTGGGTTCGGTACCCGAACTTGACCCCGAACCCGAACCCCATTGAAGTCAATGGGGACCCGAACTTTTGGGCACTAAAATGGCTCTAAAATAGTCCTGGAAAGGGCTAGAGGGCTGCAAAAGGCATCAAAATGTGCTTAAGAGCATGGCAACTGTTCTGCAAACAAATGTGGATAGGGAAATGACTTAAAATAACATAAAATACAGAAAAATTAAAAATAACAATCTGGATCTAGGAGTAGGAGGTTGAGGAGGCGGTGGATGGGTGGATGTGTCGGTGTAGGTTGACGTGGCGGTGTAGGTGGAAGCTGTGGTAGCCAACACTGATTTGTGTTATTTTTTATTTTTAAATTGGGGTATCCCACAAAATATTGGGACATATAACAAAATAAAACAAAGAATAAGTGCACTTGAGTACAAGAATGGATGGTTACGGCTGGTATAAATGTCTATTCTGCACAAGGTACGGACAAGTCCTGTGGGATCCATGCCTGGTTCATTTTAATAAACGTAAGCTTGTCCACATTTGCTGCGGCCTGTGATAATGCTCTCTGCCGTGCTAAACACACGTTCACACTATACACTGGCTGCAGGGCAGGTCAGTAGTGTTGATCACGAATATTCGAATTTCAAATTTTTATCGCGAATATAGGTACTTCGAAATTTTGAGAATATTTCGAATATAGTGATATATATTCGTAATTTCAAATATTCGATTTTTTTTTTAATCAGCAAACATGATCCCTCCCTGCTTCTAGCTTGTGGGCCAATGAGAAGGCTGCAGTATATTTGACTTTAGGAGTAGTGTTGTTTGCGAATTTTGCTAATTTTTATTGCGATTTTTTTCAACTTACAACTATTAGACAAAGAAGATTATAGCACTATATTAGCTAAATTGCTCTATATTCGTTTTTTTCCCGAATATTTGCTATATTGCTATAACTTCATTTTTTCGAATATTCGTAATATTCTAAAACAAGAATATATAGCAATATAGCGAATATTCGAAAAAAAACGAATATAGAGCAATTTAGCTAATATAGTGCTATAATCTTCAAAGATTATAGCACTATATTAGCTAAATTGCTCTAAAATCATTTTTTTGACTATTCACTATATTGCTATATATTCTTGTTTTAGAATATTATGAATATTCGAAAAAATTAAGTTATAGCAATATAGCAAATATTACTCACCCTCCAACTCATTGTGTGCCCCCTCCCCCTCCAGTGCCAGCTTCTATTGCACGCTTGCCAGGTTTAGCTGCTGCCCCTGCGGTAACAGCCCAGCCGCCTAGTACCCCCCAGTCTCTGCGCCTGCCCCACGTCCGGACTACTCACCTCGATCATCAGTGGTTGTCCACGACCGCCGAGAAAGGCGCAGGTCGGTTTCTCATCGCTCCAGACGTTCCCGCCATGGTTCCAGAACCTACAGACGGAGTAGCCGTTCTACGCGCTCGAGGTCGGCTAGGTGGCGGTCACCTTCATCCTTGGATCTGAGCTCCTGCGGTTCCAGCTCTGGCAGTTCAAGAACCCGTAGTAGGCGCAAACGCAGATGTCGGTCCATCAGGTCGTCCCGTGGGGTTGATGCAACCAGCGTGGTTCCAACGGCGCCTCCTCAGACGGCTTCAGTGGCTCCCCCACTGCCGAATACTTCAACCAGTGAGTTCAATTTTACTGGAGCATGGGGTACTGACACAGTAGCAAAAGGGTTAGTGCCCGCTCTTAAAGTTTTATTAGCCCAGTTAGACCCGAATTCTGTCCCTCAAGCACCTCTCATGCCTTCTCCACCCGTTAAGCCCCGGGCAGGAGATCATAAAAAATCATTGTTTTGTGGGCTGTCACCGTTAGGAGCTCATCTAGACGAGGATACGAAGAATAAAATTTGGGCTAATCAATATGTGGACATTTGTAGATACAAAGACTCCAGCCGAAATTGTATAAAGTGCAATTTTCGTTTTATTAAGTACACAGTGGTGGTTGCTACGGCAAGGTCAGTAACGTTTCGGCACATCCGTGCCTTCATCAGACTAGTGCCGCTTGAGGTACCGACGATAACAGTTAGGACGCAGTATAAAGATAAACATGCGGTTGTACCGCAGACAGGAAAGAGGCGCCTACTCCAGCAACAAATCCACCGCATGCTACAAGGGCTCTGCTTGTAATTATGTTGACATTTGGTCATTAATTTCCGTGGATCAGCACACGGTCGACAAGGAGCGTCGTCCTAATGCTGAGAGGTTTGTGGACAGGAGACCTAAGATAGCTCACACTATGGGCAACTGGATACAGGCATTTGCAGTGTTAGGTTATACTATGGTTCAGCGCCACCCGGAGCATGCGGCGGAGCTCTTCGTCTACATGGACTCCATTTATAGCGCTTTTAAATCACACGGTGGTTCCGCGTGGTGGCGTTACGATGAGGAGTTCCGCCGCCGCCTGGCTCTGACTCTGGAGATTGGTTGGGGGGTTAAGGCTGCCGACCTATGGCTTTGTCTCATGTTGGCGCAAAAAGCGCAGCCCTTTCCCCCTTCGGCCGCCGCCTCCTCAGCAACTGGGCAAGGGGCGGTGGCCATGCGTAGACCTGTTGGTTGTACAACGAGGGCCATTGCAAATTTTTCGCCCTCTGTAAGTATAAACATGAATGCTCCATCTGTGGCGGGGCGCACTCTGCGGTTCGTTGCCAGCGTACCCAGCCTGGGCAGAAACCATTACCACCCGCTGGTGGCAAAGACACCAGTGAGCGTGTCCGCGATGTCCCCCTGGCTCGATCAATACCCCAATAAGCAAGCGGTGGCGCAGGTACGTTTTGGTTTTGAGTTCGGGTTTTTTATCCCGTTTTCATTTTCTTCATCCCCTACGTTCGCAGACAATTTAAAATCGGCAAATGCCAACCCCATACAACTGAAACTGAAAATTGAGAAGGAATTGGCGTTAGGCAGAATAATGGGCCCGTTTTTTTCCCCTCCTTTCAAGAACATTCGCATCTCCCCCCTTGGCCTCGTTCCTAAAAAGGAGCCAGGTTCCTTTCAATTGATTCACCATTTGTCCTTCCCAAAAGGGGCGTCCGTGAATGACGGTATTCCTAAGGAAGAGGCCTCAGTGTCCTATGTGTCGTTTGATAGGGCTGTGTCACTAGTTAGACAAGCGGGAAAAGACGCTTTATTGGCCAAATCCGACATTGAAGCTGCTTTTCGATTGCTCCCAGTTCACCCTGATTGCTACCACCTCCTGGGTTTCATGGTAGACGGCTGTTATTATTATGACACTTGTTTGCCAATGGGTTGCTCCATTTCATGTCATTATTTTGAATTGTTTAGCACCTTCCTTGAATGGGTCATCCGTTTTGAGACTCGCTCCCAGGGGATCATCCACTACCTGGATGATTTCTTATTTGTGTCTCCCGGTAGTTCCGCTGGATGCCAATTCCTCCTCAATACCTTTCGTTATTTCATGTCCCGTTTCGGTGTTCCCCTGTCAGAAGACAAGACGGTAGGTCCTGCCACGTCTATTACATTTTTGGGTATTGAAATCAACATTTTTCACCTCCCTGCGGACAAATTAGACAAACTGTCAGGAATGATTTGGGTTTTTTTTGCCGTTAAATCAGTTACCCTCCGGCAAATGCAGTCACTGCTGGCCTCCTGGTTTTTGCGTGCCGCATCATGCCCATTGCCCGTGTCTTCTCTCGGCGTTTGTCGTTATCTACATGCGGCATTAAAAACCCGACCATCACATACGGTTAACCAAGCAGTTGAAGCTGGATTTAAAAGTCTGGAGCGAATTTTGGGCCCGGTACAATGGCCACACTTGCTACCAAGCCATGGAGGTCACCATGGCGGAGCTGTCATTGTTTACGGATGCGGCGGGTTCCACCGGTTTTGGAGCCGTATTTGGCTGCGAGTGGTGTGCCTCTCCGTGGCCGGAACAATGGCGCAATGCCGGCTTGGCTTGTGCTCCAATATAACCCTCCTTGCGTTGTTTCCCATCATTGTAGCCATTAACCTATGGGGTCCCAAAGTCCAGAACAGATGCTTATGTTTTTGGTCTGATAACATGGCGGTAGTTTATAGCATTAATAAATTGACCTCTTCATCTCCTCCGGCACTGTCATTATTGTGCCATTTGGTCCTCCGTTGTTTAGAATTCAACATCTGGTTCCGGGATCGTCATGTACCGGGGGTTCAGAACTCCGTGGCTGATGCTCTTTCTCGCTTTCGTTGGCAGGAATTCAGGGACCTGTTGCCGGGAGCGATCCGAGAGGGCATTCCCTGCCCACAGCATCTCTGGGAATTGCCAATCATCGGTTGATAGCTATGGTACAGGCTTCGGTGAAGCCAGCTACTTGGTCCGGTCATGGTAAGGCATGGGCAGAATGGTGGGCGGTGGCAGTGGCTACTGCGGATGGGGATTTACCGGCTGCTTGCTTGGAGGTGACCATTTCATATCTATTGGGCTTGCGTGAGCAAGGGGTTTCTTCAGTGATGGCACAGCGGCGGCTAGGGGGAGTCGCTTTTCACCTTAACCCCTTAAGGACTCGGCCCTATTTCATCTTAAGGACTTGACCATTTTTTGCAAATCTGACCAGTGTCATTTTAAGTGCTGATAACTTTAAAACGCTTTGCCTTATCCAGGCCATTCTGAGAATGTTTTTTCGTCACATATTGTACTTCATGCCACTGGTAAAATGAAGTTAAAAAAAATGCATTTTTATTTATAAAAAAATAACAAATTTACCAAAAATTTTAAAAAAATGGCAAATTTCCAAGTTTCAATTTCTCTACTTCTATAATACATAGTATTACCTTCAAAAATAGTTATTACTTTACATTCCCCATATGTTTACTTCATGTTTGGATCATTTTGGTAATGATATTTTATTTTTTGGGGATGCTACAAGGCTTAGAAGTTTAGAAGCAAATCTTGAAATTTTTCAGAAATTTTCAAAAACCCAATTTTTAGGGACCAGTTCAGGTCTGAAGTCACTTTGCGAGGCTTACATAATAGAAACCACCTAAAAATGACCCCATTCTATAAACTACACCCCTCAAGGTATTCAAAACTGATTTTACAAACTTTTATTAACCCTTTAGGTGTTCCACAAGAATTAAGGAAAAATAGAGATACAATTTCAAAATTTTACTTTTTACAAAGCAAGGGTTAACAGCCAAACCAAACTCAATATTTATGGCCCTGATTCTGTAGTTTACAGAAACACCCCATATGTGGCCGTAAACTACTGTACGGGCACACGGCAGGGCGCAGAAGGAAAGGAATGCCATACGGTTTTTGGAAGGCAGATTTTGCTGGACTGTTTTTTTTTACACCATGTCCCATTTGAAGCCCCCCTGATGCAACCCTAGAGTAAAAACTCCATAAAAGTGACCCCATCTAAGAAACTACACCCCTCAAGGTATTCAAAACAGATTTTACAAACGTCGTTAACCCTTTAGGTGTTCCACTAGAGTTATTGGCAAATGGAGATGAAATTTCAGAATTTCTATTTTTTGGCAAATTTTTCATTTTAATCCATTTTTCACAGTAACAAAGCAAGGGTTAACAGCCAAAGAAAACTCTATATTTATGTCCCTGATTCTGTAGTTTACAGAAACACCCCATATGTGGTCGTAAACAGCTGTATGGGCACACGGCAGGGCGCAGAAGGAAAGGAATGCCATACAGTTTTTGGAAGGCAGATTTTGCTGGACTGTTTTTCTTTACACCATGTCCCATTTGAAGCCCCCCTGATGCACCCCTAGTGTAGAAACTCCAAAAAAGTGGCCCCATTTTAGAAACTACGGGATAGGGTGGCAGTATTGTTGGTACTAGTTTAGGGTACATATGATTTTTGGTTGCTCTATATTACACTTTTTATGAGGCAAGATAACAAGAAATAGCTGTTTTGGCACCGTTTTTATTTTTTGTTATTTACAACATTCATCTGACAGGTTAGATCATGTGATATTTTTATAGACCAGGTTGTCACGGATGCGGCGATACCTAATATGTATACTTTTTTTTATTTATGTAAGTTTTACACAATGATTTTTTTTTTTGCAGCAAAAAAAAATCATGTTTTAGTGTTTCCATAGTCTGAGAGCTATAATTTTTTCAGTTTTTGGGCGATTACCTTGGGTAGGGTATGATTTTTGCGGGATGAGATGACGGTTTTATTGGCACTATTTTGGGATGCGCGTGAATTTTTGATCGCTTGCTATTACACTTTTTGTGATGTAAGGTGACAAAAAATGGTTTATTTAGCACAGTTTTTATTTTCATTTTTTTACGGTGTTCATCTGAGGGGTTAGGTCATGTGATATTTTCATAGAGCCGGTCGATACGGAAGCGGCGATACCTAATATGTATACTTTTTTTTATTTATGTAAGTTTTACACAATAATATAATTTTTGAAACGAAAAAAAAATCATGTTTTAGTGTCTCCATATTCTGAGAACCATAGTTTTTTCAGTTTTTGGGCGATTATCTTAGGTAGGGTCTAATTTTTTGTGGGATGAGATAACTGTTTGATTGGCACTATTTTGGGGTGCATATGACTTTTTGATCGCTTGCTATTACACTTTTTGTGATGAAAGGTGACAAAAAAAGGTTTATTTAGCACAGTTTTTATTTTTTATGGTGTTCATCTGAGGGGTTAGATCATGTGATATTTTTATAGAGCCGGTCTATAAGAACGCGGCGATACCAAATATGTATACTTTTTATTTATTTATGTAAGTTTTACACAATAACAGCTTTTTTAAAACAAAAAAAATTATGTTTTAGTGTCTCCATATTCTAAGCCATAGTTTTTTTATTTTTTGGGCGATTGTCTCAGGTAGGGGCTCATTTTTTGCGGGATGAGGTGACAGTTAGATTGGTACTATTTTGGTGGGCAAACGCCTTTTTGATCGCTTGCTGTTGTACTTTTTGTGATGTAAGGTGACAAAAAAATGGTTTATTTAGCACAGTTTTTATTTTTTAGTTTTTATTTTTTTCGGTGTTCATCTGAGGGGTTAGGTCATGTGATATGTTTATAGAGCCGGTCGATACGGACGCAGCGATACCTAATATGTATACTTTTTTTTCTCCCTATTTTCCAATTTTTTTTAACTTTATTTGGGGAAAATGACGTTTTTGTTGATTTTTACTTCAAACTTTTAATTTTTTGGGGGGAAAACTGAATTTTTTCCACTTTTTTTTACTTTTTTTTTGTCCCACTTTGGGACTTGAACTTTTGGGGGTCTAATCCTTTACAATGCATTCCAATACTTCTGTATTTGAATGCATTGGCTGTATGAGTAATACTGTGTGTATTACTCATACAGCTTCCGGCCTGTGAGATCCAGGGGGCAGACCCGTCATTCAGTATGTGTAGGCGTGTGCACACATACTGCTCCACCATGTTGGTGAAATGCTGCCTCCTGCTAAGATGTTCCATATCAGCTGGTGGTGGTCGTTGTAGTGGCGTGCTGACAAAGCTTTTCCACATGTCGGCCTGCCTTCTGAGGTGCTGGCGGTGCCCCAGCTGCGTTGGCGACCTCTTCCTCGTCCTCTGCCTTTGCCTTGTGCTTCCACTGTGCCCCCGCTGTCAGGTGGTAATGCCAGCGTGCACTTGTACTCTACCAGCGTGCACTTGTACTCGCGCATCTTACGATCACGCTCCAGTGATGGAATTAAGGGCGGTATGTTGTCCTTGTAACGGGGATCCAGCAGCGTGGCCACCCAGTAATCAGCACAAGCTGGAATGTGGGCAACTCTGTGGTCGTTGCGGAGACACTGCAGCATGCAATCGCTCATGTGTGCAAGGCTGCCCAGAGGCAACGAAAAGCTGTCCTCTGTGGGAGGTGTATCGTCTGTGCCCTCTGTATCCACCCATCCATCACCAGTGATGGCCATGAGCTGGTCTGGGTGCCACTCTGCTGTGCTCCGAGGAACCCACCCTCGGAGCCACTTGGGAATGACTAGCGGGAAACCCTACGAAATGATCCCTCTTCCTCATCCTCCTCCTGTGCCACATCCTCTTCCATCATCGCCATGAGCGTTTTTTCAAGGAGGCATAGAAGTGGGATAGTAACGCTGAGAACTGCGTTATCAGCACTGGCCATGTTGGTGGAGTACTCGAAACAGCGCAACAAGGAACACAGGTCTCGCAGGGAGGCCCAGTCACTGGTGGTGAAGTGGTGCTGTTCCGCCGAGCAACTCACCCGTGCGTGCTGCAGCTGAAACTCCACTATCGCCTGCTGCTGCTCGCACAGTCTGGCCAGCATGTGCAAGGTGGAGTTCCACCTTGTGGGCACGTCGCATATGAGGCGGTGAGCGGGAAGGCCGAAGTTACGCTGCAGCGCTGACAGGCGAGCAGCAGCAGGGTGAGAACGCCGAAAGCACGCACAGACGGCCCGCACTTTATGCAGCAGCTCTGACATGTCGGGGTAATTGTTAAGGAATCTCTGCACCACCAAATTCAGCACATGCGCCAGGCAAGGGATGTGCGTCAAACCGGCTAGTCCCAGAGATGCTACGAGATTTCGCCCATTATCGCACACCACCAGGCCGGGCTTGAGGCTGACTGGCACAAACCACTCATCGGTCTGTTGTTCAAGGCCCGTCCACAGCTCCTGCGCGGTGTGGGGTTTGTCCCCCAAACAGATAAGTTTTAAAACTGCCTGCTGTCGTTTATCCCTGGCTGTGCTGAAGTTGGTGGTGAAGGTGTTACGCTGACCGGATGAGGAGCTGGTAGAGGATGAGGAAGCAGAGTAGGAGGAGGAAGCAACATGAGGCAAACTGAAGCTCCCTGCAATCCTCGGTGGTGGATGGACATGCGCCAAACTGCTATCCGCCTCAGGCCCAGCCGCCACTGTATTTACCCAGTGTGCTGCTATGGAGATATAACGGCCCTGACCGTGCTTACTGGTCCACGTATCCGTAGTCAGGTGCACCTTGCCACAGATGGCGTTGCTCAGTGCACACCTGATTTTGTCCCCTACTTGGTTGTGCAGGGAAGGGATGGCTCGCCTTGAAAAGTAGTGGCGGCTGGGCACGTCGTACTGTGGGACAGCCACCGCCATAAGGCCTTTAAAACTATCCGTCTCCACCAGACGGAATGACAGCATTTCAAAGGCAAGTAATTTAGAAATGCTGGCATTCAGGGCTAGGGATCGCGGGTGGGTAGGGGGGTACTTCCTCTTCCTCTCCAGCGTTTGGGATATGGAGAGCTGAACGCTTCCGTGGGACATTGTGGAGATGCTTGGTGACCCAGGTGTTGGTGTTGCTGGCAGATCCTCTGTTTGTGGGGTGCCAGGTGGCACTGTCACTCCAGAGGTAGATGAAGAGTCCGCGACTGCAGCAGAAGAGGAAGCAGGAGGAGCCAGAGACCTTTCTTGGTTTTTGAGGTGTCTACTCCACTGCAGCTCGTGCTTTGCACTTAAATGCCTGGTCATGCAGGTTGTTCTCAGGTTGAGAACGTTTATGCCTCGATTCAGGCTCTGATTGCACAGCGTGCAAACCACTCGTGTCTTGTCGTCAGCACATTGTCTGAAGAACTGCCACGCCAGGGAACTCCTTGGAGCTGGCTTTGGTGTGCGCGGTCCCTTGCTGCGGTGGGCAGTAGGAGGCGTACTGTCTAGAGGACGGCCGCTCCGCTTTTGCACCCTGCTCCCTTTTCTGCTGTGCTGGTGGCTCTGTGCGACCACCGCCTCTTCCTCCGAACTACATCGGTCACTCGCATGACCTTGATTCCATGTGGGGTCGAGGACCTCATCGTCCTCCACATCATCTTCCACCCAGTCTTCACCCCTGACTTCCTTGTCGGTCTGCACGCTTTCGAAAGCCCCAGCAGTTGGCACCTGTGTTTCGTCATCATCCGAGACGTGCTGCGATGGTCCTCCCATGTACTCAACTTGAAAAATAAGTGGTTGGGCATCGGTGCACTCAATCTCTTCCACTTCTGGGGCAGGGCTAGGTGGATGGCCCTGGAAAACCCTGCTAACAGTGTCATCAAAAAGCAGAAGAGACTGCTGCATGACTTGGGGTTCAGACTGCTTGGCTGATTTGCAAGGGGGTGAGGTGAAAGACTGATGGACATCGGCTGCAGGTGCCAACTGTGGTCTTTCAGCAGGAGACTGGGTGGGAGACAATATGAAGGAACTGGATCCACTGTCAGCAACCCAATCTACTATCGCCTGTACTTGTTCAGGCCTCACCATTCGTAGAGCAGCATACCAAATACCGCCGCAGGTTTTGTCGCCTACTCGCACCCGAGGAAGGGGTTTCACTTGTGCGTGTAGCTGGCACAGATCTACCACGTCCTCTCCCTGCAACAGGAGCTCCACCAGCAGCACCACGACCTGGGCCACATCCCTTATTTGACGCTCTCCTCATATTTTTTGAATTTAGGATCTTGCCCTAAATGGGTGTTTAATTAATAGTAAAAAAGAACGACAGTATGTAAAGGGTGTATCTCACATGGCCTGAACCAGACTAGCCTCAATTAAAGATTTCTTTGCACAAAATGGCTGTATTTCAAATGGCTGTATTTCAAATGCCTAATTCAAACCCCTGTATGTAGAGGTAGTATCTCACACGGTCTGAACCTGTGTCGGCCTGAAGTAAATATTTCTTTGCACAAAAAGGCTGTATTTCAAATGGCTGTATTTCAAATGCCTGATTCAAACCTCTGTATGTAGAGGGTGTATCTCACACGGTCTGAACCAGTGTAGGCCTGAAGTAAATATATCTTTGCACAAAAAGGCTGTATTTCAAATGGCTGTATTTCAAATGCCTGATTCAAACCCCTGTATGTATAGTGGGGATCACAAACACCCTGAATCAGTGTAGGCCTGAAGTAAATATATCTTTGCACAAAAAGGCTGTATTTCAAATGCCTGATTCAAACCCCTGTATGTAGGGGGGTATCTCACACGGTCTGAACCAGTGTAGGCCTGAAGTAAATATATCTTTGCACAAAAAGGCTGTATTTCAAATGACTGTATTTCACATGCCTAATTCAAACCCCTGCATGTATAGTGGGGATCACAAACGCCCTGAATTAGTGTAGGCCTGAAGGTAAATATATCTTTGCACAAAAAGGCGGTATTCAAAATGGCTGTATTTCAAATGCCTGATTCAAACCCCTGTATGTAGAGGTGGTATCTCACAGGGCCTGAACCTCTGTAGGCCTGAATTCAATATTGGTGCACCAAATGGCGGTATTTAAAATCTCTGAATGTAACACACATATATTAAGGGTGTATCCCACAATGACATCTGCATCAAAGGCTGCCAACTAAATTTTTGGAGCCCAAACGACTGTTTGTTTAACAACTGAATTTGACAGCAGTATATAAGCCTGTAATTTCACACGTGCTGATGCTGCACGGCCTGAAAATAGTGTTTTTTGTCAAATAAGTGTGTTTTTCAAACCCCAGAAAATGATGGGTGTATTTCTAGCTTGTAAGTTGCACACTGACTAATACAGATGTTGTAGATTGCCCAAAAAGTCTTTTTTTGCTAACAGAATATGAATGCTGTATATATTAAACTTGAATTTAAGACATGCAGATCTGTAAAATACATTTTTTTGAAAAAAAAAGTGTGTTTTTCAAACCCCAGAAAATGATGGGTGTATTTCTAGCTTAAGTTGCACACTGACTAATACAGATGTTGTAGGTTGCCCGAAAAGTCTTTTTTTTGCTAACAGAATATTAATGCTGTATATATTTAACTTGAATTTAACACTTGCAGATCTGGCAAATACTGTTTTTTGGGGGGAAAAAGTGGGTTTTTCAAACCCCAGAAAATGATGGGTGTATTTCTAGCTTAAATTGCACACTGACTAATGAGATGGTCATGTCAAGAAGCAAATTAAAACAAAAAATGATAGTATTGATCCTTGAAGAAAATGTCTCATTTATCAATTTTTTGGCTTTTAAATACTTGTGAATATTCTCACGATTTACAATCAGATTGAAATGCAAGGAGACCTTCTTTAATGTCAGACAGACATAGTTAAGTTTTTTTTCTCACCTGATGTCCCTTCCTTTTCACTTCTTCTACTTCTTGGATTTCCAATCCTGGTTCCCAAACAGGGGCTGACACGCCATATTCCCTACAGGGAAATTTCCAGGTGGGCCGACAGCCCTTCTCACGGCCGCTGGCCTGGTACATATTGATGATATGATGCTCTCAGCATTAATTAATGTGGGAGCATCAGATACTTATGTACTGGACCAACAGCCACAGGTGCTCTTCTGAATTCAACCATATCACCATCCAGGACGGTCATACAGTTGAAATCTGTGGCAAGGGGGTGACAGTATTTTGTGCTGCACTGTAGTATTTGGTTCTGCTGGGAAGGGATTTTGTGCTGCACAACGGTATTGTTGGCCCCACATACTTCTGTTGCCACAGCCTTATTGTGCCGCCCCACCTTCTATCAGTTTGGGCCTGCCCACTTTTAGTTTTTTTTTTCCAGGGCCACTTTAAGTTCCCAGTCCATCTCTGTACTTGATATGGTGCCATCTTCTGTTGCAGTAATCGGCAAGCAATGGAATTTGCAATGTTATTTTAAACATAAAATGACTGTCTCACTGTGATGGGATTTGCTTTAGAGAGTATTTGTATGACAAATGATTGTATGTGGAAACTGTTAAAACAAGACCGTAGGGACTATCATAGCATCAAAGATTTATTCCTCTGAGCTATTTAACTTTGATTAATGAAGCAGTCAATTATGGAGGGTTTAATACATGGTCAGGAATGCAGTTTTATCACTGGGGGCTTAATCAATCTTACTGGCATATATGCTACTTGAACATACAGCCACATTCAATTTACAAACATGGCAAGTTATATCCTCCAGAGCTGAGAGCACTCAATGCGGCCAATACATACGGGGACAAAAGCGGGACACCCCTGTTAGTTTCTGAAGTAGATAACCACATTGGTGGCATTAGATCAGGTTTTAAAAATATATTTTCCATGGAATGGTTTAATTTCATATTGTCTTCAAGGATGAGATCCATTAATGGTGTACCTACCATAGTGACCACCCCAAGAGATGCTATGGCTCCTTGAGAAGAGTGGGTCCAGTTCAGCATGACCTTTTTCTCCATTCATATAGGTCAGTGATGGCTAACCTCTAGCACTCCAGCTGTGGTAAAACTATGACTCCCAGCATGCTCCATTCATTTCTATGGAGTTCTGAGAACAGCCAAGCAAGTGTACATCTTGGGAGTCATAGTTTTACCACAACTGGAGTGCCGGAGGTTAGCCATCGCAGATATAGGCTATAGCAACCACATCACCAAGGAAAAGGACTGAAAAAGGTCATCATGTATCAAGTGCTGGAATTTGAATACAATGGGCATGAATCAGAAGAGGGACCCATCTTTGCTACCTCGGTATTCCTTTGAAAGTCATCTGTTCATGATACATCAAGAGAGGTTTTTGATTTTCTTTTTTTCCTTCTAATGTCTTATGCTACTTTCACACTTACACCCCCAGAGGAAGGCATCCGCCGAAACGCGTGTCGGGGTTACGTGGCTCTCCTGAGGTGTATATCCCCATATTATGGGTATGTAGATATGTAATGCTCTGGTGGATCTTTGGGGATGTGTTTACTGGCTCTGGTACTTAGCTATACCCACTTGGGTTATCCATAGGTGGATGTTGCTGTGTACCTCAGCCATATCTTTATGTATATGGAGTTCTAAGCTGTACATATTAATAATTACATATTAATTTTCTTCTGTGACATTTGACCATTGATGTGGTGACTTTTTATGCATTTGCACTTTAACTTCTTTGTGGCTGTTGTATGTTCCCATATATCTATTGGAACTACTACACATCCATATGTTGCGGTGTAGTCTGTAACCATTTATTGATGTGGTGTTTCATCATTTGCACTTGCACCTTAGTATTTTTAGTTTTTTGTTTTTTTTGCCGCCATACACTAAGTAAACGTGGTTACAGAAGTACACGCAGAATTTAGGCATGCATTGTACTCTCCTTTTCTGCCTCTGTTCTTGTGCTCCATTCCTCCCCTTCATGTTTCACCTTTGCTGATATGCCTCCTCAGATGTAGCCATTTTTTATCTGTTGTCTCACGTTTTCATCTATATATGTTATTTATTCAATAAAGGGTTTATTTTTGATGATATACCCGTTTAATCTCAGTTTATTCTCGATGTTTGGTGTACTTTCACACTTAGCGTATTGAGACCCTATGGTGAATCTCAATACCGGAGAAAAACGCTTCCGTTTTGTCCCCATTTATTGTCAATGGGGACAAAACATAACTAAACAGACTGGAATGCTCCAAAAAGTATTCCGTTCCGTTTGGTTGAGTTCCCATACCGGAGAGCAAACCACAGCAAGCAGCGTTTTTCTTTCCGTCATGGGATGCGAAGCAAGACGGATCCGTCATGACCCACAATGCAATCTGACACAATAGAAAACGGATCCGTCCTCCGTTGACTTTCAATGGAGTTCATGAGGGATCCGTCTTGTCTATGTTAAAGATAATACAGCCGGATCCGTTCAGATGGTTGTATTATCAGTAACGGAAGGGTTTTTGCCGAGCCCTGCCGGATCCAGTAAAAACGCTAGTGTCAAAGTAGCCTTACCTACATCTCTCTCCAGCCCTGAAGGTATGTTCTGATGACAGACCTCTGGCACAGGTTTTGCACCAAAAACGCATGCAGATCTCCTCCATTGATTTCAAAGTGGAATCCACAAGTGAATTCATGCAGAACTTTTTTTTAAAACTCCACTGAAAAAAAAAAGGCATTATCTATCCATTCGTGACCCTGAATCTGCATCTAGGATTCCCATTTAAAATGAGCAGGATGAAAAATCTTATCAAAATGTGCATCAAAAGTGAGTCATAAAATAATGAGTCTGAAAAAAATAAACATCCCAAAAAACCACACAGAATCCTGAAGGGGATTCACCATCAGAAGACTGTGTGAACATGCCCTTAGGCCGCTATAACACTGTCCTTGTGAGCGCCGATGGATGAGAACACATCCACCGGCGCTCATTTGGACTGGCCTGATTACATAGGCGGATGAATGCGAGAGGAACAATTGTTTCTCCCTTATTCTTTTCTATAGATAATCGGCAGCACATGCCTGATTACACAGGGAGATTTGCTGCCAATAACTGCTTATCTTTTATTGCCCATCAGCTGATGAACAAGCGTTTGCTCAATTACACAAGCCAATTATCGCAGACGAGCATTCCCATTATGAAAGCTCATTCCTGATAATTTGCTGTTAATCGTACTAATAGGCCTCTGGGGTGAGATCCCTATTCTAAGTACCCATTAGAAATTGCAGAGTACCACAAGATATTCATCTGTCTCATAGGCCCTTTAGGGTTTACATAATTAGGTCAAAGAATGTTAGACTAAAATTGCATGGGACTAGCACATGAGAATGTGCCAGACGACCCTTTTCTTTAAATTTGACTTCAGTATTCCTCATCTATATCCCCAACAATACCGCATGCGTGTCTCCTAACAAAACCATCTTTCTTATCCTCTCTGTGTAATGCAACAGATCTCATTAAATAACTAGACAATAATTGGGCACTTAGGGTCTGTCTATGTAGTCAGGACTTAATGAAAATGTTGTGGATTCTGAACCTAAATCCTTAACAAGGAATTGGGGTTTGTAACAGTGTTCTACTGAGCAAAAGAAAAATTTTAAGTAGTAACATGCTACTCATTCTCGCCTATTCTGTAAGAAAAATATAGTGGATTAGCCCCATGTGGATAAACCCCATTGAATAGGGATGATCCTCATATGGACTGTATCATATGCCTGGGGCTGTTTACCCCTCATGAGTCTCCTCCTTCCATTTGCCCTGACCATCCTCCCTTGATCGTTCCACCCCAAAGTTATTTATTTTGTTTGTAAATATTAAGGGAAACTATGCCACATATATAGTATACCCCCACCCCATCCAGCATATAGTATAACACCTCCAGCCCCATACAGTATATAGCATACAACACCTCACAGCATGCGGTATATAGTATAACATCCCAAAGTATACAGAATATAGTATAACATCCCACAGTATATAGTATAACAAACCCACAGTATACAGTATAATACCCCATAGTATACAGTACCCCACAGTATGCAGTATATAGCATAACACCCCACAATATATAGTATAACAAACCCACAGTATACAATAGAACACCCCATAGTATATAGTACCCCACAGTATGCAGTATATAGCATAATACCCCACAGGGTATAGTATAATAAACCCACAGTATATAGTAGAACACCCCATAGTATATAGTACCCCACAGTATGCAGTATATAGCATAACACCCCATAATATATAGTATAACAAACCCACAGTATACAGTAGAACACCCCATAGTATATAGTACCCCACAGTATGCAGTATATAGCATAATACCCCACAGGGTATAGTATAATAAACCCACAGTATACAGTAGAACACCCCATAGTATATAGTACCCCACAGTATGCAGTATATAGCATAACACCCTCTGTCACCTTTTCCTGATGTAAGCTCAGCATA
This sequence comes from Bufo bufo, assembly GCF_905171765.1. Taxonomy (NCBI): domain Eukaryota; kingdom Metazoa; phylum Chordata; class Amphibia; order Anura; family Bufonidae; genus Bufo; species Bufo bufo. The sequence continues at coordinate 162,457,345 of NC_053396.1, forward strand.
AAACTACAGCAAACTTCACCTGCAGCAAGACTCCTTCTGGATGCTGGTAGGAAAAAGGACCTGTGATGACATCATCACCATTTGCCCAGTAACATCCATATGTTACTGGTCACATGGTGAAGACATTATCATAGGTCCCTTCTCCTACCAGCATCTAGCATCACAGTTCAAATGAGGCAGCATCCATCCAGGCTGTCTGATCACATTCAGTGATAGGCATTTCGGGTGACAATGGGCCCCACAAGAAGGTCAGGGCCCAGGGCTACCTCCCCAAAAGTCCCTATTATGATCCACCCATCTCTCCTATTCCTCTATACCAGTGGTCTACAACTTGCACACGACAACTACTGGAGAGTCACAGAGTAGGGAGCTCTAAAGCTCTATAGAAGATGGCCTATAGGTAACTAGTATTGATATCATGCAGTTTAATACCAGGTCCTGCAGATCTTTGATTTTTTAAATTGATATTACCCGACAGCAAGTAGACAAGTTTTAGTAAATCTGAAACGTAGATGTTGTGAACTTCTTTATGCCTCATTATGAAAGAGAACACCGACTTCTCCGAGAATTCTGCCATTTGATCCACAGTTGTAATTTTAGACCTTTAAGATGGTTTTGGATCCAGCCAACAAGGGGGCCTTGAAAGTACCTTGTAGAGCTCACTTGGGGCCTCCTCTGTGCACACAATTGAATGCGTGACATGTTGGATTTTTACAAGCTCCATTTACAAATTAAATGATGCATTGGACAAGTAAATCATGCTCCTAAACCCACCAGATAGGTGGGTCTTCATTGGACCTATGCATTAAATCCTTCTCTGTCATTTCAAAAAGACAGGGGATTATTTCTCTGACATGATACTGATTAACATTAATGACAATGGACTAGTCTCCTGTGAAAACATGCAAATCATTAATATCCCATCTGGAGAAGAATGTGAAAGGGATTATGTTTCCACTGGGAATTTTTTAGGAGTTATAATTATGGCAAATACACGTGTTGTACAATATCTATAACTGATGCGTCCGGACCTTTTTGGATTCTGCTATATTCCTGTAGTAGAGCGTATCCTGTTTGACAACTATTCTTATGAAGTATGAATCATCGACATGAGAAGTATCTTGTGGATAATAAACTCTAATGGGGAATTGGAATCCGGAAGACAATGGGGGTCATTTACTAACCAGAAATACGCCTATATTAGGCGTATTTCTGGAACAGATTGCTGCGCAAAGTTCCTTGTTTAGGCATAAAAAGTGGTCTAAACGTAAGACAGCAAGGGAGCCGTTTTACATTTAGAAGCGGTGGTGGATCTGCCGAAGTTAGAGGCTGACGCCTCTACATATCTCTGGCGCATCCACCGCCAGCTATAGGGGATCAGGGCCGGTTCTAGGTGAAGTGGGGCCCTGGGGCAAAAAACAATAAGGGCCCCCCCCCCCACATGACACTTGCTGACTTTAATGTCCCATATTGTAAACGAATGCAAGTGGCAAAGCAACATGTACAAGTAAAAATTTCTTTAATATTTATCAATCCACCCAAAATCAGTTAGGTCTGGCAGAGTTGTGTCTTGATTAGTATTGCAGATGGGATATATGGAGCTTGGTTCTCTTCATGAAACAACCCCTTTAAAGGGGTAATCCCACAAATCCATTGCAATTCATAATCTGCTTAAATGTTTGTTTAAATTGGCCTTTTTACACATATTTTCCCACTATGGTTATGGAAAATGCCCCTGACCATAAGGCTAGCAGGTCCATGGTCTTGGCAGAAAACTTAGGGGTACATCTATTAAGACCGGCGTTTTAGACGCCGCTCTTAATTAGGACCTGCGCTGGCAGTGGACCACTGAAATTATGTAGAGGCGCTGGCCTATATATATAACTTTGGCGTATCCAACGTGATTCTAAATGTAATACAGCTTTCCTACTGTCTTACATTTAGACCTACCGGCCTGTCCTCTTCCCTGCCACACCCTCTTTTTTAGACCTGGCTTGAATGGGGAAGAAGCACATGCACATCATGAGTTATTCACGCTCCCCCCTCCCCCAAATGCACATTTCTCCAGTCCAAACAGAACCAGGGCGGGCTAGTACACTGGCACTGGGATGGGTGAGATGGTGGGAATGGGATGGATCCAGTTGTTATAATCAACCAACCTACCAGTAACTGGCCCCCTCCCCCCCAAATGCACATTTCTCCAGTCCAACTGACTCCAAACAGAACCAGGGCGGGCTAGTACACTGGCACTGGGACGGGTGAGATGGTGCCTGGGATGGATCCGATCCAGTTTAATCAACCAACCTACCAGACTGGTAGGTTGGTTGATTAAACTGGATCGGATCCATCCCAGGCACCATCTCACCCGTCCCAGTGCCAGTGTACTAGCCCGCCCTGGTTCTGTTTGGAGTCAGTTGGACTGGAGACATGTGCATTTGGGGGGGGAGGGGGCCAGTTACTGGTAGGTTGGTTGATTAAACTGGATCGGATCCATCCCAGGCACCATCTCACCCGTCCCGGTGCCAGTGTACTAGCCCGCCCTGGTTCTGTTTGGAGTCAGTTGGACTGGAGAAATGTGCATTTGGGGGGGAGGGGGCCAGTTACTGGTAGTACCAGTAACTGCCCCCCCCCCCCCCCCTCAAATGCACATTTCTCCAGTCCAACTGACTCCAAATAGAACCAGGGCCGCAGGGCGGGCTAGTACACTGGGACGGGTGAGATGGTGCCTGGGACTAAGTGAGTGGGAATGGATGGATCGGATCCAGTTTAATTAACAATAACCAGTCCTGTCCCACACAGAATAGAATTATAGAATATTAGTTAGTTGCGGGCCGGCGCTCGGGGCCCCTAAGGAGTCGGGGGCCTGGGGGCAATTGCCCCCCTTGCCTCTATGGAAGCGCCGGCCCTGTAGGGGATACTAAGACTGGCTTCCTTCTGATCTTAATAAATGACCCCCAATGTGTTTGAACCAAGCAGAACAAGCACAGAACAAATTAGATCCAGGATGTATGTGTAGTGCAAGGCTGACACCTGCACAGGGGAAGAAACGGGGCCTGTTTTTCAGCACTGGGCCCTCTCGCCAGCAGAAGACAATCCCGTCTATATTTAAAAGGGGAATGGATCATTTGCTTCATATGTTTGGGGCACATCACAGATAATGCATTCATTTTTCTTGATTGTATTTCCGGTTTCTGCAGTTTATGCAGGAATTATGTAAGTAGTGACAGGGCTGTATTTAGAGCTTATGCTGCACATTTAGTGCTCACACCCCCTATTAGTCCATGATTGCTGTGGTTTTGTTGTGTGGTTAAAGGCCATGCAGTTTATACAGGTGAATACATTTATGGTACATTTTTAACTTGGGGGGGGGGGGGGGGGGAATGCATGGCAAAAAAACACATCACAAAACCGCAGCAAACCCGGTAAAACTGAGTGCGGTTTTAAAATCAATTTTACTGCAATTTTGACTTTGGTTAAAAACATCTGATCTAAATGTACCCTTACAAAGCTGCCAGTAAGATATAAAACTAATGCACAAGTCTGAAGGCATCTTCGTCCATGGATGGTGCATGCTACGATTGGAAAATCCCTCAAGAGTCACTCATGCAAGAAAAGCCAACAGGACACGGAGATTGACTGCGAGTGGTCTGTATAAAAATGTATCCATGTTCACAGGACAAACTAGTTCACTGATCTGAATGTATGGGTCATACACTGGCTCCATTTGCTCCTCATCTGCCGCTCTGATGTCTCCTTATCTCTTACTTTTGTTAACTGCAGCATCAAATCAGGGGACTTACACTGTCTTCCTGAAGAGATTACTCTTACATTAGCTGCAGGTAAGCAGTGTGAGGAGGGTTAACTCTCCTGACTTGTGGCCGCAATAAACCAAAGTTAATGATAAGGAGACATGCTGATGAGCTCCGAGAAGCAGCACTAAAGGTGAAAGAATCAGCATAAGGCCTTGTGCACATGACTGTATCCATTTTTTGTGGCCTGCAAATCAAAGATCGGGTGCATCCCGCCTGTTCCCTCCTGCAGGCCCCGCAGTATGTTTCCAATGGCTATTCCTGTAGGCAAAATGGACAAGAATAGGACATGTTCCATTTATTTTTTATTTTTTGCAGGGCCGCGGAATGGACATATAGATGTGCAAAGCACACAGTGCGCTTCTCACATCTTTTGCGGCCCCACTGAAATGAATGAGCCTCCTTTAGATCTGCAAAAATTGCAGATCGGACAAAAACTACAGCCGTGTGCATGAGGTCTTAAAGGGGTTATCCCATGACTAATGTAAAATTTGAAAATCAGACATCATATAGTACATGACGATCTCTTGCTAATAAAGCTAGAACCAGCCCTGTACCTCACATGGATCCAGAGATCTCCACATTCATTGCTCTGCTAGATTTATATCAAGCTGACAGCTCAGGGGAGTGTCTCTTCTGCTGCAGTTAAGAGGGCGTGTCCATGCTCTCCCTATCACAGCTCAGGCAGCATTTGAAGGATGAAACTGAGCATGTGCGGCCACCTCAGTGAGCAGGACAAAGAAATAAGAAAAAAACAGAGCAGGTGGCGCTATACAGATACATTTTATTGAAAAACTCAGTGGCTATGCTAAATTTTTAGTTACATGCAATTACAAAAGTATTCAGATCCAGGTACTGGTTTGAAAACCGTAGAATATTTTTCAGGGACAACCCCTTTTTACTCATTAGTTTTCTATGTTAAGTGCCGCTTCCCCCCCCCCCTTGCTGACATCCTAGGCACATGCCCTCATGTGCCTTGTAAATACGGCCCTGAGTAGCGAACACGCACATGTATACCTGATAGGGTATACTAGTCAGCCTGTATGTCTTCATTGCTACCATACTCCTAACTGGTTAGTAAGACAATGAATGTTAGTAGGACATTGCTGTAAAAAAAAAATCTTAAAAAAAATGGTTTCTAAAAAAATTGCAAAAAGTATGGCTCTGCTCCAGACTCTATTAAGCCATTACACATGTGTAGTTTTTGTTATCTCAGTGACCCAGTGATGAACAGCTGGGCCTTATTACTCATGTTATCTCACTGCATTAATCTTGTGCGATGAGGCATGTAGTTATTAGACCTTTCTATGGGGGATCTACTTAACATGATAAGAAATGGTAGGGTTATTAGAACCATTTGGTGTCTTTGATTGTATCAGTTAATAGGATTATAATGGAAATTTGGTCAATCGGGGCTGTAATGTTCACAGTAGTCATTTGTTGTTTTCTGTGATATATAATAGAAACACCTAAAGAGTTAATCTTCTAGAACTGATTTTCATACTTCTATCTATATACCAAAATCCAGGCACAAATCTCAGTCATAATCAGGGGCGTAGCTAGAAATGCATGGGCCCCATAGCAAAAAAATTTATGCCCCCCCCCCCCGTGCCATCCACAGATCCCCCTCCCCTAAACAGTGCCATCCACAGATCCCCCTCCCCTAAACAGTGCCATCCACAGATCCCCCCTCCCCTAAACAGTGCAATCCACAGATCCCCCCCCTCATAACAGTGCCATCCACAGATCTCCCCCCTAAACAGTGCCATCCACAGATCCCCCCTAAACAGTGCCATCCACAGATCTCCCCCCTAAACAGTGCCATCCACAGATCTCCCCCTAAACAGTGCCATCCACAGATCTCCCCCCTAAACAGTGCCATCCACAGATCCCCAATAAACAGTGCCATACACAGATCCCCCCTAAACAGTGCCATCCACAGAACCCCCTCCCTGACGCTCACAGGAGTATATTTATAAACTAATCAGTAACTACTTTAACTTTAATCATTGCTCATTGCTGATCTCTTTACTTGGATTATTTGGATATCTTACTCTGTCTTAGCTCCGGTAACAGCAGGCAGTGCGGGCAGCGCTCACTCACTGACGTCACGGGCCTGCGCCGCCTAGTGGGAGGAGAAGGCGCGTGATGTCAGTGAGTGAGCGCCGCCCGCACTGCCTGCTGTTACCGGAGCTAAGACAGAGTAAGATATCCAAATAATCCAAGTAAAGAGATCAGCAATGAGCAATGATTAACGTTAAAGTAGTTACTGATTAGTTTCTAAATATACTGCTGTGAGCGGCGTGGCCCTGTATATTCTAACCCCCAGGCAAGCGTCCCTGTCACCATGGGAACGCCTGGGGGTTAGAATATACCATCGGATCTTCTGAGTTACTCAGTGGTCTGGCTGGAGCCTCCCCAGCCACTGTGTCGGCCCGGCCCTGCGTGCGCCCTGCTCCAGTCCTGACTCCTCCCCAGCCAGGCCCGAGCCGCGGACCGCCCGCGCCCCGCCCACTACACTAGTCTAGTGTAGTGGGCAGGTGGTCCGCGGCTCGGGCCTGGCTGCCTGTGTGTAGTGTGTATGTAAATAAAAAATAAATAAATAAAAAAATCAACAGAAGGCGGCCAGGACGGGCCCCCAGTGGCGTAGGGCCCCATAGCCACTGCTATGGTTGCTATGGCGATGGTCATAATGTAATCTACATAGTAGTTTCTTAAAGAGAACCTTTCACCACTCCCGACTTCTCTTTTTAAGTAAATTCTTGCATTCCCCATTAAATAATAATTATGGAGCATCTTTTTACATAATTCAGCATTGTGTAGTTCCACCTATAAATCTATGAATAAATTCCTAGCTGGGCACCTGTCAAAATAATGAGTCAGCACAGTGTCAGGCTGTGTAGGGACCTGTCCTGAACTGATAAACTCCTGTTGTCAATTTGATCATTTTATTAATTTCTAGCATGTATAATAGAGGGATAGTGCAACACAAATGCTCCAGAACAGTTATTTCATTGGCAATACAAGTATTTACTAAAACAGACATGTCAGGAGAGACTATAAGTCCAGCATGTTCTTCTCTCTTTTCAAAGATAACCCCATAAAAAGAGGAAAGGATCTGGAAAAAAAAAAATTCAATAACTCTCAGTGCCATACTGAACTGAGCTTTACCCAAACAGAAAAGAAGAAAGTTCTTAGCCCGTTTGGTAGACCAAGGGAAACAGTTTTGCCATATGGAGGCACGAGTCAGAAAATAAATGCTGTCCTTGTAATATCCACATGGCTTGTTCTCGACTACCCACGATCAGGGGCAGATTGGCCATAGACCCTACAGGGAAATTTCCTGATGGGCCGATGCCCAGGGGGCCACCCAAGCCCCTCTCTCTGCCGCTGGCTGTGAGAATAAGGTTCTTGTGTACCCGGATAGCGACCACACATGCCCTCCTAAATACAACTGCTGTGGCCAACATCTCATCTCTTAAGCCCCCCTGCTCCAAATCTTAGAGACAACTGGGGGAGGATAACAATAAATGGCAGAAATTTATGGCCACCACAGAGGGACTGTTCTTGCGGCAATATATTGTTATGAACTGTGGTATATGGTTGTAACAGGAACGCATTTTGTGTTATGGTATTCCTGACCTCGCCTACTTGTATTGCCCCACCTTCTGTCAATTTGGACCTGCTTCAGCATGGGGCCACTTTTTTTTTTTTTTTTCCAGGGCCACTTTATTTTCCTAGTCCGCCACTGCCCACTATATACAAGTAATCTGCTATGTAAGGTAGAGTAGTCAGATAACAATTCAAACTATCCTCTGGTTGCAGATAAAAATTTAACTCTAAAAGGTCACTGTACTTTCACACAACTTTACATTAATCAATAGTACAAGTGACTAGAGAAAACTTTGTAATATGTTTTATAAGTGGGAAATGTCTAGTTCTCATTTTATCAGTTGTTTACCTACCTTCTCCCCCCATCTCCTTATAAATTGCATTTCACTTTGAAAAATGCTCTGAATTCCGTCTCAAGATGGAGCAGCATCACAGAAGGATTATATTACACAAGTCAATACCAGTCTATGAAGGGGGGGAGTGAGCAGCGGCATGAGTGAGACAGGCCTCAGAGATAACACTAAAGAGACCGCACAGCTATATAGGAAGTTTATATTCCAGCACAAACTCACAACCATACAGGTCAGTGCCTCTTTGTAATGTCCTTCATGATCCTGGGGCATACTTCTAAGTGAATAAGAGAAGGTTTTAAGGCGGATTCTCCTCTACTTTCTATGTGCAGTGACTGGCAGTCTCTACCAACAATGTCTGTGAGATCTGCAAACTAGACATTCAGCATGTACAGAGGAAAACTGCTAAGAAATACCAGATGCAAGTGATATAGTGGCCAGAAAGAGTGTTATTCCTCACGTACACATAATACAGAGTGTGTTAGAAGGTTAGGTATGCTTTAAGCTGAGGAATGTAGTGTACACTCCATTTCACCTACTGTATGTGCCGTTTTTCTTGCTCTCTTCTACCTAAAATGGCAGCGGTGCTTATGATACTGCCAAGCGGTCCAAGAAACTTTCTGTTTGTCCAGTGCTGTTCATAGAAATCGTCTTGGACTACCAATACACCGCGTGCATTGTGTTGTCTGAGAAGAGCCATGCCCATCTTCGGTGGCAGCAGATGTGAACGGGAATCAGTGGATCTGTGGCTCAGTAGGTAGCATGAATGGCACCATGTAAGCATACTCTCCATTCTCCATAAGCACAGGCAAAAAAATAATTTGTGGTGCATAGGATGACCTCACATACAAATTATTTCCCGAAACCAACTGCTTAATAAAAGCTAGCAGTGGGGAAGTGTTATTCCTTACCAGGTGCCGTTATTGTAATAGGTGTGGATGATAATATTTTATATCTGTATATTATTTAATGTTACCAGTTAAGAATGATTTTAGAACAGCACATATCACACATAGTTTCCTATTCACAGTACCGTCAAAGAAATTCTTTCAGGGCCGATCCCAAGTTTTCCAGTCTCTTGTTCCTTCTTTACATTATTGGCACACACACCCTTCTGTTCTGCAATGCAAGTAATATTCTTTTGCAGTCAGACTTAACGCCCAAAATTCCTCACTTTTAACTAAATTTGTTTGAGGAAAGTCTCAATTTTAGATGATTTATCCATTGCATCTATGTTGTTAACACAAAATTGTATGTTCTAGATAAGACAAGGGTTTGGAAGCCTAAAAAGAGACACTTCCATCAGAAAGGGGTATTTTTTTAAACTAAATATTCAGAGAATTGTTTAAAAAACATTCTCTGTCTTTCTTTTTCATGGCAGCAGTACTACAGTGCCTTGCAAAAGTATTCACCCCCTTGACTTTTTTCATATTTTGGTGCCTCACAACCTGGAATTAACATGGATTGTTTGAGGATTTTCATCATTTAATTTACAGAACATGCCCACAACTTTGAATGTTTTTTTATTTTTGTTATTGTGAAGCAAACAACAAATATGACAAAATAACAGAAAAAAGTCAATGTGCATAACTATTCACCCTCCTAAAGTCAATACTTTGTAGACCCACCTTTTATGGCAATCACAGCTCCAAGTCGCTTTAGATAAGTCTATATGAGCTTGCCACATCTTGCCACTGGGATTTTTGCCCATTCCTCTTGCAAAACCGCTCTAGCTCCTTCAAGTTGGATGGTTTGCGCTTGTGAACAGCAATCTTTAAGTCTGATCACAGATTTTCTATTGGAATGAGATCTGGGCTTTGACTAGGCCATTCCAACACATTTACATGTTTCCACTTAAACCAGTCAAGTGTTGCTTTAGCAGTGTGTTTGGGGTCATTGTCCTGCTGGAAGGTGAACCTCCGTCCTAGCCTCAAATCACACACAGAGTGGTACAGGTTTTTCTCAAGAATATCCCTGTATTTAGCACCATCCATCTTTGCTTTAACTCTGACCAGTTTACCAGTCCTGGCTGCTGAAAAACATCCCCACAGCATGATGCTGCCACCGCCATGTCTCACTGTGGGGATGGTGTTCTTTGGGTGAGGTGTTGGGTTTGCACCAAACATAGCGTTTTCTTTGATGGCCAAAAAGTTCAATTTTAGTCTCATCAGACCACAACACCTTCCTCCATACATTTTGGGAGTCTCCCGCATGCCTTTTTGCGAACTCACAACGTGCCTTTTTGTTTCTAGCTGAAAGTAATGGCTTTCTTCTGGCCACTCTGCCATAAAGTCCAACTCTATGGGGTGTACGGCTTATTGTCGTCCTATGTACAGATACTCCAGTCTCTGCTGTGGAACTCTTCAGCTCCTCCAGGGTTACCTTAGGTCTCTGTGCTGCCTCTCTGATTAATGCCCTCCTTGCCCGGTCCATGAGTTTTGGTGGGCAGCCGTCTTATGGCAGGTTTGCTGTTGTGCCATGTTCTTTCCATTTGGTTATGATAGATTTGATGGTGCTCCTGGGGATCATCAAAGATTTGGATATTTTTTTATATCCTAACCCTGACTTGTACTTCTCATCTACATTGTCCCTTACTTGTTTGGAGAGTTCCTTGGTCTTCATGGCAGTGTTTAGTTAGTGATGCCTCTTGTTTAGGTGTTGCAGCCTCTGGGGCCTTTCAAAAAAGGTGTGTATATGTAATGACAGATCATGTGACACTTAGATTGCACACAGGTTGACATAATTTCACTAATTATGTGACTACTGAAGGTAATTGGTTGCACAAGAGCTTTTTATGGGCTTCCTAACAAAGGGAGCTAATACATACGCACAGGCCAATTTTCTGTTTTCTATTTCTAAACAATAGTTTTATTTATATATTTTTCTCATTTCACTTCACTAACTTAGACTATTGTGTTCTGATCCATCACATAAAATTCTGATTAACAAAACATTGAACTTAAGGCTGTAATGTACCAAAATACGAAAAAAGTCAATGGGGGTGAATACTTTTGCAAGGCACTGTATACTATTAAATACCAAATATTCTTCTGTGGCAGTCAACAGAAAAGATAAGACTCCCCATATAGATCAATAATTCATTACCAGTTTGCTGCTGCTGTGAGGGGAAGATGTTATTTGAAGGGTAGTCATCATGATAGTAGGTGTAGAATTGGGGTGACAGTATGACAGCTCTATTGTTCTTTTGATAGGCCTAGATGCCCAAAGAAAAGCATTGCACTTATTAGTGTAATGCGCAATGCTGTAATTGACTCACTACAAATGGCTCTCACTAGTTCCAGTAACCATCTGACAGTTACTAGAGAGCACAAGAAAGTTGAGTTAGGGCTCATGCACATGACCGTATGTATTTTGTGGTCCACAAAAAATACGGATGTCGTTCGTGTGGATTCCGTATTTTGCGGAACAGAACAGCTGGCCCCTAATAGAACAGCCCTATCCTTGTCCGTAATGCAGACAATAATAGGACATTTTCAACTTTTTTGCGGATCGGACATACGTAAAAATGGAATGCACACAGAGTCATTTCAGGTTTTTTTTGTGGCCCCACTGAAGTGAATGGTTTTGCATACGGGCCACAAAAAAACTGGAACGGACACAGAAACAAAATATGTTCGTTTCGCATGAGCCCTTAAACCAACTTGGACATTCACATCTGTTGAAGATAACAGTAGGAATCGTAGGGAACAGACTGATGTGTTGAAAGTTCCTGTAAAAAGATGGGCATAGATGCCGTAAAGGGAAGTAGAAGTAAGGATTGAACAATGTGTACATGGGCTTTCCAACTGTCCCCTCTTCCAGGAGATAAGCGATTGTCAGAGGTGTCTAGTAGTACTTGTTAACATGCACACTCAGCCTACCTATAAATGCATGGGGAATCTGGGAGAGATAGCCGTTCACTAAATAAACACTCAGTTGACAGCCATCTAATGTGTATGGCCAACTTTAGCAGAAGGTCTGCCAAACCCACCGATTTCAGAGGGACAGGCCGAACATTCGATGTGTATGCTCTCACTTGATGCCAAATGTTGTTTGAATGAAGGTTCGTGCCAGTTGAATTTCAACATGTTTACTTCTTTATTTTCAAAAAGGATAAGAAGCCACCAGAGGTGTCTGGCAGTGGCCCATTGATTAAATACAAGTACAGACATGTGTTGGGGAGGGGGGGGGGGGCATCATTCAAGTGAATAGCTTTGTCTAAGCTTTTTAGGGTACTTTCACACTTTCGGCAGAGGATTCCGGCAAAACGTATGCAAACTGATGGCATTTGTCAATCGGATCAGGATCCTGATCCGTATGACAAATGCATTGAAATGCCTGATCAGTCTCTCCGGTGTCATCCGGAAAAACGGATCCGGCATTTATTTATTTTCACTTTTTTTGCGGTCTGAGCATGCGCAGACCGCAATGCCGGATCCGTTTTGCCGGAACACTCGGGGCCAGATCCGGCATTAATGCATTTCAATAGGAAAAAATGCCAGATCTGGCATTCCGGCAAGTGTTCCAGAATTTTGGACGGAGATAAAACCGCAGCATTCTGCAGTATTATCTCCGTCCTGAAAAGTGAAAAAGACTGAATTGAAGACATCCTGATGCATCCTGAACGGATTGCTCTCCATTGAGAATGCATTAGGATAAAACTGATCAGTTCTTTTCCAATATTGAGCCCCTAGGACGGAACTCAATGCCGGAAAAAAATAACGCTAGTGTGAAAGTACCCTTACAGTACATGGCTAGCCTAAATAAATGCAAATTGAACTGAACAAGAAAAAAAAGAATATGGAAATAACTTTTGATTGGATCCCAGAGGTTCTTCATAAATTTCACACCTGAAAATAGGGGTTGGCCGCAAAAACATTGGGGGGGGGTTGGGTCATAGTATCATACTACCTTTGTTACTATAGTAAGAACAATACAGGCCATATGAGCAGTCTGCAAGAGCCATACCGGGCTGCCAAATGAAGCTTTTTTTTTTGCATCATGTTCAAAGAAAATTGGTCAAGAGGTAATTGGACATGTCTGTTCTACTCAACGACGACTACATATCCCATAAAAACAGAGACCAATACCAGAAAATAAAGTTTCTACATGAACAAGAATTTCAGAAAGACTGATCATTTTTCATTATTTTGTTACAGAACAGTACAAGAGCATAAACTATAGGCCCTACTGATAAATCAAAATCCACGGCCTCATCAAGTGCAGGTTTTCGACTGGCTTCTCCAATTGAACTGACACAACCCAGTTTTCCATGTCTCCATCTTCATTTGCCTGCATTTAACTAGTTCTGTTTATGCAATGTGCTAGTTACCATATACCCAACATATGTCGTCCCAAACATCTGGGATTATATACTATTGATTGGTATGAGATTTCAGTAGTTCAGTATTTCTCCTCTGTGCAAATAGTAGTGTTAACCGAAAAATAATCCACAACATAATGTCCCGCTAAACCTGTCTGTTCTGCAGAACAAAAGATTCAGATCTTGTTTCATGCAATGTCTTATGAGAAGGAGAAGCAAGATTGAAAAAACAGGTTTGGTTTATCTTGACTGCTGACAGAGGGAGAGCGGGGGGCAGTAGGAAAAATTTTAAAAAGTAATGGGGGTCCTTATACACTCTCCTACTCATGTATAACCACAGATAATAGTGTGAGATCATGGTGACACATTCCCAAGTTAAAATTATTGAAGTATGAAAAAAAAAAAGCTTTAAAAAAGAGGTATTCCAGGGCAAAAAAAGGATTCCCATGGTCTGCACATCTTGTGAACCAATAAGCTTGCCTTCACACATGGCGGATTTTGTTGTTCTATTCCTCTGAGGTTGTTTTGGAAGCAAGCATGAATTTATGAAAGCCTCCCTGTGGTAAACAGGACAGCCGCAGAAATTTCTGCAACTGAATCTGCTCCGGGTGAAGGTGCCCTAACCTCAATGATCCCACTTTGCTGCCATTCCGATTGTGAGGGGGGGGGAGGTCCCGGAGGTAGGGGTCCCACATTTGCTCCACTTCCTGCCTCAACACAGCAGAAAATGCTGTGAAAGCAGCAGCTCGGCAATCACTGGTTAAGGTCCCTTTACACAGGATTATTATAAGACAAATTATCAGGAATGAACGTTCGTATGAACACTTGTTCCAGATAATTGGCCCATGTAAGGCTGCTGCCACACCATTAGGCCCCTTTCACACGGGCGTCATGTTTTTGGCCCGGATAAGATGCGGGTGCGTTGCGGGAAAATGCGCGATTTTTCCTCGCGAGGGCAAAACATTGCAATGCGTTTTGCACGCGTGTGAGAAAAATAGGCATGTTTGGTACCCAGACCCGAACCCGGACTTCTTCACAGAAGTTCGGGTTGGGTTAGGTGTTGTGTAGATTGTATTATTTTCCCTTATAACATGGTTATAAGGGAAAATAATAGCATTCTTAATACAGAATGCATAGTACAATAGGGCTGGAGGGGTTAAAAAAAATTAAATAATAATTTTAACTCACCTTAATCCACTTGTTCGCGCAGCCCGGCTTTTCTTCTGTCTTCTTCTTTGAGGAATAGGACCTTTGATGACGTCACTGCGCTCATCACATGGTCCATCACATGATCCATCACCATGGTGATGGATCATGTGATGAGCGCAGTGATGTCACCAAAGGTCCTTTTCCTGTGCACAGCAAAGATTAAGACAGAAGAGAAGCCGGGCTGCGCGAGCAAGTGGATTAAGAGGGGTTAAAAAATTTTTTCTTTTTTTTTAACCCCTCCAGCTCTATTTTACTAAGCATTCTGTAATAAGAATGCTATTATTTTCCCTTATAACCATGTTATAAGGGAAAATAATAAAGATCGGGTCCCCATCCTGATCGTCTCCTAGCAACTGTGCGTGAAAATCGCACAACATCCGCACTTGCTTGCGGATGCTTGCGATTTTCACGCAGCCCCATTCACGTCTATGGGGCCTGCGTTGCGTGGAAAACGCACACTATAGAGCATGCTGCGATTTTCACGCAACGCACAAGTGATGCGTGAAAATCACCGCTCATGTGCCCAGTCCCATAGAAATGAATGGGTCTGGATTCAGTGTGGGTGCAATGCGTTCACCTCACGCATTGCACCCGCACGGAAATCTCGCCCGTGTGAACTCAGCCTTAGGCCCCTTTCACACGAACCTGACGGATTGGCTCAGGATGCGTTTAGTGAAATTCGCACCATTTCGTGAGCAAGTTCAGTCAGTTTTGTCTGCAATTGCGTTCAGTGTTTAATTTTTTCCTGGACGGGTGCAATCAGTTTTGATGCGTTTTTCACGCGCAGGAAAAAAAACCTGAAGAATTGCAAACAACATCTCCTGGCGGCAACCATCAAACCATCAGTTAAAAAATGCATTGCAACTGATGCGTGAAAAACAAAGCTCATGTCCATAGACCCACTGAAATGAATGGGTCAGGATTCAGTGCGGGTGCTATGCGTTCACTTCACTCATTGCACCCGTGCGGTAGAGTCACTCGTCTGAAAGGGGCCTTAAGGGCAGATACAACTTCTCCACTTTTTTAAATCCACTCTTAGGTTTTGTTTAAAAAACTGCATTAAAACACCTGAACATTTGTCAGCACTCTAAAGGTCTTGCCGATCACCTGATGAACAAGCACTTTTTCATTGGGTTAAATAATTTACGCCAAAACCATCATTTCTGTGCAGCAGATTGTGCAGCTAGAATGAATCTGTATGGGGAGGAACGGCTACAGTCAGTGGCGTTGCTAAGGCTGGTGTCACCCGGTGCGGTAGAAAATGGTGTCACCCCCCCAGGATGAGTCACGTAGGGGACGTCCTTCAAGCTCCGCCGCGGTGCCGCTGACACCCCTTACGTCCTTCACTGAGCCTGCCGACTGACCCAAGTGGTAATGCGGGGGGGAGGGTTTGGATAATGAACAGACCGCTGACGTGGGAGGGGGGGGGGCTAAGCAGACAGATTGCCAACAGGAAGGGGGGTTGGGGGTGCTAGCAGGCAGATCAACTGGGGGGGGGTCGGATTAAAATTTTTGAGAACAGGTTCCCTACTACGGCGGGCGCGTGGCGTCGGGACACGTACACCATATATATCCAACACACATACATATAAATACACCATATACATGGTACACATACATAAATACACTATACTATACAGCAGCACATACCTCTCACATCCAGGGCCTCCCAGGTGACGTCTCCTCCGATGTAGATCTTCTCTGTCATCATCTTCTCCGTTTGGTCCAGACACTTCTTTCAGCCGCCTCGTCTCTGCAGAGTCTGACACACGGACATCTTAGTGTCCTCACTTTTCTATCATCATCCCCCAACCTGGAGTCCCCACAGTGTTATTCTGCGGCTCGCTGTGCTCCCCAATACCCCCAAATACTATCCTGAAGAAATAATAGTGCCCCCATAGTAATTGTGCTCCTCATAGTCCCACCCATAGTAATTCCCTTCTAGAGTTCCATAATTAGTAATACTGCCCCCTACACTGCCCCACATTAAGTAATATGCCCCCCCACACTGCCCCACATTAAAGGGGTTCTGCACTTTTTTTTAACTGATGATCTATCCTCTGGATAGATCATGAGCATCTGATCAGCGAGGGTCCGACGCCCGGGACCCCCGCCGCTCAGCTGTTTGAGAAGGCAGCGGCGCTATAGCAGTGCCGCGGCTTTCTCACTGTTTACCGCTGGTCCAGTGACGTCATGACTAGTATCACTGGCCTGGGCGGGGCTAAGCTCTGTTCACTTGAATAGAGCTTAGCCCCGCCCAGGCCAGTTGATACTAGTCGTGATGTCACTGGGCCAGCGGTAAACAGTGAGAAAGCCGCGGCGCTGCTATAGCGCCGCTGCCTTCTCAAACAGCTGAGCGGCGGGGGTCCCGGGCGTCGGACCCTCGCTGATCAGATGCTCATGATCTATCCAGAGGATAGATCATCAGTTAAAACAAAGTGCAGAATCCCTTTAAGTAATATGCCCCCCCACACTGCCTCACATTAAGTAATTTGCCCCCACACTGCCCTCCATTATGTAATTTCCCCCCCCCCCCCACTAAGTAATTTGCCCCCACACTGCCCTCCATTATGTAGTTTGCTGCATTTCCACTAAATGCACTTTAATGCTCCATGAGTCATAGAGCATTAAAGTGCATTTCCACCTTCTGTTCAAGCTTTAACCTGGCTGGACCTGGAGGCCAACCCCCCCCCCCCCCCCCCCCCTAAATTTAATAAATACTATAATGGGGTATTAAATGACATCATCTAAATATAAAGTCAATAAGCACTCTCTGCGCTACTTACCACACCTCCTCCTCCCTCAGGCGCGGCAGTGGCAGGTCTGACTGGCTGTGTGAGTGAGTCACTGCTGTCACGTGACTCACCACCCAATCCATTAGCTCCAGACTCGAGTCCTAGGCCTGCTGGCTGCTCCTGCAGTGCATCCGCCGCGGCGCCATTCACCAGGCAGTCACACCCCCTTCACCACGTGACGGCCGGGCAGACGTGCTTGCGAGAAGTAAGGAGAACTCCGGCGGCCGGCGGGTGACACCCCATCAGACTGGTGTCACCCGGTGCGGCCCGCACCCCCCGCACCCCCTCGCAACGCCACTGGCTACAGTAGCCATCGCACGTCTTCAAGCTGTGGAGGTGATTGCTAGAGATGAGCGAATTTCTTTAAAATTCAATTCTGCTGATTCGCAGAATTTTACCAAAAATTTGCTTTGTGACAAATTACATTTTTTTGTAAGTAGCGGGTGCAATGACAGGGAGCTGGCATAGTGCCGCCCCTATCATTGTACCCCTCAGATGCTGCGTTCATACATGACCGCGGCATCTGAGTGTAAAATAAACAATAAGAAATTTTTTTTATCAAACTTACCGCCTCCATTTGCTAGTGACGGGCCGGCCGCCGCCATATTGCTTGAAGATCTCGGCTGAAATCCTGTGCAGCACAAGATTACGTCATCATGCCGGCGTGATGAGGCAATCTCGCGCCGCACGGGATTTCGGCAGAGATCTTCAAGCAAGATGGAGGCTGGCAGCCCGTCGCAAGCAAATGAATGAGGTAAGTTTGAATTTTTTTGTTTTTTATACTATTTCAGGTAAAATTGATTCGCTGACACGAAGCACGGGGAAATTCGGCTTCTAGGTAAATCGAATTTATCCGCAAATTCGGATCTAATTCCACTTTGTGGGATTCGATTCATTCATCTCTAGTGATTGCTACATGTAAATACAGCTCTCACCTTCTCTGCTGAGCAGGCAATTATCGGGAAGGAATGGTTCCTTGTAGAACATTGCTTGCCCCGTTGGCACGTGTAAATGCACCATTAGATTGCTGCTAGGGAGACTTATTCATTTTACTCATTTATATAGTACTTTTCAGACATCATCATCACCCACTGGGGCTCACAATCTAGATTCCCCATCAGCAAACACCGAGAGAACATACAGATGTGTTTGGTTGGATTTGAACCTAAGACCTCAGAGCTGCCAGGCACCAGCACCGACCACTGAGCAACCTTGCTAACGAATTGCTGGATCAGTGGCTGCAGCAAAAGTTAGAACATTGCTAAAGAGTTTTTACACACTGTTTCTAGAAAAAATAAATCACCTAATAAGGTATATTACAATATTGCTTTACACCTCTGTCCCTATACAATATAAAAAAATATAAACTGAAATTACTGTAATGTAATCTATTCATCTCCATTACTGTTTATCATTGCTTAAAACATGCGATATCCTTTACGCCCAATATCTGCACTGTAGAACGGGGGTTCGGTTTGTTTCGTCTGTCCATCTTATGCTTTAAATTATAGAACTAAATATAAAGCTTATGAAAAATGACTGAAGCCAGTCACCACATGATGTTGAGTGCATTAACTAGTGATGGAATGATTAATATCTGACTTTTCTAACTGGAAATCTGCAGAATGGCAACTGATATATTACAGAATTAACGTAAATTTGCAAATAAGGTAAGTATCAGTAGAGCAGGGAAGAAGCTAGGCTTTCTTTCAGCTTGGGTAAAGATTCAGCTTGGTGCCGTCCCACATACATATCCCTATCTAGTGATCCTGCCCACACTAACATGCCAAGTGAGTCGGCTACCAGTGTAATGACATGCCCCACCACAGCTCCTGCCATATCAACTCAGCACTGCAGGGCTCCAGACTAAAAAAAATATCAAGGAGCCATTGGCTCCTAACCTGAAAAATTTAGGAGCTAAATTTAAATTTTTAGTCGCCAAGTTTAAAATACATATAATTACGGTATAATGAAAAAAAAAACCACACATGTCTTACCTAGGGTTGTCACGATACCAAAGTTTTGACTCGATTTCGATACCATAAAAAAGTATTGCGATACTCGATACCACGTGAAAAAAATAAAACACCAAAAAAGCCAAGTGCATTCCAGATTTTATGGAACGTCTGGACCATAATAGAACAGTCCTAACCCAATTTTTGTCGGGACAAGGTGACTAAAAAATATTTTAAAGGTTCGCACTTTTTCGGGCGTGGCGATATGTATTTTTTTTATTGTTTATATATTTTAGATGTAAAATTGGGCAAGGGGGTGATTTAAACTTAATATTTTGGTGTTTGTTTTTTTTTTTTTTTTTTTACTTTTTATTTAATAACTATTTCCCCCCTTAGGGGCTAGAACCTGGGATCTTTCATCCCTTGTCCTATTCACCCTGATAGAGCTGAATAGGATCTTACACTGTCCCTGCTGCTTTGTGCTTTGCGCACATAGCAGCAGGGAGATTACCGCACCTGAGGGGTTAATAGCGGCGGATCGCAGCGCACAGTCAAAAAGGCCGGGTATGGGATATGGCCGGCAGCCTGCGTTTGTATTAAGCATAAATGATATTCATTGGTGGCACAGTGCACCGAACCCCCCCCCAACCCCAGTATTATAAATCAGAATCATTGGTTGCGCAGTGCGGCCCCAACCCCCCCCCCCCCCCCAAAGTATTATAATCATTGGTGGTGCAGTGGCCACAGCCCCTCCCCTCCTCCTCCCTGCTATCAGCCCACAGCGGCAGCAGCGGCACAGGGGGGGGGGACTGCCTCCTTCTCCCCGGTGCTGTGTTGAGAAGAACATGGCCTCGCTGACAGCAGCGCGTGCCATGTCAGTTTGTGAAAGCGGCAGAGCAGCGGAGGGTCTAGGCCCAAATGGCCACAAGACTGTCGCCATTTAGCAATTCTAGGTCGCATTTGCGACCATTTTGGTCGCCATCTGGAGCCCTGAACTGTACAAGAACATTCATGAGTCCATGTCCAGACTTCACAATCTACCATATAACTGAAATGTAGGTAGGAAGAAGGGGGTCACCGGACACTTTTCTTACTCCCAACAGCAAATGTCAGGATTCCACCATACACATGACTTTTAGCACACGCTACTTAGGGCAGGGACAATTTCTATAGGAAAAATTGTTTTCCAAAAATTGCAGTTTTACACTCCTTCCATTTGAATACCATATATAAGCCCCTTGACCAGGCCAATCACGTGCCCCTGAACTGTGGGTAATATCTCCTTTACTTTTTTTACACTAATAAAAGTTGAGTTTTCAATACTACGTATTGCTATGAGCATAAGGTTGGCAAGCCGGATTCACTGTGTCCTCAGCAATTGTGCTGTTTCCTAATTTCACAAACCATGTGATTTATTCCATATAATTTCCCAAGGAGCTGACATGATCAACCATTGCATGTGTTGGCAAAGTCAGCATCACGAAAACAGCATAAACTAACGTAACTTACTGGCACTAAACAGATTTGTTGTACAACTGGCCAGAAGGGCATTTAAATATCCTCCAAATCTAAAGACCAAATCTTACACATAGAACGGTTATCTAGAAATCCTGACACTTGACACAGTTATTGTGGGGGCAGACATTTTTCTGGACTGCCAGTAACTCTGTTACTTAAATAGGTTGTCTGGTTTCATGACATTGATGGCCTATCCTTAGTACAAGTCATCAGTATCAAGCAAGTTTACCCATCAGCTGTTTGAAGGGTCCGCAGCATTTGTGCAAGTGCAGAACACCAGAACATTGCACTTGCAAACTGTTCTTGTAATATTATTTAATGTGTTAATGCATTGCAATGTACCAGCATATGGGAAGGAATAATGCAAGTCACCCGTACATACTAAATGGTAAAACACTCGGTAACACTGGCATGGAAAAGGATCTAGGAATTTTAATAAACAGCAAACTAAGCTGCAAAAACCAGTGTCAGGCAGCTGCTGCCAAGGCCAATAAGATAATGGGTTGCATCAGAAGGGGCATAGATGCCCGTGATAAGAACATAGTCCTACCACTTTACAAATCGCTAGTCAGACCACACATGGAGTACTGTGTACAGTTCTGGGCTCCTGTGAACAAGGCAGAGATAGCAGAGCTGGAGAAGGTCCAGAGGAGGGCAACTAAAGTAATAACTGGAATGGGGCAACTACAGTACCCTGAAAGATTATCAACATTAGGGTTATTCATGTTAGAAAAAAGACGACTGAGGGGAGACCCAATTACTATGTATAAATATATCAGGGGTCAGTACAGAGATCTCTCCCATCATCTATTTATCCCCCGGACTGTGACTGTGACGAGGGGACATCCTCTGCGTCTGGAGGAAAGAAGGTTTGTACACAAACATAGAAGAGGATTCTTTACGGTAAGAGCAGTGAGACTATGGAACTCTCTGCCTGAGGAGGAGGTGATGGTGAGTACAATAAAGGAATTCAAGAGTGGCCTGGATGTGTTTCTGGAGCGTAATAATATTACAGGCTATAGCTACTAGAGATGGGTCATTGATCCAGGGAGTTATTCTGATCGCCTGATTGGAGTCGGGAAGGAATTTTTTATTCCCCTAAAGTGGGGAAAATCAGCTTCTACCTCACAGGTTTTTTTTTTTTGCCTTCCTCTGGATCAACTTGCAGGATAACAGGCCGAACTGGATGGACAAATGTCTTTTTTCGGCCCTATGTACTATGTTACTATATTACTATGTTACTATGTTATATCTATGTGTGAATTAGTTGGGGTTAGAGTACTTTCACACTAGCGTTTTTCTTTTCCGGCGCTGAGTTCCGTCCTAGGGGCTCAAATCCGGAAAAGAACTGATCAGTTTTATCCTAATGCATTCTGAATGGAGAGTAATCCGTTCAGGATGCATCAGGATGTCTTCAGTTCAGTCTTTTTGACTGATCAGGCTTTTCAAAAAAACGTAGCATGTTGTTTTTTTTACCTCCGGCCAAATATCCTGAACACTTTGACTGAACGCTGGATCCGGTCTTTTTCCCATTGACTTGCATTAACGCAGATCCGGCTTTTGCATGTTAAACCCGAAAAATGTGAAAAAAAAGTTAAAGTCCATAATTGGCGGATCCGTTTTTTCCAATGCATTTTTTCATTGTGATCAAAATCCTGATCAGGATTTAAATGTAATCCGTTTTCACACGTTTTTCCGGATCCGGCGGGCAGTTCCGGTGTCGGAATTGAACGCCGGATTAAAACAACGCTAGTGTGAAAGTAGCCTAAACAATCCTGACTCTGCCCCTGTAGGAAGTTAGGTGTTGGATTTAGATCCGTCCCTAGCTCAGTTAGTTGTGTTCTAGTGAAGGAAGTGAGAGGAATCTAAATGTGCCCACTCCTCAGAGTACTAGGTGCCTCACAGTACTCTAGGAAAAAGGCAGAACTAGAAGGTCCAGAATCTGCATGGTTGAGCATTGGAGTCAGTCAGTAAGGTTTTTATTGTTGAAGGGCTCATGTCCACAAACGTGTTTTGGGTCTGTATCCATTCCGCATTTCTTGCGGGTCGGATGCAGACCCATTCCCTTCAATGGGGCCACAAAAGATGTGGAAAGCACACCATGTGATCTCTGTATCCATGTCCGTTCCACGACCTTGGAAAAAATAAATAAAACATGCCCTATCCTTCTCCGTTTTACAGTCAAGAATATGACAGTTCTATAGAGGGCAGAACATCCCATTCTGCAAAATACGGAACACACATGGCCGCTATCAGTGTAGAACCGCAATTTGCAGATTGTAAATATGGCAACAGCCGTGTGCATGAGCCCTAAGGCTGATAGAGACTTTACTGCAGTGAAGGGACGTTGGTAAATATACTTCATACTTGCACACTGTCTGGCTCACCATATTTTAATCCTGTACTCCTCACCTGGGAATTATTGCCAGCCTTAGAATCTGCACACAGAGACTTTGGAAAGATAGCAAAAAGCAGTACTACAATTCTCATTCTGGCCTATATCCATACATTGCACCTACATCTCCTGCATTGCACCTGTACAGCACTCATAACACCAAGGGCACCCCAACTATCATCAGACAGGAGCCCCAATATCAGAGTGTGCCCCAAGGGAAGAAAGTGTGTGCCCTGTTATCATTGCCACTGTGAATAATTATTGCAGCCAGAGCAATTATCACTCCCATCCTCTGCTCCTCTGTGGCTTGCAGCACAAGCATTGCACCCTCTTCAATGTTTACCTGCATATCATCTAGATTGTGGCAGCAGTGCAGTGTAATTACAGCTGTGTCCCATTCAAGTGAATAGGGATGGAAACTAATTACACTGCGCCGCCACTACAAACTAGATGGTATGCAGGTAAACACTGAAGAGGACACAGTGCTGACATGAGCACTGCAGCCCCATCAAACAGCTGGTCGGTAGACTTGATGGGAGTCTGACCCCCATTGATCTGATATTAATAACCTATCCTGAGGATAGGGTATCAATATCATGAAACCAGCAACCACTTTAAACCAAACACCACTATAGTCATCCTCTCCAAAATGGTTCCTTGAAGGGAACCATAGATGGCATTTATGTAAAAAAAAAAATGTAAAGAATTTAACCATCAGGTTTACTAGCCCTTTAAGAGACTTTGTGATAAGCATCCTTGGGCAAGATCTTGGCCAAGATTTTGAATGGATTTCTGATAATCCTCATTTTATTAAATATAATCTTATGTTCTTCTGTTTTCATTTACAAGGATCACTCAGCAACAAACTTAAAAGAGTATTTTAGGAACAAGTTACCTCTTATCCATTGGATAGGAAATAACTGTCAGATCGGTGGGTGTCTGACCATGGTGACCTCTACCAATCATGAGAACAGAGGTCCAGTGTCCCTCTGCATGAATGGCAAGATGGTCAAGCATGCATGCTGCCACTCAATCTCTACGGAACTGCTGTAGATTACAGCGCTCGGCTTCAGGATAGATATCAATTTCGGACTGGTGGACTTCCAACTCTTAGCACCCCTAGCTGATTCAGCTATTTGAAGGGGCTGCTGTGTTCTCTTCATTGTTTACCTGGATGACGTCTACATTGTAACGGTGGTGAAAGGTAATTACAACTGTTCTTTTTACCAATATAATATTGATGACCTATCCTGAGGATAGGGCATCAGCATCACTAAACCAAAATATCCCTTTAAAGGGGTTATCCAGGAATTGATTTTAATGGTCGATCGTCGGACAGGTCATCAATATCACATCAGCGGGGGTCTGAGTCCTGGCACCCCCACCAATTAGCGGTTGTCACTTGAATGGGACTGAGCTGCACCTAGGCCACATGACCGATATAAGGTGACCTACAGCTGATTGGTGGGAGTCTGACATCTGGGACCCCGGCCTATCTGATGTTGATGACCTATCTTGAGGATACAGTGCTGCCCATAATTATTCATACCCCTGGCAAATTTTGACTTAGGCCCCTTTCACACGGGCGAGTATTCCGCGCGGATGCGATGCGTGAGTTGAACGCATTGCACCCGCACTTAATACCGACCCACTCATTTCTATGGGGCTGCTCACATGAGCGGTGATTTTTACGCATCACTTGTGCGTTGTGTGAAAATCGCAGCATGCTCTATATTCTGCGTTTTTCACGCAACGCAGGCCCCATAGAAGTGAAGGGGGTTGTGTGAAAATCGCAAGCATCCGCAAGCAAGTGCGGATGCGGTGCGATTTTCAAGCACGGTTGCTAGGAGACGATCGGGATGGAGACCCGATCATTATTATTTCCCCTTATAACATGGTTATAAGGGAAAATAATAGCATTCTGAATACAGAATGCAAAGTAAAATAGTGCTGGAAGGGTTAAAAAAAAAATAATAATAATAATAATTTAACTCACCTTACTCCACTTGATAGCGCAGCCCGGCATCTCCTTTTTTCTTCTTTCTTCAGGACCTGGGTAAAGGACCTGTGGTGACGTCACTCCGGTTGTCACATGGTCCATCACATGATTCATCACCATGGTAAAAGATCATGTGATGGGTGGCTTGCCGCGGACAGGAAGAGACGTGTGGTGAGGGAGCTCTGTCCACTTGACCCTGCATCCACCACCATCCTGTCAGGAAACTGCCCTATACTGCCACAAATCCCTCATTTTGGAAGGCTTTAACCTGCCAGCTGCGATTTGACCCTACCTGGAGCTCTCTAGGTGCCGGTGAACCGGAGATGTGATCGGGGCCTAGTTAACAGGCGGCACCCGGTTCTAACACACAGGCCGGGACATAGATTTTACATACCTCCCAGCGAATAACTACAGGGAGAGGTAAAGACCGGAGCTTCCCTGGATGGGATCCCGCTGCAAATAAGAAGCCTGCGCAGTGTGGAGTGAGAGTCCCGTTGTGCCGAACGTTAGCAGCGCGTGGCAGAGCCGCCTGAAGTACGGCGCCATCTTAACAGGGAGCATCTCCGGTGGAGGATTAGAGACCTACTCTGCATTGATCGGAGCTGAGGCCCTCTGTGGTGAAAGGAGGCCTGCTGTTCATTGCCCCTCAGGCTTTGCATATTGAAGGTACTGTGTCTTTTCAATTCATACTAGAGGACCCAGCGCCATTAAAGGTGAAGTGCCACTAGCACATAAAGCATCTGGTCTCCCCAGTTATCTCTGGATCGATTTACTGTGAGGACTGAGTCCTAATGTTTTCAAATGTCCCTCCTTTTACCTGTTGAGAGGGGGTCTATCTATCCTACGTATTAGAGCCATAGGCTCAATGTTTTCAGATCATTAATTATGATCTATCCTGTCTGGACACCTTTATAGCTTATGTGAGGAAATGCTGCACGCAAAGGCATAGCATCTTTAAGTGATTTCTCCAGCTTCTAAAGGACTTAAACCACCTATCTTGCAATGGTTAAATACGGCCAACCTGTTTCTAGGGATCCTAACATGCCTCAGAAAACTCCGCATGGCAAAGGCAATATAGAGAAATTTATTACAAAAGCGTCTGCAAATGCTGAAACATCTGCTCATGTGAATCAACCTTTATCCTTAAGTGACACACTGCAGGATGAACCACAAGCTGCAGCACAGACGGATCTCCCTTTATCAAGGGACTTTTTTCAGCAAACCCTTACCAATGCTCTGTCGCCTCTAGCACAGAATTTACAAGAAATTAAACAAGACCTACGCCATATTGGTCACCGTGTGGATAGTTTAGAGGACACCACAGCAGAACTCTGCAATCATTCCAGAGAAGTTGCCACTCATTTTCAAACATGTCAAGATCATCTGAACCAGATATACATCCAAATGGAGGACCAAGATAATCGTAATAGGCGCAATAATTTAAGAATCCGTGGCCTTCCTGAAACGTATACTGCAGAATCTCTACTTTCAACGGTGAAACAGATTGCCATATCTTTATTAGGAGACCACTACCCCTTCTCCATTGAAATTGAGAGAGCACACAGAGCACTAAGACCAAGACCTAACCCTAATGATCCCCCCAGGGACATTATTTGTAGATTTCTGGACTTCAGAGTCAAGGAAGATATGCTGGGGAAGGCTAGGGTATCCCCCTCTTGGTCTTTTGAAGATCACCAACTTGTGCTATTCCAAGACCTTGCCCCTATAACTCTGCACAAAAGGAAACAACTGAAACCTCTCACAGATTTGCTGCGAAATAGGAAAATATTATACCGCTGGATGTTCCCGTTTGGACTCTCTACCACGGTGGCGGGGAAAAGATTCTCTATCCGTCGATATGAGGACCTTACGGAACTTTTATCAGCACTGGGAGACCCCATGATCTCCATTGAAGATTGGTGCAGTGTCCAAAATCTACAGGCTTTTCCAGTAATACCAGCCCCGATCCCGTGGTCCATTGCACAAGCTGGCAGGCATGGGAAAAGTAATAAAAGAAAGAATGATCGGTTGTCCCCTAAACAACCCGATGAGGAGATAACATGAATATTTTCTAATATAAAAATTTTCTTATGATGTGGGAACTCTCACGTATCCTAAACTGGGACATCTACGTCCTTCTATTCTATATTCGATCTTTCATTAACCCTTACATAAACTGCCTAATATTCCTTCTTTTCTGTCTATAAAGTGGGCTGGAATGGGTAACACTTCTACTGTTGTAGTTGCTATGCCAAATCTATTATCTTTTCTGAATACTCTAACCTCAAAATCACTTATGGTTCTTATAAACTAAGGTGATCCTGTCAGGATCTTTCTGTTTAATTTGAAAACCTTTGCGCTCCTGAAAACTCATGGGCGCTTTCCTTTGGTTTTTGTACCAATATAGGCATGTTTGCCTAGTTTCACTTTGTGATCTCGTTAACTTCTGTTGTTTCTTCCAGAATCAATGTGATCCCGAATCTGCTGTGTCCGTCTCGCCGTCTGAAATCCGCCGTTCTCTCCAGTTTAACGCTAAGTACTCACTTGTCCCCACAAACCCACAATGGTACTACACCTAATGTCTATAAATGTAAAGGGGCTAAATTCCCCCTACAAGCGCTCTGCACTGTGGAATGATGCGAATAAGACTAAGTGTGATATAGTGCTAGCTCAAGAAACTCATTTGCTGACCAAAGATGTTGGTAAGTGTTCAAATAGGCACTACCCGCATCTTTATTTTGTATCAGCAGAAGCTAAAAAAGCTGGGGTTCTTATAGGAGTTAGGCGTTCGGTCCAATTTAAAGCACATCAAACTATTATTGATCAGGCGGGACGATATATTATTCTCCTTTGCTCTATCAATCATGCTGAATACACCATAGCTAATGTCTATGTACCTAATTCTCACCAAATTTCTTTCCTTACGAGGTTCTTTAAGAAGTTGCTGAATTTTGCCAGGGGTTCCATCATTCTAGGAGGGGATTTTAACCTGCCCATTGATCCTTTGATGGATTGTTCCAAGAAAACGGGGGGTCATCGGCCTGCGTTGGGTAAGCTTCTCAAAACTACTCCCCTACATGATATATGGAGGTACCAACATGCGACAGAAAGGGATTATACCTTTATGTCCCAGGTTCATATCTCCCAATCTAGAATCGACTATTTCCTTATTTCCAAAGACCTTCTTCATAAAACCTCTCACACAGCAATAGGTAATATTGCATGGTCTGATCATGCTCCAATCTACCTACACATCTCAGATAATTATCCTAATCCTAACCCACCGCTTTGGCGCCTTAACTCATTTTTGTTGAGGGATGAGAATCGGCACCAAATATTCTCTAAAGCTTTGGACGAATATTTTGTTCTTAATGACACGCCAGATATTAGTGTCTCCACATTATGGTGCGCCCATAAAAGTTTCATGAGAGGCCTTTTCATTCAGACTGCGTCCAAACTTAAAAAGCAAAGAGATAAACGGATGCAAGATATTTTAGCTCAAATAGTGGAGGCAGAAATGCGATTTAAGGAGACACCTACAGATACACTATCAGCCCAAATCACAGACTTGCGCTTTCAATTACGCTCTCTCTTGCTTTGCAAATTTGAAAAGGCCCTAACCAGGTCAAAGGCAAAATGGTATCACTTAGGAGATAGAGCCGGAGCTATGCTAGCCCGCAGGCTGAAAAAAAGGGAAGTAGCCTCCCGTATAGACTCAATGAAGCAAAATAATGGAAAGATGACTACACACCCGATTGATATTGCGGATGCGTTTGCGGATTACTATAGTTCCCTTTATAATTTGAAAAATGACGATGGCACCCTACAACCTACCTCACATACCATACAGAATTTCTTAAAATCAGTATCTCTCCCAAGTATTGCCTCCCAAGATTTGGAATTACTCAATGCCCCCTTTTCAGAACGAGAAGTAGATATAGCTATTAAATCATTAAAACTGCACAAAGCTCCAGGCCCAGATGGCTTTTCGGGGGACTATTATAAATCCTTTAAAGTAAACTTGTTACCATACATTACGCGGCTTTTTAATACATTTCTGCTTCCGGGTGCTATACCCAAAGAGATGTTATGTGCTATTATCACAACAATCCCTAAACCAGGGAAACCTCATGATACTCCAGCAAATTTCCGACCCATATCTTTATTAAATAATGACTTAAAATTATTCTCTAAACTACTGGCCCTAAGGTTACAGCCCCTTCTTCCTAAATTAGTGTCCACTGACCAAGTTGGTTTCATCCCTGGCCGCCAATGTAGGGATGGAACTCGTAGAGTAATTGATCTGCTTCAAATAGCGGATTCCTCCAGTGCACCCACAATATTTATATCGCTTGACGCTGAAAAAGCTTTCGATAGGGTGCACTGGGGGTTTCTGACGGAGGTGTTAAATCATTTTGGGTTCCGGGGACCTATTCTATCGGCTATCTTAAATCTATATTCTCTGCCATCAGCTCGAGTTTTAGCATCTGGCTTTTATTCCAAAAGCTTTGATATAACGAACGGTACCAGACAAGGCTGCCCGTTGTCACCGTTGGTTTTTGCGCTAGTGATGGAGCCCCTGGCAGAAAGAATCCGCTTGGACCCAGGTATTTTAGGTATACATGTGGGTAATGCATCACACAAAATAGGATTATACGCAGATGATGTCCTGTTATCACTTACGAACCCAGAGATATCTCTCCCAAACGTTATGGAAGTCTTAAATGAATATGCTCAAGCCTCCTTCTATAAACTTAATGTTACAAAATCGCATATTCTCCCATTTGCGATCCAAGAACCCCTCAAAAGGGAAATTCTGGTGAGGGCTCCATTTCAGTGGGCAGAGGATGGCATAGTTTACCTGGGCATACTATTAACACCTCGTATACAAAATTTGGTGAGAAGCAATCTCGACTCCCTGAGAAAAGAATTACTAACAGACTATGCCGAGTATTCTAAACTGTTTATGTCATGGCTGGCCAGAATTAATGCGGTCAAAATGATGATTCTTCCTAAGATCCTCTATAAACTTAGATGTATTCCTCTTATCATTCCACAAAAAATATTAAAAATATTGCAGTCGGACCTTATAAAATTTATATGGGGTAACAAAGCACCTAGGGTGGACCGTCGAGCCCTATACCCAAAACTGAGAGAAGGGGGCCTTGGAGTCCCGGACCTCATTCGTTATTATAAGGCGAACCTCATTGAGCAGACTAAAGAGTGGTGGGCGCCTTCCTCGCTACAGAGATGGCATGAAT
Source organism: Bufo bufo (assembly GCF_905171765.1). Lineage (NCBI taxonomy): Eukaryota > Metazoa > Chordata > Amphibia > Anura > Bufonidae > Bufo > Bufo bufo. The sequence goes on from NC_053396.1 coordinate 162,487,571, forward strand.
TAGAATCCACCTACACAAAACTGGGTTCTCTCCCAGGCTTTCTTGCCGCCCTTTCCCTAGAAGCGCCTAAATCTACACCCCCTCTCTTGACTATGCAAGCGGCAGTTTGGACCTGGTCCAATTATATAGAGAAAGGGTTGCTTTTCACACCTAAGAGATCTGAGATCCCACTGGTTGCGCTTACATATGGGGTCCCTGATCTCTCCTTAGATAAATGGGAGAAGGCAGGTATCACACGTCTGGATCAGTTGTATGAAGGTGATACTATGAAAACATTTGAGACCTTACATCAGAATTATGGTATACCTAACACTTGTTTTTATCAGTACCTACAAGTTAGGCATATGCTGCACAGAACGAGACTTCCCACTATTTCAATGAATGAAACGACCCCTTTTGGTAAATACTTTACTGGTACGACAGGTCAGGGGAAAGGCCTTGCTACTGCATATCATGCACTTGACCCTACTTTAGAAACAAAGCTTAACTTTATGGTGAAATGGGAAGAAGAATTTGAAAGCTCTTGGTCGGTCGGGGAGTGGAGGGATGCTTTCCACTGGACGATAGCTACTGCCAAATGTATTAATCACATTGAACAAAATAGGAAAATACAACTTAGATGGTACTTGACGCCGGCCCGCATAGCACACACGGATCCTGAATATAGTTCAAACTGCTGGAGGAATTGTGGGGAAAAGGGAAGCTTATCACATATGTGGTGGTCATGCCCTATTATTCTCCCTTTTTGGAGGAAGATTTTTGACCTTATCTCGACAGTGGCGGGCTTCCAGATCCCCCTCGACCCTCCATTAGCTGTGTTATCCATCGGAATAGGAGATTTACCTCACTCCCATAGACCGGTTATGATGGGCATTCTCTCAGCTGCAAGGAAGCTTATTGCAACCTCATGGAAGCTGCCCATTACTCCTCAGGTGCCTGATGTGATCTCACTAGTTAACCAGTATATGCAACATGAATATATATATGCAGATTCTTACTCTGAACGCTTAAGGGCTCACAAAAGATGGGAATTGTGGAGCTCATGCCCGTTTGCAGTTAAGATTCACTCTGTAGCTCTGTAGGGACTAATACTGTGGTATACATACATGGCGGGAGAGAGCGGTGGATGGAGGACGGTGGATGGATTACGGTATAGGGTAAGCATATATAGCGGTACACTAAAGTATAGAATAAAATATATCTTAGAAATGGATCACAAGTTCTGGATTCAATCTATTAGTCTTGTTCTTGAATTGACTATGTTACAATTTGTTGTATATGTCATCAATATGCTTAACATATATTAAGTGATAGTTGCTGGATTATACAAGTGACATTTATCAGCTGGTATTCTTTTGTTGGCTTAAATATGTAACATCACAATATAAATGTCAAAGTTGTACTTGCAAATCTTAACATTGTTCTGGCTTATGCAAATGACATATTTACTGTCTGATTTTCTTATGTTGAAAAATCAATAAAAATTGAAAGTTTAAAAAAAAAAGATCATGTGATGGATCATGTGATGACCGGAGTGACGTCACCACAGGTCCTTTACCCAGGTCCTGAAGAAAGAATACAGAAGGAGATGTCGGGCTGCGCTATCAAGTGGACTAAGGTGAGTTAAATTATTATTATTATAATTTTTTCAACCCCTCCAGCGCTATTTTACTTTGCATTCTGTATTCAGGATGCTATTATTTTCCCTTATAACCATGTTATAAGGGGAAATAATACAATCTACAGAACACCGATCCTAAGCCCGAACTTCTGTGAAGAAGTTCGGGTTTGGGTACCAAACATGCGTGATTTTTCTCACGCGAGTGCAAAACGCATTACAATGTTTTGCACTCGTGCTGAAAAATCGCGGGTGTTCCCGCAACGCACCCGCACATTTTCCCGCAACGCCCGTGTGAAAGGGGCCTTAAAGTTACTTTTATTCAACCTGCAAGTCATTTTTTGATGGGAAATGACATAGGTGTCTCCCAAAAGATAATAAGACGATGTACAAGAGGCATTATTGTGGGGAAAAATAAACATTTCTCAGCTTTTATTTACATTTGAGCAAAAAGTGTCCAGTCCAAAATTATTCATACCCTTCACAAACCTTCACAGTCTGGGGGAAAATCAAAAGTTCTATATCAGTCCAAATAGTCCAAGCTATTCTAAAGCATCCTAATTACCCTGATTAATTGGGAACAGCTGTTTGAATCAACCCAACAGGTGAAAAACAGCAGCTCTCTGCAGTTGGTTTGTGGACAGTCATGGCTAAGACAAAAGATCTCAGTGAGGACCTGCAGCTGCGCATTGTGGCTGCTCACAAGTCAGGAAAAGGCTACAAGGCCATTTCTAAATGTTTTCAAGTTCCAGTGGCTACAGTGCAAAGTATTATTAAAAAATACAAGATGTTACGCACTGTGGAAAATCTCAGAGGACATGGTTGGAAGCCAAAAGTGACACCTGTGCTGGCCAGGAGGATAGTTAGAGAGGTGAAAAAGAATCCAAGGATCACCACCAAGGCCATCCTTGTGAATCTGGGCTCTGCTGGCAGGACCGGACTGGCCTGTCGGGATACCGGGAAATTTCCCTTTAGGCCGGCAGGCAGGGCACAGCAGGAGATGAACGCTTCCATTATGGAAGCGCTCATGTCCATAGTCATCTGTATTGCCGTCCTCAGGACGGCGATACAGATGTCTATGCTACGGCAGGGGAGGGAGAGGTGTGTCCCCTCCTGTTCCTCTGATAGGCTGCCAGCACTAGGCCGGCAGCCTATCAGAGGCCGGTGCAGGCCGCGCAATGAGGTAATCCCGCCGCCTGAGCCGTATAGCGAGGGACACAGGCCGGAAGAGGCCTGCATCGCATCGCTTGAGGTAAGTATAAGTGTTTATTTTTATTTTTTTATATAGGTACAATACTGGATCATGATGGGGGGGCTACTGGAACATGATAAGGGGGGGCTACTGGCACATAAGGACGACTACTGGCGCATAAGGGGGGCTACTGGCACATGATGTGGGGACTACTGGCACATGATAAGGGGGGCTGCTGGCACATGGGGGGGCTATTGGCACATGATAAGGGGGCTACTGGCACATGATAAGGGGGCTACTGGCACATGATAAGGGGCGGCTACTGGCACATAAGGGGGCTACTGGAACATGATAAGGGGGGCTACTGGCACATAAGGGGGGCTACTGGCACATAAGGACGACTACTGGCACATAAGGAAGGCTACTGGCACATGATGGGGGCTGCTGGCACATGGGGGGGCTATTGGCACATGATAAGGGGGCTACTGGCACATAAGGGGGCTACTGGCACATGATATGGAGTCTACTGGCACATAAGGGGGGCTACTGGCACATAAGGGGGGCTGCTGGCACATAAGGGGGGCTATTGGCACATGATAAGGGGGCTACTTGCACATAAGGGGGCTACTGGCACATGATAAGGGGAGCTACTGGCACATGATAAGGGGCTGCTAGGGGGGGGCATTATGGTGGGCTTTATTACTCCCCCATGGTATGACCCCCTAGTAGCAGCACCAGCCTCTCCCTGCTCTGCTATCCCTCGACCCCTTCTCCAAATCCTTATTATGAAATCTTTATAATTAGGATAAAGCACAACATCAGCTCCACCGAGCCCCCGGCCAAAGTGTTGAAGTGGCGTCCGAGATCCCCAGGGGCCAAGCCAAGTAATTGTAAGTTTTCATGTGAAATATGTTTGTTTGTAGTTGTTCTTTATTATTGATTTTACATTGCAGATTTTTTATTTTTTTTGCAGCATATGGGTAAAATTTTTAAATATTTTTATTATTTGGTCGAAAGGCTCATTGGGGGGGAGGGGGTATTGTAACAGGACTGCCGTAGAATATCTAAAATAGCTGTTCAAGTAAAATGTTGCATGCAACAATCATTAAATAGGTGGCGACACGTGTTTTAAAATAAATGCTTCAATAACTAAACTTTCCCTTTAAGTACAAGGATAAGGTGTATTGTGCAACAATTTATTACTTTTAATGCCTGTTAGGGCTAGATTACACCTATTAATCCTGTACCTACCAATAGCTAAGACATAACTTTTAATTGATACTGCTGCTAATACTTAAATAAGTGACTAACTAAACTAAATGGTTAAAACTTCCAGCGCCCCGCTGGCCTTTCAATATCAGTTTAAAGTGCACTGTCAGGATGTCACCTGACCAGGGTTGTATGCTACTGTGTGATTCCACACTAGTGTCTAACTGGCTGCGCGCTGCCAGTGTAGCTTGTGGACACTGTGTGACTACTAAACACAGTAGTAAGAGGCTTCAGCGGTATGCTGAGTTAAAATTAGAGGCTCACACTGCCCCCCGACATGTTTCGCCGTGTACCGGCGTCTTCAGGGGTAAGGGCAGAGTGTGAGCGTTTCCGCTCGCGGCTGGTTTATAAGACCTTTGTTTGTTACGTGTTTCCTGTGTGTATTACTGTGGGGCGTGAGTTGGAGACCAGGACTTAGGCTGTGATAGGACGCTCTGCGGGGCTCCACCCCCTGACGTAATTGAGGATCCAGAAATGAGGCGGTGATAGGACGCGCTGCAGGGCTCCACCCCCTAACGTAAGGAACCTCCCATTCATGTCCTCCTAGTTCGCTCACGTCATGGGATTACACTGCGCATATCCTGTACACTTAGAAATTTTTCAGACAGGTTTCTCCTGCGCATGTCTGCCGACTTAGTTCCCGGCCGCTCCGATTCAGGTTATGATGCTTCTTTACAGCGCATGCCCGTGGACTTCAATATTAGCACCATCGGGTCACTCTGTCATGGTATGGCAGTGTGAGCCTCTAATTTTAACTCAGCATACCGCTGAAGCCTCTTACTACTGTGTTTAGTAGTCACACAGTGTCCACAAGCTACACTGGCAGCGCGCAGCCAGTTAGACACTAGTGTGGAATCACACAGTAGCATACAACCCTGGTCAGGTGACATCCTGACAGTGCACTTTAAACTGATATTGAAAGGCCAGGGGGGCGCTGGAAGTTTTAACCATTTAGTTTAGTTAGTCACTTATTTAAGTATTAGCAGCAGTATCAATTAAAAGTTATGTCTTAGCTATTGGTAGGTACAGGATTAATAGGTGTAATCTAGCCCTAACAGGCATTAAAAGTAATAAATTGTTAAAATAAATGCTTTCTCCTATTATAAACAAGTAAATAATGACGCAATGCTGTGGGGCTGGTATGCAACTTTTTCCAGGGCTGTTTCTTATCCCCAGTCCGACCCTGTCTGCTGGTGGCAATGTATCAAGGCAGACAATCCAATGGACATTGCACACTGCTGGGTTCCATGGATACAGACCAAGGAGGACACCACTTCTCCAGATAAGGCTACTTTCACACTAGCGTTCTGCTGTCCGCTCGTGAGCTCCGTTTGAAGGGGCTCACGAGCGGAGCAGAACGCTTCCGTCCAGCCCTGATGCAGTCTGAATGGATGCGGATCCGCTCAGACTGCATCAGTCTGGCGGCGTTCAGCCTCCGCTCCGCTCGCCTCCGCACGGCCAGGCGGACAGCTGAACGCTGCTTGCAGCGTTCGGGTGTCCGCCTGGCCGTGCGGAGGCGTGCGGATCCGTCCAGACTTACAATGTAAGTCAATGGGAACGGATCCGCTTGAAGATGACACCATATGGCTCAATCTTCAAGCGGATCCGTCCCCCATTGACTTTACATTGAAAGTCTGAACGGATCCGCTTAGGCTACTTTCGCACTTAGAAATTTTTCTAAGTTATTAATGCAGACGGATCCGTACTGAACGGAGCCTCCGTCTGCATTAATATGATCGGATCCGTTCAGAACGGATCCGATCAAGCGCAAGTGTGAAAGTAGCCTAAGGCACACAAAAGCTCACTTGGCCTTTGCAAAAGCTCATTTGGACAAAGAAGAAGACTTCCGGTCTTCTGTGTTATGGTCAGATGAAACAAAAATTGAATTGTTTGGTCACAATGATATTTCCTTCATTTGGCGTAAAAAAGGAGAAGCCTTTAACCCAAAGAACACCATCCCCACTGTCAAACATGGTGGTGGGAACCTAATGCTTTGGGGGTGTTTTTCAGCCAATGGACCAGGGAACCTAATCACAGTAAGGCTACTTTTACACCTGCGTTAGGTGCGGATCCGTCTGGTATCTGCACAGACGGATCCGCACCTATAATGCAAACGCTTAGATCCGTTCAGAACGGATCCGTTTGCATTACCATGAACAAAAAAAAAACAAAAAAAAAAATTATTATTATTATTTTTTTTGTTCATGGTAATGCAAACGGATCCGTTTTGACTTTACATTGAAAGTCAATGGGGGACGGATCCGTTTGAAAATTGAGCCATATTGTGTCAACTTCAAACGGATCCGTCCCCATTGACTTACATTGTAAGTCTGGACGGATCCGTTTGCCTCGCACGGCCAGGCGGACACCCGAACGCTGTAAGCAGCGTTCAGGTGTCTGCTCGCTGAGCGGAGCGGAGGACAAACGGTGCCAGACTGATGCATTCTGAGCGGATCCGCATCCACTCAGAATGCATTAGGGCTGGACGGATCCGTTTGGGGCCGCTTGTGAGAGCCTTCAAACGGAACTCACAAGCGGAGCCCCGAACGCTAGTGTGAAAGTAGCCTAAACGGTACCATGAAAAAAGAGCAATAAATCAGGCAGTCTGCAGAGAAACTTGGCCTTGGGCACCAGTGGACATTTCAGCATGACAATGACCCAAAACACACAGCAAAAGTGGTGAAGAAATGGTTAGCAGACAACAACATGAATGTTTTGGAGTGGCCCAGCCAGAGTCCAGACTTGAATCCAATTGAGAATCTGTGGAGGGAGCTAAAGATCAGGGTGATGGCAAGAAGACCCTCCAACCTGAAAGATTTGGAGCTCATTGCTAAAGATGAATGGGCAAAAATGCCTGTGGAGACATGCAAAAAGCTGGTCTGCAGTTATAGGAAGCGTTTGATTGCAGTAATAGCCAATAAAGGCTTTTCTATTGATTATTGAGAAGGGTATGAATAATTTTGGACTGGACACTTTTTGTTCAAATGTAAATAAAAACTGAGAAATGTTTTTTTCCCACAATAATGCCTCTTGTACATTGTCTTATTATCTTTTGGGAGACACCTATGTCATTTCCCGTCAAAAAATTACTTGCTGGTTAAATAAAAGTAACATTAAGTCAAAATTTGAATAACATTTGAATACCAGCATGAAAGGAGTGACTGCACAGTGTACTGTTACTGGCAGCAAACACTTATGTAGCATGGGGCATCTTTAAATACAGGCACGGGTATAAATTAAAAAGACATAGTTTTGAATTAGAGGGGCAAAAGTTTAAAAGTAATATCAGGAAGTATTACTTTACTGAGAGAGTAGTGGATGCATGGAATAGCCTTCCTGCAGAAGTGGTAGCTGCAAATACAGTGAAGGAGTTTAAGCATGCATGGGATAGGCATAAGGCCATCCTTCATATAAGATAGGGCCAGGGGCTATTCATAGTACTCAGTATATTGGGCAGACTAGATGGGCCAAATGGTTCTTATCTGCCGACACATTCTATGTTTCTATGTTAAGATGAACCTAATGATGATGGTAGGACATTGCAGTATTTAGTCATTACTGCTCATCTAGCCAGAAATGTGCCAGTATCATGGCGTAGTGGCATATATCCCATGAAAAACCATCTTAAATGTTTTTTTCAAATTCATTAAAGCAGTTTCTTTTCTGTAAAGTGAAAGTGCCGCAGCAATTCAGTGCTAGAATAGGCCAAACTACTGCATGCACCTCCCATCTTCATGCCTAATCAAAGGGTATAATGTGATGAACCAAACAGCCTGGCTTAGGCTGTCACAATTAATTATAGTGCCCAAGGCACAAACTACAAACCTGAGCAATGTTTCCCCGAGGCAGGGCCTCTCTGCAGTTTCGTTTATGGCAGGAACCCCAAGGCCTTTTATGACCCCCTAAGGAGCTTCTAGGCCCAGCACTCTCCTCGTGGGGAATACTTCTGAAGAGACTTGTCTGTACAATCCTCCACGGGTACAATCTACTTGTGACAACCTTGTGCTCCCTCACTTATTAACTCCTTAAGGACAGATGGTGCCTCCAAGGTTTGCACATCAATAACCTCTTCAGCCAAAGACGCGCCTCAACCCCTGGTGCACACGGTCCATGTGCTCAGCAAGTAGAAGGAATGATGTGCATATGACTCTCAGTTCTGAGAAGTGGAGTTCAAGAACTTTCATAGTTGGACAAAAATAAAAGGACACAAGTAAATAAGTTAATTTCATTAAAAAGAAGTCAAAGTGAACTCTACGAGATGGGTCAGAAATCTTTATCTTATCGTTCTTATATATACACAATATATTGCAGCCACAGACAAAAGTTTCCTGGCAAAGCTTGCCCTCTAATCTCATAGCTTGAGGCAAGAAAAGATAGAAATCGTGAATAAGGTTATATAAAGACAACAGCAGAACTGACTCATTTCTCTGCCGATGCAGAAGCAAGGGGTTGCTGGATTTTAAACATTACATCAGGACCAATGAAATCTGGTTGTACTGGTTTATGGCTGTACATGTGTCCAATGTCAAAGGGCAAATCAACGAAAATGACACCAGATTTTACCCTTCATCTACGCCGTACATGTGCACATCCATTTTAGTTGCTATTTTCTTCCTGTGATTGTACACACAAGGCATATAATCAATGACATAATAGATTAAAAAGGGTTTTTCAAGTTTTTTTGTATACCGATTACCTGCCCTCAGGATAGCTCATCAGTTTCTGATTGGTGGAGGTCCTACCCCTGCTGATCAGCTGTTTGAGGAGACCGCAGCACTCTGGTGAGCAATGCAGCCTCTTTGAAGGCCAGTGACATCATGTACATCCGTCACATGACCTAGGCACAGCCTAGTCCCATTTAAGTGAATGGGGCTGAGCTGCGATACCAAGCACAGCTGCCATCCATTGGACAGTACTGTGCTTGGTAAGCTACAAGGATGCACCTCTTCAAACAGCTGATCAGCGGGGGTGCCGGGTGTTGGACCACATACTGATGACCTATCCTGAGGATCGGTCATGAGTATAAAACACTCAGAAAACACCTTAAATAATATACTATCCACAGAATAAGGGAAACATTTTTGATAGGTAGAGGTCCAGTAGCTGGGACTCTAACCAATCACAATAATACCCTGAAATGAATGGAGCAGCCCAGGAACCATTCGTTCTCTATGTGACTGCTGGAGATAGTCATGCGCCAATCTAATAGTTATCCACTATCCTGTAGATAGGCTTCAAATTCCTATAGCTGGAATACCCCTTTTAGAAAAAGATCCTAGTGGTAAGTGATTGGATCCAAAGTCCCCTCCAAATAGATTTATCATCCGCTAAACTTTCAGGACCCATCACTGTATCAGGCCTGTGCTGACTAGAGGAACCTATGGCACTCAGTCCCCTTCAAAAGGGTATAATTAAAGGGAACCCATCTCCTACTTCTACTGTAATCGATGGCAATGCCATGTAGTGCTGTCTAACAGGATAAAAATTATACCCTTGTTTGGGTTTTGATCTTTCAGAACACCAGAAACTGAGTACATCATGGCGACGCCGCACTCGTCAGGAGGAGGGGTGGAACGCACGTGGGGACGCCGCTACGTCTCCTTGGGAGGTGGGCTGGAGTTCATAGCTTGCGTTCCACCCCTCCTCCTGACGAGTGCGGCGTCGCCATGATGTACTCGGCGTGCATCATCAGGCATGGAGCGCTCGATAGTAAGTATCAGCTGTTGTAATTACCTATCACGATCATATGCCCTGGAGCTACATGGTCGATACAAATAGGGGGTTATGGTCACACTCTTACTTACCTCCTGACGAAGCTAAGGCGAAACGTGCGTCGAGGTTCCTAGCCTGTCCCGTGCCTGCTGCCGTTACCCTCCATCATGTCTTATGGTATGCCTTAATTGTCTATCTGTTGTCCATAGATGAGCTCCCTCATATCCTTTATAATAAGGCTTGGTGTGTGTGGTCTCACTTCTGTGAGGGCTCTACATATATTTTTTATTTTTTACCTTTGCATTGCTAGATTCTAGTGGCTGAGATCCACCTGGCAGCTATGCACCAGAGTGACGATCACATTTACTAACATTAGAATAGTCATATTTTATGTGCTATTGTATTGTGAATCACCCTGCTGCATATTATTGGCATACTTGACATGTGTTACATCTGTTGGCCAGTGGATTGCGGCATCCGGTTTTTCTGCTGACTCTTCATATTCTTTTCTTGTTATCTCTAATATTTTAATAATCATGATATGTTTATTATAATTAAATAAAGTATATATTTTTCAAATACATTGGGCATTCATTTGTTGTTTGTTTAACAACATTATAGGTTTATATAGTTGTCTCTTCTCTGCCCTAAACTACGGTTTTACAGTGAGGCTTTTTTGTTTGGTTCTAAATCCATAAGTATAATTGACAACATCAAGGATGAGCACACACGATATCAAATGCAATAGTTGTACCAGAAAACCTTGCAGGCATGGTATATATCGTTACTAGCTATAATATTTATTTCAGAGGTATACCCGCTGTTTAATGTCAAATCTATTTACAATGAACATAATCTGCTAACAAGAGACCGGCACATATCCGCTAATCTCATGAATTAAACCGGTAAGTGCAGGGATCCATATCTGGTGGAAAGCATTCAGGATAAGCAATAAATGTATACGGATAACTAGCATTCCTGTATGGTATTAACTCTGCATATCCAAAATACTAAAGTTCCTAAGATAATAACAACAGTAAATTAAAGCGACATCTTAGCCAGAGCAAATAATAAACAGAATCAAAAGGTGAGTATGGAAAATTAAAATGGATAAGTAAACATGAAAAAGTAAAAATGGATAACTAGAACCGGGTGCCCCCATGAGGCCAAAACACTTACCAAGTTGCCGAAGAAGGGATGAGTAAATAGAATATAGAACAGTCAAAGCTGTGCTGAGCTAATAATGGTGTATCCACACCCATGTGATCGCTCATATCATATAGAGTGGCACTGTTTAAATACTATTAACCTGGAAGAAAATGGCCGAAAACCGGAAGTACGTATGCGTTTAGCGCATGCGCCACTGTGTGAACGCAAAATTGAGGTGGGAAGCTATAGTACTATGAGTAATAGTGAGAAATGTCTGTCTCCTCTCAATGGGTTGTGTGAAAGAGGATGGAGACGGCTGGTGAGTGGTCACCTCCGGCTGCGTCTCAGTCTGGAACGCAACCGGAAGTGCATCCTGCATGGGTGGAAGTTGCTAGAGCGCATCGCGGGGCTGTGCTGCTTATCCACCAAATAGGGAGGAGTCACTGCTCAGCAGTGTAGTAGAAGATGCTAGGTAAAAAGGAGGAGTTGTGACAATAACTATGACAATTGATATTATAGTTAGAACAGGGGATAGAGTAATGTTATGGCTATAATGAAATAGCAATACACTTAGTGGAGTGGGAATAAAGAATATTAGGAAAGAATGAGAAAAAGAAGATGACAGATATAAAAGGAAGGTATGGAAAATAGAGGACAACCCTGTCAATGGCTGAAAACTAAGAAAAAAAAGAAAAAAGGAGGAAAAAATGTGTTTTGAATATGACCTACACCCAGAAAAGGATACAGAGAAGACGGCAGACAAGGTGGGGGTCGGGTTCTTAATGCATCTGAAAAATAAATAAAGACAAATCATTAGTATAGTGTACGAATACAACCACACTTAAATCAGATGAAAGATGATAATTCGTAGTCCCTATTGAGTCCCTTGGACAAGTGATAGAAAAGGTAGATCTGCCAAGACGAGGCAGCAACAGACAACAACTGCTAAAGAAATGTGAGGCCTATTGGATACACAGATTACAGAGCTTGGAACCGAAGAGACTCAATAGGGACTACGAATTATCATCTTTCATCTGATTTAAGTGTGGTTGTATTCGTACACTATACAAATGATTTGTCTTTATTTATTTTTCAGATGCATTAAGAACCCGACCCCCACCTTGTCTGCCGTCTTCTCTGTATCCTTTTCTGGGTGTAGGTCGTATTCCAAACACATTTTTTCCTCCTTTTTCTTTTTCATTTTTTTCTTGGTTTTCAGCCATTGACAGGGTTGTCCTCTATTTTCCATACCTTCCTTCTATATCTGTCATCTTCTTTTTCTCATTCTTTCCTTATATTCTTTATTCCCACTCCACTAAGTGTATTGCTATTTCATTATAGCCATAACATTACTCTATCCCCTGTTCTAACTATAATATCAATTGTCATAGTTATTGTCACAACTCCTCCTTTTTACCTAGCATCTTCTACTACACTGCTGAGCAGTGACTCCTCCCTATTTGGTTGATAGGCAGCACAGCCCCGCGATGCGCTCTAGGCTGATGTGCACAGTGCGATCCAATGCGCTCCAATCTGGAGCACATTAGCGACTTTCGGCCAGCATGACGCACTTCCAGTTGCGTTCCAGACTGAGACGCAGCCGGAGGTGACCACTCACCAGACGTCACCATCCTCTTTCACACAACACATTGAGAGGAGACAGACATTTCTCACTATTACTCATAGTACTATAGCGTCCCACCTCAATTTTGCGTTCACACAGTGGCGCATGCGTTCCAGCGTGAAACGCATACGTACTTCCGGTTTTCGGCCATTTTCTTCCAGGTCAATAGTATTTAAACAGTGCCACTCTATATGATATGAGCGATCACATGGGTGTGGATACTGCAAGAAAATTTAGACTAGTATACTGCCTCACTTTGGACTTACTTAAGCCTACAATATTCAGGGCAGTGTAGGAACCAGCTACAAACGTACTCTGCTCAGAAGTCCTAGGTAGATGGGCGTGTTCAGTCTAAAAGAGGCGCTACCCTTAATATATACTACAAGAAAATTTAGACTAGAACCTTCAGAATCACAGGTGCATATCCATGATGCAAACATAATGACAAAAAACAAGATGGCTGCACACCGTTATATATACAAACAATAGAGCTAAGAAATGGGGGTCATTCTAGATAAAAGTGGTACAATACCGACCATAAATGAGTAATGGAAGCTCTTAACGCACATACGTGTCGGGCCCATCTACCAGGCGTCAAGGTGGCTTCCGCAGATGGGTCCCTAACACTAAATATACTGCCTAAGGGCTCTTTCACACTTGCGTTGTTCTGTTCCGGCATAGAGTTCCGTCGTCGGGGCTCTATGCCGGAAGAATCCTGATCAGGATTATCCCCATGCATTCTGAATGGAGAGAAATCCGTTCAGGATGCATCAGGATGTCTTCAGTTCCGGACAGGAACGTTTTTTTGGCCGGAGAAAATACCGCAGCATGCTGCGCTTTTTGCTCCGGTCAAAAATCCTGAAGACTTGCCACAAGGCCGGATCCAGAATTAATGCCCATTGAAAGGCATTAATCCGGATCCGACCTTAAGCTAAACGTCGTTTCGGCGCATTACCGGATCCGACGTTTAGCTTTTTCTGAATGGTTACCATGGCTGCCAGGACGCTAAAGTTTGCCATGGTAAAGTGTAGTGGGGAGCAGTATACTTACCGTCCGTGCAGCTCCCGGGGCGCTTCAGAGTGGCGTCATGGCGCCCCACGCGCATGGATGACGTGATCGCATGGATCACGTCATCCATGCGCATGGGGCGCTCTGACGTCATTCTGGAGCGCCCCGGGAGCCGCACGGACGGTAAGTATACTGCTCCCCCGCTCCCCACTACTACTATGGCAACCAGGACTTTAATAGCGTCCTGGCTGCCATAGTAACACTGAACGCATTTTGAAGACGGATCAGTCTTCAAATGCTTTCAGTTCACTTGCGGTGTTACGGATCCGGCGGGCACCTCCGGCAAATGGAGTGCACAACGGATCCGGACAACGCAAGTGTGAAAGAGGCCTAAGTAAGTCCAAAGTGAGGCAGTATAGATTTGACATTAAACAGTGGGTATACCTCTGAAATAAATATTATATTATAGTAACGATATATACTATACCTGTAAGGTTTTCTGGTACAAATATTGCATTTGATATCGTGTGTGCCCATCCTTGATGTTGTCAATTATACTTATGGATTGTTTATGTTCTATTGTCACACAGTGTTTGATAAAGGTCTTACGACCGAAACGTCACTTTTTCTGGTGAAGTTGCCTTGCATAATAAAAATTCCAAAAATAAGTTATCTAATGAGTGCTGTTGTTTCTCCTTTATTATGTGTACGTAGTTTGCTATACTATTGCTTAAAAATAAAAATTATAGCTATTAACTTGCATTTTTTATTTGAATATATATATTTTTATTTTCACTTGAACCGTGAATTAACCCCTTCCTGCCACAGTCAGGGCAGAAAGAGGTTAACACACAGCTAACTTTAGCTTTTCTTCCCTGTAGCAGCCCGTCACAGGAATTAGATGCGTGGAGACCACATTGGCTGGTCTCTGGGATCTTCACTGTGACCATAGCTGTCTAATGACAGCACAGTCATGATCTGCAGCACTACAGGGCGCCAGCAGATTATGATGTAACCTGACGCTTTTATACAGTGGGTTACTGTTAACAGTTTACCACCCTGACATAGTCATGCAGAGGTAAGCAAGTGGTTAAAAATAGTATTTTGTTATCAATATTGTGTAATCAATTTATTAACTTTCATACATATTTAGAAAATGTATGTTAATCATAAATATATTTTATGTTCTAGCAATCTAAGGTCCAGTAATAAGCAGGGTGTTCTAGTGGTGATAATTAATCAGTTCTCCCCTCTACAATGTTCTCTTCTGTCCCCTATACTAGTAATAAGCAGGGTGTTCTAGTGGCGATAGATAATCAGTTCTCACCTCTCCTGTGTTCTGTCCCTTGTACTCGGTATCTTCATGCTGCTCCAAAGCACTTAGTTACAATACCTGAAACTGCTGCACATGCTCCGTAGCAGAGACCAGAGGAAGAAGTTGACTACTGGACGTGCCTGCAGTCATCTGTTCTATCTAGCAGTTCTGACAAGACAGCTTTAAAGGGGTTGTCCAAGAATAACACATTTTTCACAGGTACCGGCAGCCTGTCCCTGCTATATAAAGAATCACATTTACCTACACTCCACCGCTCTGGTCCTGCATTCCAGCTCCCTTGTCCGTCTTCCAGTCTGCAGCTTGTTTAATTCGTCCCCATCACAGACATAATCACCTGCTCCACTGCAGCCAATAACTTGTCACTGCTGAAGCCAGTCATTGGTTGCAGCGGAGCAGAGGATCATGCTGGAGAGGAAGCAAACAAGTCACAGACCAGAAGATGTGCACACTGGAGCCACTGCGGAGGATCTGAGCTGTGGATAGCAGGTAAGTATCAACCTTTTCATAACTGAGGCAGGCTGTGAACACATACGATAAGGTATTTATCCCCAGACAACCCTTTCATGGCAGCACTGAATATAGCAGATCCACTTCTTACATGCTTCTTTTATTCCCATTTAGATTCACACATGATTCTCCGCATTTCCAGGACATACATAGAGCTTTTCTAACATTTTCTGAAGACAAATTCATAGATTTCTTACAATTAAGTGTATAACAGCGTTTCTGATTATTAAATGCATAGTGCATTGCACATCTACTTATAGGAATTTAGAAAATTCGATTCCAATAAATATGGTTTAAAGGGGTTGTCCCACAAAAAATATCCCACAGTTTTCAAACCAGCACCTGGATCTGAATACTTTTGTAATTGCTTGTAATAAAAAATTTTGCATAGCCACTGAGTTATTCAATAAAATTTATCTGTATAGCGCCACCTGCAGTTTGTTCTTTTTCTTATTTCTTTGTCCTGCTCACTGAGATGGCCGCACATGCTCAGTTGAGCTGTGATAGGAGGAGAGCTCCGGCATAAAAGACACGCCCCCTTAGCTACAGCATAAAAGACACTCCCCTTAAAAGACACTCCCCACTTAAGCAGTCACCTTTATATAAATCTAGCAGAACAATAAGTGGGGATCTCTTTAGATCCATGTGAGGTACAGGGCTGGTTGTAGCTTTGTTAGAAAGAGATTGTCATGTACTATATGATGCTGGGTTTTCATTTGTTTACAAGAATCATGGGATAACCCCTTTAAGATCTAAATAGTCCGATTACTTACATGATGGTAAGAAAAGAAAAACAATGTTACCATTTAACTACAGTATATTTTTAATACTAAACTATTAGCCATTTATGAAGGGGTTGGAGCTGGATTCAGAGTCGGACTGTGATAAAATGCAGGAGTCAGTCAGAACTTTGGCTTACTGACTCCACAGCCCTACAATGAACTCCAGTTCGACACTGATTTGATGAATAGACTCATTTTCTATCAAAATTCAGATAAAGGTTAAAAATTATAACCACCTATCAGTTCTAGGACTGAAGCCAGCCAAATACACACGATCTCCACCGATCTCTCCATAAACTTAGACTCTCTACTACAGGATGTCTCTCTCTTGACAGCAGAAAAGAATCAGACATATTGCAGCAGATTTACTTTTGAAAATGCACCAAAAAATAACCTGTCGTGCACGCTTTGCATCACATTTACCAACTGTTTTACACACTTTTCTATGCTTTTATACGCCTCGCCTGACAATGGGCTGTGGCTTCCTGTGAGTGGGGAGTGGCTTTGATTGACAGTTCCAGAGTTCCCCCATCGATTTATGTGCTATCCGGGGGTAATAATTTGTAGAGCACAAAGAGCAATGCAGAGGACAGGCCATTAATATCAAAATCCTGGACAACCCCTCTAAATTCCTGGTGCTTTCCTTTGCCGTGTGCTGAATCGCGCAGATATAAAAGGCTTTTTTTTGGGGGGTGGGGGGGGGGGCAGATCCGGTGACGTACCAGGCTCTCCATAATGACAGCTAGGCTGAGTTGAAGCGAGCCCGATGATGTCACCGGCATAATGGGTGGGCTTTAGCATTGCCCTAGCCTGTAAAACAGCTAGGGCAGCACTAAAACCCACCCATCAGAGCTGGTGATGTCACCGAATACACTGCTGGGTGGAAGCCTCTGCCTAGCAGTGTAAAAACAAACAAAAAAGCCCTCACCCTGCACCATTCAGCACAGGGCAAGGGAGCGCATCAGAGCCTGAATTGCTCGATGCTCATGTCGGAGGGGCCGGAGGGGTGAAAATGGGGATATGTCCGGGTTCAGAGCCCCTTTAACAGGGAGTATCTATAGGAAGAAACCCCTTTTAAGAATGGCACAATAGAAAATTCTATAATCTCCCACCAATCAGGTTTTTAGTGCAAAGCTAGTCGATTACATTTTTTTTTTCATTTACTAAATGTTGACTTCATGACCGATCTTCATTTCTCTATTTTTTCAGGCAATATACATCTACTATTCAAAGTGTAGTGTTTTAATGGACAATAGAAAAAGTAAAAAGTTGGCATTTAAATACTATATATTATGTTCTGTTACAATACAAAAATAAATTGCTTTTTCACGTGGGTTGTTAAAATAACAAGTATATATAATTTTGTAAAGTTGAATTAAATGTTTTTCTGGATGCTTCATATTGATGACCTATCCTCAG
Organism: Bufo bufo; assembly: GCF_905171765.1. Taxonomy (NCBI): domain Eukaryota; kingdom Metazoa; phylum Chordata; class Amphibia; order Anura; family Bufonidae; genus Bufo; species Bufo bufo. Next base: position 162,505,187 of record NC_053396.1, read on the forward strand.
GAACGATCATCAATACCTGATCCGGTGGGGGGAATGGGGGGGGAAATCAGAATCCTGACGCCCCTGCTGATTTGATAAGATCACATCACTGTTGTTGGCACTACAGCCTCCTTACAGCTTACCAAGAACACCACCGCCCATCGGATTGCGACCATTCTTGGTATGGGACTGAGCTGCGCCCAGGCCATGTGACCAATGAACTCGTCATCACTAGCCTAGGAGGAGGCCACGGCACTCCATGAGCCTCTTTAGACAACTGATTGGCAGGGGTGCCGAGATTCAGACCCCAACCATTCTTATATTGATGACCTATCCTTAGGATATGCTAACAATATCAAACTCCCAGAAAGCCCATTTAAAAAAAAAGTGTTTTGTTTAGTTTTTTTAAGAAAACATTTTTATTTTTACATTGTTTAATTAATCAGTCTTAATCATATTTTGTTTATAACGGAAAAGTCCCAAGGACCTTGCTTAACTTCCAGTAGAAAAGTTTCCTCCCCAGCGATCACATTATTATTTTATTTTATAGTCTTTGTTACCATCAGTATTGTCAGTCGTAGCCACTTTCACAGAAATGGAGAGAGCACAACTGTAGTGAAAATTTATGTCATGGTGGCTTAAAGGGGTTTTCTGGATTGCATCAACATCCTTTAAAATTGTTTACCACGGCAGCTGTAATTTTATAGTGCATTTATTTTTACCTTTACTGCTCCTATCTCCCACTCCGGGCTGTGGTCACATGACCATGTCCACGCAGCTCTTATTTCCTCTGATGTTATGTCCATGGGCAGGGCAGTGATCGTAAAGTGTCTAGCTCGGTGGGAGGAGCTATAATCTAACTAGGCGTTGTTAGGGGCAGTGCAGGAACAGTGACAGAGAAAGGAGAAGTACATCGTGGGTTTGGTTGGATGCAGCAACAGGAGGTGTTAGATACAGGATGGAAACAAACCAGGAAAGTCCAAATTAAAAAGAAAAAGCATGGGGAAGATGTACATGAGATAAGCAACTACATGAGCATATCTGTTAAAAAAACTATACTAATTTAAAAAAAAAATTAAGACAAAGCAAACTGTAACCTACAAGTGGTTAATAAAAAAAAAAATATATATATATATATATATATATATTTCCATACTTTGGTTGGGCGTTGAATGTAGAAATCTAATGAAAAAATATTACAGCTTATACAGTATTTCAAAGAAATGAATACAATATTCATACTTTAACAGTGAAACAATTTTATAAACCTTACATTTACTGCCAAGACTGGAATAATCCTTGAATAATAAAACAATTGTCACATCGACATTACTTTTTCACTAATGGAACTGATTATAACTTAAGGCAAGGAAAACAGTCTGTGATTTTTTAGCAATTTATAAGTGTTTTTATCTTGTTAACTAATCTTCTTTTATTATTGTAGGTGGTTAAATATTTTGACCAAGTACAAGAACATATTGTCGCCCCCGCTAAACCATTGCTGACATAAAGTTTTCCCATTGAACACATTTGGTCTATAACAAGACACACATCTTCTGGTTTTTGTGAAATATTTTCTTAAGGTTTGCAGATAAGATAAATATTCCCAGGCCTTTGGTTTACGGTATTATTTTTCAGGCCGTCTTTAGTAATCCTATATGGGAAGAAACGTCCCCATAGGTGAAAAGAAATGATCACAGCTGTTTTCAGGCTTATGATGTCATACCCGGACCGGATATAATACCCGAAGGACTGTGGGCAGTTATAGACGTTCATTTATACAGCATTTCATTCCAGTGTCTAACAGTTGTAGCAGCTACAGAGAGATTGACAAATAGCCAGAAGGTATCTTCAAAGCGATAATAACTTTTTTGTATAGGAATGCTCACACTTTTACATATATACTTATCTTTATATATTGTGACACAGTGAGAGGTTTGGTCTGGGAAAACAGGTATTTTCCTCCCAGCATGTGCTGCTGGGTTGATTTACAGCCAGGTGAGGTCAAATACCGGACCGGATTTTAAGTGCCGGTCCGAGTTTTGGCAGCACCTGGCTGTCCTTAAATAGGCAGAGGGGCTCAGAAGCGAGGTCTCTGTGTTGGGATCTGGGAGCCTTCTGTCTGGATGAAGGCTTGCTACCTGTTTAGCGTGAAAACAGGTTGGTGCTGCTATGCTCAAGGACTCTTTAAGGCAGAATTGCCGCATGGTGTGAATTACCACCAACACCGCAAGGTGACTTTTTGCTTGTTTATGACTGCTTGTTTTGTCACTTGCCTGAAGTGTGAATAAAACACTGAACTGTTTGATCC